>NC_044390.1:51970595-52570595 GCF_006542625.1 Nomascus leucogenys | reverse complement strand
GGGATTACAGGCGTGAGCCACTGCGCCCAGCCAAGAGTTTTTCTTAATGCAGCTAGCCACTGGTTTGCCTTACAGGAACCCCATAATACGTCCTTGGCAAATTCTATTCAGCTCCAACTGCTAGGAGTGGCCCATTTGTCCTGAACCCTCAAATCATGGGAATGAGAAATGAATTTAGACCGACCACAGCCCTTATGAGATTTTCAGCTACAGGGGTGTATAGAACCCTGATAAGGAGTTTTCTTTGTGTGGAAGATCCTTCTATATTTGCCTCCCCACCAACTGGACAGGAACTTGTACTTTAGCCTACATAGTACCTCCTGTGACTTATTCCTTTTCAGAAGAGGCAGTAGCTGTGCCCATTCATGCTAGCTTCAGCCGAGAGCAATTTCACTACTTCCTCTATTGGCTGGTTTAGGATTTACTACCACCTAGGTACTGGAACCGCTGGACTCACAGCGTCCTTAACACTCTCTAAAGAACTAAGAGAAAGGAGGCCAGGTGCGGTGGCTCACGCTTGTAATCCCAGCACTTTGGGAGGCCGAGGCGGGCGGATCACGAGGTCAGGAGATCAAGACCACGGTGAAACCCCATCTCTACTAGGGATACAAAAAAATTAGCTGGGCGTGATGGCGGGTGCCTGTAGTCCTAGCTACTCGGAGAGGCTGAGGCAGGAGAACGGTGTGAACCCAGCAGGCGGAGCTTGCAGTGAGCCGAGATTGCGCCACTGCACTCCAGCCTGGGCGACAGAGCGAGACTCTGTCTCAAAAAAAAAAAAAAAAAAAAAAGAACTAAGAGAAAAACTAGATGAAATCTCTCTCCAACTTACTCAAATCCAGCACCAAATAGACTCATTAGCAGCCGTGGTTCTCCAGAACCAGTGAGCACTAGATCTCCGATCTCCTCACTGCTGAAAGGGGAGGAACATGCCTTTTTCTGAACGAGGAATGGTGTTTTTATGTCAATAAATCAGGCATAGTGAGAGATGGAATTAAATGACTTCAGGATAGAGCCAGAAGACTACATGGTGGGACAACCGAAGCTACCTCAGGGTTCTCACAGCGTGTTCTCCCCTGCTTCTTCCATTTTTAGGTCACTTCCTTATGATTATTCTAGGAGTAACCTTTGGCCCATGTCTTTTCAATTCCTTCATCCTTTCACTTCTTCTCAATAGAACCAATGAAACTAGAAATGTTACTGCAGATGGAACCTCAGATGACTTCAACCAGCACCTATTATCAAGGACCCCTAAACCAGCCTGCCCACCCATACCCGGATGTTGACACCCAAACCACCTCTCACAAGGAAACCTCAGCTACAGGACCCCTTCCACGCCCCTATTCAGCAGGAAGCAATTAGAGTGGTCATCGTCCCACACCCCAACAGCAGTTGGGCTCTCCTGTTGAGAGAGGGGACTGAGGGGTGGAGTTAGCAGGATTTACTGGGCAGGTCTGGGGACTTTCACAAAAGACCCCTGTGACTCAGGGTTTTGAGTTCTTAACCAATCGAGTGAAGGATTCAAAATTAACCACTCCAGGCCAGGCGCGGGGCCTCACGCCTGTAATCCCAGCACTTTGGGAGGCCGAGGCGGGTGGATCACGAGGTCAGGAGATTGAGACCATCCTGGCTAACACAGTGAAACCCCGTCTCTACTAAAAATACAAAAAATTAGCCGGGTGTGGTGGCGGGTGCCTGTGGTCCCACCTACTGGGGAGGCTGAGGCAGGAGAATGGCGTGAACCCGGGAGGTGGAGCTTGCAGTGAGCCAAGATCGCGCCACTGCACTCCAGCCTGGGCGACAGAGCGAGACTCTGTCTCACTAAAATAAACAAAGAAAAAAAAAATTAACCACTCCAGAGGAGGATTGAAAAAAGAACCACTCTCAATGGACAAAAAGAAAGGGGAAGGGTAACACAGGGATATGAGCCCTGGCCACCGGAGCCAGCAACGGCAACCCTTCCGGGTCCCCTTCCAGCACGTGGAAGCTTTCCTTTGGCTTTGTTCAAAAAACTGCCCTGCTGCTCACTCTCCTAGTCCGTGGACTCTTTTTGAGCTGTAACACTCACCGCGAAGGTCCACAGCTTCATTCTTCAAAGTTAGCGAGACCATGAACCCATGGGCAGGAAAAACTCCCAACTCATTAACAGCCTAGTCCCTTCCCCGTTAAAGGCTGGTGTCTGTCACCCCATACCTGAGCTGGTCCCTCTTCACTAAGTCAGGCTACCAGCATCTTCCTGCTCCTCCGGCTGGGCCCCTGGAGGAGGAAGCTTTCCAAAGCTCAGTCTAGCCCATGTATGCCTCCAGCAGGAAGCTCCAAGGCCTCCTCTGTACTTTGAGGTCGTTCTGGCCCCTGCTATGCCCCAGGCTCAGGGCTATTACACAAGACGCCCAATTCAACTCGGTGGGCTGTTGACACCGTCCCTGTCACTGAATCTTGTCTTCACCCCTGTGATTCTCTGTTAATGTCGGTGGAGTTCCAGCCACTGCACTTTTTTTGAGGCAGACTCACTGTGGCTCCGGCTGGAGTGCAGTGGCATGGTCATAGCTCATGGCAGCCCCCAACTCCCGGGCTCATGCAATCCCCCCACCTCAGTCTCCCGAGTAGCTGGGACTGTAGGCGGGAGCCACCATGTCGGGCTAATTGGTTTTTCTGTAGAGATCGGGCCTCCCTAGGTTGCCCAGGCTTACTTAACACTCTTGAACGTCAAAACCCACGCTCAATACCCGCTTCACGTGGAAGTCGGTGTTGAGATGCAAGCATAGGAACGAACTCAAGGCTAACAGCTGTTCTGTATTCAGAGCCACACATTCAAGGAAAAACACGATCGGAGGCGGGCCCTGGACAGGAACAAGAAGGGTGGGTGGAGGATGGTGGGCTTGCCTGGGCGGCTCGCGGTCTTGGCTCCCCTTTTTTCCTCGGGGTCTTCTGGCTGGCCGGCCGCAGGGTAGGGGGTCCGTGGACCTCCCGGCCTGTAGGGGGCGTCGGGCGCAGCGGAAGGGCCTGCTCCGGAGCCTGGCCAGGGCTGCGCAGTCATGATCACGGAGACCGCGGCGGAGCCCACGGTCCCCGCAGTGCCTGCTGCTGAAGAGGCCACCGAAGCTCGGGGACGCGAGGGGCCGGCGTGGCCCTGGGTGAGCCCAGGCCCAAGCGGGAACGGGCGCGGGGCGGGCAGCGCAGACCCAGGGGCGCCGGCTTCATGCCCCAGCCGCGCCCCCTGTCCCGCAGAAAGACGCCCCGATCCGGACGCTGGTACAGCGCATCCACCAGCTGCAGGCTGAGCGCGCGCAGGGCTTCCGCCGACTGGAGGAGTGAGTGGGGAGCGGAGGGGCTCAGGGTTCAGTCCCCCGCCCGCTCCGGGCGTGGGCGTGCCCTCGGCGGGCGTGCCTGGAGGAGGAGCTGGGTCCTCGCGCGGCTGCAGAGTCAGATGGGGCGGGGATTTCGGGGCACCGGGTCCTCACCTTCACGAGAAAGGCCCCACAGCACGTCCCCACTACCCGACGAGTCACTCCTCGTGGCTTCTCTCTCCTCCCCAAGAGCAGGGGTGGGCCTGTCTCGCGTTCCCCTGCGGGAGTCAGGAAGCGTCCTTCCTACCTACCAGTCCTCCCCTCTGGGGTCCGGGGACACTTCCTGGGGGCCTTTCAGGTGGTTGGCGCGGGTGCAGGGCCTGAGAGCCTGGGGGCTCGGCCTCAGGGTCCCCACCTGCCGCAGAGGCCACCGCCAGTACCTGCGCAGCGGCCCTGACTACGACTTCGCGCGCTACCGGAGCACAGTGCACGAGGTGACCCAGGCCTTCGCTGCCGCCTCGCGGGAGGTGCTGGCGGTGGAAGCAGAGCTGGGCGGGCCTCGCAGGCAGCCGCTGCTCGCCGGCCACGTGCGCAGCCTGCAGGAGCTGGAGCAGACGCGGCTGGGCATGGTGAGGCCACCACCCCTTCCCCGCCGTGTCTCTAGGACCCTGGCCGGTTCCTCTCGTGGCGCACCCCTGCTTGGGGGGTGGTCCCAGTATCCCATACACAGACTTCACCCCTTCCTGTCCCACCCTAATCCTCTATTAAGGCTTCACTTGGGGTTTCTCGGATCTTGCCCTCTGCTGTTCATCCCCAATTTTTTTCCAAGTTTTGCCCTTATTCCCAGAGCACTCCCACTTTCTCCCAGCTCCGCCTAAATGCTATTCCAAGATGTCCAGATCCCGCCCCAACAATGCTCCACCCACTTTGGTTGTTCCGCGTCTAGGGTCCCACCCTCAACCTCCCGTAGATACAGGCAAGGGGGGGTCCTAGGCCACGCCTCCGTATTATTCCTCCAGCACAGCGTTAGTTCTTTGCCTATTTCTCTTTTGCGATCCGCCTACTCGGCCCTGGAACCGCGTGTGACTGGAATTCCTAGGCCACGCCCCCCATAAGCGACCCGTCTCAGCCTCTTTTTGGCCTTTTTCTCTTTTTTTTTTTCCCCAAGACAGGGTCTTGCTTTGTCGCTAGGCTAGAGTGCAATGGCGCGATCTCGGCTAACTACAACCTCTGCCTCCCAGGTTCAGGCGATTCTCCTGCCTCAGCCTCCTGAGTAGCTGGGATTACAGGCGTAATTTTTGTATTTTGTATTTTTTTTAGTAGAGACGGGGTTTTGCCATATGGGCAAGGCTGGTCTGGAACTCCTGGTCTCAAGCGACCCGCCCTCCTCTGCTTCCCGAAGTGCTGGGATTTCAGACGTGAGCCACCGCATCCAGGCTTTTAGGCCTACTTTTATCCTGGGTCCCTGTCTCTGCGCCATGAGGCGCAACCTAACCCACCCCTACCGCCATGCCCGGCTAAGACGTCACTGTTGTTCCCAGGCCACGCCCACATCGCGCTCAGCACTGCCTCTGGCCTGCCCGCTGTCTCCCTTCTGAGAGAGCCTCTCTAAACTGAACTTCGGACTCTTCCTACACAAAGCACTGCCCCTCGTGGTTCTACCCGGGCACTGCCATTCTGGGTGCCACTATCTTTTCCTGAACATCCTTGGAGGGCAGGGGGTGGGTTCTGCTCGTGGAGACATCCTTCGTGTTGTTCATTCCCCAACCAGGTGGCCCTGCTGCAGCTGATGGAGACGCCAGAGCTGGCGGGGCAGGAGGACGCTGTACGGATGCACCAGCTGAAAATGAAGTGAGCGCTGCTGCCCAAGCCGCCTGGCTATGCTCGATTTGCACCAGGGTTGGCACAGTCAGACCCTGCCAGCAGAGGAACCCTCTGCCAGTGTACAATGGTGTTCTCACCTGGTGGCCCTCAGATGTACACCTCCCCAGAGGGCACAGCCGTGAAACTTCACATCAATTTCGCTGTGCATTGCTGGGACACTGCTGTATACCTCGACACATGCCAGTCCTGCATACGTGGCTGTCCGTGGAGCTTGGACATGCCCCACTGAGCACAAACCTTCAGATGCCTGTCCTCAGCCCCCAAGCACACACACTATGTACACACACATTTGACAGAGTCACACTTCATAACCTCCTGATGCTACACACCCCACCAAGATGGCCTTTTCTTTTCCTTTTTTCTGAGACGGAGTCTCACTCTGTCGCCAGGCTGGAGTGCAGTGGCGCGATCTCAGCTCACTGCAACCTCCGCCTCCCGGGTTCAAGTGATTCCCTGCCTCAGCCTCCTGAGTAGCTGGGACTACAGGCGTGTGCCACCATGCCCAGCTAATTTTTTGTATTTTAGTAGAGACGGGTTTCACCATGTTGGCCAGGATGGTCTCGATCTCCTAACCTCGTGATCCGCCCGCCTCAGCCTCCCAAAGTGCTGGGATTACAGGCATAAGCCAGCACGCCTGGTCCTTTATTTTCTTTTCTTTTTTCTTTCTTTTTTTTGAGACAGAGTCTTGCTCTGTCACCCAGGCTGGAGTGCAGTGGTGCGATCTTGGCTTACCGTAACCTCTGCCTCCTGGGTTCAAGCGATTCTTCTGCCTCAGCCTCCCAAGTAGCTTGGATTACAGATGCCCACCACCATGGCTGGCTAATTCTTGTATTTTTAGTAGAGACGGGGATTCGCCATGTTGGCCAGGCTGGTTTTGAACTCCTGACCTCGGGTGATCTGTCTGCCTCGGCTTCCCAAAGTGCTGGATTACAGGCGTGAGCCACCATGCCCAGCCCAGATGGCCTTTTTTCTCAGCCCACTGTGACCTATGGGGCCACCTCTTCTCCCTAGCACCTAAGTGGTCCCTCTTGCTGCTAGTGCTGCCTGGAGGTTTGGCGGCGGGCAGGAGGGCCTGGGGCTCACCACAGCCACGGCCCTCTTGCAGCTTCGAGGCAGCAGCTAATTCGCCCCATCTGGGTTTTATTTATAGTTCCCATCCGCTCTTGTAGGGTAATTAAAACCATGGAGGCGATCAGCGAAGTTCTCCAGGACCTCAGGTTTGATGCGGAATCTGCCGAGTGATGGCGGCTCCCCAGGGATGCGCCGAGGGAGATGGGAAATGGGGCGGATGGCGCCCAGCCCAGCCCTAACCGCCAGCTGGCTGGGGTCGCGCCCCACTGCGCTGCTGACCTTCCTGCTGTTCGAGACACCTCCCACAATAAAGAGCTCTTCCTCTGTAGCCGCTCTGCCATTTCTGCTTACAAGGGTGCTGCAGCCAGTGTGCCTGGGGAGGGGGTCCCCACAGGGCCATGGATTGTGGGTAGAAGACTCCCACCCTCCCTAGAAACTCTGAGGTTTTTTTGCTTGAGACAGGGTCTTGCTCTGTCACCCAGACTGGAGTGCAGTGGCGAGATCATGGCTCACTGCAGCCTCGACTTCCCTGGGCTCAAGCAATCCTCCTGCCTCCGCCTCCCAAGTAGCTGGGACTACAGGCACATGCCACCACGAGCCTAGTTTTTTTTTTTTTTTTGAGATGGAGTTATGCTCTTTTTGCCCAGGCTGGAGTACAATGGTACAATCTCGGCTCACTGCAACCTGCACCTCCTGGGTTCAAGTGATTTGCCTGCCTCAGCCTCCTGAGTAGTTGGGATTACAGACATGCACCACCATGCCCAGCTAATTTTGTATTTTTAGTAGAGACGGGGTTTCTCCATGTTGGTCAGGCTGGTCTCGAACTCCCGACCTCATTTGGTCCACCCGCGTCAGCCTCCCAAAGTGCTGGGATTACAGGCGTGAGCCACCGCGCCCAGCCAACTTTTTGCTTTTAGTAGAGATGAGGTCTCCCTTTGTTGCCCAGGCTGGTCTCCAACTCCTGGCCTCAAGCAGTGCTCCCAGCTTGGCCTACTAAACTTCTGGGATTACAGGCATGAGCCTTCGCGGCCAGCCAGCTCAGGTATTTTGAATCACATTCTCCAAGGAGTTCAGAATCAGACCTTGCAAATACTGGAGAGACAGTCTGAAGTCCTGGGAGGTGAAAATTCTAATCTCAAAGAGTCATTAAGACGCC
The DNA here is from genome assembly GCF_006542625.1 of Nomascus leucogenys. Lineage (NCBI taxonomy): Eukaryota > Metazoa > Chordata > Mammalia > Primates > Hylobatidae > Nomascus > Nomascus leucogenys. The sequence goes on along the minus strand of NC_044390.1, from coordinate 52,563,200 downwards.
TCACATTCCCCTCAAATCTCACAGCCCCCACCCCAGGCCAGGCAGGCCCCAAACTCACCTTCACAATCACAGCACCTAAATAGCTCATTTATTTAAAAGGACTCTTTTGGAGGGGCCCTAGGTAGTGGGGAGTAATGACTCCTCACCCCCAGCCCTGGCAGGGGTTCTAGGCAACTCAACCAACCCTCACACACACACCCACTGGGGTGCACCCAAAGGTGGCCTCACGTAGGAGTCAGAGCTGTTATGGCCGTCGGAGCTCAGTGGCCACCCCAGCTCCTGCTGAGGGTGGCTCAGGTGCCCTGAAGTGAGGGTACAGAGGTGGCCCCAGTTTGGGTTCGGCCTCTGCGTCTCCACGTGGTAGGGAGGGTGGCCTGAGCCCCTAGAGCTTATCTGGCAGGACCTGCAGGCAGAGGGGAAGCCAAGCTAAGCAGGGAGCCCGAGAGAGGGCTGCACCACAGAGCCACTGAAGGAGCCCTCATTCGGGTCCTGTCCCCACCGCTTCTGGCTGTGTGACTTTGGGCAGGGTCCTGCCCCTCTCTGGGCCTTGACGAGGCTGAGCTGCAGGTAAAGCACTTGGCGTGGGGCCAGTATGCAGTAGGCGCCCATGCGTGCTAACTAGGGTGAGTATGTTCATTCATTTCGGAGGAGATTCCGGACATTTTCAGGGCATTGAATGTTCTTAGGCTAAAGGAGACAATGCCAGTTATACAGTAAGTGCTAGGCAAATGCTGATGAATAACAAAGGAAGAGGACGGATTCCATCTCAGAGACTCTAAGGCTGGGGCTGGGAGGCGTGGGGGTGTGAACAAGACCTGCAGCCACCGGAAGGGGCCCTTCCCTTGCTCCCTCCCGCCCACTAGGCCCACCTTACCTCTCGCCGTGCCCCGTCTGCCCGAGGGCAGGATCCCCTCGTCCTGTGCTTGGAAGGAAGGCAGAGGTGTCGTGGGGGCTGCAGACCTGCGTCCACAGCCTGCTGTCTTCCTCCTCCCTTGTTTCCTGGGCCCCCCAGCTCCCTGTCCCCACCCCCACGCCCGCGGTCCCTCCTTCCTACCTGGTTGCGGGTCTTGTGCGACTTCTGCATCCAGGCTCGCCACTGGTCGTAGAGGCGGAAGCTGAGGTTGGAGCAGTACGCGTGCTTCTTGAGCCAGCCCAGGAACTGCTTGAGCTCGCGCCGCACGGGCCCCGAGCTCGGCTCTCCGCCCCGCGGCTCGCACGCCCCGCCGCCCGGGCCCGGGCGCTCTGGTGGTGGGCGGAGCGGCAGTGTCAGGGCGCGCCCGGCAGGGGGTGCGCGCGGGCAGGAGAGGGAAGACCCCAGCGCGGCGGGACCATGCTCCCCTCGGGGAACCTCCCTCCCCGTTTCTCAGGGACCGAATCCTCCCCGCGGCCCTGCACAGCAGCCCAGCTGCGCCCGTGGCCCGGCTGCGCCCCTGGGGAGGTGGGGGGGAGGGGGAAGGAAGGGGCTCCTCCTCCACATCTCCTCCAGGAACCCGATTCCTGTGGCCTGAGCCAGGTGCGAGTGGAGTGGGGGGAGGGGAGAATGAAAGAGGCCAGAGCCGGGGGGATGAGACACAGAGACAGACAGACAGAGCAGGGGGCTGAAAAAGAGAAAGGGAGAAAGACGCACGGATGAGAGAGCCGGGGCCAGGGATGGAGAGATGGAGACGCAGGGTGGGTGAAAGCCAAGGGGGTCAGCCCAGGAGGAAAGGGCCTGATCAGGGTAGGACAGAAACCCTGGGGACATAGGGACAAAAAGATCGAGACAGAGACACAGAGGAAGAGTGACAGATGAAGGGAGACCGAGTGCAAGATGACCCCATGGGACAGTCCCCAGCATGGGCCCATGGGACAGGGAGTGGGCCGGGAGGGCCAGGTGGAAGGCCTGCCTGTCGGTCCAGCTGCCGGCTGCAGCCAACCCCCAGCAGGCCGGCGGATAAGGACATCGGCCTCACGTCGTAAATAAAGCCGGGGACCCGCTGACAGGCCCTGGCACGGCCCCGGCCCCCGCGGCCCCTGCTGGCCTTCCCCGGCCTCCGCAGCCTCCCCTGCGGACGCAGCGGCCTGCTGGCTCCTGTGCAAGAATCGCAGGTGCCGGGCACGAGCAGGGGCCAAGGCTCAGGCCCCTCCCGGCTGCGCTTGCTCCCGCCCACCCCTGAACCTGGAGGGGCCCGGGATAGGGGCTGGGGAGCTGGCTGGAGCCTGACTCTACCCCTCCCTAGCTCTGGAACCCTCTCTGGGCCTCAGTTTCCCTATCATCTCACGAGCCAGAGTGAGCTTGGACTTCCCGGTGAACTAAGTTTAGACCTGTATGACCTCCTAGGGCCTCAGTGTCCTCACCTGAGAAAAAGCGGCCTCCCTTGCAGTGAAACCCTGGGGGGACAGGACAATAAGTACTTCCATGCCAACTGCCTGCAAGCACTTAGGTGGCACCCACCATGTGGGCACTTGCCACAAATTATGTCATCCAACCCTTATAACAGCCCAAGGCAAGTGGGATTCTCAACCCCACCTTCCAGATGGGGAAACGGAGGCCAGACATTCCAAGTAACAGCTTTCGTTTCATTTCACAAAAGAGAGACTAGAGGCCTGTGGACCCGGAGAAATCCCAAACAGCAAGAGGAAGCAGACCTAGGCACCTAATCATTCCCATCCCTCTGCCTTGATCAGAAGGAGAAACTGAGGCACATCAAAGTGGGAGTTGGCAGGCCGGGCGCGGTGGCTCACGCTTGTAATCCCAGCACTTTGGGAGGCCGAGGCAGGCGGATCACGAGGTCAGGAGATCGAGACCACGGTGAAACCCTGTCTCTACTAAAAATACAAACAATTAGCCGGGCATGGTGGCGGGCGCCTGTAGTCCCAGCTACTCGGAGAGGCTGAGGCAGGAGAATGGCGTGAACCTGGGAGGCAGAGCTTGCAGTGAGCCGAGATTGTGCCACTGCACTCCAGCCTGGGCAACAGAGCGAGACTCTGTCTCAAAAAAAAAAAAAAAAAAAGTGGGAGTTGGCAGCCCATTGGCCTTAGAAGCAGGGGTCTCAAACTCACTGGCCCTCTTAGGAGGGAGTCTGAGTGGCCAAAACAGGCCAGATGGGGATGGGCAAATGGAGAGTGAGGGTCCTGAGAAGGGGAGACCGCTGCTGGTGGGGGCTGTGGGCCATGCTGTTACATTTTCTAGAGAATTTATTTTTCTAGAGAATCTAGGATATTTGTGTAAAAACTTCCTGGGTTTAAAATTTCTACTAGTTGGTCAAACTTTTTTTTTGTTTTCCAAACAACAGGCCAAAGAAAATAGATCCAAGGGCCACATTCAGCTCTGGGGGGACCACCAGTTTGAGACTTCTACTCTCTTGGAAACAGTCAGGAAACAGGCTGGGCGCGGTGTTTCACACCTGTAATCCCAGCACTTTGGGAGGCCGAAATGGGCAGATCACCCGAGGTCAGGAGTTCGAGACCAGCCTGGCCAACATGGTGAAATCCTGTCTCTACTAAAAAATACAAAAATTAGCTGTGCATGTTGGCGCGTGCCTGTGGTCCCAGCTACTTGGGAGGCTGAGGTCTCAAGCGGAGAATCGCTTGAAATCAGGAGGCAGAGGTTGCAGTGAGTGCAGATCACGCCACTACGCGACAGAATGAGGCCGTGTCTCAAAAGAAAAAAAAAAAAGAAAAGAAAAGAAAACAAGGAAACAGAGGCTCTAGCTGGTTTGGGACTGGCCGCTGGATCACCCAGCCCTAGGGGGGTGCTCACCACTGCGGGGAGTGGAGGCGGCTGTGGGGTGGCTCCACTCACTCCAGATCCCGGCTTTCTTGGAGCCATAGATGCCAAAGGGGTTGCAGCGCACTTGCACGAAGTACACGGTGCCGGGTTTCAGGCCGGCCAGGCGGCAGGAGGTCTGGTTGCTCACATCGTCCACCACCTGTACAGTGAGGACAAGGTCAGAGTAGAGGGCGGGGCCAAGCAGGAGCGGGGGCGGGACCTGGAAGGAACAGGGGCGGAGTCAGGGAAGGGGCGGGTCACCTTCCAGTCCACACTATCCTCCACTCGGTAACGGATCTGGTATTTGGCTTGAAAGAGGAAATCCTTCAGGGCGGGTGGCGACACCCAGCGCACGCTCAGCTGGTCCTCCAGGCCCCCGACGCGGCTCACGTGCACGTCGGGCGGGGGGTCCGTGGTCACTGCGGGGCGGAGGAGGGCCCCTCTCAGCCTGGGGCTGTCTGGGTTTAACTCCCTCCAGCAGTGTGGCCCAGGGCACTTGGCCTAGATGGCACCTGCGTCTGTTTTCCTCCTCCCTCTGCCCCCACCCCCAGGACTGGTGGATTACACGATATATCATATTGGAGAAACACTCAGCACCTAATTAATGTTAGCTGTTATCACCATTATTATCTGTGACGGGAGAAACATAATCCTACCTTCAACTGACTATGGGAAAGCAGACATTGCGGGGTTGATGATATTATTATTATCATGCTTAGGAGGCCAGGGCCTGTCAGGCCGTCAGCCTTCTGGGAACCCCCCTGCCACCCCCTCCCCACTCACACCTCCCTTCCACTCTTACTGAAATCTTTGATGTGACATTTTGCTGGGTGTAGAGAAGCAAGTGAGGCTTAGAACTTTCCCACTGTAGCTTTAGGATGTGGGGAAGAGTGAGGCAGGCTGCGGGGGCACAGATGGGGGCTACAACCCAGGCGTATGTGTGTGTTGGGGGGGTCTGAGGATCCTTCTGGGGGCCCCTGAGGGCAGCAGGGTGAGCTGGCCTCTCCCGGAGGCCTTGGTGAGGGGCCTAAAGGGTTAAGGCACAGGCCTGCTTGGGGCTGAGAAACACCCTAATTAGATTAGGCTCAATTCTGCTCACAGATCATCCATTTCCTGCCTCCCGCCCTGCACCCCCCAGCTCCAGGCCTCGGCTTCCTGGGGCGCCTCCCGACCTGGGCGCCCCCTCCCCTCTCCCCAGGGCCCCCTCCTGCACACCTGGGCTGCCGAGGGGGAGGTGGCCAGGCCAGGTGTTCTCCGTGGAGTGGGGGTATCCTGGCTGTTTCTGGGGGCTGCGGACTGATGAGCGGATGCTCAGCTACTTACCTACCTTCCCTCCAACCAGCAGGGACAACCCGGGAGTTGCCGGGCTGGGGAGGGGCAGGGGGGACCCTAGGAAAAATGAGAAGGTGCAGGGGACCCCTCGGGATGCTCGGTGGGCGGGGCTGGTGCCAAGGGAGGGGCCTAGTGGACACTGGGGGCTCACCCACATCCAGGATATCCAGCGTGAGCACATCGGAGCGGGCAGAGCCCAGGCGGTTGGTGGCCTCCACCCAGATCTCATAGGGCGTAAAGAGAGCCAGGTCCTTGGGGATGTGGCAGGAGTGGGGCCCCACTGTGTGGTACTCCTCACATGTGTTGTCCTGCCCATACCACCTGCGGGGATGGGAAGGCGATAGGACGCATGAGGGTTCCTTCTGGCCCCCAGACCTCACCATGGCAGCCTCAGGGTGCAGACAGCACATGGGGGCTCAGAGAGGGTCCGCGTTGGTCAAGGTCACGCAGCCAGCCTGGGACACACACATCGCCCTCAGGCCACCACCAACCTAAGCTTGTACTTGAGGGAGTAGTTGGTGTGAAGGAAGGTCTCCCCGTGGGCCCCTGGCGTCCAGCGGCAGGTCAAGTCCTTCATGTTCTTGGACCAGCAGCTGATGTTGACGGGTTTCTCTGGGGGCACTGGGAGAAGGGGAGGGTGCAGGAAGCAGGCTGAGGCTCTGGACTAGCTGAGCTGGGGCCGAGCGGTTGCTGCCCACCCACCAGGCCCCCACCTTGGAGTGGAAGGAGGGCAGATAGGACAGTTTCAGCCCTGTGCTGAGAAATGCCAGCACAGTTGGTGTGACACCTGCAAGGGCTCTTGAGAGGCTAGTGACTCGATCTCCAGGTTCTTTTTCTTTTTTCGAGGCAAAGTCTCACTCTGTCCCCCAGGCTGGAGTGCAATGGTGCCATCTCAGGTCACTGCAACCTCCGCCTCCCAGGTTCAAGCGATTCTCCTGTCTCAGCCTCCCAAGTAGCTGGGATTACAGGTGCCTGTCAGCACGCCTGGCTAATTTTTGTATTTTTAGTAGAGATGGGGTTTCACCATGTTGGCCAGGCTGGCCTCAAACTCCTGGCTTCAAGTGATCCACCCACCTCGGCCTCCCAAAGTGCTGGGCTTACAGGCATGAGCCACCTTGCCCGACCGGGTCTCCAGGTTCTCATTCCCACCTCAAAGACCTGCATAGCCATGGCAGTGTGCCCACAGTTCATCCCTAGGCCAGAAGACCCACGATTCATGCCTCACTCCAGAGGGAGATGCCGCCCCCAAGAGCTACCCCTAGGGTGTCCTGGGTGCCGACTTACGGCCAACATAGAGGCAGGAGCCAGCCAGGATGCTGCCGTCACGGGCGTGGCACACGAGGTTGTCCCCTGACTGCTGCCTGGACCCGTTGAGGTTGGCCAGGGCCAGGGCCAAGGTGGAGGCGTTGAGCACACGGGAGAGCTCAGGGGGCAGGCGGCGCCCGTTGAGGGTCCAGTAGAGGCCCTCGGCGGTGGCTCCTGGTGGGTCTCCGTGCACTGAGCAGGTGGCCAGCAAGGAGGAGCCGATGAGAAGCGTGGGATCCTGGGGGCTGATCACAGCTGTGTCTGGGGTCAAAAAGGAGCATGTGTCAGGCCAGGGCGGGGACCCTCCAAGCCCCCAACCATGCCAGGACCTCCAGGGTTCATGGTGGTCCTGAGAAGACGCTGCTAATGATTGTCCCCCATTTTACAGACAGGGAAGGTGAAGATCAGTTGGGTTAAATGCCCAGGGCAACGCTGGTGGCCAAACTGACAGACCTGGAGTTGTCCAGGTCTGTCTGACTCCAACACTGGATCCTTCCAAAACTCTTCATCACTGACATGCTTAAGGTTCTCTGAGGGGTCACACAACTCGGGCATACAGGCTCATTCAGATCCAAGTGACTCTTGCTTAGCACATTGTTATGACAAACACTATGCTTTGCTTTTTTTTTTTTTGAGACGGAGTCCCGCTCTGTCACCCAGGCTGGAGTGCAGTGGCACAATCTTGGCTCACTGCAACCTCTGCCTCCTGGGTTCAAGCAATTCTTCTGCCTCAGCCTCCCGAGTAGCTGGGACTACAGGTGTGCACCACCATGCCTGACTAACTTTTGTATTTTTAGCAGAGACGGGGTTTCAACATATTGGCCAGGCTGGTCTTGAACTCCTGACCTCGTGATCCACCTCCCTCGGCCTCTCGAAGTGCTGGGATTACAGGAGTGAGCCAACACGCCCAGGCACGCTTTGCTTTTTATTTATTTATTTATTTATTTTTGAGACAGAGTCTCGCTCTGTCGCCCAGGCTGGAGTGCAGTGGCGCAATCTCAGCTCACTGCAAGCTCTGCCTCCCGGGTTCACGCCATTCTCCTGCCTCAGCCTCTCCGAGTAGCTGGGACTGCAGGCGCCCGCCACCACGCCCGGCTAATTTTTTGTATTTTTAGTAGAGACGGGGTTTCACCGTGGTCTCGATCTCCTGACCTCGTGATCCGCCCGCCTCAGCCTCCCAAAGTGCTGGGATTACAAGCGTGAGCCACTGCGCCCGGCCTGCTTTTTATTTTTTTAGCAACAGGGTCTCGCTCTGTCGGCCAGGCTGGAGTGCAGTGGTGTGATCATAGCTCACTGCAGCCTCGATCTCCTGGGTTCAAGCAATCCTCCCTCATCTCAGCTCCCAAGTAGCTGGGACTACAGGTGTGCACCACCACACCTGGCTGATTTTTAAATATTTTTTTAGAGATGAGGTCTTGCTAGTTTGCTCAGGCCAGTCTTGAACTCCTGGCCTCAAGCGATCCTCCCACCTTGGCCTCCCAAAGTCCTGGGATCACAGGCATGAGCTTCAGTGCCTAGCATTCTTTATTTTTCATTCTCATTTTGTTTTTCTTTTTTGGCAACTAGAAACAAAAGATTGTGCGTTCTTCCTGTGGTACTCGCAGAGCCTCACACATAGTAGGTGTTTCTGTGGGGGAAGGGCACTGCTTAAAATGAAAGCCCTGACCCTTACTTGAATCATTAAGAGCACCATTTTTTTTTTTTTTTTTTTGAGATGGAGTTTTGCTCTTGTTGCCCAGGCTGGAGTGCAATGGCGCGATCTCGGCTCACCGCAACCTCCACCTCCCAGGTTCAAGTGATTCTCCTGCCTCAGCCTCCCAAGTAGCTGGGATTACAGGCATGTGTCACCACACCTGGCTAATTTTGTATTTTAGCAGAGATGGGGTTTCTCCATGTTGGTCAGGCTGGTCTCGAACTTCTGACCTCAGGTGATCCGCCCGCCTCGGCCTCCCAAAGTGCTGGGATTACAGGCACGAGCCACCGCACCTGGCCAAGAGCACCATTTATTATTATTATTATTATTATTATTATTATTGTTATTTGAGACACAGTCTCCCTCTGTCGCCCAGGCTGGAGTGCAATGGCACTATCTTGGCTCACTGCAACCTCCACCTCCCAGTTTCAAGTGATTCTCCTGCCTCAGCCTCCCAAGTAGCTGGGATTACAGGCACACACCACTGTGCCCGGCTAATTTTTGTATTTTTAGTAGAGATGTGGTTTCACCGTGCTGGTCGGGCTGGTTTCGAACTCCCGACCTTGTGATCCACCTGCCTTAGCCTCCTAAAGTGCTGGGATTACAGGGGTGAACCACCGCGCCCAGCCTGTATTTTTTTTTTTTCAGCCTGTATTTTTAGTAGAGTAGAAGTATCGCCATGTTGGCCAGGCTGGTCTCGAACTCCTGACCTCAAGTGATCCACCCGCCTCAGCCTCCCAAAGTGCTGGGATGACAGACGTGAGTCATTGCGCCCGGCCTAACAGCACCATTTATTGAGCACTTGTTGTGTTCTGAATACTGGGCTAAGACTTTACCTACATTTTCTCGGCCAATCCTGCTTATGTTAAAGATGAAAAAACTCCAGCTCTGAAAGATGGAGTTTCCTTCCTGGAATGAGGGAAGGCCATACTAGTCAGGCCCAGATTTTCTGGTCTCCAAAGTTCTGCTCCACACTGCCTACCTCTGGAACTAAGGCAGCCCTGGCAAACTGCACATCCCCAACTCCCATCCAAAGGGACTTGACATCATCACTGTTTCCCTCCACTCAGTTTTCCTCATCTGCAAAGTGGGAACGAGAAAGCTCTTTGTCTCCTGGGCTATTGTGAAAGTCAGAGGGGAAAGGAACAACTTCCTGAACCAGGTTGTGTGTGAGTCGGGTACTAGACACAGGAACCTTGGGGACGCCCATGGGTGGTTGATGCCTCCTCTCCTGCTGGCCATCAGGGCAGCCCAGGAGTTCCCCTTCTGGAGACCAGAACCTAAGAAGAACCTATTTTGTCCATAGGGAAACCAAGGCCCAGAGAAGGAGGAGGGGGTGCACAGGCCAACCTCCCGATGCCTCTCTGAGTCTCAGTTTCCCCATCTGGGAAGTGGGCATCATGGCATCAATGTCATGGGGTTGGCTGGGTGTGGTGGCTCGCGCCTGTAATCCCAGCACTTTGAGAGGCTGAGGTGGGAGGATCACGTGAGGTCAAGAGTTTGAGACAGCCTGGGCAACATGGTGAAACCCTGTCTCTACCAAAAATACAAAAATTAGCCAGGTGGGGAGGGGGTGGTGGCCCATGCCTGTGGTCTTAGCTACTTGGGAGGTTGAGGCAGGAGGATCGCTGGAGCGCTCCAGCAAAGTTGAGGCTGCAGTGAGCCATGACTGCACCACTGCACTCCAGCCTGGGTGACAGTGAGACCCTGTCTCAAAAAACAAACAAAAAATTTAAATTTAAATTTATAAAAACCAACAAAACAAACCTCATGAGGTTGTTTGAGAGGAGTGAAAATACTGTTGGAGACAATCTTTTCCCATGAGATCTTTAAACCAAGTTGACCCGGACTCGAATGCCCCCAGCCTGACTCAGTGTTTTACTTTTTTTTTTTTTTTTGAGACAGAGTCTCACTCTGTCACCCAGGCTGGAGTGCAGTGGCACAATTTCGGCTCACCATAACCTCCACGGACCCAGCTAATTTTTGTATTTTTAGGAGAGATGGAGTTTCGCCATGTTGGCCAGGCTGGTCTTGAACTCTTGACCTCCAGTGATCCACCCGCCTTGGCCTCCCAAAGTGGTGGGATGACAGGCGTGAGCCACCGCGCCCGGCCTCAGTGTTTTACTTCTTTGAGCCTCTGGAAAGGGGCTTCTCGTTCCACACAGAGTGGTTGTAAAGACTCATCCACTCCTTTGTTCGTTCACGCGTTCATCTATTCATTCACAGGGTACCTATAGTGTGTTAGGATCTGTGGGCACTGGGGTGATGCCCAAGACACACAAAAGTCCTGCCCTTGTGGGCATCAAATCCAAGGAAACAGCAAGAAGAAGGAATAAATAAATATCTAAGACAATAACTAGGGGAGAAGGTAAAGCAGGGGCCGGAGGAAGACAGAGCAGCAGCAGAAGCTCGGGAGGCCTGTCTGGGGAGGTGACCTTTGAGCAGAGACCTGAATAAAGTAAGAGAAGTAGCTGTGACATTATCTAACAGAGCATGTCCAGGCAGTGGGAGCTGCAAGTGCCAAGGTCCTGGGGCAGAAGCGGTAGGAAATGAGGTTTGAGAGGTCAGAGACCCAGACCTGCGGGGAGGAGGGATTCCAGGGTTCTCAGCCGGGGAGGGAGGGATGAGGTGAGATTTGCATTAAAAGGACTCCCCAGGCGGCTGGAAGAAGGGACTGCAGGAGGCAGGGGCAGCCCAGCTTCGCAGAGATGGCAGCCAAGGACAGAGTGATCCTGTCCCCCAGGGAGGCCCCCTGAATGCCAGCGCTGCCCTGCACTTGCCCTCACTGCCCCAGATGGGCGAGGTGGGGTGGACACGGTTCTTAGGCCGGCCCTGATGATTTTCCGGGGCAAACTTGGCTCGAGAGCTCTGTCTCGCTGGAGCCTGGAATCGCAGTTGCGATTGGGGCTTGGCCCAGGGCTCGCCGGAGGTCTCCGCGTCCGTGCGAAGGAGCCGGCTGAGCGGGCCAGAGCCGAGGAGGCGGGGGCGGCCGAGGGGGGCGGGGGGCTGGGGGCCAGGGGGCCGCCCTGGAGGTCCCAGGCAGCCAGCCGCCCGCTAATTCGGAATTCCTTCTGCATGAACTCGGGCGTGCCAGCGTCTCTGCCCCGGCCCACCCACCGCTTCCTGCCTGGGCCCCCCCAACAGAGTGGGAGGCACGGCCAGGCCTGCCCAGACCCCAGGCCCCTCTCAGCCCTTCTAGAGTGGGTCTCGCCCCTCCTGCCCCCCCACCCGCCATCATGGCCTGGGCAGGAAAGGGCTCTCTGGGGGGTCCTGGCTGGGGGGCGCTGCCCCTCTGACACACCCGCCTGGCCTGGGCTGGCGTGGCTCACTTGCCAGCAGCTGCAGCTGCCCTCCCGGGGCTGGGCGGGGGACACCGGGCGGCGACGGGTTGTAGGGGGAAGGCAAGGCCACGCGGGCCTGGACAGGCCAATCTCCCACCCCCTTAGCCCCAGCCGGTAAGGTCAGAAGGACACTTTCTCCTCCCGGGATATGGGCGCAACCCCAGTGGGAGAACCTGGGCAATTGACTTCCCCTCTCTCCAGTTCTCAATTTTCTCCTCCATAAAATGGGAAGAGAAATACGTTCTACTTGCTGGGGAGATCAATGAGATGTGATTGCAATCCAATGTCCAGAGGGCTCAGAAGCCTGAAGCCCCCAGGAACTACAAAGATGACAGCTCCTCCCAGCTCTGGGGTCCCGGCTGACTAGGCACTCCCTCCAGGCCTCCACAAACAATGGGCTAAGGCTCTGGGGACTGGGATGCACGCACTCCAGGCCAGGCGGGGGAGCAGCTGGGAACAGCCCACTGAGCCGGAGTTGGTGGGGGCTTGGCTTGGTTTGGAGGGCCTCCTAGAGGGCTCCCCAAAGCAGATCCCTAGGTTGGGCTTTTGAACAGCCCCCTTTTCACTCCCTGCCTCCCCTCCTTTCCCGCAGAGCTGGGGCCTTTAAAAGTTTTTTCTCTCCTCTTTTCCCAATCTGGAGCCACTGCCGTTATTAAAAAGGAACACCATGTGTTTTAAAAGCGAAAAGTGTGAGATTCTCTGCAAGCAGGGCGGAAGGGTGGCCTCCATCCCAGGGTCCCCACGGGGGTCCCCATCTCCAGTCCCGCTGGTACCTGCAGACACTTTACGACCCACCCGCCTGCTGGTCAGGTGCTAAGACACACCGTAAGTAGAAACATATTGCCGAGGTGTGAGAATCTTTTATTTAATTTCTTCCCCCCTTAAAGGAAAAAACACACTTACAATGCCCCCCCACCCCCTACACCTTCGCCTGCTGCTCTACTGGCTGAAAACAAAGCTTGGCGCTCACAGTGGCACTCACAGGCGCTGCCCACCGCCTGGCAGAGCCGTCAGGGGCCCTGGGAGGGCCCGAGGTAGCCCCTCACCTGAAAGCCAGGGGAGAGCCAGGCTTTCAGCAAGTGCCCCTAGAGGATGCCCGGACCCTGCCCCTTCCAGGAGGAGCCCTACAGGCAGCCCGCAAACAGCCCAGCACAGGGTGGGTGAGCCTGGGAGCAGTGTGTGCCCGGCGACCCCCAGGGTGGCCCGTGCGCCTTGGACCGGGTGCGTGGAGTGACTGAACGTCTGGGGCGAGTGGTGCCTCCCTCTGTGCCCCTGGGTCGCCTCCCCTGTGGGATGTGTGTGACCGTGAATGTGTGTGTCGGGGATGGAATGTGTGTGCGTCCGCGATGGTGTGCGAATGTGCATCTGGGATGCAGTGTGCGCGAGTTTGAGGACGAGAGTGACGGGCCACAAGCCAGTGTGATTCTTTGTGTGTCTCTGGGTGTGTCCCAGAGCGGGTCTGGATATGGAGACGTATCCTTGCGGGGGTGTTCCTTGGATGGGGGGCCCCAGAGTGCCTGAGGCCAGAAGTCTCTCCAGAGCGGGGGTCTTGGCCCGTAGGGCAGCGGGTTCCCAGTGGGCCCCCTCAAAGTTTGGGCCCGCTGGTGCCCGGACTCACTGGCTCCCGCTCCCTCTCCCTCTCACCCACTCGCTCACAAAGATTCCTCTCGCTGGAGGCTCTCCGCTCGACGCAGCCTGGCTGAAAACGGTTCTAAGTGCCGCCGGTGGCGGGGACTCCGCGGACCCCCGTGCGCCGGGTCCCGCAGGGGGAGGGCGGTGGCGCCGGCCCGTGGAGAGACAAGTCCCCGGGGACCCCGGGCTGCGCGCCAGGAGGCCAGAGCGGCCCCCCTGCAGCCCCGCCCTCCCCGTGGGGCTCATCCCTCCGCCTGGGGGGGCCCGCTGGGGGCCCGCACCCAGCGCGTCAACCGCGTGCGCCCCCGCCTGGGAGCGGTGCCCTGCAGTTCCAGCGGCTCAGAGTCCACCCAAGCAGACGCGTGCGCCCGCCACGTCCTGGCGTGCAGAGGGTCTGAGGCCGCGATCCCCCCAGCCCCCGGGGGCCTGGCCTGGCGCCCTCGGCCCAGCCGCCCAGGTAACAGGGCCTCGGGGACGGAAGCAGGACTCTCTGGACAGTGGACTGCGGGGCCGTGTGCCCCGCAGGTGAGGGCGCCCCGAGGGCTGCGCCGGGGGTGCCTTCCTTTGTTCCCCAGCCGTCCAGGTGGCGCCCGCGCCCCCTCCCCCCGCGGCTGCCCCCGGGGCGCCCGCCCTCTGCTCTTGCAGGGGGGAAGGAGTGGGGCACCGGGTACTCACGGGCTCCTGATCCGGCTCGCGGCGCCCCGAGGACGCAGAGCAACAGCAGGGGCAGCAACGGCGGCGGCCGCCGCGCGGATTGGGCGGCGGGGCCCCGGCGGCCGGCGGGCATGGGGCCGGCGCTGCCGGGGGCGCGCGGCTGGCGGCGGCTCGGCGGCGGTGGCGCAGGGCGCGGGACGCAGGCCGGGCGCGGGAGGGCGCGGGCCAGGCCGCCCGCACGTCGCTGGGCGCGGACGCGGAGGCCGGAGCAAGTCTGAGCAGCCGAATTGACAAGGCGCTAATGCGCCGCTGGCCCCGCCCGGCCCCGCCCCCGGCCCGGCCCGGCCCCGGGGGGGCGGCGGGCCCCGCACCGGCCTCCCCGCCGCCCGCCCGCCCGCGGGCACCGCGCGCCCCGCCCGTTCGGCCTCCGCCCCACCGAGAACCGCGCGCGCCCTATCCCGCGGCCCAAAGCCCCCTAACTCAACCCCTACCGGCCCAGGACCTCCCTCTCCAACCCTGCCAGCTTCAGGCTTCCCACCCCCAGTCTGGGACCCGGCACCCCCAATCCCGTTTCCATAACCCTGCCCACTTCCCTGCACCCTCCTCTCAGCCCAGTGCCTCTTCAGTGGCCCCTTTGGTCCCCAACCCTGCCCCTCTCCTCCATTCCCCCCTCCACGGCGCAATCTTCTGTCTCGGCCCCCACCCCAGCTCTGGCCCCGCCCCCCCGACCGAGCGGTCCGTGAGTCCCGCCTACCCCTATCTCCAGCCCCTCAGCCTCCCCGGGGGCCTAAAAGTCACCCCCAGCTCCACGCCCTCGGCGCGCGGGTCCCAGCCCTCCCACCTCATCCAGCCTCTTTTCGATTCTCCGCGAGTAGCCTCGGCCCCAGGCTTTGCTGGAAGAAAGGAGAAAAAGCAGGAAGGCACGGAGTCCCTCGCCTTCGCCCTGGCTGCGCTGTCCCTTTCGCGCGCGGGATGGGTTTGAGGTTGCTCTGGGCGCCCCGGGGGCCTCGGGAGGGAGCTCCTGCGTGGGCAGACGGGGAGATGTAGTCCCCTGTGGGAACGGAGACCCAGGCCTGCGCGGGAACTAGGTCCCGCACCGCAGTAAGAGGGATTCCCAGGAGGAGAGAGGTAAGAAGCTCTCCCCTATTCACACCCCGCGACGGAAAAATCCACTCAGCGGCCCGCGGGTGGGGTGCGCCACGCGGTGAGTAATCGCTCCGGCGGCCACCGCCCGCCGACTCCAGGTAACGCCGGCTGCCCGGAGCGACGCATAGTTTGTCTTCCTTCTTTTGCGCAAAGAGCCTTCTCCGTGTTATTATTTTTGGCCATTGCTGGAGTTTCGGGACCCCTCCCGGTCCGGGCGTCTCATCTCCCTCCTCCCGGTCCCCACCCGATGCGGGCGCCCAGGAATAAAGGGTTCCTGGCCTCCAAGGCTGCTGCGGATGGGGGTGCCTGAAATGAGAGTTGGGGGGTGCAATTACCCACTTTGGGTCGCAGCCCCGCCCCCAGCTGCAGCGCCCAGGGAAGGGAACGGCTCCAAGTCCCCTTTTCCAGGAGTCCCTTAGAGGCCTGGATTCTCTCTCCCGGTCCCCAACCAGCCAAGGGGGTAAAAGTGTCTGAGGGGGGGCTCAGGAGCCCCCATTTGTCTGCCCAAGACTGAAGCCCCACCCTCTCCTACTTAAATCTCCAGTTCAGACTCCAGACTATCAAAAAACAAGATTGGGGGATGGGAGCCTATAGGGGCCCAGGGCGCCCCTGCTCCATCTGAACTCTGGATGGAGAAGACAGACAAAGAGAGAGACGCTGCCATTTATTTCGGGAAACCAGGCCTTTTGTGCCTCAGTTTCTTTCTCTGCACAGTGGGCGCCACCCAGCCTAGGAGCTTCTGTGGGAAGACTCAGGGCAGCAGAAGTCTCTACAATCCAAGCCCTTAGCACAGCACTGGAGGATATCTGGAGCAGAGGTGACCCCCAGGTCTGCTTGTCCCCTCTGAAACATGGAGCCATAGTCCCACCTGCCAGGGGACCCAGAGGGTTAAGTGGAGGTGGCAGTTCTTGGCTGGAATTGAGTTTTTAGGATACTCACCACTACTCCCCCATGGCTCCTGTTTGCAGATGCTCTCTATGTGGGTAGAGACGCCTCACCCCCTCCTGGGAGGACTTCAGGCTTCTGGAGCAAAACCTTGATTTTTTTCCCTCCTCCATTTCTGCTTCTCTTCCAGTCATTTTGGTTTGGGGAAAGGGCTCCCCCATCCATCCAGGTGCTCAGGCCAGAGACCTGGAAGCGCACGTGACAACTCTCTCCTTCGCTCATCCCTTATGTCCAATTCATCAGCAAATCCTGTTGGCTCTGATTCCAAAACACATCTCCATTCTGAGACGCTGATCCCTTCTCCCCACCCCATTCAGATCCAGGCCCCACGGTCTCCCTCAGGGATGCTTCCCGGCCTCCTCCAGGGCCTCCCTGATAACCCTTCTGCCTTTCTCGGCACACCAGGCAGAGGGAGCTTTTAAAAGAAGAAAAAGCAGATCTTTGCCCTGCCACCCTCTCGCCATCCTCTCCCCTCCTCTTCTTCCCTCTGCTCTCCCTAATTCCGCCCCAGCCACTGGAGCCCCGTTTCCCCAAACATACCAGGCTTGTTACTATCGAAGGGCCTCTGCGTATTGGCTGTTCCCTCTGCTGGAATGCTGTTCCCCACATCTTCCCCAGTTAGCCCTTTCTCTTCCATCGGGTCACAGGTCCAGTGGCACCTCCTCAGAGAGGCCCTCCACCCTTGCCCCAGCACTATCGCTCTCCTTCACTTTGTTTTATTGTTTTTGAAACACAACTCTTCCAACCATTTCATTTCTTGTGCAACTGATTTTCTTTAGACTGTGGGCAGCCTCAGCCCCTTTGGACCCCAGTGGTGGGCCCAGTGAGGGCTGAAAGCGAAGCACTCACTAAATATTTGTAAAAGTAAAGGATGGAGAACTCTTGCTCCCTCCAAGTAGCAAGAAAACTCAGTCCCAGCAAGTCATGCTGCCTGGGGTCCTAGCCTGGCTCACATTCTCTGCCTTGCTGTGTGA
This sequence comes from Nomascus leucogenys, assembly GCF_006542625.1. Classification (NCBI taxonomy): domain Eukaryota; kingdom Metazoa; phylum Chordata; class Mammalia; order Primates; family Hylobatidae; genus Nomascus; species Nomascus leucogenys. The sequence continues at coordinate 52,546,427 of NC_044390.1, read as the reverse complement.
CCCTAGCCAATAGACATCCCTTTCTTGTTGTTACCAACAGAAAGGGAAGGACCATTTTCCAATCCTGCCCAGCCCCACCCTGGAGAGTGACCTTTGCCCTTGGGTGACCTTTGCCCCACACCTTTGACTTCAGGGAAAGGGAGTTGACCCCAGAGTGCATCCTTCCCGGCCCTTAGGGCTCCCAGAAGTTTAACCCCTTCCTCCCCAGTTCCATCATCTCCTTGAGGACAAAAGGGAGCTAGCGTCAACGGAACTTCTGGCAAATATTGACCCAAGTCCTTGAAGTTGGCTGGGAATGTATAAGGGGCAGAAGGAGGGAGGGCCTCCCCTTGGGCTGGGGGAGGGACCCCTCCTTAGTCCTGCACCCTCCACTCCAAGGTCACCTCTAGATGAGAGGTATTAGGTTGGGGGGGCCCTCCATCCCCAGCTCCCTCGTGATTCCAGGGCACTGAGGGTGCACCAGGGAGGGGGCAGTGGAAATGGCACCTTCAGGGTCCTGTGGGGACCCGCAACCACTGGGAGTGAGGAAGGCTGAGAGCTGCCTCTCCCATTCTGAAAGCCCCGTGCTCAGGGCCCCCCAGTATGGGATTAGCTACCTGGTGTTCCAGGCAGGTGCTTTCAGGAATTAAGGGGCAGTGAGGGTCTGGACACCTTGTTCAGGGTCTGTGGCACAAGAAAGTGGGGCCTGTGTGTACCTAGGCTTTATAATTTCTGCCCTGGAGGCTGAGCCTGGAGAGAAGCGATGCCGGATCCTCAGTTTAATGCACTCTGGACTTCAGGCACTGGAGGCGGGACCTGGGGAGTTGCAGACCTGCCTAGGGGACCTGCCTGGGAAGTTGCAGGCCTGCCCCAGGGAGGCCAGTTTCCCTGCCCATCTGTACCCTGAGAAGCCTCTGAAGTCTGGGTCCCAGGAGGCACCAGCTGCTTTAGGGGGGCAGCCACATCCCTCCTTCCTCCCCCAACTCTCAGCAACCACCGCCGGCGCCATGGTGCTCTGCCTCCTCCCTAGCCTGTACCCTGCTTGGAGGTGGGGGTCAGCAGGGTCGTGGTGAGGGCGGCAAGGGACAAAGGGTGCTTGTCCGCTGCCCGCCTTGACCTCGGCTGCTGTGGCTTCCCGGACGCCTGGCCTGCCGCTGATTCACGCCCAGGCCGGCCTCAGCGGCCCCCGCCTGCCGCCCCCGGCCAGGCCGCCCCGGGGGGTAGGAAGTGGGGGGGGGGCGAGGCGGCGCCGAGTCAACTTTCCCTCTTAAGCCCCGAAGGAATGTCGGCGGATTTCCTGAAACCCGACCCTGGCCGCCCGCCGGCCCTCCCGCCCCTCACCTGGACCGGCTCCCCCGGGAACAGCAGGAGGGGCGCGGGGGCTCACCTTGGGGGCCGGGGTCAAGTCCTCTTTCCGCTCACCCCCCAGCGGCCTAGTGCAGCGGAAAGGGGGCTGGGTGGGCGGCAATCAACCTCTTTCCCTTCTCCCCTCAGGCGACCTGGGTGATAGACCCACTCCTCTAGCCTCAGTTTCTCCTTCTGCAAAAGGGCGCGGTGTGTCCCTCCTCCCTGATGCGCTTTAAGCAATGCCTGAAGGTCCCCTCCCATCATTGACAGGGCTCTGCCAGCTTTTCTTTGCTTCTCTCCCTGTCACCTGGACAGAACCACTTTGCAGTCTGAGCGTCAGTTTCCTCACCCATATAAAAGGGCAACGCTACGGGTACCTTATCTTATACGGTTGTTGCAAGAAAAAGTGTTTTGCTGGAATGAATGAAGGACAGTAATTGTGGAGGGGTTAGGCGCGCGCGGGCCTCTGGAATTAACATGTGTGGGCTTGAATCCTGACTTTGCCAAAGCGTCCCGGAGCCTAAGTTTCCCACCTGTGAAATGGGGGACAGTATTGGTCATAACGCACAGGGCTGTTTCCCAAGGTGCGGGCCTGGCGCGCGGGTGGGTTAGAAGCGGAATTCTCCTGCTGGATTCTGGCGCAAACTGCGGGCTGGAGGCCCTAGCCGCCGGGTCGCAGCGGCAGCATGTGAGGGGAGGGGAGGGGCGGGGCGGGGGAGGGGCCGCACCGGGATCCAGATGTTCGGGGTCCGCCAGGCACAGCCGCGCCTGATTAAGCCACGTGGGGGCCGGCTGGGGGCCGCTGAGATGAAAGCGCGGCCGCAGGCCGGAGGAGGGGGTGCGCCAGGCCCCCACCTGGGACACCCTCCTCCCGGGCCGGAACCTGAGCCGCCCTCTGACCCGCCGACCCTGCGAGGCTGCCGCCCCGTCTGCGGGGGCGGAGCGTAGGTGGGGGACCTGCGGGCTGCTGCGCGGCGCTGCAGGCACCTGCGCCAGCCATGCCAGCGAAAGCGGGGGCATCTTTGCAGAGGATCAGGGTTTAGAGGGGCGTCCCCACTCCCGTGCCTGGCGGAGAGGAAGCTGGGGGGACCCCCTAACCGAGATTCGGCTCCTGGGGCTACAGTCCATCGCCCTGGGGTGTGATGGTTATGGAAGTCAGAAGTGTCGCTATTTGCTCCGTTTTCCCATGCGAATTAGACATTTTAGCATCACCCCCTCCCCTTGCTCCTGAGCCTACCTCTGTGTCCACACCCACTAAGCCCCAGCCCAGGGGTCTCCAGCCTTGGAGAGACAGGGCCAGATCCCCCAGGTCAGTGGATCAGGGCTGGGCCAGAGGGAGGCGAGGCTGAAGGAGCAAGGGAGGGGCTCAGAGGGCTTCCCAGAGGAGGCAAACTGCGCACAAATTGTCTCCTTTCTAGTCAAAGGAGAATATGCCAGGCCTCAGCTGCCGGGTCCTGCGGCTCTCACCTTCCTCCCTCTCGGTTCCCTGGTTGGACTCCAGCCCCATCGCCCTCCCTCCTCCTGCAACAAGCTCTTCGCCTCAGGATCCTCGCTGACCCTTGTAGCCTGGACACCCCTTTCTCCTCTTTCCCGCGTGGTCGGCTCACACGTCGCCTCCTCCGCCAGGCTCTCCGCTCCCCTCGACACCCCTGGCGAATAGCCCCCTCCATCCCATCCCCCTATATATTTCCTTTTGGCCCCAAGCGCCAGCAGAGATCCCCCGCCCGTGGGCACCAGGGAGGTGTCCTGGGACCCCCGCGATGGGATAGACGGTGGGGGCCGCGATGCACCTGCCCCGCCCGACCCGCACCCCGCGGGTGCGGCAGCGCAGCTCCCCCGCCCGCTCTCCGCATCTCCCACCCCCCTTTCCCAGGCTGCCTCGCTCGGGTGACGTCAGCGCCCCGGTCCCCGCCGCAGCCGCTGCATCCTCCGTGCCCGGCCTGAGCCGGAGTCCCCCGCGCCCCCTGCGTTCCACCCGGCCATGGCTGTGGTGGCGCTGATGCCACCGCCGCTGCTGCTGCTGCTGCTGCTGTTGGCATCGCCGCCCGCCGCCTCCGCGCCGTCCGCCCGCGATCCCTTCGCCCCCCAGCTCGGGGACACGCAGAACTGCCAGCTGCGGTGCCGCGACCGCGACCTCGGCCCGCGGCCCTCGCAGGTGAGGCGCGTGCGGTGCCAGGTGCCAGCGGGGGACGCGGGATCTCTCCGAAGGGGGAGGCGTTGGGATGGGCTTCTCTTGGATGACAGCAGGAGACTTTGGTGGGGGTGTCCCTGGGGAGGTGGGGGTCGGGAATGGGGAGATCTCTCCAGTAGGGAACAGGCTGGGGTTCCCTCTGATGGGGGAGTGCTTGGGGATGCAGGTCCTTGCAATAAGGGGCTGATACCACCTCCCAGGCTCCCTCGGCACTCTGCTGCGTAAGGACCCTCTAGCACCCAACCCCCAGCTCCCTCAGGCCTGATGGTCCCCCCACCTCATTCCTCCTCCTCCACATCGTGTTCCCTCCCCACTCAGAGCTACCAGCCCCTACTCATACCACCACTCCCCAGGATTCAAGCCTGATCTGAGTGTGACCAAAACCCCCTCCTCCGAGCCTCCCCCTCCTTCTCCAGGTCTGAGAATCCTTCTCCATCTCTCCCCTCCTCCCTAGAGCCTAGTGGGGGGAAGGCTCATTTCCCTCCACCTTCACTGTCCATTTCTCTTCTCGAGCTCCCTCCCCATCTCCCTCCTCAGCGCTAAGAGCCCCCACTAATATTTGTAGCCTCTCCCAACTTCATCTCCATCTGGCTAGATTTGGTGGGGATCGGGAAAGCCTTTCCCTGCCTCTCCTGAATGCTCCAGTCCCCCCACCCTCCTCCTGCCCCTCCCCATGGCCTGAGCTCCCTGTCCTCCCCTCCCCCAGGCGGGGCCGGAGGGCGCCTCCGAGTCTCCCTATGACAGAGCCGTTCTGATCAGCGCTTGCGAGCGTGGCTGCCGCCTCTTCTCCATCTGCCGATTTGTGGCCAGGAGCTCCAAGCCCAACGCCACCCAAACTGAGTGTGAAGCAGGTGAGGGCCCGCCGGCAGGGTGGGCCAGGGCGGGGAGAGGTGGCCTGGGAAGGGCGGTCCCCAGTCACCCCCTCCCACCTCCCACAGCCTGCGTGGAAGCCTATGTGAAGGAGGCAGAGCAGCAGGCCTGTAGCCACGGCTGCTGGAGCCAGCCCGCGGAGCCTGAGCCGGAGCAGAAGGTGGGCCTTCCACTGCGGCCTGGGGTCCCTTTTCCCAATACCCCCACCCGCTTCACCCCACGGGAAATCTTCATTTGCGTGCCGAGGCTCGGCCAGACTCTGCGTTCTATACCAGGCCTGCAGGGCAACCTCCGTCCAGCCCCGTCATATCTCCAGCCTTAGTTGTCATCTCTGTAACATGCAACAATGCCCCCCATGCCCCACTACGTTTTGAGGAATAAGTGGCAGAAAACAGCCATCATTTATCAAACATCTGTCATGGTTCGGGCCTGACTTCAACCTGTCCCAAATGTTTTTGTGTCACTTGGAGGCACAAGGGACAATGTCACCCCCATTTAGTGCCCAGGGGGCAACCTCCCAGGTCATACACAGGGCTGTGCAAGGGGTGAGATTTGAAGCCACCAGAGCTGTGGCCACTCCTCATCTCACTCATCTTAGGCGCCCCCAGAGCTGCCAGGTGCTGGTCTAAGCCCTTCCCCTGTGATGAGCTGGTGGTCACTGTCACCTAGAGGGGCTCAGAACTTCGGCTCAGGGTAGAGCAGGCTTGCCTCGCAAGCACGCACACACTGCCTTATGGGAGAAATAATAATGGCTCATCTATTGTAGTCCAAGCAATGCTGCATCAGGAGAAACTGAGGCACAGAAAGTCATGTAGCATAGCCAGAGACCTAGGGGCTGGGACTCCCCAGAAAGCCCTTTCCCCACTTCCCCCATTTTCCTCCACCCCTTCCCAGCTTTCACTGCTATTCAGAAAAGCTCACTGCACTGTCAGCCCTTCCAATTCAGAGCTCCCTCTTATTTATTTATTTATTTATTTATTTTGAGATGAAGTCTTGCTCTGTTGCCCAGCCTGGAGTGCAGTGGTGCAATCTTGGCTCACTGCAGCCTCCGCCTCCTGGGTTCAAGTGGTTCTCCTGCCTCAGCCTCCTTTGTAGCTGAGATTACAGGCACCCACCACTACAATTGGCTAATTTTTGTATTTTTAGGAGAGACAGGATTTCATCATGTTGGCCAGGCTGATCTTGAACTCCTGACCTCAAGTGATCTTCCCATGTCGGCCTCCCAAAGTGCTGGGATTACAGGCGTGAGCCACCATGCCCGGCCATCAGAGCTCCGTCTTGACGCTGTCAAAATAAGAATAATGAGGATGATGATATTTTTAGTAATAGGGACTACTACGCATTAAGTGCCTGTGCTGTGCCAGGCACTTGGCAGGCATCCTCTAGTTGAAATTTCATGGCTACTCCATGAGGGAAGAGAATGATACCCATTTTAGGGCTCAGAGAGCACAATCCACTTCCCTAAGGGTACACAGGAAGCCAACTGCCACTCTGAGATCTGTGTTCACTATAAGAAGCCCTATTGGCCCAAATCACTTAGCCACATCCAATCCCAGTGAATTCTCCTAGCTCCCCTACTATTAGTTTATTTATTCATTTATTTATTTGAGATGGAGTCTCACTCTTTCACCCAGGCTAGAGTTCAGTGGTGTGATCTTGGCTCACTGCAACCTCTGCCTCCTGGGTTCAAGCAAATCTCCTGCCTCAGCCTCTGGAGTAGCTGAGATTCCAGGCGTGCGCTATCATGCCTGGCTAATTTTTGTATTTTTAGTAGAGACAGGGTTTCACGATGTTGTCCAGACTGGTCTCGAACTTCTGGCCTCAAGTGATCTGCCTGCCTCAGCCTTCCAAAGTGTTGGGATTACAGGCGTGAGCCACTGCACCCTGCCCCCTCCCATTCATTGGTTAATGCCCTATTTTGGTGCCATCTTTGTGTCTTGGACCTTTTTTCACCAGAGAAAGGTCCTGGAGGCTCCAAGTGGGGCCCTCTCCCTGTTGGACTTGTTTTCCACCCTCTGCAATGACCTCGTCAACTCAGCCCAGGGATTTGTCTCCTCCACCTGGACATACTACTTGCAGACTGACAATGGGAAGGTGGTAGTGTTTCAGGTGAGACCTCTGACAGGGGCCACGCCAGAGTGGCAGATGGGTGGGCAGGGTAAGAAGATGGGATGCATTGGCTCTTAGCGCATGAGATGCAAAGTCCACAGTGGGTGAGCTTCAGGCACAGCTGGATCCAGGGGCTCAGTGTCTCACTCCATGCCTTGACTCTGCTTTCTTCTGTGGTGGCTTCATTCCCAGGCATTTATTTCTTCTTGGCAGTAAGGTGGATGCCAGAGGCTCTAGGTTACAAACCCTCTGGGTTTTTTTTGTTTTTGTTTTTGTTGTTGTTGTTTTGTTTTTTTGAGATGGAGTCTCATTCTTGTTACCTGAGCTGGAGTGCAATAGCGCAATCTTAGCTCACTGCAACCTCTGCCTCCCAGGTTCAAGTGATTCTCCTGCCTCAGCCTCCTGAGTAGCTGGGATTACAGGTGGCCACCACCACACCCGCCTAATTTTTGTATTTTTAGTAGAGACGGGGTTTCGCCATGTTGGCCAGGCTGGTCTTGAACTCCTGACCTCAGGTGATTCACCCGCCTCGGCCTCCCAAAGTGCTGGGATTACAGGCGGGAGCCACTGCCCCGGCCCGCCCTGGGGTTTTAACCGAGCTGGGATTTACTCTGATTGGCCCTGGCTGGATCATATGACCATCTCTCAGGCAATTCACTGGCTTGGTCTGGATCATGTCCCTACTTCTGGAGCTAAAGGATGGGGTTAAGACAAATGGAGGAGCCCATGAAAGCAGAAAACAACATCCCTGACATCAAGCCCACCCCTGATACCCAGGGGAACTGGGTATCAGCTGGGTGCAGGACATGGCAGTCACAGAGGGCCTGCCTGGGCCCAGGGGTGCTGTTCTCACAAGCCTTTCTGTGCTGTCTTGTTCCTGGCCCAGACTCAGCCCGTAGTGGAGAGCCTTGGCTTCCAGGGGGGCCGTCTGCAGCGCGTGGAGGTGACCTGGCGAGGCTCCCACCCTGAAGCCCTGGAGGTGCACGTGGGTAAGGTGCAACCTAGACCAGTGTTCATTCCATGGGTGGCCCCACTGCCACAAGGAGTCGGCCTGGCAAACAGACCCTCTAGGATTGGGATCTCCATCTCTCAAGTCCTGGGTTCCACGGCTTATCCCCCAGGGCTCCACGGTCCATTTCCCAGGGTTCCATGGTCCACCTCCCAGGGTTCCGTGGTCCACCTCTCAGGGTTCCGTGGTCCATCTCCCCGGGTTCCATGGTCCATCTACCAGGGATCCGTGGTCCGCCTCCCAGGGTTCCGTGGTCCATCTCCCTGGGTTCCGTGGCCACCTCCCAGGGTTCCGTGGTCCGCCTCCCAGGGTTCCATGGTCCACCTCCCAGGGATCCATGGTTCACTTCCCAGGGTTCTGTGGCCCATCTCCCTGGGTTCCATGGTCCATCTCTCAGAGTTCCATGGGTTCATCTCCTAGGGTCATCTCCTAGGGTCCATCTCCCAGGGTTCTTTGGTCCATCTCTCAGGGTTCCATGGTTCATCTCCTAGGATTCTGCAGTTCACCAGGGTTGCATGGTTCATCTCCTAGGATCCCTCTCCCAGAGTTCCATGGTCCCTCTCTCAGCATTCTGTGGTCCATCTCCCAGGGCTCTGATCTCCATTCCAGGACTCCATGCCCCAGGTCCTGACCTCCTCCCTCCTGGTCATGGTTATTGTGGCCTCTTAGCAAAGACTTGGTGGTCGCTGAGTGGTAGCTGATCTCTCAGACCCTGTAGGCCCCCTGGACAAGGTGAGGAAGGCCAAGATCCGAGTCAAGACAAGCAGCAAGGCCAAGGTGGAGTCTGAAGAGCCACAGGACAATGACTTCCTCAGTTGCATGTCCCGGTGGGTGGCAGGACCTTGGGGGTGGGAGGGGGGTGGGACTGGAGGTGTGGGTCTCCCTGGTCCCGGCCTGGGCAGCTGAGTGGTGCCTGCCGGGCGGGGCAGGCGCTCGGGTCTGCCTCGCTGGATCCTGGCCTGCTGCCTCTTCCTCTCCGTGCTGGTGATGCTGTGGCTGAGCTGCTCCACCCTGGTGACCGCGCCTGGCCAGCACCTCAAGTTCCAGGTGGGTGGGATCTGTGAATGGCGCTGGGCCGAGGGAGGGGATGAAGGTAGAGAGAGCTGTTTGCTGGTCCTGGATTTGGCCACCTGCTCCCACGGAGGCCAGGACCTCAAACTTTTTTTTTCTTTTTTCATATATATATATATATATATATATATATTATTTTTTTTTTTTTTGAGACGGAGTCTTGCTCTGTCGCCCGGGCTGGAGTGCAATGGCACCATCTCGGCTCACTGCAACCTCCGCCTCCTGGGTTCAAGCCATTCTCCTGCCTCAGCCTCCGGAGTAGCTGGGACTACGGGGGCAGGCCACCACGCCCAGTAGAGATGGGGTTTCACCATGTTGGCCAGGCTGGTCTTGGACTCCTGACCTCAGGTGATCCATCCGCCTCGGCCTCCCAAAGTGCTGGGATTACAGGCGTGAGCCACTGCGCCCGGCCTATATATATATTTTTGAGACAGGATCTCACTCTTTCACCCCAGATGGAGTGCAGTGGCGCGATCACAGCTCACTGCAGCCTAGGCCTCCCTGGCTCAAGCAATCCTCCTGCCTCAGCCTCCTGAGTAGCTGGGACCACAGGCACGTGCCACCATGCCCCGCTAATTTTTGTATTTTTTGTAGAGATGGGGACTATGTTGCCCAGGCTGGTCTCGAACTCCTGGGCTCAAGCAATCCACCTGCCTTGCCCTCCCAGAGCGCCGGGATTACAGGCGTGAGCCACCTCACCCAGCCAGGACCTCACACTTGCTGCATGACTTGGGCCAGTTTCTTCACTGCCCTTTGAATTGGTGGGAAGAACATCCACTCTTAGTTGGGGTGACATGAAGTCAGAGGTGGCCACACTTCTGTGGTGTTGGCCTCACCTCTATCGTGCCCAGGTGTGTTGGTGACACCTCTGTGGTGCCCAGAGCCTGGGAAACATAGTGAAACCTTGTCATTACGAATCATTTAAAAATTAGCTAGACGTGGCTGGGCACGGTGGCTCATGCGTGTAATCCCAGAACTTTGGGAGGCTGAGGTGGGCAGATCATTTCAGGAGTTCGAGACCAGCCTAGCCAACATAGTGGAACCCCATATCTACTAATAATACAAAAATTAGCTGGGCGTGGTGGCGTGCACCTGTAGTCCCAGCTACTTGGGAGGCTGAGAAAGGAGAATTGCTTGAACCTGGGAGGCAGAGGTTGCCGTGAGCTGAGATGGCGCCACTGCACTCCAGCCTGGGCCACAGAGAGAGACTCTCTCAAAAAAAGAAAAAAAATAAAACAATCAGAGGTGGGAAGGAGACAGTCAGGGTTGGGGGCTCAGCCTCTCTCCCTCCCTCCACTTTCCTCCTCCCCTCTCTTCCTGCAGCCTCTGACCCTGGAGCAGCACAAGGGCTTCATGATCGAGCCTGATTGGCCCCTGTACCCTCCGCCATCGCACACCTGTGAGGACAGCCCACCACCCTACAAGCTGAAGCTGGACCTGACCAAGCTGTAGGCCTCCGCTGGCCCCATCATTGCCAACTGCAGGGGCCCCTCCGGCCTCACTTGCCCTGAGCCCAGGAGTCCAAGGGCAGGGTGGGTCCAGCCTTGAGCCCCTCCACCCCCAAATCCTTCCTCTCCTCCCAGTCCCACCCCTTGCCCCACTGGGGATGCAGTGCCCCAGCTGGGAGGAGGGCGGGATGGGGCGCTGGTTCCTCCTTTTCCCCGCTTTCTCGGGGGCTTGCTACTTTTTGTCTTCTATTGTGTGGCTTTCTGAGTATTTGAATCCGAGTCCTGTGTCGCCTTCTTTTTTCCTTCTCTGTCCCCTCTCTGGGGGGGGCGGCGCTGAGGCCAAGGGGGAGCTGCGTCTTGCTAGGGCTTCCCCCTTCTCCCCATCCCAGTCTCCAGAGACCCAGCTTCTGAGAGATGGGGTGTGGGCATCTCCATGCCCCTACAGAGCGTGCCTGGGGCTTGTCTGGGGCTGGGAAGGAATAAACCATGTATATAAAAGAGTTTCAGGCTGAGCCTGCTTCTGTTCAGTTATCTGTCTGCCCTTGGGGTGTGGCCCACACATGGCTATGACCCCTGCCGAGCAGGACCTTTCTGACATGGGAAAGCCCTGGAAACCCAGGTGGCACCAGGGACTGAAAGTAGCTGCCTCTCAGAAGGACACTTCCTCTGCTCTAACCCAGGTCATCCTCCCAGCTACAGATGTCCCTGGAAAACTTACTCGTGGCCAGGCGCAGCAGCTCATGCCTGTAATCCCAGCACTTTAGGAGACCGAGGCAGGAGATTCATTGGAGCCCAGAAGTTCCAGACTGGCCTGGGGCAACATAGCAAGGCCCCATCTCTACAAAATACACACACACACACACACACACACACAGACACACACACATATATATATTTAATTAACTGGGTGTGGTGGCTTGAGCCTGTGGTCTCAGCTACTTGGGAGGCTGAGGTGGGAGGATTGCTTGAGGCGGGGAGGCGGAGGCTGCAGTGAGATATGATTGCACCACTGAACTCCAGCCTGGGTGACAGAGCATGACTCTGTCTCAAAAAAAACAAAAAAGTGGCTTGTGCCACCCATCTGACTGGGACAGTTCAGCGTCCCTTCCTGTGCCCGATGTCTCTCCTATGAAGGGACAAGTTGCATCTTTTTTTTTTTTTTTTTGAGACAGAGTCCTGCTCTGTCACCCAGGCTGGAGTGCTGGAGTGCAGTGGTGCGATCTCAGCTCACTGCAAGCTCCGCCTCCCGGTTCAAGCCATTCTCCTGCCTCAGCCTCTCCGAGTAGCTGGGACTACAGGCGCCCGCCACCACGCCCGGCTAATTTTTTTAAAAATATTTTTAGTAGAGATGGGGTTTCACTGTGGTCTCGATCTCCTGACCTCGTGATCCACCCGCCTCGGCCTTCCAAAGTGCTGGGATTACAAGCGTGAGCCACCGCGCCCGCCACAAGTTGCATCTTGAAGAGGACTTACTTGATTTTGTAGCCACCTGGCTTCCGGTCTACTTTTCTTTTTTTTTTTTTTTTTGAGACACAGTCTCACTCTGTCGTCCAGGCTGGAATGCAGTGGTGCCGTCTCAGCTCACTGCAACCTCCGCCTCCCAAGTTCCAGTGATTCTCCTGCCTCGGCCTCCAAGTAGGTGGGATTGTAGGCGCGTGCCACCACGCCCGGCTACTTTTTGTATTTTCAGTAGAGACGCGGTTTCACCATGTTGGCCAGGCTGGTCTTGAATTCCTGACCTTAAATAATCTGCCCGCCTCAGCCTCCCAAAGTGCTAGGATTACAGGCATGAGCCTCTGCACCCAGCCAGCTTTATTTATTTATTTTTTGAAAAATGAGACAGGCTCGGCCAGGCATGGTGGCTCATGCCTGTAATCCCAGCACTTTGGGAGGCCGAGGCGGGCGGATCACGAGGTCAGGAGATCGAGACCATCCTGGGTAACACGGTGAAACCCCGTCTCTACTAAAAATACAAAAAAATTAGCTGGGCATGGTGGCGGGCGCCTGCAGTCCCAGCTACTCAGGAGGCTGAGGCAGGAGAATGTGGTGAACCTGGGAGGCAGAGCTTGCAGTGAGTGGAGATCGCACCACTGCACTCCAGCCTGGGCGACAGAGCGAGACTCTGTCTCAAAAACAAAACAAAACAAAAAATGAGACAGGGTCTCACTCTGTCACAAAGGCTGGAGTGCAGTGGTGTGATCACAGCTGACTGCATCCTCCACCTCCCAGGCTCAAGCCATCATCCCATCTCAGCCTCTTGACTGCAGGAAGGGAGCCACGCCCTTCCATTCCTGTCTGTTCTGCAGACTCCTCCAGATTCTTCTTGTAACTCTGCTTTGAGATTCAGTTGACTTGAGTTGGTTTCTGTTGCTCGAAACCAGAGATTCCTGACTGATACAGGGCCTCATCCCCTGGGCAGAGCTCAGGATCAGGAGCATGACGGCCCCAGCCCACAAGCAACGGGGTGAAGATTCCCAAGGATTCCAGGCCGATGGAGTGACAGTGGGTCGGCAGGTTGGGGCAGCAAATTAGATGATGCCTCCTGGGGCTGTGTGTAAGACTCTCCACCCTTCACTGTACCCTGGATCCTGGAAGGTTGATCCACTTGGGCCCTCTTCTTTCCACTGGAGTCAGTCAGAGGGACCACTGGCAGGAGATGAGAGGAGGGAGGAGTCAAGGTCTTTCCTGGTGTCCTTCCCAGCATCCCCTCACCCAAGACCACAGCTCAACCAAGCGGCCTCCTCTGGAGATCTTCAAGAGCTCTGGAGGAGCGAGGCGCAGTGACTCATGCCTGTAATCCCAGTACGTTAGGAGGCAGAGGAGGGTGGATCAACTGAAGTCAGGGGTTCAAGACCAGCCTGGCTAACCTGGTGAAACCCCGGTCTCTACAAAAATACAAAAATTAGCTAGGCATGGTGGCGCACTCCTGTAATCCCAGCTACTCGGGAGGCTGAGGCAGGAGAATCACTTGAACCCTGGAGGCAGAGGTTGCAGTGAGCCAAGACTGCACCATTGCACTCCAGCCTGGACAACAAGGGCAAAACTCTGTCTCCAAAAAAAAAAAAAAAAAAAGCCCCTTGGCCGGGCGTGGTGGCTCATGCCTGTAATCCCAGGACTTTGGAAGTCTGAGGTGGGAGGATCACTTGAGTGTAGGAGTTCGAGACAAGCCTGGGGAATATAGCAAGACTCATCTCTACAAGAAATTTAAAAATTTAGCCAGACCTCGTGGTGGGCACCAGTAATCTCAGCTGCTGAGCTGAAGCTGAGGTGGGGGGATCACTTGAGCTCAGGAAGACAAGGCTGCAGTGAGCCATGATTGCACTAATGCACTCCAGCCTGGCTGAGAAGAGTGAGACCATTTCTCAAAAAAATAAATAGATAAATCAAAATAAAAGGCTGGGCACGGTGGCTCACGCTTGTAATCCCAGCAATTTGGGAGGGTGAGGCGGAAGGATTACTTGATGCCAGGAGCTTGAGACCAGCCTGGCCAACATGGTGAAACCCCGTTCCTACTAAAAATATAAAAAATTAGCCAGGCGTGGTGGCCCATGTCTGTAATCCCGGATATTTGGGAGGCTAAGGCATGAGAATCGCTTCAACCTGGGAGGCGGAGGTTGGAGTGAGCCGAGATCATGCTACTACACTCCAGCCTGGGCGAAAGAGTGAGACACTGTCTCAAATAATAACAATAATAGCCCAGGCACGGTAGCTCCCGCCTGTAATCCCAGCACTTTGGGAGGCTGAGGCGGGCGGATTGCCTGAGCTCAGGAGTTCGCGACCAACCTGGGCAACACGGTGAAACCCTGTCTCTACTAAAACACAAAAAATTTGCCAGGCGTGGTGGTGTGTGCCTGTAGACCCAGCTACTCAGGAGGCTGAGGCAGGAGAATTGCTTGAACCCAGGAGGCAAAGGTTGCAGTGAGCCAAGATCACGCACTGCACTCCAGCCTGGGAGACAGAGCAAGACTCTGTCTCAAATAAATAAATAAAATAATAATAATTGTTCCTTTAGGCCAGGCAGGGTGGCTCACATCTGTAATCCCAGCTCTTCGATAGGCCCAGGTGGGAGGATTGCTTGAGCCCAGGAGTTCAACGTTACAGTGAGTTATGATCATGCCTAGGTGACAGAGTGGGACTGTAGTTCAAAAAATACATGTATAGCCCCTTTATGTATGTATGTATGTATGTATGTATGTATGTATGTATGTATGTATGTATTTATTTATTTTGAGACGGAGTCTCGCTCTGTTGCCCAGGCTGGAGTGCAGTGGTACGATCTTGGCTCACTGCAACCTCCGTCCCCTGGGTTCAAGTGATTCTTCCACCTCAGCCTACTGGGTAGTTGGGATTACAGGTGCATACCACCACACCTGGCTAATTTTTATATTTTTATTAGAACCAGGGTTTCACCATGTTGACCAGGCTGGTCTTGAACTCCTGACTTCAGGTAATCCGCCCGCCTTGGCCTCCCAACCACTTTATTTATTTATTATTATTTATTTATCTATTTTGAGACAGAGTCCCACTTTGTCACTTAGGCTGGAGTGCAGTGGCGAGATCTGGGCTCACTGCAACTTCTACCTCCCAGGTTTAAGTGATTCTCCTGCCTCAGCCTCCCAAGTAGCTGGGATTACAGGCGCAAGCCACCACACCTGGCTAATTTTTGTATTTTTACTAGAGACGGGGTTTTGCCGTGTTGGCCAGGCCCGTCTCGAACTCGACCATAAGTGATCCGCCTGGTACCATGACCATCAGGATTCAACCCAGATATAATATGGGCCCCAGGGAGTATCATTCTGAGCCCTGTGTGGGGTTTCAGGAAAAGCTCTAGGAATGTTGCCCAGAAATAAGACATGGGCAGAGGTGAGAAGAGAATGACAGCCGGCCGTTCTCTTTGGTAGAACTTTCTTTGATGATAGAAACGTTATGTCTGCACTACTCCCAGCCACCTGGAAGTTACTGAGCACTTGCAACATGGCTAGTGTAACTGAAAAATTGTGTTTCTTATTTTGTTTAGTTTAAGTTGATGTACATGTAAGATTTTTCTGGCTGGGCACGGTGGTTCACAGCTATAATCCCAGCACTTTGGGAGGCTGAGGCAGGAGGATCGCTTGAGCCCAAGAGTTCAAGACCAGCCTGGGCAACATGGTGAGGCACCTGTCTTTTTTTTTTGAGGCCAAGTCTCACTCTGTCGCCCAGGCTGGAGGGCAGTGGCGCGATCTCAGCTCACACCAACCTTCACTTGCCAGGTTCAAGCGATTCTCCTGCCTCAGCCTCCCGAGTAGCTGGGATTACAGGCACTTGCCACCATGCCTGGCTAATTTTTGTATTTTTTTTATTAGAGATGGGGTTCCCCCATGTCGACCAGGCTGGTCTTGAACTCCTGACCTCAGGTGATCTGCCTGCCTCAGCCTCCCAAAGTGCTGGGATTACAGCGTGAGTCACTGCACCCAGCTGAGGCACCCGTCTTTATTTAAAAAAAAAAAAGAAATTGGCCAGTTGTGGGGGCATGTGCCCCTAGTCCCAGCCACTAAGGTGGCTGAGGTGGGAGGATTGCTTTAGACTAGGGGTTTGACACTAGCTCGGGCAACATAGCAAGACCCTTTCTCTAAAACAATTTTTTAGGCCAGATGCAGGCAACAAAGTGAAGCCCTGTCTCTACAAAAAATATACATATATACAAAATTAGCCAGGTATTATGGCAGCTGCCTGTAGTCCCAGCTACTCCCAGATACTTGGAAGGTTAAGGTGGAAGGATTGCTTTAGCCTGGGGAGGTTGAGGCTGCAGTGAGCTGTGATTGCACCACCGCACGCCAGCCTGGGTGACAGAGTAAGATCTTGTCTCTGACGTGACATCATGCCAGGCTAATTTTTTAATTTTTTTTTGAGACAGAGTCTCTCTTTTTTTTTTTTTTTTTTTTTAGACGGAGTCTCGCTCTGTTGCCCAGGCTGGAGTGCAAGCTCCGCCTTCCAGGTTCACGCCATTCTCCTGTCTCAGCCTCCCCAGTAGCTGGGACTACAGGCGCCCGCCACCACGCCTGGCTAATTTTTTTTTTTTTTTTTTTTTTTTTTTTTTTTTTTTTTTTTGAGACGGAGTCTCACTCTTTCACCCAGGCTGGAGTGCAGTGGCGCGATCTCAGCTCACTGCAGGCTCCGCCCCCCGGGGTTCACGCCATTCTCCTGCCTCAGCCTCCCGAGTAGCTGGGACTACAGGCGCCCGCCACCTCGCCCGGCTAATTTTTTGTATTTTTAGTAGAGACGGGGTTTCACCGTGTTAGCCAGGATGGTCTCGATCTCCTGACCTCGTGATCCACCCGCCTTGGCCTCCCAAAGTGCTGGGATTACAGGCGTGAGCCACCGCGCCCGGCTCGCCTGGCTAATTTTTTGTATCTTTAATAGAGACGGGGTTTCACCGTGTTAGCCAGGATGGTCTCAATCTCCTGACCTCGTGATCCGCCCGTCTTGGCCTCCCAAAGTGTTGGGATTACAGGCGTGAGCCACCGCGCCCGGCTGAGACAGAGTCTCTCTGTTGCCCAGGCTGGAGTGCAGTAGCACGATCTCGGCTCACTACAGCCTCTGCCTCCTGGTTTCAAGCGATTCTCGTGCCTCAGCCTCCCAAGTAGCTGGTATTACAGGCACCCACCATCATGCCTGGCTAATTTTTTGTGTTTTCAGTAGAGACAGGTTCTCGCCATGTTTTCCAGTCTGGTCTTGAACTCCTGAGCTCCGGCAAATCTGCCTGCCTTGGCCTCCCAAAGTGCAGGGATTACAGGTGTGAGCCACCACACCCAGCCATAATTTATTTATTTATTTATTTTTTTTTGAGACAGAGTCTCGCTCTTGCCCAGGCTGGAGTGCAGTGACACAATCCTGGTTTACAGCAACCTCTGCCTCCTGGGGTCAAGCAATTCTCCTGCCTCAGCCTCCTGAGTAGCTGGGATTACACCACGCCAGGCTAATTTTTGTAATTTTTTAGTAGACATGGGGTTCCGCCATGTCGGCTAGGCTGGTCTTGAACTCCCGAACTCAGGTGATCCGCCCGCCTCGGCCTCCCAAAGTGCTGAGATGCGTGAGCCACCGTGCCCAGCCTATTTTTTGATTTTTTATAGAGATAAGGACTCATTATGTTGCTCAGGCTGGTCTTGCGCTCCTGGACTTAAGTGATCCTCATGCCTCAGTCTCCTAAAGTGCTGGGATTACAGGCGTGAGCCACCATGCCTGGTCAAAATTTGCCATTTTCATGAGCTTTGAGTGCATTAATTGCATCCACAATGTTGTGCAGCCATACCTGCCATGGATTTATTTTTATTTTTATTTTTATTTTTATTTTTTATTTTTATTTTTATTTTTTTTTGAGAAGGAGTCTCGCTCTTTCACCCAGGCTGGAGTGCAGTGGCACGATCTCGGCTCACTGCAGGCTCCGCCCCCCGGGGTTCACGCCATTCTCCTGCCTCCCGCGTAGCTGGGACTACAGGCACCTGCCACCTCGCCCGGCTAATTTTTTGTGTTTTTAGTAGAGACCGTGTTAGCCAGGATGGTCTCTATCTCCTGACCTCGTGATCCGCCCGCCTCGGCCTCCCAAAGTGCTGGGATTACAGGAGTGAGCCACCGCGCCCGGCCAATTGTTATTATTTTTGAGACAGAGTCTTGCTTTGTTGCCCAGGCTGGAGTGCAGGGGCGCAATCTCGGCTCACTGCAACCTCCACCTCCCAGGTTCAAGTGATTCTCCTGCCTCAGCCTCCCAAGTAGCTAGGATTACAGACATCCACCACCACACCTGGCTAATTTTTGTATTTTTAGTAGAGATGGGGTTTCACCCTGTTGGCCAGGCTGCTCTTGAACTCTTGACCTCAAGTGATCCGCCTGTTTCAACCTTCCAAAGTGCTGGGATTACAGGCATGAGCCACTGCGGCCGGCCTCGTTGTGGATTTAAATGGCTACTGTCACTGGTCAGCCCAGTTTGAAAGGGACTTCATTTGGACTCACTCTGTCTCCTTGCCTGGCACCCAGTTTCTCTTCTCAGTGGCTCTAGACATCTGGGTTGCATCTTGATTCTTAACTGTCCTCACCTCACTTCATTCCATCAGCACAGCTTGTCCCCCAGGCCTCCAAAGCATACCTCCAGCCCACAAGCATCTCTTTGTCTCCATGGCAACCACCGAGGTTCAAGCTGCCACTGCCTCTCACTCAGCAATAGTGCCCACCTCCTCCTCTTGGGGCTTCCGGCCTCTCCAGCCGCCCTCTGATTCCCTGTTGGATAAAGCAAATCTGATCCCAGACTTCACACCTTTCTGGGGTTGACTGTTGTCTTGAGGAGCCCAAACATCCCCAGACAGCAGAGATTCCCACGATTGGGTCTCACTAACCTAACATCTCCAAGCGTTTCTTTTTTTTTTTTTTTTTTGAGATGGAGTTTCATTCTGTCACCCAGGCTAGAGTGCAGTGGCGTGATCTCGGCTCACCGCAAGCTCCGCCTCCTGGGTTCACGCCATTCTCCTGCCTCAGCCTCCCGAGTAGCTGGGACTACAAGCGCCCACCACCACGCCCAGCTAATTTTTTTTGTATTTTTAGTAGAGACAGGGTTTCACCGTGTTCGCCAGGATAGTCTCGATCTCCTGACTTTGTGATCCACCTGCCTCGGCCTCCCAAAGTGCTGGGATTACAGGTGTGAGCCACTGCACCTGGCCATCTCCAAGCACTTCTGTGAGGCTCTGCCCCTCACTCCCTCTGCTCTGGCGGCTGCATGAGGTTCTCTCTGGATTTCTTGAGCCCACCTTGTTCCTTCCAGCCCCAGGGCCTTTGCACATGCAGTCCCCTCTGCCAGGAGCACACTCCTGGTCCTGCTTCGCCAAATTCTCAGCCACGTCAGCATCCCCTGGGATCCCCAAGTTTCACTTCCTGTCCATCTTCCCTGCTCTGATGACATTCATCATTGATTAAGAATTATTTGCTGGCTGAGGGTAGTGGCACATGCCTGTAATTCCAGCACTTTAGGAGGCCGAGGTGGGCAGATCACCTGAGGTCAGGAGTTAGAGACCAGCCTGGCCAACATGGTGAAACCCTGTCTCTACTAAAAATACAAAAATTAGCTGGGCATGGTGGCTCGTGCCTGTAGTCTCAGCTACTTGGGAGGCTGAGGCAGGAGAATCGCTTGAACCCAGGAGGCAGAGGTTGCAGTGAGCCGAGATCATGCCACTGCACCCCAGCCTGGGCAACAAAGCAAGACTCCGTCTTAAAATAAATACATAAATAAAAATAAAAATAATAGAGACCAGGCATGGTGGCTCACAACTATAGTCCCAGCACTTTGGGAGGCTGAGGCAGGTGGATGGCTTGAGGTCAGGAGTTCAAGACCAGCCTGGCCAACATGACAAAATCCCGTCTCTACTAAAAGTACAAAAATTAGCTGGGCATGGTGGCTCAGGCCTGTAATCCCGGCTACTCAGGAGATTGAGGGGGGAGGACGTAATCCTCCTGCTCACCTATGAAGAGCTTTTGATCTTTGCCAGCCTGGCAGCCACCTCTCCTGTGCCATCCCTCCTGCCTTTTGGTCTTGGAGACCAAAATGCGCTTGTCCTCATTTTGAATCAATGGTCTGGCCTTGGGGCCTTTTCTGCAGCTTCCCTTTGCTTTGCAATGCTGTTACGGACTTGGTAGGCATCTACCCAGCACCTGCAGTCTTCCTCCTTCCTTTGTTTTATTTGTTTGATTTTTGTTGTTTCATCTGTGGTCCCGGCTGGAGTGCAGTGGTGCAATCATGGCTCACTGCAGCCTCGACCTCTCAGGCTCAAGTAATTCTCCCACCTCAGCCTCTCGAGCAGCTAGGATGACATGTGAGTGCCACCACAAGGGCTAATTTTTTAAGTGTTTTGTATAGACAGGATCTCCCTATGTTGCTCAGGCTAGTCGTGAACTCCTGGGTTCAAGCGATCTACCCCATTTGGCCTCTCAAAGTACTGGAATTCCAGGTATGAGCCACCGAGTTGGGCTGGCAGAGTGTTTTTGTTTGTCCTTTTCACAGCTGTGTGTAGTTCATCACTTTTTTTTTCTTTTGAGACAGAGTCTTGCTCTGTTGTCCAGGCTGGAGTGCAGTGGCGCAATCTTGGCTCACTGCAACCCCCGTCTCCCGGGTTCAAGTGATTCTCCTGCCTCAGCCTCCCGAGTAGCTGAGGCTACAGGAGTATGCCACCACGCCCAGCTAATTTTTGTATTTTTAGTAGAGACAGGGGTTTGCCATGTTGGCCAGGCTGGTCTCAAACTCCCGACCTCAGGCGATCCGCCCTCTTTGGCCTCCCAAAGTACTGGGATTACAGATGTGAGCCACGGATTACAGGTGTGAGCCACTGTGCCTGGCCTTGATCACTTCTTGAATCCCATGACCAGCCTAGGATTGGGTCCAGAGTGGATGCTTCACAAATGTAGAATGAGTCATACCGGGTGGTGTGGGCACAAACAGTGAGCTCCATAGGTGTGTGGAAGTGGGAGGGGAGTCCTTTCCAACCAGGTGGTGAGTGATGGCTGCCTGGAGGAGGTGGCTATCAAGTTGGGTTTTGAGGGATGAATATGATCTGGGGAGAAGGGAGGGTGTCCCAGGTGGAAGGAAAAGCATTGTGTGTGTGTGCGTGTGTGTGTGTGTGTGTGTGTGTGTGTTAGATCTGTCTGTGCATGTAGGTGTGTCAGAGGCGTCCTGGGGTGTGTGTGTTTGCCTACAATGTCTTCAACCCTTTCTCTCTCTCTCTTTTTTTTTTAGACCAAGTTTTGCTCTTATTGCCCAGGCTGGAGTGCAGTGGCGCAATCTCGGCTCACCACAACCTCCGCCTGTTGGATTCAAGTGATTCTTCTGTCTCAGCCTCCCAAATAGCTGGAATTACAGGCGTCCACCACCATGCCCGGCTAATTTTTTGTATTTTTAGTAGAGACAAGGTTTCACCGTGTTGGCCAGGCTGGTCTTGAATTCCTGACTTCATGATCTATCCACCTCAGCCTCCCAAAGTGCTGGGATTACAGGCGTGAGCCACTGTGCTCAGCCTATTGACTTCTTTATGGATTCGTCTTCTGCCTCCTACATCACTCAAGACTGGGCTCACTGTGAGGGCAGGGCTGCGTCGGCTATGACCCCAGCACCCATCAAAGCAGATCGCAGAGGAAGGACCCAACAAGGGTGTCTGGGATGGCTGGGAAAGAACCCCGCTTGCCATGCAGAGGCCTTGGGGCTGCTCTGCCCAGTAACCAACCCCTGACCCCTACCCTGACTCTCAGGAGAGAAAGGCCCCTTTGACCATGTGGCTGAAGACCAGACTCACCACAGCTCTGTCTCTGAGGTTCAATTTCCTCTCCTGTCCTAGAGCCCTGCCCCTCCCTCCATTTTCATCCTGAGCTGCACACAGACCTGGTGGTGGGTGGGTGGGTGGCTGGCGTCATGGCAACGGTAGCACAGGGTTGCCACAGCAACTTGGCTCCCTAGTGACAGGCCTGAGTTTCTTAGCCCAGGGGTGGCAATCCACCGGGAAGAGATGGGGAGAGGGTGTCCCCAGCGTCCAGCTGGCACACAGGGGACATTCTGTAAACACTTGGAGGGCAGGATGGGGATGCATGGTGGCTGTCTTTTCCTGGGGCTCAAAGAGGAGACTTCAGGTCCCTGCTGGGCTCTATGCAACTCCCGGCACACTATCCCTCCTCAGGGCCCCCATGCAGGCTGTTCCCTCCGCCTGGAGGCTGTTCCCTCTTCGCTCCTTCTGGCCAGCTCTTCAGCCTGACCTCCTGGCTCAGCCCCAGCTTTTATCATGGTGACAATTAAGTGATGGCTTGTTTGCTTGTGTGATGATTGGTTTAATAAATGTTCCTCTGCCAGATGCGACGCACTAGGCGTCTGGGTCACAGCTGTGTCCCACACACCAAGGCGGTTGCTCTCAATACATCTTTGTCGACACTCTCCATCCTTGCTCCGCCTTGCCCACTTCTTCTGAGCCAATGTGACCTCATCTTTATCCCTTGAGCTTTTTCTGGCACTGGGCTTAGGTCCTTTATATTATGTCCTCTCAGAATATTCTGGAGCTTTGCACAATGTTCTGGAGTGTCCTGGAACATTCTAGAACATTCTGTCCCCTTCTTTTACTGGAGCTGGGACATCATCACCTCTTCAGGGAGGCTCTCCCTGATCTCCTGGCTGAAGCAGTGCTCCCCTACCCAACACACACTTGATTGCTCTCAGCTCATTGCCTTCAAGGCAGTTATTGCCATCTGAAATGGCCTTGGTCATTGATCAATTATATATCTCAGATTTGTCTTTCCCATCAGAATGTACCTTTCAGAATATCTTGGAACATGAGGTCAAGGATCTTGTCGGATGGGCTGACAGTTGAATCCCCAGCAGCCTCTCAGCACCCTAGTCCCCACAGTGGGGGGGTCCCAGTTGGTCACCCCCCAGAGGTAGTCCTAGTTCTATCACATTGGGTGGATTTGACCTTTTCTTTTTTTTCTATTGGGATGGGATCTTTCTATGTTGCCACGGCTGGTCTTAAACTCCTGGACTCAAGTGATCCTCCTGCCTCGGCCTCCCAAAGTGCTGGGATTACAGGCGTGAGCCACCGTGCCTGGCCTCTACCAAATTTTTTTTTACAAAATTAGCCAGGTGTACTGGCACACACCTGTGGTCCCAGCTACTCTGGAGGCTGAGGTAGGAGGCTCATTTGACCCAGGAGGTCGAGGCTGCAGTGAGCTACGATTGTGCCACTGCATTCCAGCCTGGGCGACAGAGCGAGACCTTATCTCTAAAAATATAAATAAATAAATAAAAGGGCCTGGCGTGGTGGCTCATGCTTGTAATCCCAGCACTTTAGGAGGCTGAGGTGGACAGATTGCTTGAGCTCAGAAGCTCAAGATCAGCCTGGGCAACATGGTGAAACCCCAACTCTACAAAAAAAAAATACAAAAATGGCCGGGCGCGGTGGCTCAAGCCTGTAATCCCAGCACTTTGGGAGGCCGAGGCGGGCGGATCACGAGGTCAGGAGATCGAGACCATCCTGGCTAACACGGTGAAACCCCATCTCTACTAAAAATATAAAAAATTAGCCGGGCGTTGTGGCAGGCGCCTGTGGTCCCAGCTACTGGGGAGGCTGAGGCAGGAGAATGGCGTGAACCCAGGAGGCGGAGCTTGCAGTGAGCAGAGATCTTGCCACTGCACTCCAGCCTGGGGGACAGAGCAAGACTCCGTCTCAAAAAAAAAAAAAAAAAGTACAAAAATTAGCTGGGCATGGTGGTGCATGCCTGTGGTATCAGCTACTCGGGAGACTGAGGTGGGAGGATCACTTGAGCCCAGGAAGTCAAGGCTGCAGTGAACTGAGATTGCACCACTGCACTCTGGGTGACAGAGTGAGACTCTGTCTCAAAAAATATAAATAAATAAAAATAAAATAACAAAATTAGAAAGGCATGGTGGCATGTGCCTTTTAGTTCTAGCTACTCAGGAAGCTGAGGAGGGAGCATGGCTTGAGCCCAGGAATTGGAGGTTACAGTCAGCTATGATTGTGCCACTGCACTCCAGCCTAGGTGACAGAGCGAGACAAAGACCCTGTCTTTCTTTCTTTTTTTTTTTTTGAGCCAGAGTTTTGCTCTTGTTGCCCAAGCTGGAGTGCAATGGCATGATCTCGGCTCACGGAAACCTCCGCCTCCTGGGTTCAAGCGATTCTCCTGCCTCAGCCTCCTGAGTAGCTGGGATTACAGGCATGGGCCACCACGCCCAGCTAATTTTGTATATTTATTTATTTATTTATTTTATTTTATTTTTTTAATTTTTTTTTGAGACAGAGTCTCACTCTGTCACCCAGGCTGGAGTGCAGTAGCATGATCTCAGCTCACTGCAAGCTCTGCCTCCCAGGTTCACACCATTCTTCTGCCTCAGCCTCCCAAGTAGCTGGGACTACAGGCGCCCACCAACACGCCCAGCTAATTTTTTTGTTTGTTTGTTTGTTTTTTTTTTTGAGATGGAGTCTTGCTCTGTTGCCCAGGCTGGGGTGCAGTGGCGCGATCTCAGCTCACTGCAAGCTCCGCCTCCCAGGTTCATGCCATTCTCCTGCCTCAGCCTCCTGAGCAGCTGGGGCTACAGGCGCCCGCCATCACGCCCAGCTAATTTTTTGTATTTTTAGTAGAGACGGGGTTTCACCATGTTAGCCACGATGGTCTTGATCTCCTGCCCTCGTGATCCGCCCACCTCGGCCTCCCAAAGTGCTGGGATTACAGGCATGAGCCACCGCACCCAGCCAAGACCCTGTCTTTTAAGAAAATGGATAAATAAAACATAAAAAAAGAAGGTAGCCAGTCGAGGTGGCTCACGCCTGTAATCCCAGCACTTTGGGAGGCCAAAGTGGGCGGATCACCTGAGGTTGGGAGTTTGAGACCAGCCTGGCCAACATGATGAAATGCTGTCTCTACTAAAAATACAAAAATCAGCCAGGCCTGGTGGTGGGCTACTGTAATTCCAGCGACTTGGGAGGGTGAGGCAGGAGAATCGCTTGAACCTGGGAGGTGCAGGTTGCAGTGATATGAGATTGCGCCACCGCACTCCAGCCTGGGCGACAGAGTGAGACTCTGTCTCAAACAAAACAAAACAAAACAAAACAAAAACAAAAATTTAAATAAATAAATAAAACAAAAAAAGAAGGTGGGGCCAGTGCAGACATGACTTCAAGGAGGTGCGGGAGGCTGCTGGCTGGGGTAACAGAAAGAGATCATGGTGTTTGTCAGCAAGCCCCACTCATGATCCTGAAAGGATGTGCCGCCTCCATTAAAAAAAAATTTAGGGCCAGGCACAGTGGCTCCTGCCTGTAATCCCAACACTTTGGGAGGCTGAGGCGGGTGAATCGTCTGAGTCAGGAATCCAAGACCAGCCTGGCCAACATGGTGAAACCCTGTCTCTACTAAAAATACAAAAATTAGCCAGGCGTGACAGTGCATGCCTGTAATCCCGGCTACTTGGGAGGCTGAGGCAGGAGAATTGCTTGAACCTGGGAGGCAGAGGTTGCAGTGAGCCGAGATTGTGCCACTACACTCCAGCCTGGCGACAGAGCGAGACTCCGTCTCAAAAAAAAAAAAAAAAAGTAAAACACAGGGTTTGTTAGATAGGAGAAAAATCAAACAGAACTGAGGACAGGGAGTTGGCGTCAGGGGACCTTGAGCTTACACCAGGACCACTCCGTGGTGACTGCCTGACGGGGTAGACACTGTCCCCAGCCTAAAACCACAGGAACTTGAAGCCTTCCCCCAAGGCTTCACTTTCCTCCTCCATAACACCTGGGGATTGTAAGGGAGGCCTCCAAGCTCTGACCTGGGGGTGTGAGACCTGCAGCTGGTCTAGAGTGGGAGAGCAGGTGGTGCGGCCCCTGCATCTAGGAGAGCCGTGCCAGCTGTGGGCCAGATGGTGGCCAGGCCTGTGGACGCTGCCTGCTGTGTCCCTGCCTGCCGGCTTTGACAGACCACAGGTCATCATTATTGGATGAGGCATGTGCAGTCACCGGCGTGGGCCCTCCAGGTCCTCCACTTGTCTCTGCTCCACCCCAGTGATAGTGGCCACTAGAGCTCAGGCCAACAGCTCTGGCAGAGGTCACTGTCCTCACTCTGCCTCACTCGACATCTCATCTGTTCCATCTCTTTTTGGTCCCACCTGCAAAGTGCATCTCAGCTAGGACTACCTCCCACCCCTCCATGTCTACCACCCTGGGATGAGCCCTACCCATTTTTCCCTGGATTATATGCCTCCTAACTCATGTCTCAAATTCAAGATATTGTCCCCCAATTGTCAGACACTGTCGAACAGTCAGACACTGTAACACTGTTAGATTGACACTGTTAAAACCAGTGTCAGCTGGGTGCAGTGGTTCATGCTATAATCCTGGCACTTTGGGAGGCCGAGGCGGGCAGATCACTTGAGGCCAGGAGTATGAGACCAGCTTGGTCAACATGGTGAAACCCCGTCTCTACTAAAAATACAAAAATTAGGCTGGGTGCAGTGGCTCACTCCTGTAATCCCAGCACTTTGGGAGGCCAAGGCAGGTGGATTAGTTGAGGTCAGGAATTCGAGACCAGCCTCTCCAACATGGTGAAACCGTCTCAACTAAAAATACAAAAATTGGCCGGGCGTGGTGGCGCATGCCTGTAGTCCCAGCTACTCGGGAGGCTGAGGCAGGAGAATCACTTGAACCTGGGAGGCGAAGGTTGCAGCTAGCTGAGATTGTGCTACAGCACTCCAGCCTGGGCAACAGAGTGAGACTCCATCTCAAAAAAAAAAAAAAAAAAAAAAATTAGCCGGGCGTGGTGGTGCATGCCTATAGTCCCAGCTACTCGGGAGGCTGAGGCAGGAGAATGGCTTGAACCCAGGAGGCGGAGGTTGCAGTGAGCCGAGATCGCACCACTGCACTCCAGGGTGGGCCACAGAGCGAGACTCCGTCTCAAAAACAAAACAAAACAAAACAAAAACCCAGTGTCAATTACATTGCCACTGCTTACAAGCCCCTTCTCCCTTCTTATTTCATGCAGAGGACCCCAAAAATGATCCCCAAAGCCCTCTGTGACCTGAAGCAGCTCCTGTTGCCTCCCACCCATTCTCCTCCCCTCTCCTCTCCCTCTTCCTAATTTTTCTCTGCCAGGCCACTCTCTAGGCACGCTCCTGCCCCAGGGACATTGCACTGGCTGCCCTGTGCTATGTGATCTTGGAGGACAGATCACACAGTGTTTCCAAAGTGCAGTGAGTCTACAGCACACTATGTGTGTGCGCACAGCCAGGAGCCCAGAGAACCTCTTCTTTCTTATCTTCAGCTGTGTGTCTTGTGTGCCTGACATATGGGTCAAATCTGGATGTTTATGAAGTGTGCGTGCATATGGACACCATTGACTTCAGATGTTATTTGTGGCGGGTGTGTCAGCTGTAGGTCGCTGCTGAGTGAGGTTTGATGCCTGCATGTGGTTTGTCTGGAACAAAGACTCCTGCGGCGGTGCTGACTTAGGGCAGGCAAGGGTGTGTGCGTGTGTGTGCAGAGCTTGCCGGAACGTGAGCTGTTCATGCACGTGTGCATTCAACATTTGTGGAGTGCTTACTGTGTATTGGAGATGCCAGCAGTTCCCTTCAGCACTTGGTATCTGTCAACTTGCACAGGGTCATCTGAGAGCATTTTGTGTAACGATTGAGCACCTATTGTTGTATCAGGCCCTCTGTTGGAGATGCTGGTTGAGTGTGGTCCAACTTACAGGAGTCCACCCAAGCAGGCCCCTTCCTTCCTCCTATGGGTTCTCCAGCCCCATAGCCACTTCCTTCTTCCAGCACTGACGGGAGAGAAGGCTTTAAGCTCCTTCTGGATCACTGCTCTCTGCCCAAGACTGCACAAGTCAGAGTTTTCTGACTTGGAGGTTAAAAGAATAAATGAGCTCCATGCTACAGAGGGGATCCTGGGAGCTTGGACCCTACCAGAGGTGGGGGGTGAGGGGTGCCCCCAAAAGGTCTAGATGCTTTATAGACACCTATAGATGCAGGACTTTGAGCCCTGGCTGAGGGTCAGTGTGTTGGGAGGGCTGGTGCTTGGGGATCTGAGAGTGTTGGGTCCGGTGGAATGGACTTTAGGAGTGTAAGGTTTGAAGGATCTGTGGGCAGGGATCTGGGGGAGTGGGAGATGAGATTTGAGTAGAGGATGGGAGATAATTGGATGTGGAGGGTTTTAGAGTATACGAAACCAGAATTGGTGTATGAAGCAGGTGGTGGGAACCTAAGGGCAGATGATTGGGGTCTCAGGGTGGAGGCTCTGAAGAGGGTATGTCAGGTGAGGTTGGGGAACCATGAGGGGCTGGAAGTCTGAGGCCTGGGCGTGGGTGAGTTTCGCCCTTGAGAGAGGCCTGGGAAGGAGGTAAGACTGGAGTCGGGGTGTGCAGCGTGGGGAGATGGAGGGTGTGGTTCTCAGAGCTCAGAGACCCATTTCTCCATGCTCCATCTCACCCTCCCGCCCACCCTACCTATAGCTCACTTCCCTGTGGCTCCAACGCCTCAAAGTATAACCACGCCCAGCCAAGGCCCGGGGCACGCCTGCCAGCGCCCCAGGTCACTCACAGACACTCCTTAACACCTGCATGTGCCCCGCCCCTCCTCAGATCCGCCGCTCACTTAGCCGGGCCCCACCCCCATCAGATGAGGCTCCGCCCCCTCAGGCCCCGCCAATCCCTCGCCCCCTCCACGTACACACCCCGATCTTCCCCGCCCTCCTTCCAACCAGACTCCACCCCTCGCCCAGGCCCCGCCCTTCCGCAGACCAGGCCCTCTCTTCGCTTGACCACACCCATCCCCAGATTCCTCCCCTCTCCTGCCCAGAGCCGTCCCATCCTCAGACCCATCCTCTCCTTTGTACCTCTCCGACCACTCCCCCACCGCATTCCTAACCGCCACCTTGTCCCTTCTCACACCTGGTCCCGCCCTTCGTCCTGCGCCCCGCCTCCTCCGCAGGCCGGACCCTTGTCCCTCCTCCTCTTGCCCTGGGCCTGCCCCTTCTTCAGACCCCGCCCCACTCCTCAGCCCAGGGACCAACCCCATCCTGCACCTACTTGTCCTGCTCCGCCCCGGCCCCACCTATCCACAGACAGCGTGCCCTCTCAGCCCAGAACCGCGTCCATTTCAGACTTGGTTCCGCCCCTCACGCCAGGGTCCCGCCCCAATCCCGCCCCCCTAGCCCAGGCCCCGCCCTGGACCCACCCCTCTGCATAGCAGGCCCCTCCCTTTATCCCAGGCCCGCCCCGGCCCTCCGTAGACCACGCCCCTCCGGTTCCGGGCCCGCCCCAATCTTTGGTTTCTGGTCCCGGCCCCGCCCCGCCGCAGACCTGGCCCCGCCCCGCCCCCGCGTCTCGGTTTCCCGGGCCTGCGCGCGCCGCTCCCGTCACTCGAACGCGCGACGGCGGGGGGGAAGATGGCGGAGTCCGGCGGTAGCAGCGGCGGTGCTGGTGGCGGCGGCGCTTTCGGCGCGGGCCCGGGCCCCGAGCGCCCGAACAGGTGAGACCCGGCCCGCAGGATAGACCTGCACCTGTCTTGGAGCCCAGGGCACCTGTGGGCAGTCTTGGGCGTCCTGAGGGGTTGAGGGGAGGCCTGGCACGGCTCGAGGGTCTTTCGCTGAGAATTTGGACTTTACGGGGCCGTGAGGTACTGGAGGAGCCGAGGGCTACTGAGGGGGTAGCTGGACGGGGGCTGGGTGCCCCAGGACCTCGAGGCGTCTGCAGGCGGCCCTAGGGACCTGAGAATCCTGGGGGTCTGAAGGGAAGCCGAGGGGCTCCTGACTGTGGTGGGCCATGGGGCAACTGGGGATGCCAAAGGGCCTGGGCAGCAGAGAGGGCCTGAGCAGGGGCCATGGCCAGTCTGAGGGTGGTGAGGTATCTTGGGGGCTCTGAGGTAGGGGCTAAGGCCCAAGGCATCCTGGGAGGTGCTGAAGGGCCCCAAGTTGGCTAAAGGTGGTCCTGAGAGCGTGCTGAGGGGCCCTGGGAGGAGTGCAGACTGTGGGAGGCTCTGGGTGGGGGACTCAGGTGAATCTGGGAGCCTGAGATGGGGAGGCTGAGGGGGCCTGGGGTGGGTCTAGGGAACCTGAGGTGGGTGAGAGAACTCCAGGGGGTTTACAAAGAACATAGAGAGGGTTCTTCTTTGGGGCTCCTCCCTTCCATCCCCATGGGGTCCAAATCCACATCCCCAACAGGCTAAAGGATTTACAGAAAGGTCTTGCCCTCAGACAAGGGGACAGAATTCACCCCTTTGGTCAGAGGGCGGCCCCCTTTCCCCATGGCCCAGTCCTGACATGGATTACTTGAACCTCCAGGTTTGCATGACAATTAGTTATCATCAATAACTAATGATATGTGTGTGCATGCATTGTATTGGATTGTCAGAGGGAAAGAACACCTGCCTTAGGGAGTGTGATCTCCTGTTCTTTTCCTATTGGGCAAAGCCAGACCCTCCCACCCCAGCTCCTCCTCTAGCCTGCCACCCAGGTCAGGCCAAGGAGGAAATTCAGGCTTTTTCTTGCTGGTGAGCTTCCAGGAGCCAATAATTTCAGTCAACATGATAAATGATGAAGTTGTCTGATACTTATGTGCTGTGGAGTTTTGGACCTGTGGGCTAGTGTTGGAGGGAATGGCCTGATGGCCTGGCTGTGTGATTTGGTACTGAATGGAACACGCATGGGATGGGTGGGGAAGGGAGGAGGGATGGCTGGGCCAGGGCACAGAGGAGGCAAAGGCCCTGCCTGTTCCTGAGGATGCTGAGTGGCACCTTGAGACTTAGGTCTGTGGGCATTGAATCTGGTCTGCCAGAGGGGCCGTGGGGAACCCAGGAGGTGTGTGTCCAGAGGGGTGACCAGCCTCCTGGGGTAAGTGTGGGGCAAGATTGTCCCGCAGTAGGGAGCCAGGAGATGTCAGAGGATTTTCAGAGATATTCAGGGAGTGGCCAGGGCTTGAATATTGGGTATGAGTTGGCAAGTAAGGGACAGGGAAGGGGGACAGTGAACCCCAGGTCCCTGCCTTGGGCACTGGAGTGGGATAACCTGGGGCTAGGGCTTTTTTTATTTTTATTTTTTTGAAACCCCGTCTCACTCTGTCACCCAGGTATCTAGGCTGGATTGCAGTGACACCATCAAGGCTCACTGCAGCCTCAAACTCCTGGACTCAAGTGATCCCCGCACCTCAGCCTCCTGAGTAGCAGGGACTACAGGTGTGCACCACCACACTTGGCTAATTTTTAAATTTTTTGTAAAGACCAGGTCTTGCTCTGTTGCCAGCCTGGTCTCAAACTCCTGGGCTCAAGCAATCTTCTTGCCTCACCCCTCATTAAGTGCTGAGATTACAGATGTGAGCCACCATGCTGGGCATGGCTCTTTTTTATAAACAGCTTTATCGAGATATAATTAATTGCATGGCATACAATTCACTCATTTTGTTTTTATTTATTTATTTATTTATTGAGACAGAATCTCGCTCTGTCACCCAGGCTGGAGTGCAGTGGCGCGATCTCAGCTCACTGCAACCTCTGCCTTCCAGGTTCAAGGGATTCTCCTGCCTCAGCCTCCTGAGTAGCTGGGACTACAGGTGCCCGCCACCATGCCCGGCTAATTTTTGTATTTTTTAAGTAGAAACAGGGTTTCACTGTTGGCCAGGCTGGTCTGGCACTCCTGACCTCAGGTGATCCGCCCTCCTTGGCCTCCCGAAGTGCTGGGATTACAGGCGTGAACTACTGCGCCCAGCCAATTCACTCATTTTAATTTATCATTAAGGTTTTTTTTTTGTTTTTTTTTTTTTTTTGAGACAGAGTGTTACTCTGTTGCCCAGGCTGGAGTGCAGTAGCATGATCTCGGCTCACTGCACCCTCTGCCTCCTGGGTTCAAGCAATTCTCCTGCCTCAGCCTCCCGAGTAGCTGAGACCACAGGTACATGCTACCATGCCTGGCTAATTTTTGTATTTTTAGTAGAGACGTGGTTTTGCCATGTTGGCCAGGCTGATCTTG
Organism: Nomascus leucogenys; assembly: GCF_006542625.1. NCBI lineage: Eukaryota > Metazoa > Chordata > Mammalia > Primates > Hylobatidae > Nomascus > Nomascus leucogenys. Next base: position 52,514,894 of record NC_044390.1, on the reverse strand, counting down.
AACTGCTGACCTCAAGTGATCTGCCCGCTTCAGCCTCCCAAAGTGCTGGGATTACAGGTGTGAACCACTGTGCTCAACCCAGATCATTAAGTTTCAGTACATTTACTGAGTTGTGCATCCTTCACCACAATCCAGTTTTTTGGAATGCTTCCATCACCCCAAAGAGTTCCCCCAAGCTCGTTTGCAATTAACCCTGCTCCCCCAACATCCAGCCCTGGGGACATCCTGATCTGCTTTCACTCTCTGTAGCTTTGTCTTTTCTAGAAATTTCATAAGAATGGAATCAGACATGTGGCCTTTGCGTCTGGTTTCTTTCCTTAACATAATGTTTTTGAAGTTCATCTGTGTTGTTGTATCAGAAATTTGTTCTTTTTCACTGTGGAGTGAAAATAAACAAACTGTGTCCATCCATACAATCTCCAACGAATGGACACAGTTTGTTTATCCATTAACTGGTTGATGGACTGTTGGGTTGTTTCCATTTTGACAACTGCAAATAAAGTTGCTGTGAACATCTGGGTATGTGTCTCTGTGTGGACGTATACTTTCATCCTCTTGGGTAAATACTTAAGAGTGGAATGACTAGCTCATATGGTAGATGTGTTTAAATTTTTTTTTTTCGAGACAGGGTGTCACTCTGTTGCCCAGGCTGAAGTGCAGTGGTGCAATCATGGCTTACTGCAGCCTCGACCTCCTTGGGCTCAGGTGATCCTCCCACCTCAGCCTTCCAAGTAGCTGGTAGGTACTACAAGGGCGTATGCCACCACACCTAGCTATTTTTTCTGTGCTTTTGTTGAGACAAAGTCTTGCCATGTTGCCCAGACTGGTCTTGAATTCCTGGGCTCAAGCGATCTTCCCATCTCGGCCTCCCAAAGTGCTGGGATTACAGGTGTGAGCCACTACACCTGGCTATGTTTCAATTTTTTTTTTTTTTTTTTGAGATGGAGTCTCTCTCTGTTGCCCAGAGGTTGCTCACTGCAACCTCTGCCTCCTGGGTTCAAGCGATTCTCCTGCTTCAGCCTCCTGAGTAGCTGGGATTGTAGGGATGCGCCACCACACCCAGCTAATTTTTGTATTTTTAGTAGAGACGGGGTTTTTACATGTTGGCCAGACTGGTCTCAAACTCCTGACCTCAGGGGATCCGCCCGCTTCAGCCTCCCAAAGTGCTGGGATTACAGGTGTGAGCCACCGAGCCTGGCCATGTTTTAATTTTTAGGAAACTGCCAAGCTCGTTCCCAAAGTGGCTGTACCATTTTGCATCCCCACCAGCAATGTTCAAGAGTTCCAGCTCCTCCTCATCCTCACTAACACCTAGTATGGCCAGTCCTTAGTTTTAGCCATTCTTACAGGTGTGTGCTGGTGTCTTCATTTGGTGTTTTTGTTTATTTCTTTATTTGTGAGATGAGGTCTCACTCTGTCACCCAGGCTGGAGTGCGATGGTGCGATCCTAGCTCACTGCACCCTGGAACTTCTGGGTTCAAGCAATCTTCTGGCCTCAGCCTCTGGAATAAGTGGGATTACAGGTGTGCACACCACTGTTCCCAGTCTTATTTTGGTTTTAATTTGCATTTCTATAATAACTAATGATGTTGGACAGTTTTTCATGAGCTTCTTAGCTATTCACATCTTTGGTAAAGTGTCTTTTCAAATCTTTGGCCCATTTTTAAGTTGGGTTGCCTTTTTTTTTTTTTTTTTAAAGACTGAGTCTCGCTTTGTTGCCCAGGCTGGAGTGCAGTGGTGCGATCCTAGCTCATTGTAACCTCCACCTCTTGGGTTCAAGCGATTCCCATGTCTCAGCCTCCCAAGTAGCTGGGATTACGGGTGCATGCTACCACACCCGGCTAATTTTTGTATTTTTAGTAGAGACGGGGTTTCACCATGTTGGCTAGACTGGTCTCAAACTCCTGACCTCAGGTGATCTGCCTGCCTCAGCCTCCCAAAGTGCTGGGATTACAGGCATGAGCCACCACACCCGGCCCTTTTTCTTTTTTCTTTTGAGATAGAGGCTTGCCCTGTTGCCCAGGCTGGAGTGCAATGGCATGATCTTGGCTCACTGCAACCTCTGCCTCCCAGGTTCAAGCAATTGTCCTGCCCCAGCCTCCCGAGTAGCTGAGATTACAGGCGTGTGCCACCACACCCGGCTAAATTTTGTATTTTTAGTAGAGATGGGGTTTCTCCGTGTTGGTCAGGCTGGTCTCGATCTCTTGACCTCATGATCTGCCCACCTCAGCCTCCCAAAGTGCTGGGATTACGGTGTGAGCCACCACGCCCGGCCCTCTTTCTTAAAAGACATCTTCGTCATTCTCCCCTATCCTCCATCCTGGTGAAAAATCACTGTTTGGAGCAACTGATAGGGGCGTCTCATGCCTCAGGTGCTAGTGTGGGGAGAACCCCTAATGTGGCAAGATGGAGCATGGAGAAAATGGATCATGTTTTGAGGGAGATTGGTACAAGACATTCTCCCAAAAGTCATTTTGAGACATTGAGTCTTTGTAGCATTGTTCGTCTGTTCTTTCATTTATTGCAAATGAGACAGCCAGGCCTGTTGCACGACCCACCTCCTCGCCTCAACCTGCCCACGCCTCCTTCCTCTTCATCCTTCCACTCTCCAAAGTTCTGGCCCCTCAGAGCTACCTGCCTGACCGTGCAAGCTCAAGTGGTCCCCAGGACACTTTTTCTAGTCACCTAGTTTTGTGTGTGTGTGTGTGTGTGTGTGTGTGTGTGTTGTGTGTGTTTGAGATGGAGTTTCGCTTTTGTTGCCCAGGCCGGAGTGCAGTGGCATGATCACTGCAACCTCTACCTCCTGGGGCTCAAGCAACTGATTCTCCTACCTCAGCCTCCCGAGTAGCTGGGATTACGGGCACCTGCCACCAAGCCCGGCTTATTTTGTATTTTTAGTAGAGATGGGGTTTCTCCATGTTGGCCAGGCTGGTCTGGAACTCCTGATCTCAGGTGATCTGCCCGCCTGGGCCTCCCAAAGTGCTGGCATTACAGGCGTGAGCCACCGCGCCCGGCTTGTGGTCTTTTGTTTGTTTGTTTGGTTTAGTTTGAGGCAGAGTCTCACTCTGTCGCCCATGCTGGCATGCTGCGTCATAGCTCCCTGCAGCCTTCTTGACCTCCTGGGCTCAAGCAATCCTCCTGCTTCAGTCTCCTGAGTAGCTGGGACTATAGGCATCTACTACCACACCTAATTTTTTTTTTTTTTTTTTTTTTTTTTTTTGAGACATCGTCTCGCTCTGTCGCCCAGGCTAGAGTGCAGTGGCACAATCTGGACTCACTGCAACATCCGCCTCCTGGGTTTAAGTGATTCTCCTGCCTCAGCCTCCTGAGTAGCTGGGACTACCAGTGCACGCCACCACGCCTGGCTAATTTTTAGTAGAGACGGGGTTTCACTATGTTGGCCAGGATGGTCTTGATCTCCTGACCTCGTGATCCACCTGCCTCGGCCTCCCAAAGTGCTGGGATTACAGGCATGAGCCACCGCGCCCGGCCCACACCGGACTAATTTTTAAAACTTGTTTTGGGCCGGGTGCGGTGGCTCATGCCTGTAATCCCAGCACTTTGGGAGGCCGAGGTGGGCGGATCACTTGAGGTCAGGAGTTTGAGACCAGCCTGGCCAACATGGTGAAACCCCTTCTCTACTAAAAATACAAAAATTAACCAGGATTGGTGGCATGTGCCTGTAATCCCAGCTACTTGGGAGGCTGAGGCAAGAGAATCGCTTGAACCCTGGAGGTGGAGGTTGCAGTGAGCTGAGATCGCTCCACTGCACTCCCATCTGGGTGAGAGAACCAAACTGTCTCAAAAAATATATATATTATTTTATAGAGACGGGTTCTCATTTTTTTTTTTTTTCTTTTTGAGACAGAGTTTTGCTCTTGTTTTCCAGGCTATAGTGCAATGGCATGATCTCGGTTCACCGAAACCTCCACCTCCCAGGTTCAAGTGATTCTCCTGCCTCAGCCTCCCGAGTAGCTGGGATTACAGGCATGTGCCACCATGCCTGGCTAATTTTGTATTTTTAGTAGAGACGTGGTTTCTCCATGTTGGTCAGGCTGGTCTCGAACTCCTGACCTCAGGTTATCTGCCCACCTTGGCCTCCCAAAGTGCTGGGATTACAGGCGTGAGCCACTGTGTCCAGCCAAGCCGGGGTCTCATTATGTTGCCCAGGCTGGTCTTGAACTCCTGGGCTCAAGTGATCTTCCTGCCATAGCCTCCCAAAGTGCTGGGATTACAGGCATGAACCACTGTGCCCAATCTGTATTTTTGTTTTTTGTTTTTGAGGTAAGATATATGTAACACAAAATTCACCCACTTTAAGTGAACAATTCAGTGGCATTTAGTACATTCACAGAATTGTGCAACCATTACTGCTGTCCAGTTCCAAAACATCTTTGTCCCCACAAAAGGTGACCCCATCTTCATTAGCGCTAACCCCCTAGTCTCTGTTGCCCAGCCCCTGGCAATCACCAATCTGCAGTCTGTCTCTATCCATTTTCAAGTTTTATAAGTAGAATCATGCACTATGTGGCCTTTCGAGTCTGGCTTCTTTCACTCAGCATGATGCTTTGGGGGTCATGCATGTTGTAGCCTAAATCAGCACTTCATTCCTTTTTATGGCTGAGTAATATTCTACTGCGTGGATGCACCACATCATCCATTCATCTGTTGATGGACACTTAGATTGGTTCCACCTTTTGGCTATTATGAATCATGCTGCTATGAACATGATGTACACATTTTTGTCTAAACACTCATATTCAGTCCTTTGGGGTACACATCTAGGAGCGGAATTGCTGGGGCGCATGCTTGTTGTATATTCTTGATCATGCTGGTCACCACCTAACGTTATTTGTTGTGTTTATCTGGTGCCTTGAGGTTGGAAAGGCTGTCTCTCTTGTGCCCTCTTGTGTGCCTGGAACATGAATGACACAGAAGGAGGAAGTGTCCCAGAGACGTGGCCGAGAGGGAGGAAGGGAGGGATAGGGGTGTGCAAAAGCTTATTGCTCTCTGAGGCTTGCAGTCTGGCAGGTGGGAATTCCCTTCTATGGGATCAGGTTGATCTTTTGCCTTTCCAGGGAGGCTTGTGGGGCTGCTGGGGGGCAGTGGGGACTGGCCTTAGTCTCTGGCTGCCTTTCTAGCCTGCCAGGCAATGCCAGCATCTGCCTTTTTGTCCCACGAAGGTTTTTTCTTTTGGCCAGGGGCGGGGGCAGTTCCTGTCTTCCCCCTGGCCCTTCCAGAGGTACCACAACTCAAGAAACTGTTCCCAGGAGGGACTGTGCTCCCCCACCCCCGACCGCCCCCAACGTTATATAACTTGTTTGTTCCAACTTCTGTCTTCTGCAACCAAGGGGGAGAAAAGAAAGAGAAAAGCTTATTCTCCTTCCTTCCTATCTCGAGGGATCAACAAAAAACCCGTTGCCTAGTAGAGATGGTCGTTAATGACTGAGCTGAACCTCAGGGATGGACAGAGTGGGGCTGCCCTGGCTGGGGTGTGCAGAGAGGAGGTGGGGTCCTTGCTGCAAGCACAAAGGACACTTGTTCACCAGCTGGCCTCCTCCCAGCTCGGGCCGTGGGGTCTAGACTCCTTGGAGGGAAAGGAGGCTTGGGCCACTTGGGGTGTTGCAAGGGGAGGCAAACCCTCTGGGGAGTCATACCTCCCCAGCTAAAATTCTATCACTGTGAGGTACCTGGCTGGCAGAGTTTTGGAGGAACCTTCTGGCCTTGCAGCCTCTCCGACATGGGCCTTTGGCATCCACGCTTTTTGGCCCACACTCCCTGGAGACGCCTGGGTAGGGCCCAGGCTCACTGAGTCGTGCTGTTCCTGGGGGTGAGGTGGGGGTATCTGGGTGAGGGATGTGCTGGCTTCAGGCATTTGCATAAGAAGTGGTGGCTAGGCTGGATGCTTTGGCTCACTCCTGTAATCCCAGCACTTTGGGAGCGGATTACAAGGTCAGGAGGATTACAAGGTCAGAAGTTTGAGACCAGCCTGGCCAACATAGTGAAACCCCGTCTCTACTAAAAATACAAAAATTAGTCAGGTATGGTGGTGGGCATCTTTAATCTCAGCTACTCGGGAGGCTGAGGCAGGAGAATCGCTTGAACCCGGGAGAAGGAGGTTACAATGAGCCGAGATCGTGCCACTGCACTCCAGCCTGAGCGACAGAGTGAGACTCTGCATCAAAAAAAAAAAAAAAAAAAAAAAGAAGTGATGGCTGGGACGTTGTGCCCAGGGGCTTTGCTGCCTGCTGAAAGTGTTTGCATGGAAAGTTGTGGCCAAGACGCTGCGCCCGGTGGGTTTGTCACAGTCAGTCTGGCTCGGTGGCCTTTGCCTGTTGAAGCTTTCTCCACAATCTGCATCATCTCCACCAAGCCCAGAAGCCTTGGAAGGGTCCAGCCCCCCAGCTCCTGCTAGGAAGACTTGGGGGAAGAGGTGGCTTTCCAAGGAGGTTCTTGCTACTTTGGGGAAGTTCTCATTCCTTTGGCCTCTTGCCCCTTTCTTTTTTATTATTATTATTTTTGACGTCACTCTGAGCTCAGGCTGGAGTGCAGTGGCACGATTTTGGCTCACTGCAACCTCCGCCTCCCCAGTTCAAGTGATTCTCCTGCTTCAGCCTCCCAAGTAGCTGGGACTACAGGCGCCCACTACCATGCCTGGCTAGTCTTTGTATTTTTAGGAGAGATGGGGTTTCATCATGTTGGCCAGGCTGGTCTCAAACTCCTGACCTCAGGTGATCCACCTGCCTTGGCTTCCCAAAGTGCTGGAATTACAGGCATGAGCCAGCGTGCCTGGCCTCATGCCTCTTTCAGAAGGGAGATTTTGACCCTTCCAAGACGTGGACTCAAGTCCTTCTCCTGGAAAATGTGGTCAGATATTGCAGTACGAGGTGTCTCATCATACCCATGGGTGACTGTGGGTCCCTCTTTATGGGGTGTGGCTGTGACAGATTCCTCATCTGGGAAATGGGGCTCCAGGCCCACCAGGTGGGGGGTGTCTGGGAGGAAACGAGCGGGGAGATGTCACACGTGCCTCATCAGTGTTACTGTGGCAGTGCTGACTTCACCCATGATGGGGACACTGCCATCCTTTTGCCCGCCATGCCCACATGGGCCTTGAGGGGATCGTCGATGCCAGCAAGCCTTGATGTGGCGTGCGTGTGTCAGGCAGGGAAAGGAGAGGGTGAGCTTGAGCCATTGGGAAGACAGTAGTGCCATGACTTGGTGGCCATGAGAGGGACAGCAGCAGGGGCAGCGGGAGAGTAGAGCACGTCCAGCGTGAGCTGGAGAGGGCAGGTCTGGCCAGGAGCAGGCCTGGGAGCAGGAGCTCGGCGGGGCGGGGGTTGGGGGGTGGCGCGTCTCAGCAGGGATAGGGGCAGGTGGGACTGGGCCAGCCCAAGAAGGGCACTGGCCCACAGGCTGAGCCACATCCAGGCCACTCGATCTGCCCCTCACAGCTGAGTCCCTTCTCTGGGAGGGAGGCCACCCTCTCCTCCCCTCCTTGTCGGCAGGTCCCGAGAGCTCTGGGAGTGGAATTGCTCTGAAAGCACTCACTTCACCCTGAATCATGCAGTGCGATCGTCACAGTTGGACTGTTTCCACCTGGTAGCTGTGACCCCGGGGACAGCCTCCTTGTCATTGTCCATAGTTACCGGGAAAGAAAGGTTTTATTACCCTCCACCGTAATCGTACCATCTCCAGGGAGCCCCTGCGAATGTCATCCCACCTCCCCAATGGGGATTACTTTTTATCTCACCCATCTCTCCTCAGACACTGTAAAAGTGAGGCTTTCTCCTCGCTCCAGCCCTTTGGTTTTTTCCTTTTTCTGATATTTGTGTGTGTGTGTGTGTGTGTGTGTGTGTGTGTGTGTGTGTGTGTCCTACCCTTTGGTTTTAGGGAATGTTTTAGATTTGGTGTTGAGAAGCCCTGGAGGAGGAAGAGTGGAGGAAGAGGAAGAGGAGATGAGAGGGAGGAGGAGGAAGAGGAGGAGGAGAAAAAGAGGAGGAGAGAGAGAGGAGGAGAAAGATAGAGAACAGGAGAATGGGGAGGGAGAGAGGAGGATGAGGGGAAGGACACAGATAGAAATAATTCAGCGACTTGGAGCCTTGGATCCTGGAAGAAGGGGGTGGGATCTACTGAAGGCAAGGGGTGACTGGGCAGTATGTGTCCCGGCATCCCCACCTCTGCTCTGTGGACAGGATTTGTTAGACACCTTTCTCTGCCTTTGTGCAGGTGCCACAGTCTCCTGTGTCTACCCCGTGCCTGGTGCTGGATATGCAGGGTCCATGGGACAGATGGACCCTGCCCATGGGGTGCATACATGCCAGCAGGAGTTAGAGAACGTTGTGCGGTCATTTCTGGGCTGGCTGGGCCAGGGGGCCAGGGCAGGGTTTGGATGAGAGGCATATCAGTCAGCCTCCTGTTTTGAAAGGATCTCTCTGTAGGCCGGGTGTGGTGGCTCACACCTGTATTCCCAGCACATTGAGAGGCCAAGGCGGGTAGATCACTTGAGGTCAGGAGTTCGAGACCAGCCTGGGCAACATAGTGAGATCCAGTCTCTACTAAAAATACACAAAACTAGCTGGGCGCATTGGCAGGTGCTTGTAGTCCCAGCTGCTCTGGAGGCTGAGGCATGAGAGTCGATTGAACCCAGGAGCCGAGATTGCACCACTGCACTCCAGCCTGGGCGACAGAGTGAGACTCTGTCTCAAAAGGATCCCTGTGGCAAGAGACAAGGGAGCCTCAGCCAAGGTGGGCCCTGGAGGGATGGAGAGGCACACGCAGGCTTGGGGATGTCTGGAGGTTGAGCTTGTGCTGACCGATAGTGTTGGCCAGTTTCTGCCCTCCCCACCGGGCAGACTGAAGGTCAGTATTGTCCTTGGTCCCGCGCGGCTGCACTGCCTGCAACAAGCAGCAGACTTGGAGGCGCCACCTGGCCTAGGGGATTCGCAGCCCTGCCTGTGTTCCAGAAAAGCCCTTCATGCCTCTCCTTGCTCAGGGTTCCTGCCACTTGGAGTTCCCACAGTCCTTGAGGGCTTCAGGTCTTCCCACCAGCAGGTCCCAGTCCTGGGAATGTCCCCCGTCCTGAGAGAAGGCCTCAGTCTGGCTGCAGCTGCCCGGGAGGTCCCCAGGTAGCATCTCTTGTGGGTTCCACCTTCGAGCCACAGCCTGGCGCCAGCTCCTCCTGCTGCCTCCTCCCCATCCCAGCTCAGAGCCACTACTGGCTCTTCCCCTCCTGGGCATCAACCCCAACTCCAGCCAGCGGGACCCTCCTAAGGCAGGCATCAGACCACCTCACTCCCCTGCCGGACACCTGCCAGTGGCTCCCTCACTCTCAGAACAAAATCTACTTCTTGATGTGACCCGCCAGGCCCCTGAGCTTCCGCAGCTCTGACGGCTCTGCTGGGCTCTGAAGCACGCTCACTGGAATGTCCTGTCCCAGCGATTTGCACGGCTCAAGTGTTGTCTCCTCAGGGCCTGGCCACTGTGTCCACCGTGGCGCCACTGCTCGCCCTGTCGTCATGGTACATTCTCTGCTTGAGGACCCATGTCCCTGTAGAATGTACGTTCCCCAAGGGCAGTGCTTTATCGGTTCTCTTTACAGTGGTGGTCCTGGCGCTGGCACAGCTGCTGGCATGAGATGGGTGCTCTTGAGTATAGATCCAGTGAGTACCCCACCCCGCACAGTCTTCGACGCATACCAGAGGGGAAGCCTCCTGGCATAGCTCTGCATGCCCAGGCTGGCCGAGGGTCATCCGCCTCTTCCTCTTCACTTCATTGAACCAGCAGGGTGTGGGCGGAGAAGCAGAAATTCACAGGCATGTTGTCAGTAAACCGGCCCTGTTACAGAGCCCAGGGCACTGTACCGTTTTGTGTGTGCTGTCTTTAGTGAGTGAGCAAAACCTCAGCCCTGCATGTTAAGGCAGAGGCGGCAAATGACAGCCACTCTCTCCCTGTCCAGCTGTCTTAAGTGGAAGTGGGGGCCAAGCCCGCTGGGTTCCCGCGGCCGGCAGCCCCGCCCTCCTCCTCTGGTAGCCGCTTTGCAGCTGTGTGGACCAGCTCTCTTAACACTTGTTAACCCCAGCCTCCAGTCCCTTTCTGCCCCCCACCCCGCCCCTTCCACATGTCTCTCCGGAGAGGGCTGCACAGAATTCACAGGACTCGTCTCCAACGGCCGCGCCAGCAATTCCCTAGCATTCCTCCTCTGCAGAGCGGATTTTGGTGCGTGTCCAGCATGATTTCAGACCCCTCACCGCGCAGCGGAGCGCCTGATCACTTTGTGTGCACCACCACGGTGCACACTGAAAATATTGTGATCCGGGAGGAAGTAACCAGCACCTTGGGGGAATCAAAGACCTTTCCTGCGAGGGCAAGGGCTTCCGGAATTGAACAGGCTGGGCCTGGAGGAGATCTTGAGGGGTGGACCTTCAGGCTTGTAAAGGCCTGGAGGGGGGGTCACCCGAGGATCGAGGCCGAAGATGTTTACTGACGCCACAACTGTGAAATTCCACAGGGGTCAAAGACGGACTTGGGCGGGAGCGGTCTGGGCTGGATATCCGGAGAGTTCTGCTCTCCACGGGATGTTAGAATTTGAGGCAGTCTGCCTAAGGAGGCAGAGTAGAGTGGCATATGATCACCCAGATCATCTGAGAGCGGGACATTTTCCCGGAGCGGGGTGGAAGGAGTGTTAAGGTGACTGTGAGATGACAGACACGTAGGGGAGCCCCACAGAAGACCCCCAAGACACCCTCTCTGTTGCCATCAGCCTGAGTCATCCTCTCTCTGAAAAACTTCCAGTACTGAAGTTCGAGTTGGAAGCACGCGTTCTCCTTGGTGAAGTCCGTCCTGTCCCAGGAGGGCTTCTCTAGGTCCCTCCTCTGGCTCCCCCTCCTCGGGTCCTCGTGGCTCTCTGTCGTGTGAAGTGGGGGGTCAGGAGCGCACAAATGTTTATACTCCACGTGAGTCACTTGCACAGATGATGGGTGATGTTTTCCTCGCCAAGGCTGATGGCACCGGGCCCCTCTGCCGTTCCAGCCTCAGTCACGCCTCCAGTCTGTTAGCATTTAGAGCTGCTGAACTTTCGCATTGGTCAGGGGCGCGGGCAGCTTGCTGACCTTTTCTGGGAGTCGTGGCGGACGGAGTGGAGCCGTCTGTCTCGTCACAGACAGGCGGGGCTGCGGCTGGGGATGGCCGCCGCCCACTCGCCGTCAGAATGGCCCTCAGCGGGGCTTCCTGACCCCTCAGCCCCGGTAAGAAGCTTGTGTGCACTGCAGGGAGAGGCGGCAGCTGGAAAAGTGTTAAGGCCACAGCGGTTTTTCCAGAGGCTCGTCTGGAATGCTGTGGATGGATCTGAGGCTCCTGACATCCGAGGCCCCTCCTGGTGGGGAGAGCCAGAAACCCAAGACACTGCCGTCAGTTAAAGACTCGAAGTTCACATTTTAAAAAGTGCAAGGAGACACCCGGTTTTAGGTACGTTGGGGTGCAAGGTCTGAAGGCTGGAATCTGTGGCTCCCTTCTTTTAGCTCTGCCATCCCTCTTGTCTGGGTGCTGCCCACCTGGTAGAAAGGGGACCTCACCTTGCCACTCCACTAGCCTGCCAACACCACCGGGAAGGGGACCCTTCATCCTGGTGGCTCCAGTAAAAATCCCAGGGAAGGCTCTGATTGGATCAGAAGGGCCAAGTCCCCATCCCAGGATGAATCCCTATGGCCAGGGGCCCCGAAGCCTCTGTCCAGTCTGTGTAACATCCATATTTTCAGCCCAGCAATGGGGTCTGCCTGATCTCCACCACTGGGGCTGAGAATAGAGAACAGGAGTTTCCCGAGGAAAGCAGGGGGCCCTTATGAGAAGAGGGGAGGGATGGTAAACACCCCAAAAATGAAGATATTCATGACAGACCCCCTCTGATACTGAAATTTGTGTTGTCTTTGGAAGGCGCTGGGCTAAGCTGTGGAGTGCCTGCATCTGGCCTGGCTCTGCTGGGGATGAGCAGTGCCATGTGGCAGCCCCGTCCCTTCTGGGGCTTCAACACTTGTCCTGCCAGTGGAGGCAGAGGGGTGGGCTGCCTCGCAGCACGTTGCCACCCCGAGATGCTAGAATTCAGCAGTGCTGGAATTTCACTGGGTTTCCAAGCGGTGCTCTGGAGCTGTGCAGTCATGTACCTACTTGCCTGAACTGTAGAGTGAATGGATTTGCTCATTCAAGTGGTCCCCGCTGCCGGCCCAGTGCAGTGGGACCAAGTCGGGGGATGGGCTGTGGCAGAAGCAGTCTCACCTCAGTGGGAGGGAATGGGAAAGGGAAGCCTCAGGCCGAGACCTGCCCACTCATCAGCCCTGGATGGGCACCCAGCTGGACCATGAGGGTGAGGAAGGCCATAGCAGATAAGGCTCTGGGGTGGAGGCAGCAGAGGCGCTGAGCACAGAAATGCTGGTGGCTCAGGAGTGTGGTGGAGGGAGAAGGGTCTGAGGGCAAGAGGGTCGGCCACTTAGCACAGAGCACAGCATGAGCAAAGGTCCAGAGACAGGATGTGCAGGAGAGTCCTGCTGAGGGCTTTGCGGTGGATCTGGAAGGATCACATACACTAGGACTCGGGCCAGGAGGTCTTGTGGAGAGGAACAAGCAGTGAGCTAAGATAAGAGTTGGGCTCCAGCAGGCCAGGTGCGGTGGCTCGCGCCTATAATCCCAGCACTTTGGGAGGCCGAGGCAGGCAGATCACCTGAGGCCGAGAGTTCGAGACCAGCCTGGTCAACGTGACGAAACCTCGTCTCTATTAAAAATACAAAAATTAGCTGGGCGTGGTGGCAGGCGCCTATAGTCCCAGCTACTCGGGAGGCTGAGGCAGGAGAATCACTTGAACCTGGAAGGTGGAGGTTGCAGTGACCTGAGATCGCACCACTGCACTCCAGCCTGAGTGACAGAGCCAGACTCCATCTCAAAAAAAAAAAAAAAGAGAGAGAGAGAAAAAAAGAGTTGGGCTCCAGCCCAGTACTACCAACTGGGAGCCATCCACCTGCCACCTCACCCGTCCACTCACCCTCAAACCCCACCTCCCTGGCCAGCAGCAAGCTCTCTGCCTCCACAGCACCCCTCCCATCCTGGCTTATACCTGGACCACAGTGTTGGGGTGTCCCCATCGGAACAGCCCCCACGAACCAAGGGAGCAACCACTTTGTGCAAGGCCATCAACTGGGGTGGTGCAGTTCTGGTTCCTGGCTCCGTTGTCAGCAGGCAGCCTAGAAAAGGGGCACGGCTATCATCCCATTTTACAGATGGGGAAGTTGAGGCACAGAGAGGTTCAGGGGCTCATCCAAGGCCACACAGTCAACAAGAGGCAGAGGGACACTAGGTATGGCCAGCAGAGACCTTTGGCCAGTGCACAGGTGCTTTTTGGCCTTTTCATGGTCCCAAGTGGGAGGGCCCTATGATCATCACCATGATGCTGATGGGGAGACTGAGGCTCAGAGGGCTGAGACTGCTCACCAAGGCTCTGCCTGAGCCTGGAGAATGGATGTGGAGCTGAACAGCAGGAAGAGCAAGACGGGCTCTTCAGGGCCGGCCCAGCGCAAAGATGTGGATTTATCTGTCCATCTATCCACCCACCCTTCATCCACCATTCATCTATCTGCCACCCACTCACTCCTTCTTACCTACCTGTTCACTCCTATGTCCACCAGTTCACCCACCCACCTGACCATCCATACCTCCACCTGTCCATCCACCCAACCACCCACCCACCCATCCACCCACCTGCCCCCATCCACCCATCTTTTCATCAGTCCACCCTTCCATCCATCCACCCATCCACCTGCCCTTCCATCCGCCCACCTACCCACCCCACCCACCCTTCCATCAGTCCACCCTTCCATCCATCCACCCATCCACCCGCCCTTCCATCAGTCCACCCTTCCATCCACCCACCCACCCACCTACCCACCTACCCACCCACCCACCCACCCTTCCATCTATCCACCCACCCATCCATCCGCCCGTCCACCCACCCTTCCATCTACCCACCTGCCCACCCACCCACCTGCTCTTTCATCTACCCACCCACCCATCCATCCACCCATCCACCCACCCTTCCATCCACCCACCCACCCTTCCATCTACCCACCTACCCACCCACCCACGCCCCCTTCCATCTACCCACTCACCCATCCATCCACCCATCCACCCGCCCTTCCATCAGTCCACCCTTCCATCCACCCACCTACCCTTCCATCTACCCACCCACCCTTTCATCTACCCACCCACCCTTTCATCTACCCACCCACCTATCCATGCACCCATCCACCCACCCTTCCATCAGTCCACCCTTCTATCCACTCATCCATCCACCTGACCTTCCATCCACCTACCTGTTCACCCACCTACCCATCCATCCACCCATCCACCCGTGCTTCCATCAGTCCACTCTTCCTTCCACCCACGCTTGCATCCATCCATCCATCTACCTACCCACCTACCCATCCATCCACCCATCCAGCCATCCACCCGCCCTTTCATCAGGCCACTCTTCTATCCACCCACCCATCCACCTGCCCACTCTTCCATCTATCCACCCACCCATTCATCCATCCACCCACACACCCATCCATCTGCCCGTCTGTCACCCATCCACCTGCCCTTCCATCCACTCATCCATTAACTCATCTACCTGCCCATCCAGGCACCCTTCCATCTACCCATCCACCTACCTACCACTATCCATCTACCAATCCACCCACCCATCCACCAATCCACTCATCCACCATCTGCCCACCCATCCATCTACCCACCTATCACTATCCATCCACCAACCCACTATCCACCAACCCACTCATCTACCATCTGCCTGCCCATCCATCCACCCATCCACCAACCTACGCGCCTGTCTGTCCACCCATCCACCCACCCTTTCATCCATTTATTCACCCATCCATCCATCTACCCACCCATCCATTCATCGGTCCATCCAGCCATCCATTAACTCACCTATCCATCCACGCGCCCTTTCATCCACCCATCCATCTATCCATCTACCCACCCATCCATCTACCCACCCATCTGTCCACCCATCCATCCACTCATCCATTCACCCGCCTATTTGCCCATCCACCCACCGATTCACCCATCTACCCACCCATTCATCTGTCTGTCTACCATTTGCCCATCCACCCAGTCATTTACCCATCCATCTAGCTGTCTATTCACTTGACTGCTCATCCACCCATCCAGTTGACAAGCAAGACTGAGCTCCAACCATATGCTAGGCATGGCAGTGAGCACCAGGACATTGCAGGAGACAGAACCCTGCCTGCCCGGCTTCCATGGGGTTCCCCTTTCAGCCATGGGAGACAGTCTGGAAACAGATGATGTGGCAGATGGAGTGAGGAGTAGGGAAGACAAAAACGGCCCAGGTGGGGATCAGGGAGGTGGGGTGGCTGATGAGCCATAGACTGAGGCGCTCCCAGCGGGACCTGGCAGGCACTGCCCCCTCATCTGCAGAGTGGGATTCCCTCTCTTGCAGGGTGGCTGGAGGACTAGTGGGGTAAATCCACATTCTTGCCTGGGGCCGGCCTTGAAAAGCCCCTGTCTTGCCCTTCCTGCTGTTCAGCTCCATGTCCATCCTTCCAGCTCAGGCAGAGCCTTGGTGAGCTGTCTCAGCCCTCTGAGCCTCAGTCTCCCCATCTGTGTGATGGTCACAATCAGAGGCCCACCCATCTGGGGCTGGGGAGAGGTCGACCAGCACCCGTGTGTTGGCTGAGGAAGGCCTCCTTTGGCCAAGCCTGGTGTCCCCCTGCCTCTGTTTACTGTATAACTTTGGGCCAGTAGTGAACTGCTCTGTGCCTCGATTTCCCCATCTGTAAGATGGGATGGTAGCAGTGCCCCTTCAGAGACTGCCTGCCAAAAGGTGGGCCAGGAGCCAAGACTGCACAGACTGGGTGCTCCCTCGGTCGGTGAAGGCTGTTCTGATGGAGACGCCCCAGCATTGTCATCTGGACATGAGCCAGGATGGGAGGGATGCTATGGAGGCAGAGAGCTTGCCGCTGGTCAGGGAGGTGGGGTCTGAACACCCCCTTGTCTTCTGGGCCTTGGTTTGGATGGTGGGGCTTCCTTCTTGTTGGCCTTGAGAAGTGGCTGGAGTTGGGCAAGTCCGGGATGGGGGCGCTGTGCATAGCGTCTTCCTGTCCATTGGGCACAGTCAGAGCCCCACACATCCTGGACTCCCGGTGGCATTGGTCAGAGGCTGGGATTAGGGCAGGAGATCACAGCCCGGCCTTGAGGGCACTGGGCTTATGGTGACCCCTGAGGAGCAGGTGAGGGGTGGCCACACGCATCCATCATTCACCCACCCATGCCTCCAGCCTCCTTCCTCATCTAGAACACCCCCATGCTCCTGAGATGACAGCTTGCAAACCATTGCACCTCTAACCCCCTGTCTTCTGGAAGGTTTAAGCAAGGCTCAGGAAAGGGGATCCCACGCAGCTTGCCCTGGCTTCATGGTGGGGTTGGCGGGGGACCTGCAGGATAGGGGTGGACGGGCCTCAGCTTTCTGCTCCCAGCTCTGTGGGCTTCACCTCTCAACCTGCTGAGCCTGAGAGCAGGGAGTGTCTCCTGCCACCTCACTGGGTCCTTGGGGTCATTGGTGGTGGTCCTTTCCAATTGATCCTCGATTCCAAAACCTGCCTGCCTGCCCTCCCTGAACTCCCGCTGTGACTTGGGCAGCCCACCACCCTCTCTGAGCCTTGGCGTCCCTGGCCGTCACTTGGGGGCTGTCTGGGGGTGCCAGCCCTGGGTACAGTGGCCTCCTGCTAGGCACTCCCAGATGCCCTGTCTCCTTTCATTCTGTCCCCACCCATCAGGCACAGACAGGCTGAAGCCAAGGACAGACAGGCAGGGAATGGCTCCGGATCAGGAGGGTGGGAGGAAGGGGAAGGCCAGGGCGTCCTTCGCAGGGGTCAGAGGGCATCCATGCAGGACGCTGTGTGAGTTGGGCCAACAGGTGCAGCTCATGGTGAGCCCTGTCTGCCTCAGTAGCACGGGGCTCTTGGAGGAGGCTTGAGGGTGGGTGGGTGGGGAGGCTGTGGGGTTAGGGTGGCTCTGACCCTGCCTGGCCTGCCCAGCATGCCTGCCCTCCCAGCACAGGGTGGGAGTGGTCGGTTCTTGTTTGAAATGATTCGTGAAGATGTTGGAGAAAATCAGCATGTCAAGCAGGAGGGAGACACAGACAGCTGCACCCTGGTGGCCCCTGAGCTGCAGTCTCTGTCTCCCTGTCTCTGAGTCTCTGTCCCTCTCTCCCTGGGTCTCTGTCTCCCTGTCTCTGGGTCTCTGTCCTTCTGTCTTTGCATCTCTGTCTCTGAGTCTCTGTCCCTCTGTTTCTGCATCTCTGTCCCTCTGTCTCTGGATCTCTGTCTCCCTATCTCTGAGTCTCTGTCCCTTTGTCTCTGGGTCTCTGTCTCCCTGTCTCTGGGTCTCTGTCCCTCTGTCTCTGGATCTCTGTCTCCCTATCTCTGAGTCTCTGTCCCTTTGTCTCTGGGTCTCTGTCTCCCTGTCTCTGGGTCTCTGTCCCTCTGTCTCTGGATCTCTGTCTTCCTGTCCCTGGATCTCTGTCTCCCTGTCTCTGGGTCTGTGTCTCCCTGTCTCTGTCATGAGACAAGGGTCATGAGAGAAGGTATCAGTGTGGTTGGAGTCTCTGTCTCTCTGTCTCTGGGTCTGTGTCTCCCTATCTCTGAGTCTCTGTGTCTTCATCTCTGGGTCTCTGTCTCCATCTCTGGGTCTCTGTCTCCCTCTCCCTGGGTCTGTATCTCCCTGTCTCTGAGTCGCTAGGTCTCTGTCTCCCTGTCTCTGTGTCTCTGTCTCTTTGTCTCTGTCGCCATCTCTGTGTCCCTGTCCCTCTGTTTCTGGGTGTCTGTCTCCCCATCTCTGTCCCTCTGTCCCAGTCTCTGGGTCTGTCAGTGGCTGAGTGTCCTGGCCTGCTGGGACACTGCGGTGGGGCCCTGCACCCGCTCCTGGGCTGTCCCGCTTGTCCATGCAGAAGCCATTATCTTTCCTCCCCTCCCACAGGAGCTGAGGGAGGCAGAGAACAGCAGGTGCCTTGGAAGAGGCGGCCCTTTATCAGGAGGGATAACCCCAGGAAGTAGCCTTGGGCAGTCTGGGGGAGAAGCAGGGTGGCCGGGCCTCAGGGGCCTCTGAGCTGTCCCACGGGAAAGCTTGCTGACGTGAGCATGGGGGCCGGAGCGTTTGAGGGCCAGCATGAGGTGCGGGAACCCAGCCACTCCATCCTGTGGGCTGGGAGCAGTCCCCAGTGCTGTGAAACATTGTGGTCACCATGGCAACAGTACTGGGGGAGCTGCCTTTGTGGAACGGGTGGGACCCTGCCTTTCTGCACCTTTTACCCACGAGGCACGTGCCCAAGAGCCAACGAGGACTGCAGCTGCTGGTGGCCAGGGGTGGGGGTGGTGGGGGAGCAGGGGCACCCTGGGCCTCGGTGTTCCCATCTTGGAGAGGGATACTGAGCCTGTGACCTCCCTGGCTGCTGGGGATTTGTGAGGCTGCGTGTGAAGACCTGTGCCTGCTTGGCGAGGTCAGAGTGGGTGGGAAGGGTCATGAGAGAAGGTGTCAGCGTGGTTGGAGAGTAGGGTGGTGGCTGTGAGGCTGAGAGGTTGGTGGTGGGATTCCAGGCCCCCCACAGCTCTGGCACTCGAGCCCCACACCACCTTCCACACCCACACTGCCTGGTCACTGTCACCCCCACCCCTCCCACCATCTCTGTTTCCCCTCCTTTCACTGGCTCTCTGTTCCTCTTTCCCTGTATCTCTCTCCCTGTCTCTCTGTGTCTCTGTCTCCCTCTCTCTGGGTTTCTGTCTCCCTGTCTCTGGGTCTCTGTCTCTCTCTCCCTGGGTCTCTGTCTCTCTAGGTCTCTGTCTCCCTCTCTCCCTGGGTCTCTGTCTTCCTCTCTCCCTGGGTCTCTTTCTCTCCCTCTTGCTGAAGTCTCTCCTTCCCTCTCCCTCTGGGTCTCTCTCTCCATCTCCCTCTCTCTGGGTCTCTGTCTCCCTGTCTCCCTGTCTCTAGGTATCTGTCTTCCTCTCTCCTGGGTCTCTTCTCTCCTCTTGCTGAAGTCTCTCCTCTCCCTCTGGTCTCTCTCCTCTCCCTCTCTCTGGGTCTCTGTCTCCCTGTCTCCCTGTCTCTAGTATCTGTCTTCCTCTCTCCTGGGTCTCTTTCTCTCCCTCTTGCTGAAGTCTCTCCTTCCCTCTCCCTCTGGGTCTCTCTCTCTGTCTCCCTCTCTCTGGGTCTCTGTCTCCCTGTCTTTAGATATCTGTCTTCCTCTCTCTCTGGGTTTTTTTCTCCTCCTCTTGCTGGGCCTCTGTCTCTCCCTCTCCCTTTCTCTGGGTCCCTGTCCCCCTCTCTCTAGGTCTCTATCTCCTTTTCTCTGGGTCTCTGTCGACCTTTCTCTGGGTCCCTGTTCCCCTCTGGGTCTCTGTACCCTCTAACTCTCTGTCCCTTTATCTCTGAATCTGTTTCTCTCTCTCTGGGTATCTGTCCCCTTCTCTCTGGGTCCTGTTTTTCTTTCTCTGGGTCCCGGTTCCCCTCTGGGTCTCTGTCCCCTCTCTCTAAGTCTCTGTCATTCTCTCTCCAAGTCTCTGTTTCCCTCTCTTGCTGGATCTCAGACAAAGCTCTCAGGATGGTCTTGGTCCAGTTGTCAGCCTGGGACTGGCTGGGAGAGAGGCTAGAGAGTGGGCAGTGGCTCCTCAGCCGGCCCTGACGTCCCCTGCTGTCCCCTGAAGTACAGCCTCTTCCCCACCCATGCACCGGGACCCTGGGGCGGCATCGCATCAGCCGGGGTGGGAGCCAACCAGCTGTGCTGCGCTGCTGTGCTGTTTCGAGCCACATGGACAATAAAACCAGAATTGGCTTGGAAAGTGGAAGTGCTCTCCTCTTTGAGGGGAAGTGAGGGACTGTGCGCGTCAGAACCGCCTATGAGGGGCAATGCCGGCAGGCTCCGTTCTGGCCCGATCGCTGGGCTCCGCGTGGGGGTGGGAAAGGATTTTACAAAACCCCAAAGAAATGTTTCCATGAAATTCTTTCTTGTTCTTGCCCTTTTTTTTTTTCTTTTTTGGACATTCCAATGAAAAGAACCGTTCTAGGGCTTTGGTTCACTTCTCGTGGGTTGGGAAGCCGACCATGGAGATGAGGCCAGCCTGGGGCCGGAGGAGGGGCGCCTGCCCTGACAGGTGCGTGCCCCTCACTGTTGTCTCCCTAGGCAGCCCCCACCTCCCCCTGCTCCTGATCCTCCCATGAGGCTTCATCCCTAGGGTGCCTGGCCGCAGCCTCTGCAACCCTGAGCTTCCTGTGACCTCCCCCACGAGGCCATCGTGCCTTGGGCTGGGTTCCCCCAGAGCAGACTCTCAGGCGAGGGTTCGAGGGCCGCACGAAGGAACAGCCTGGGGAGGGAAGGAGCCTCCACAGGGTGTTTCAGTAGCGAGCAGGTGGTCCTGAGGCAAGCCTTGGAGATCTCGGGAATCCCATAACAGGCAGTCCACCTGGGGGAGTTTACCCCACCCAGGCTCCCTTGATGTCAGCCCCAGCACATCCCTGCACTGGGACATCTGAGAGGAGCAGGGGTGGTGTCGCCAGGGCAGACCTGGGTGTGTCCTCGGGTCCAGCACAGGCCTGGGCCTGGCTAGGGTGCCCGATGACATTGCTGGGGGGATACAGTGGCAAGCGGGTATCAGAATGGCCCCTAGCCCGGGCTAGGCCTGTAGCGGGGGCGTGTGGCCACTCAGAGGCCAGATTCGGGCAGAGGGTGCAGCCAGGGCGGGCAGCAATGGCCTCTTGAGACGGCCCTGGCTGGGGCTGCTGACGCATTGGCTCCGATGACTCACGTGCGGGTGACCGTGACTCGAGTGGCCGTCTGGAGACTCGGACCAGCTCAGGGCCACCGCCTTCCTGGGGGCCTGTGGCCCCGCCATGCCGGCCGCCCCCTGTCTGGACCGGCCTGAGTAATGGGTCCTTCCCCTCCTCCCAGTGGCCGGCTGGAGAGGACCTTAGTCATCAGCCCTGGCCCCGGCCCTCCCTCCTCCTCCGCCTGCCCACCTCCGCCCAGGCTGTGTCTCGCTTCTCCGTCCAGGCTCGGGGACTCCTGCCCCTACTGGCCTCCTCCCTCCCTGAGTTCCCCAGAAGGGGCTGCAACGGGGTGGGTTTGGTTTCACAGGGGCAGCAGTGAGGGTGACGTCAGGGGCCTCAGGGACAGTTGTCCCATCCCTAAGATGAGAGGAAGGAAATAGCCATGTGGAACATGTCAGGCATCACCGGGGCATGAGGAGGAGGCCTGGGGAGGACAAGCTGCTTCCTCCTCTCTTTGGTCCAGCATGGGCCCTGTGCCCTGTAACCAGCAGTGGATGGGCCTCACCCTGCTTTCTGGGCCTGGGGTGTCCTAAATTCCAGATGGGAGCATCCAAATTCTCCGAGTGTGTAGTTGTCACGTGCTAGTGGCAGCCTGGGTCCCAGGGCTCTGCGTTTGCTCATCTCATCCTCCAGCGGCCCCGGGGCTGGGGATCTGGACGGTCATTTGCCCCTGCTTTGTAGCTGAGACCTGGGTGGTTGAGTGACTGCTGAGTTCCCAGCTAAGCAGAGCTGGCTTGGCCCAGGCTGCTGGCCCCTGATGTCTCCTCTGAGATACCGTGCTAGCCAGCTGAACTGATCCTGCCTTCTGAGTTCCGGGCACCCTCTCTGCTTGCTGGGGAACCCAGAGATCCCATGCTTGGAACACTGGCCCACCTCCCTGGTTTCCTGTTCCTCAGTCATCAGAATAGCAGGGGGCAGGGCAGCAGCCCCTCTCCTCCCCAGAGGGAGGTCCTCTCTGTCCAACTTCTCAGTTCTCCAGATATGTTCTGTGCACTCATGGGCAGATGCATATGTGTGGCACTTTGAGCCCAAATAGCATCCCACTGTGTGCACTCTGCCTCTTCCTTCCTCCTGCAGCCTTGACGTCATCCCCTGCATGCAACATCTTCCCCAAGATGTGTCAGCCTCCTCACCAATCTATAGGGCAGCCCTCACTCAGAAGGTGCTGTGATTCCACGGTTCTCCTCTAAGGGTGGTTAGCTTATTTCTCGTCTGTGGCCCCTAGAGATGGTATTTGGGTAAGTTTCAGAAATAGAGTTGTTGGGTAAAGGACGTGAGCGTTTAGAGTGTTCCTGGGTCTACCCAGCTGCCTTCCTGGGGGTCACCTTGCTTTATAAGCCCCCCGAGAGTGTGCTTCCCTGACTGCAAGCGAGACTGACTCTTACGTCTTTCCAGCCAGCTCTGCCTGCTTTCCTGGGAACCATCAGCCCACATTCTTTGTGCATCTTTCGATCTCACTCTGTCGCCCAGGCTGGAGTGCAGTGGCACAAACATGGCTCACTGCAGCCTCCACCTCCTGAGCTCAAGTGATCCTCCCACCTCAGCCTCCCAAGTAGCTGGGAACACAGGCTCATGCCAGCATGCCTGGCTAATTTGTATTGATTTCTTGATGCTCTTTATATATGGAAGAGCATGGTAAATATGCTCCTAAGGACTGAGTGGCCCCATGATGAACTTGCCCCAGTGCGACGTGTTTCTTCTGATGAAAATGTACACATGCACACCTGCCTCCAAGGGCTTTACAGGAGGCACAAGAAGTCCTCCCATCCTTCCCCCCAAATCTCCTTGAACTTCTAAGGAAAAGCCAGACCAAAATCAAAATGGCAAAGGCTGGCAAGGCTCATGCATACTTCTGGGAGACAAAGTGTCCACAGAAAGGCCGGCAGGGGTCACCCAGAGCCCAATGGCACATCCCTTGCCACAGCTGCAACACAAAGCTGATTCTGGGTGATCTGGCCCCTTTTGGTCCCCATTGCCTGGACCGTGTGCCCATGAGGACAGGGCCTACTTTGTCTCATTTATGCTGCATCCCTGCATGCACGGGCAGGGAAGAGGAGTTTGCAAAGCCAGTGAGGCAAGCTGGGGACAAGGAGAGATGTGGTCACCTTGAGTGTCCTCAGAGGCACATGCAGGATGCAGCTTTGGCCCCAGGCAGCCTGGACACCTGTCGCAGGGTGTCGGTGAGAGGGCATGGCATTCATGGGAAGCAACGAGACCCTGCCCCTGGAGATGTCCAGGCAGGTGCTGGGCCCCTGTGGGGGGCTGGATAGGGGAGGGCGGCCCATGAGCCTGCGACATGCTCCTCACTAGCCTCAGAACTGTGGATCTGTCATGGGTCTAGGGAAAAAAGAGCCGAGGCTTGGCTCACGGCAGCAGCCTGGTCAAGTGCGATTGGGGCGGATGTGTGGGGAGGGGAGGAGGGGAGGAGTGGAGGTGAGCGTCCCCTCCACTTGGCAGGGGAAAGGCCACGGGGACAAGCCAGAGTCTCAGGGTGCACCTGGACCCCTTTCCTTCCCCACCCTCCTCAGCTTTCAGAAGGCTGCACCCCGACCCTCCCAGGCAAACACCAGGTCCGGGCGGCTCCAGCACCCCCGGCACCGCAGCATTGCTGGCCAGCGCAGATGACTGTGGCATTGGGCTCTGAGTAGCATATGTCCTGCCTCCCCAGGGACTCAAAGGCTTTCCACTGAGCACAGGCCCCACACTGGGTCCTTCGTGCTATGTCCCCACCCTCTAGGACATGGAGCGCCTTGCAGGCAGGGCTGGGGCTTGGGCAACTTCTCTGCCTGTGGTGCCCTGCAGGGCTGTGGTCAGCGCCTGGCCCTGCAGCCCCTCTCCCCAGCAGTTTGTCTTGATCACTCACCCTTTCCCAAGGGTCTCTGGAAGGGTGGCCGGAGGGGGAGGTCAGGGATCTCCGGTGGCAGCTGCTATGTCGACTGAGTGCCCACTGTGCGCCCTGTGTTTGATGTTGGCTCTTTAATGCCCACTGTGGTTTTGGGGCTGGCTGGCAGTGGAGCCAAGGAGCCTTCCGTCTCCTCCCGCTTTCTTGGAAAGATCAGTGCCCACATTCCTGGCCCTTGCTTACGGGCAGGCGTGGGTCCCAGGAATGGGAGAGCAAATTCCAGAGGGCAGAGGACATCAGGACAGAGCAGGGTGCCTCAGCCCAGTGGGGGTGGGGGTCTTGGAGGGGACTGATCCTGGAGGTGGCACCAGGGTCCACCCTCTGTTGTGTTCTGAGGAAGAAGTGGTGTGTTAATAGCTCCTAAGCTATTCATTCATTGATCCGTTCAACAGTTTCCCCAAATGAAATAGCAAAGGGGTGGTGGGGCTGGAGAAGAGGGGATGAGGGGGCAGTAGGGGCAGTGGAGGCTGGACCACAGAGGGCTCGTATACTCTGGGGTGCGAGGGGCTGTGGCAGGGCTTGCAGGGGACTCGAGAAGGCTCCCGTGTGTCCTTTGGTTTTTTTAATTGAAGTGAAATTCACGTGACATAAAACTGTCTGAAAGTGGACAATTCAGTGGCATTTAGTAGATTCACAGTGGTGTGCAAACACCACCTCTGTCTAGTTCCAGAACATTCTCATCTCTCCAAAAGGAGACCCCACCCCATCGGCAGTCACTCCCCCCTCCCCTCCCCCAGCCCTTGGTGGCACCCATCTGCTTCCTGTCTCTGCGGATTTGCCTGTTCTGGGCATTTCACGTCAGCGGAGTCATACATAGCGCGGCCTTTTGTGTCTGGCTTCTTTTTTTGTTTGTTTTTTTTTTTTTTTTTGAGACAGAGTCTCGCTCTGTCACCCAGGCTGGAGTGCAGTGGTGCAATCTCGGCTCACTGCAAGCTCTGCCTCCTGGGTTCATGCCATTCTCCTGCCTCAGCCTCTCCGAGTAGCTGGGACTACGGGTGCCCGCCACCACGCCCGGCTAATTTTTTTTTTGTATTTTTAGTAGAGACGGGATTTCACCGTGGTCTCGATCTCCTGACCTCGTGATCCGCCCGCCTCAGCCTCCCAAAGCGCTGGGATTACAAGCGTGAGCCACCGCGCCCGGCCTGTGCCTGGCTTCTTGCACTGAGTGTTCTGTTCAAGGTCATAGTGTGTGTGTGAACCTCTGGGCCATGTCCCCACCTCTGCTTTCCCCGCAGCATGGCCGACAAGAACGGGGCCCTCAAGTGCACCTTCTCGGCGCCCAGCCACAGCACCAGCCTCCTGCAGGGCCTGGCCACCCTCCGCGCTCAGGGCCAGCTCCTCGATGTTGTGCTGACTATTAACAGAGAGGCCTTTCCTGCACACAAGGTCGTCCTGGCTGCCTGCAGCGACTACTTCAGGTAAGCGCTGGCCCCGGGCAGCTGGGAGGGGCGGCTGCCTGTGGGGACAGGGACAGGGCAGATGGCACCCACTTTCTAAAGGGGGCCTGTCTCAGTGCTACCCAGGGATGGCTTCGAGGGAGAACAGCTGGTGCTGGCTGCTCTTCTTTTTTTTTTTTTTTTTTGAGATGGAGTCTCACGCTGTTGCCCAGGCTGGAGTGCAGTGGCACAATCTCGGCTAACTGCAACCTCCGCCTCCTGGGTTCAAGCGATTCTCCTGCCTCAGCCTCCCGAGTAGCTGGGACTACAGGCCCATGCCACCACACCTGGCTAATTTTTTATATTTTTAGTAGAGACGGGGTTTCACCATGGTAGCCAGAATGGTCTTGATCTCCTGACCTCATGATCCACCTGCCTCGGCCTCCCAAAGTGCTGGGATTATAGGCGTGAGCCACTGCGCCCGGCCCAATCTGTCTTTACTTGATGCCTGCTGTATGCCAGGCACTATTCTAGTCCTTGGGATGCAGCAGGGATGAGAGTGAAACAGTCACAAGCCCCTGCCCTCAGGGCATCCCCTCAGGACACCTGGAGCAGGACAGCTGGGGGACTGGAGGGGCATCGAGGGCCGCAGGGACCCTGTGTCTGCCAACACCATGTCCTGGGCTCAGATGAGCCCAGATGAGTTCTCCTCCCTGTCGCCCTGAGCTGTGGGCGCTTCCCCCATGTGACAGAAGAAGCCATGGCGGGTACTGTCTGTCTGTCCCTGTGCCGTGGCCGGGCCAGAAGTGAGAGCACCACAGAGCAGGGCTGTGGGGTGGGGGGTGCATTCTCCTCGCCAGCTGGGGGCTGTTGCAGGGCTGAGTGGTCTCCCTCCCTGGGTGACCAGCAGGTGAGCCTCCTTCCTGCCAGGCAGTGACCCCGCCAGAGAGAGCTGGGCAGCCCTGGGGAGGTTCCCAGGCCCCAACCCAGGTGTGCCGTTCAGCCACACGTTCCCCGAGGCCTGGGCCGCCTGCCCCGTGGGCTCAATGAGGCTGTTGTGGGGGCCGCCGCAGCCCAGCCAACTGGGGCGCCGCTTCTATTTTTATTCTGGATTTGGGGACGGGTGGGCCAGCCCAGCCAGCAATGCCCTTTAAAGGCTCCCCTGTGCTGGCACTGCAGCCAGCGAGACCTTAAAAGGCAAAGCTCCCTCCTGTCGCCCGCGACCGCCTCTGCCTTCATCGCATCATGCCCGAGGGCCAGCGGGGACCCGTGGGGACAAGTGGGGCAGGGTCTGGGGAGCTGGCAGCGTACTTACTGCTCTTGGACCACTCAGACATGCTGAAGAGCGGCTCGTTGGGCAGATGTCAGTGGGCGGCCCCGAAATAGCGCCCTGGCAGCTGTCCTTGCCCCTGTAGCCCTGAGCCTGGCTCACATGAGGTGCAAGACTAGGGCACAGGCCTCTGTGGGTCAAATGCACAAGGGATGTTCCCTCCTCCTCGGATGGCCATCAGGGGAGGTGCACTGGCAGGAGTGCGAGTTACTATGCCATGCCATTGCGCCCCCTGGAAGGAACCACCCATTCCCCTGGAGCTGGGGTGCTCTCCCCTCTTCTGTTGGGGAACACCCTAAACGCTGTAGGGGGACTGTGACCTAGAACCCTGTGCCTCCCCACTGTCCTCCCTTATGGGGGCCTGTGTCCCCTCCCACTCTCATGTGCTGCCTCCCAGAACACAGCAGTACAAGGGCGGAGCTCGGGTCTCAGTGGAGGCTGGGGACATAGCTGTTGGGTGGGAGGTGCTTCCCCAACCACCTGAGCCTGTCTCTGGAGACAGCAGTCTCCCCAGCACAGCCTCCTGGTGGGGGCTTCATTCCTGGGGACCCTCATTACCTTCCCCTCTTCACATGATGGTTGTTGAGACTCAGGCTGGGCACGTCAGAGCTGCCTGCTTAGGTCGGTGAACAAGGTGAGGGCTGAACTGTGGTGCACGGCACCTCCAGAGCACTGGCCTTGCAGTTCCTGAGCTCAGGTGTCAAGTGGGGCTGCAGATCTGTCCCCAGAGCCACAGGGTGTGTTCTCATCCTGCACTGCCATACCTGGCCCCTCTAACCGCACCCCCACCAGGCACATTGTGGGTGAGGCTGACCCAGGCCACCGCTCCTGCAGCTCCAACATGATCTAGTCATGAAGGGGCAGGGGCAGGGTCCTCTGCAGAGGGGCCAAGCAGGGAGTTGCTATTTATAGGAAGATGCATGGCTTGGGTGGATTCAAAATCTGTCTTTTTTTTTTTTGCATGGCTTTTTTGTTTTTTTTGTTTGTTTGAGATGGAATCTCACTCTTGTTGTCCAGGCTGCAGTGCAGAGGCATGATCTCGGCTCACTGCAACCTCCAGGCTGGTCATGAACTCCTGACATCAGGTGATCCACCCACCTCGGCCTCCCAAAGTGCTAGGATTACAGGCATGAGCCACTGCGCCCAGCCTTTCCATGTTTTTTTGTGTGTGTGCGACCGAGTCTCACTCTGTCGCCCAGGCTGGAGTGCAGTGCCATGGTCTCAATATCCTGACCTCATGATCCACCCGCCTTGGCTTCCCAAAGTGCTGGGATTACAGGCATGAGCCACTGCGCCCGGCCCCTTTCCATGTTTTTAATGGGCATTCCGCCTACTTTCCTCTTGCTGGCTGTGCCCTGTGTTCTGTGTCCCCAGGCCACTGTTCCCCAGGCCAGACCATTCCTGGCTGGCCAAAACGCCCCTCAGCCACTGCGAGCCACACGTTGTGTTTCTGCCTTTCAGGGCCATGTTCACCGGCGGCATGCGGGAGGCAAGCCAGGACATCATCGAGCTGAAGGGCGTGTCGGCCCGTGGCCTGCGGCACATCATCGACTTCGCCTACAGCGCCGAGGTGACACTGGACCTGGACTGTGTGCAGGACGTGCTGGGCGCGGCTGTGTTCTTGCAGATGCTGCCCGTGGTGGAGCTGTGCGAGGAGTTCCTGAAGGCGGCCATGAGCGTGGAGACCTGCCTCAACATCGGCCAGATGGCCACCACCTTCAGCCTGGCCTCGCTGCGGGAGTCGGTGGATGCCTTCACCTTCCGGCACTTCCTGCAGATCGCTGAGGAGGAGGACTTCCTGCGCCTGCCGCTGGAGCGCCTGGTCTTCTTCCTGCAGAGCAACCGGCTGCAGAGCTGCGCCGAGATCGACCTGTTCCGCGCAGCCGTCCGCTGGCTGCAGCATGACCCGGCCCGGCGGCCGCGCGCCAGCCACGTGCTCTGCCACATTCGCTTCCCGCTCATGCAGTCGTCCGAGCTGGTGGACAGCGTGCAGACGCTGGACATCATGGTGGAGGACGTGCTGTGCCGCCAGTACCTGCTGGAGGCCTTCAACTACCAGGTGCTGCCCTTCCGGCAGCATGAGATGCAGTCTCCGCGCACCGCCGTGCGCTCGGACGTGCCCTCGCTGGTCACCTTCGGCGGCACGCCCTACACTGACAGCGACCGCTCGGTCAGCAGCAAGGTCTACCAGCTGCCCGAGCCGGGCGCCCGCCACTTCCGCGAGCTCACGGAGATGGAGGTAGGCGGCAGCCACACGTGCGTGGCCGTGCTGGACAATTTTGTGTACGTGGCGGGGGGCCAGCACCTGCAGTACCGCAGCGGCGAGGGCGCAGTGGACGCCTGCTACCGCTACGACCCCCACCTGAATCGCTGGCTGCGCCTGCAGGCCATGCAGGAGAGCCGCATCCAGTTCCAGCTGAACGTGTTGTGCGGCATGGTGTATGCCACGGGCGGCCGCAACCGAGCCGGCAGCCTGGCCTCCGTGGAGCGGTACTGCCCCCGGCGCAATGAGTGGGGCTATGCCTGCTCGCTGAAGCGCCGTACCTGGGGCCACGCTGGGGCCGCCTCAGGGGGCCGCCTCTACATCTCGGGTGGCTACGGGATCTCAGTGGAGGACAAGAAGGCCCTGCACTGCTACGACCCCGTGGCCGACCAGTGGGAGTTCAAGGCGCCCATGAGCGAACCCCGCGTGCTGCACGCCATGGTGGGCGCCGGCGGCCGCATCTATGCCCTCGGGGGCCGCATGGACCACGTGGACCGCTGCTTCGACGTGCTGGCTGTGGAGTACTATGTGCCTGAGACAGACCAGTGGACCAGCGTGAGCCCCATGCGGGCCGGCCAGTCAGAGGCCGGCTGCTGCCTGCTGGAGAGGAAGATCTACATTGTCGGGGGCTACAACTGGCAGCTCAACAACGTCACGGGCATCGTACAGGTGTACAACACGGACACCGACGAGTGGGAGCGGGACCTGCACTTCCCGGAGTCCTTCGCGGGCATAGCCTGCGCCCCCGTCCTGCTGCCCCGGGCTGGGACCAGGAGGTAGCCCTCAAGACCCCCGGGATCCTGGCCTGACCGAATGTTGTCTCCAAGTGGGGCTTGGCGAGTGCACGTCTGCCTGAGAACCCCAGTGCCCCCCTTCGCCCAGGCTGCCCTTGAGGGGCCTGCCGCGTTGATAAGCCCCCCTCCCAGGGGTCCCTCCCTCCCTCCTTCCCAAAGCAGATCCTGGCTCCGAGTCCATCCGAGGGAGCCTGCCTGCGAAGCGTCTGACATGTGGTGGCAGCAAATTCGTCCCCGGGGTGGTTTCCTCGCCTGTCCCCCGAGTCCCCGCGGGCTGGGGGGTGGAATCCCAGGTCTCCAGGGGGTCCCCGTGCAGCTCCATCTCACTTCTCTACCGCCTCCCAGCCCCCACGGTTTCAGGCATTCAGATGTGAGCTCATCAGCATTGAACCCAAAGTCGGTGGTATATGACTCACCCTCCTTCCAAGTCTCCTGCGCGCGTGTTTTTAAAATAAACTCACCCGAAACGTCCATAACACACGGACCTCTAGGAGCAGTGAGAGGTGACTTAGAAGCCCCTGGTTTGGGGTGGGTGGAGGACGAGGGCACGTGTCTGCCTCCCCTGGGGTGCCCTCCTTCCCCCATCCCAAGCTGCTGAGGGGAGGCCCTGGTCATGTCTCAGTTCCTGTTTTCATCTGCTTTCTGGAGGAAAAACCATATCAACTTCTAGAAACGGTCCTTAGGGGCTTTGGACCTTCCATTTGGCACTGAGCATCTTGTGGGGCCTTAACTGGCTGAGACATCCCGGCCCTCTGCATTTGCCCTGTTGGCCGGGCGGTCCCCTTCCCGCAATTGGAGGGCAACGCTAACTTCAGAATCCCATAGTGTCGCTTGCCGCAGGTCTGGTGGGGCGTCTTTTTTCTCCTCCCTGCTTTCCACCCCTTTGCGCCCCGCCACTCCCTGGCCTGCCCTGTTTTTGGGTCAACATTGCTACGGAGCCAGCAGTGAGGCCTTTCCCTTCAAGGGCTCTGTGGCATCTCTGGCCACATTTGTTTTAATGTCTGAACCTGTAAACCTTTTCTTTTTGATTGGTTTTACTGTGTTTTTTGTTTGTTTTTTTTTTTTTTTGAGAGGGAGTCTCGCTCTGTCGCCCAGGCTGGAGTGCAGTGGCACGATCTCGGCTCACTGCAAGCTCCGCCTCCCGGGTTCAGGCCATTCTCCTGCCTCAGCCTCTCCGAGTAGCTGGGACTACAGGCGCCCGCCACCATGCCTGGCTAATTTTTTGTATTTTTAGTAGAGACGGGGTTTCACCGTGGTCTCGATCTCCTGACCTCGTGATCCGCCCGCCTTGGCCTCCCAAAGTGCTGGGATTACAAGCGTGAGCCACCGCGCCCGGCTTGTTTGTTTGTTTTAAGAAGCCAGCACTGCTGTCTCATAGATGGGATTTGTACTCTTGGGGCAACTTAAAGTGTCTCTCTTGCTGCTAACAGACGATTGATGTCTTGTCTCTGTGACCCACTCACCATGTAAAGAATTAACCTCCTATCTTAGCAGACGTCGTCTCCTAATATTTCCCTTTATTTAATAAAAATGTTATGGTGAAGAGATGGAGCCGGCCCAGCACTGAGCTTGTGCGGCTCGGGTCTGATTGGTCACAGATTCCTCGTGTGTCCTCCGCGTGTCTGGGGGCTCCTCTCCCCCACCTCAGCCTTTTCCAGCCTTTCAGAGGAGTTGGCAGGGGGCTGGGCTTTGGCTCAGGGGCGCAGAGGCAGCAGAAAGTGTGGCCAGGACTTTCACCCTGGCGTTTTTTGTTGTTGGTTTTTTTGTTTTTTTGAGACGGAGCCTCGCTCTGTCACCCAGGCTGGAGTGCAGTGGTGTGATCGCGGCTCACTGCAACCTCTGCCTCCTGGGTTCAAGCAATTCATCTGCTTCAGCCTCCCAAGTAGCCAGGATTACAGATGCACACCACCACACCCGGCTAATTTTTGTATTTTTAGTAGAGACAGGGTTTCACCATGTTGGCCAGGCTGGCCTTGAACTCTTGACCTCAGGTGATCCACCTGCCTCTGCCTCCCAAAGTGCTGAGATTACAGGTGTGAGCCACCATGCCCGGCCCACCTTGGCACTTTGGAAGAGCCTTCAGCCCCCTACTCTCATCATGGCCGGCCAAACTATGAACTGGGCTGCCCAGAGCAGGCCACTTATCAGTTGCAGGTTAGTGGAGAAAGCCTGATGTTCCCGGATGGCCTTCCTAGAAGGGAGGCCCTGGGATATTACACACACATGGATCTGCGTAAGTTGCTGCGCCTGCATGCCTGGCGCTCCTGTGTGGCAGCCATCAGGGCTGGGGTAACACTAGAGGCTGAGGGGGTGGACAGTGCTAAAATAGGAACATGGTTGGGAACCTAAAAGAAGCCCACACTGTCAGGGGCATCGAAACGAAAGCCGAGTTCCTTGGGGACTTACCAGAACATTCCAGCCTCACCCCCGACCTGAGATCCCCCAAAGAGAATCCTTCCCCACTGGAGGCATGGCCCCTTCAGAGGGGCAGTGAGAAGCTTTGCCAGCTGCAAGTCCCCCGGATCAGCTCACACCTCGGAACATCTTGTCCCCAACGAGCTGACAGGGGCGCCGGCCCAGGGCGGGGGACGCTGCTGTATCTAACTGGATCGATTGTGCATAACCGTCTAGGCCGGCTCATGGAATGTTCGTGGGGCCCCCTGCCCCTCCCTCAGCCTCCCCCCCCGCCGCATCCCCCCAAGAAAGGAAAATTATTTTTCGTATTGTAAACTTTAAACACGAAAAAGCTGTTTTTAATTTAGCAGAAACTGGCTTGAATCTTCACTTTGTGAACGTTTGTGTCCTTCAGAGGCAGAATATGCCTGCGCACACTCACTCATGCTCATGTACACACCTGCACATGCATGCCGCAACACGCACATTCACATGGCCGTGCTCATGCATGCCTGCACACGCATGTTTGCCCATACACATTGCAACGCGTTCACATGCTCACCCGCACACGGTGAAACACAAGCTCACACATACGCACACACACACATATCTGTGCATGCACCCCAGGACCAGCATAGCCCACTCTGCCTGGCTGCCCAAAGGGGTCTGGAGCCCGGCACCACCCCGAGCCTGGGGGAAGCCTGTCTACTTCCAGATGCCCTGCCTACTCGCTGAGGCCTGGATGCCGGCCGCAGGAGCCTCCCTCGCACCTGGGCTCGGGCTGTGGGAAAACGCTGTCTCTCGGGACGGTCGGATGCAGGCCCGCAAGAGGGAGGCCAAGTGCGACTTCTGGGGCCTCTCAGCAAGTGAGGGCCAAGGGGGCCTCTGGGGAGCCGTGTGAGGTGGGAATCCGCCCCGGACCTGGCCAGCTTGGAAACCCGCCCCTGGCTCTGTCTCCGAGGAAGCAGCTCCAGCTCGTCCGTTCTCACGGGCCCTGGAGATTCACTTTGCACGGTGCAGCCTTGGGCCCTGCTCTTCCTCGGGGCACCCAGCCATGGATCTCAGCAGCCTGGCGCCTAACACAGAGCCTGGCACAGACGGAGCATAGCTCGAATGTTTGCTGCACAAAGGAGAGGTGCTGGGGCGGGAAGGTGAGGGCAGCTTTCTTCACACTAGCAGCCGTGGGCACCTTCTGTGTGCAAACCCCGGGGAAAGGAGGGCACTAAGCCGTGCTCCACCCCCAGCAAGGCCCCTGCTTCATTCTTGTCTTCCTGTTGCTCTCATTCTGGTGGCCAGCCGGGCAGCCATTCCTTCCTCCTTACCATCAGATCCCTGATTTGATGCCAGCAGCAACATGCCCAGCCTCCGGAGTTAAAATTCAGCTGAGCCGTTCTTGGCAATGCCTTTTGTCGTGGTTGTTTGCAATCTGGGCATGTTTCCCAGCTCTGGCCAGCAAGCTTGAAGGGGTCGGGTGTTTCTGGACAAGGGAGAGAGAGGCCTTGTTGCCCCCTTCCCTCCCTTACTGCTTCTTATGAGGACACAATGCCAGGGGCTTCTGCAGCCATCTTGTGGCCAGGAGGAGCAAGTTAAGAGAGCACACTCAGGCTGGGCACAGTGGCTCATGCCTGTAATCCTAGAGCTTTAGGAGGCCGAGGCAGGAGGATCGCTTGAGTCCAAGAGTTCAAGACCAGCCCTGAGTGACATAGTGAGAACTTACATCTACAAAAAAAAAAAAAAAAAAAAAAAAAGCTGGTCAGTGTGGCACACGCCTGTAGTCCCAGCTACTCCGGGAGGCTGAAGTGGGAGGATCACCTGAGCCCAGGAGTTCTAGGCTGCAAGGAGCTGTGAGTGCACCACTGCACTCCAGCCTGTTTTTCTGAGCCTGGTTTTCCAGCCTTCTCATCACTTCTGTGAGCTACCAACCAATTTTTTTTTTTTTTTTTTTTTTTTTGAGACGGAGTCTACTCTGTTGCCCAGGCTGGAGTGTAATGGCACCATCTCAGTTCACTGCAACCTCTGCCTCCTGGGTTCAAGGGATTCTCTTGCCTCAGCCTCCTGAGTAGCTGGGATTACAGGTGCAGGCCAACTCCTGGCTAATTTTTGTATTTTTGGTACAGACGAGGTTTTGCCATGTTGGCCAGGCTGGTCTTGAACTCCTGACCTCAAGTGATCTGCCCATCTTGGTCTATCAAAGTGTTGGGATTACAGGCATGAGCCACCACGCCTGGCTTTTTTTTTTTTTTTTTTTTTTTTAATAGAGACAGAGTCTCACTATGTTGTCTGGGCTGGTTTTGAACTCCTGGGCTCAAGCAACACTCCTGCCTTGGCCTCCCTAAGTGCCAGGATTATAGGCATGAGCCATCGTACCTAGCCAACCAACCAGTTTTGCAATACACACATTGGCTATTGAAATTGTCCAGGCCAGATGCAGCGGCTCATGCCTGTAATCCCAGCACTTTGGGAGGCTGAGGCAGGCAGATCACTTGAGGTCAGGAGTTCAAGACCAGCCTGGCCAACATGATGAAACCCTGCCTCTACTAAAAATACAAAAATTAGCCAGGTGTGGTGATTCATCCCAGCTACTCGGGAGGCTGAGGCAGGAGAATTGCTTGAACCTGGGAGGTGGAGGTTGCAGTGAGCCAAGATTGTACCACTGCACTCAAGCCCGGGCAAGAGAGCAAGACTCCATCTAAAAAAAAAAATTTAAGTAAATAAATTATCTAGAGTCAGTTTCTGTTGCTTACAAGTAAAAACCCTGACATGAGATGGGAATACTCCAGCATCTGCCACATTTACATTATAATTTTGGAACTGTTTGGTGACAATCTGGCCATTAGTGTTTTCTGCAGTGCAGACATTATTTCTCATAACAAGGAGACTGGAGGTCAGAGGTGCCGGGATGTTATGACTGGTGGCCCATGATTTCTGGGAGGGGGCACGACTATGCATCTCTCTTTTTTTCTTTCTTTCTTTCTTTTTTTTTTGGTTTAGAGACTGTATTCCTAGCACGTTGGGAGGCTGAGGCAGGCAGATCTCTTGAGCTCAGGAGTTGGAGACCAGCAACACAGCAAAACCCCGTCTCTACAAAAAATAGAACAATTAGCCTGGTATAGTGGCATGCACCTGTAGTCCCAGCTACACAGGAGGGTGAGGTGAGGATAGCTTGAGCCCCGGAGATCAAGGCTGCAGTGAGCTGTGATTGTGCCACTGCACTCCAGCCTGGGTAACAGAGTGAGACCTTGTCTCCAAAAAAAAAAAAAAAAAAAAAAGAAAGAAAGAAAAACAAAGAAAAAGAAAAAAGTAAACAAGGGAACCAAAGGGGTGAGGCAGCTAGACCTTCAGCTGAAATTATGCCAGAGGACGATCCTGCCACCACTGCAGAATCCAGACGCCTCCGTTGGCACTGCCATCTGCCCTGGGCACTCAGCCACAGCTGCCCCTAGAAAACAGATGGCCCTGCCCTGATGCTGTTTCTCTGTAGCACTTGTGCCTGCATGGAAACATCCCGGAGGCCCAGCCAGTATCCCACGCCATTCCCCAGCTGTCCCAGAAGTGGTGAAAGTGAGTACATTCGTGTGTATTAGTCAGCCACTGCTGTGCAACAAACACCCCCAAGTCTCAATGGCATACAACAATAAGCGTTTGTTTTTCACATGTCTGTGAGTCAGCAGAGGTGGTGTCTGCTCTAGGCTGGCCTCGGCTGGGCAGCTCTGCTTCCAGGTGCAAGGATGCAGTGTGGCCCAGAGGCCCTGCTCCACGGGTCCAGCAGCTAGCCAGGGCACATTTTCCTCCTGCAGGTGTCTGAGGACAAGTGGAATCACGTGAGGCCTCATAGGGTCTCAATTCGGGACTCACACACTATCACATCTGCCCATAAGTCTTTTTTTTTTTTTTTTTTTTTTTGAGATGGAGTCTCGCTCTGTCGCCCAGGCTGTAGTACAGTGGCACAATCATGGTTCACTGCAGCCTTGACCTCCTGGGCTCAAGTGATACTCCCACCTTAGCCTCCTGACTAGCTAGAACTATACGCTCATGCCACCAAGAGCAGCTTATTTATTTATTTATTTATTTGAGACTGAGTCTCGCTCTGTCACCCGGGCTGGAGTGCAGTGGCGCAATTTCGGCTCACAGCAACCTCCACCTCCCAGGATCAAGCGATTCTCTTGCCTTAGCCTCTCAAGTAGCTGGGATTACAGGTATGTGCCACCACGCCTGGCTAATTTTTGTATTTTTAGTAGAGACGGGGTTTCGCTTTGTTGGCCAGGCTGGTCTCGAACTCCTGGCCTCAAGTGATCCACCTGCCTCGGCCTCCCAAAGTGCTGGGATTACAGGCGTGAGCCACTATGCCTGACCTGCCCATAAGTCTTTGGCCAAGCAAATGACATGGCTGAGCCCCACATCCGGAATGGGGAAGTGTCTTCCACCTGGAAGGAAGAACTGTAGAGGGCAGGGACGCAGGAATAGGTAGGAACCGGGGCTAATAGTTCGATGGGTCACCCTTGGCTTGGGGGCCTCTCTTGTTAGCAGGATGACCAACTTCCCTCTGTGGGGGGACTCCCCAAACTTGGATGGGGACCCTGATGCTGGCAACCATAAAGAAAAGCCCGTTCTGCATCTCCTTAGCAGCCACTGCCCCCTGGAGGTTGAGGTATCCCTCTCTTTTTTTTGGTTTCTTTCAGGTGAGTGGGGGCTGTGAGTGCCCCAGGCTCTTGGACAGCAGAATGTGGGGAGGTCAGTGGGGCCTTGGCTAAGTTTCAGGGCATGGACACTGTAGGTGTCCCTGGGAGCATGCCCCAGTCTCTCTATGTTGCCCGGGCTGGTTTCAAACTCCTGAGCTCAAGCAGTCCTCCTGCCTCTGCCTCCCAAAGTGCTGAGAATATAGGCACAAGCCAATGCATCCAGCCAACCAACCAGTTTTCCAACACACACTTCAGCTATCTACCCCTCAGCGCAAGAGGCTGGGTCCCTAGACTTGAGCCCTGGGTCCCCCGCCTGCCCAGTTCCAGCCTCTCACTACCCTCCTTGGCGGCCCACCCCATCCCACCCTCCACCCACCACTCAAGCCTGGGTGGGAGGACGAGGGGCCTGGGTCCTCCTGTAACCTTATCGTAAGGAGGGGCATTGCTGGCTTCTCTTGGGTCCTTTCCCTCTCTCTTCATGATCAGACCCGGCTTTTGCTTTGCCCTTTAAAAACTCTGTGCGATGAGAGCCTCTTTTGGAAGTCAAAGACAGACCAGGATTGTTTTCCTCTTTGCCTCTCAGCTCCAATGGCCCTAATTCACCTCCACACGACGTGGGTACCCCAAATCGACTAAGATCCCATATAAGGAAGAGCTGAGAAGCAAAGCATGAAAACTAACATCGCGAAGTAGCATTTTGCTTTCCTAACAGTTGCTGAGTGCTTGGATGAAGCAGGCACTGAGCTAAGTGCTTTCCATGTGTTATCTGTTTAATCTTTCCAAGAGCCTGCTATGAGGAGCACCACTGTCCACATTTAGCAGAGGAGGGCAGTGAGGCTCAGAGAGGTGAAGACAGTTTTCCATTGTCACACAGCTTGACAACTGATAAGTGTTGGACCCCACAGAAATGCTCAACAGTTTCTTGATCTCCCGGGTCAAGCGATTCTCCTTCCTCAGCCTCCCAAGTAGCTGGGTTTACAGGCATGCGCCACCACGCCCAGTTAATGTTTTTTTGCATTTTTAGTAGAGACGGGGTTTCACCATGTTGGCCAGGCTGGTCTCAAACTCCTGACCTCAGGTGATCCGCCCGCCTCAGTCCCCCAAAGTGCTGACATTACAGGTGTGGAGGTGGAGGTTGCAGTGAGCCAAGTTCACGCCACTGCACTCCAGCCTGAGTGACAGAGCAAGACTCTGTCTTTAAAACACACAGACGAATGAACAAAAACACGTAAGAAATCATGTGTGTCTGTGCCCTTTCCACATTCCACAGGCACACAGGGAACTCTGGCCTGGCCCTGGCCTCTTTGGGAAAGATGAACATAATCTCAGCTCAATCTACAAGGGATCAGATGAGACTGCACAAACAGCTGCCTTCAGAGAGTGGAATGATTCTGGGTCATGGGAAGAGACACTGGAGGTCCACTTCAGCTAGACCCTTCAGGAGGGTCTCTCAGAGCAGAGGCCTGCAAGTCGAGAAGGAGCCAGCCACGAAAGCATCTTGGAGGAGCGCAATCCAGGCAGAGGGAACAGCGAAGAGGCCCACGTGGCTGGAGCGAGAGCCGAGCTGAGCATAAGCATGTGGAGCCGCCGGGAGGAGGGTATTTTTTTTTTTTTTTTTTTGAGATAGAGTCTCAAATAAAGGCTGAAGTGCAATGGTGCGATCTCGGCTCACTGCAACCTCCACCTGCCGGGTTCAAGCGATTCTCCTGCCTCAGCCTCCCAAGTAGCTGGGATTACAGGCACCTGCCATCATGCCCAGCTAATTTTTGTATTTTTTTTTTTAAGAGATGGGGTTTCACCATGTTGGCCAGGCTGGTCTTGAATTCCTGACCTCAGGTGACCCACCCACCTCTGCCTCCCAAAGTGTTGGGATTACAGGCATGAGCCACTGCGCCAAGCCTTTAGATTTTTTTTTTTTTTAAAGTGCAATGGGAGTGTGGGATCTGCCCTGCTTTGCAAAGCCCGCAGGGCTGCTGTGAGGAGCAGTGTTGGACCACACTGGGTGGCAGCAACTTCCTTTGATGAAGGAAGAAAGTTAAAACCTCAGGGTTGGATTCTGCCCGGGTCACTGGACACTGAAGCCTTGCCCTTCTCAGGGCTGGGGGTCAGTGGAGCAAGAAGGGGGGCTTGGGCTGCTGTCTGGCCATTGCACAATGAGCGGGCTGGCTGCTTCCTCTGACTCATCACCAGGGTTTAGGATGGATCAAGTTTCACGCCAGGCGGGCCGCGGGGTGAATGGGGGTGAGTAGGAAGAGCAGCAGACTTACTTCTGCACATGCCCAGGATGGCTCCTTGCTGTAACCCCTGCTAGTCCCCAAAATCTTTTCTCTTCCATCTTCCTGTGTCTGGAAACTGGCTTAGTGCAGATATATGTAAGTGATCAGGGTAAATGGCATTTATGGAGCACCTCTTAGGAGCGAGACACATATTAACATATGTTAACATACTAACATATTAACGTATGTTGACACATATTAATTTCATTTAAAGCCTACAGGGCCAGGTGCGGTGGCTCACGCCTATAATCCCAGCACTTTGCGAAGCCGAGCCAAGAGGATCACTTGAGGTCAGGAGTTCGAAAGCAACCTGGCCAACATGGCAAAACCCCGTCTCTACTAAAAATACAAAAATTAGCCGGGTGTGGTGGCCTATACCTGTAGTCACAGCTACTCAGGGGGCTGAGGCAGGAAAATCGCTTGAGCCTAGGAGGTGAAGGCTGCAGTGAGCCGAGATCTCGCCACTGCACGCCAGCCTGGGCGACAGAGCGAAACTCCATCTCAAAAAAAAAGAAAAAATTAGCTAGGCGTCGTGGTACACACCTGCAATCTCAGCTACTCCGGAGGCTGAAGTAGGAGAAGAATTGCTTGAA
The DNA here is from genome assembly GCF_006542625.1 of Nomascus leucogenys. Taxonomy (NCBI): domain Eukaryota; kingdom Metazoa; phylum Chordata; class Mammalia; order Primates; family Hylobatidae; genus Nomascus; species Nomascus leucogenys. Next base: position 52,475,404 of record NC_044390.1, on the reverse strand, counting down.
CCCAGGAGGCGGAGGTTGCAGTGAGTGGAGATTGCAACACTGCATTCCAGCTTGGGTAACAGAGTGAAACTATGTCTCAAAAAAGAAAAAAAAAAAGATACATGTACTTGATTAGGGTAAGTGGCATCAATTATGGAGCACTTCTTAGAAGTAAGGCAGTTGACACTTATTAACTTCATTTATTTTTATTTATTTATTTATTTTTTTTTGAGATGGAGTTTCACTTTTGTTGCCCAGGCTGGAGTGCAATGGCACGATCTTGGACATGCCCAGCTAATATTGTACTTTTAGTAGAGACGGGGTTTCTCCATGTTGGTCAGGCTGGTCTCAAACTCCTGACCTCAGGTGAGCTGCCCGCCTCGGCCTCCCAAAGTGCTGGGATTACAGGCGTGAGCCACCACACCCGGCTAACTTCATTTAAAGCCTACAAAACTCAGTGTGTGGAAGCAGCTGAGGTCGGCTGTGAGGCCTGAGTTTTGGTGCATAAGTTGCTAGGGCAGCTGCTGTCCCTGCTCTCTGTCTTTATTTCTTCTCTGACCTCACAGGATGCTGTCAAGAACTAGAAGCCGGTTGGGCGTGGTGGCTCACGCCTATAATCCCAGCACTTTGGGATGCCAAGGCGGGAGTATCATCTGAGGTCAGGAGTTTGAGACCAGCCTGGCCAACATGGTGAAATCCCGTCTCTACTAAAAATACAAAAATTAGCTGGGCATAGTGGCACACGCTTGTAGTCCCAGCTACTCTGGAGGCTGATGCAGGAGAATCACTTGAACCTGGGAGGTGGAGGTTGCAGTGAGCCAAGATCGTACCACTGCACTCTAGCCTGGGAGACCTAGCAAGACTCTGTTTAAAAAAAAAAAAAAAAAAGAACTAGAAGCCACATATGTAGCGGGCCCAGTCTCGCATTGGACTCACAGAAGCTGCAGTCTCGGTCAGAACCAGGAACAGAAAAAGGACTTGAAATAGATTTAGGCAGGCCAGGCACGGTGGTGCACACCTGTAATCTCAGCACTTTGGGAGGCTGAGGGGGGCAGATCACTTGAGCCCAGGAGTTTGAGACCAGCCTGAACAACAGGATGAATCCTGTCTCTACAAAAATCACAAAACATTAGCCAGGCATGATGGTGCACACCTGTAGTCCCAGCTACCTGGAAGGCTGAGGTGGGGGGATCACCTGAGCCTAAGGGTTGGGGCTTCAGTGAGCATGATCATGCCACTGCACTCCAGCCTGGGCAACGAAGTGAGACCCTGTCTGAAAAAACAAACAAACAAACAAGAAAACAAATAGACAAGCACAAAAGGGAATAAATTTTTGGCCTACATAACTGAAAAGGCAGGTGAGTCTAGCTTCAGGAATGGCTGGATCCAGAAGCTCAGGCTGGAGTACAGTAGTGTGATCTCGGCTCACTGCAACCTCTGCCTCCTGGGTTCAAGCTGTTCTCCTACCTCAGCCTCCCAAGTAGCTGGGATTAGAGGCATGTGCCACCATGCCTGGCTAATTTTGTATTTTTAGTAGAGATAGGGTTTCACTATGTTGGTCAGGCTGGTCTCAAGCTCCTGACCTCAAGTGATCCACCCACCTTGGCCTCCCAAAGTGCTGGGATTACAGTTGTGAGCCACTGTGCCAGGCCTGGCTCTGTTTTCCTCTGTGTGGGTCCACTCTTTTGGCCCAGCTGAACAAATCTTTAGTTTTTTTTGAGACAAAGTCTCCCTCTGTTGCCCAGGCTAGAGTGAAGTGGTGCTATGTTGGCTCACTGCAACCTCCACCTCCTGGGTTCAAGTGATTTTCCTGCCTCAGCCTCCGGAGTAGCTGGAATTACAGGCGTGTGCCACCACGTCTGGCTAACTTTTTTTGTATTTTTAGTCGAGACGGGGTTTCATCATGTTGACCAGTCTGGTCTCAAACTCCTGACCTCAGATGATCTGCCCGCCTCTGCCTCCAAAAGTGTAGGGATTACAGTCATGACCCAGTGCCGAGCCTGTTTGGTTTTTTTTGTTTGTTTTTGTTTTTTGTTTTTTTTTTTGAGACAGGGTCTTGCTCTGTCACCCAGGCTGGAGTGCAGTGGCATTATCATAGCTCACTGCAGCCTCCATCTCCTAGGCTCAAGCAATCCTCCTGTCTCAGCCTCCTCAGTAGCTGGGATTATAAGCAGGCACCACCACGCCCAGGTAATTTTTAAATTTTTAGTAGAGATTAAATCTCGCTATGTTGCCCAGGCTGGTCTCGAGCTCCTGGGCTCAATGATCCTCCTGCCTCGGCCTCCCAAGTGCTGGGATTACAGGCATGAGCCACAATACCCAGCCTGGCTTGAACCAATCTTGATGGCCAGCACAATGGGCTATGCTGATTGGCCAAGACTTCCACCTTAGGGAGGGGTGTTTGTGTGGTGGGAGAGTGGTGAGACCAGCCATTCACATCTCACAGACTGAAAGTCAGAACCAGTGTTCCCCAAATAAGGGTTGTTGACACTAAAAAGTTGAGGGAGTGGGGTTGGGGGACGGAATATGCTTGTTAGGCAAAAAGTATAGGAGTTTTACCAAAGTGCGCAAAATCATATCAAGAAGGAAGATGGCTGGGCACGGTGGCTCATGTCTGTAATCCCAGCACTTTGGGAGGCCGAGGCAGGCGTATCACCTGAGGTCAGAAGTTCAAGACCAGCCTGGCCGACATGGTGAAACCCTGTCTCTACTAAAAATACAAAAATTAGCCGGGTGTGGTGGTGGGTGCCTGTAATTCCAGCTACTTGGGAGGCTGAGGCAGGAGAATCACTTGAACCCCAGAGGCAGAGGTTGCAGTGAGCTGAGTCTGTGCCACTGCACTCCAGCCTGGGCCACACAGACTCCGTCTCAAAAAAAAAAAATCCCATAAAAATTAGCTGGGCATCATGGTGCACGCCTGTAATCCCAGCTACTTGGGAGGCTGAGGTAGGAGAATCGCTTGAACCTGAGAGGCGGAGATTGCAGTGAGCCAAGGTCGCGCCACTGCACTCCAGCCTGGGCCACAGAGTGAGACTCTGTCTCAAAACAAAGATAAAGTAGGGCAGTGGCAATGTCCAAGGCATTCCAAATGAAAATTGATATATATATATTTAACATGGCCATTTTATTACCTGTTGTAAAGCATGAATCAAAGCATGTTTGGAAGATGTCAGCATCCCCTCCAGCCATCCTCAGTCCAATAAAAGGTGTGCTTGTTGTGCCATTAGAGCCACCATGAATTCCCCCAGCTGACCTTCCTAGCTTCCACCCAGCCCATGCTCTGAAATCCCTGCAGCCTTCTGAATATAAACTTTCAATATTGGTGGTTGGGGGTCCCTCTCTTGAGGGAGGGAGGGTTAGAGTCCCTCCTGCTTCCCTGGCTTACCACCCTGCTATCGGGGAGTCTCTGCTCCTTCCTTCACTGCTGAGTCTTGATGGGATTTCTGGACCCTTCTGTTAGCACCTTGTTGCAAAATAGAGATCCTTGAACAAGACTGGACTGGACAAGTATGCAGAGGGAAGGCTGAAGCTCTGTAACTCCAGTTCTTTGGGCTCAGGTATCCAGAGAATAGCAATATGCCCATTGCAAGGGAATGGGAAAAAATAGTCGTTGGCTAGACATGGTGGCTCACACCTGTAATCCCAGCACTTAGGGAGGGCAAGGCGGGTGGATGACCTGAGGTCAGGAGTTCAAGACCAGCCTGGCCAACATGGTCTTTAGTCTCTACTAAAAATACAAAAATTAGCTGGGCGTGGTGGCGCATGCCCATAATCCTAGCTACTGGAGAGGCTGAGGCGGGAGAATGGCTTGAACCCGGGAGGAGGAGGTTGCAGTGAGCCGAGATCGCACCACTGCATTCCAGTCTGGGTGACAAGGGCAAAACTCAGTCTCAAGGAAAAAAAAAAAAAAAAAGAAAGTCGTTAAGGGCAACAGCTAGGTTTATGGACTGAGGGGTCTGATGGCAGGGTTCAGGTCTTAGCTAAGCTAACTTTCTGCCTCCCTGTCTGTGGTAGCTGCAGGAGCCTCCCTCCCTAATGTCGTTCTGTGGCTGGCCACTGGTCTTATTTACCGCATCACATTTACCTCCATCTGAAAAGTTCTTGGTTATTTGTGTGCTATGTCTGCCCCTTCTCTGACTGTACACTCCATAAGGGCAGGGATCACCTCTGCTTGTTCACGCCTGTACCCCAGTTTGCCTGGCACATAGTAGGTGCTCAGTAAATATTCCTTGAATGAATGAATGCATGAGTGACCAACGCCCTAGTCTGTTTTCAGAGCTCTTAGTCCAAACCCAGGTTCAACCTTGGGGTGCTACCAATCCTTGGGGGGGTGCCTGGCCCCACCCTTGTGAATTGGGAGGATGTGGGTCAGGCCGTCTCCCTCTTGGGGGCTCCAGTGCCCTAGCCGATCCGCGGTCCTTGTCCAACAGCCAGGCGGCCGCTGTCCAGCGTGCCAGGAGGCGGATCACTGCGCCGGCGCTGAAATTTCCACTCGCGCCCCACTGCCCTTCCCGCGGGCCCCGAGCGCGCGCCGGGGCGCGCGCATGCGCCTTCGCCCCCGCGCCGCGCGCCGCTCCCGTGCGCCTGCGCCGCGCTCACGACCGCCGGCGCGCCTGCGCACTGCTTGCCGCCCGTGGGCCCAGCCGGCGCTTGCGCGGTGGCACGGGCGAGTGGGGGGGCGAGGAGGTGGAGGAGGAGGAGGAGGAGGAGGAGGAGGTGGCGGCGAGAAGATGGCGACTTCGAACAATCCGCGGAAATTCAGCGAGAAGATCGCGCTGCACAATCAGAAGCAGGCGGAGGAGACGGCGGCCTTCGAGGAGGTCATGAAGGACCTGAGCCTGACGCGGGCCGCGCGGGTAAGGGGGCTGCCCGCGCCGACCCTTCAGGGCCGGCGGAGGGAGGGAGGGGGCGCGTGTCCGGCGCGTGCACGGGGCGGGGTGGGGGGGGCGCGGCGGGGGCGGGGCGCGCGCGGCGGGGGCGGGGCTTGGCACGGCCCGAGGGGGACAGGTGTCCCCACGCCCCGGCCGTCGTGGGCGGGACAGGTGACCCCACATCATCCATACCTGATGGGGTACAGGTGCCCCCACATCCCTGCTCCTCGGAGGAGACAGGGGCCTCTACATCATTACTACTAGGAGGGAACAGGTGCCAGTACCTCGTCGTTACCTGACAGGGGACAGGTGTCCCTACATCATTGTTACCCGAGGGGGACAGGTGCCCCACATTATTACTACCTGGAAAGAATAGGTGCCCCCGCATCATTGCTACCTGGGGGGCAGGATGACACAGATGTATGAACTGGGTGCTGCTTGCAAGCACCATTGGTAGCTGGGGGTGAGGGTGCAAGTGCCCCTGCATCCTTGCTACCTAGGAGGGACAGATGCCCTCCCATTCTTGCTACCTGAGGGGGACCAGTGTCTCTACGTCATGGTTACCTGTGCCTTTACTCCCTGGGTGTCGGGGGAGGAACAGATGTCCCCACTTGCAGAGCTGAGGTGGGACAGGGATCTCTCCCTCTTGGACAGCTGAGGGAATGGTCAGATCCTGTCCCCCAGGGGGTCCAGAGGGGGGCCAAGAAGGCAGATTGTGCTCAGTCCTGGAACTTGGAGTGGAGACAGCTGCCCCTTCTCCATGTAGCCCATATGGTGGGGACCAGGTGATGTTCCTCCCAGTGGAACAGGGGACGCTGACCACAGCCCCTGCCCTCTCAGGACCAGGGCAGAGGGCCAGGTCTGCCTCAGGTGGCTGGGCGCATTTGGTGTGCAGGGGCAGGCCAGGTTCTGCTAGGCTCCTGGCTGGCAGAGCAGATACCCTGCAAATCTCACCTGGGAAGTTGCTGTGGGCCGGGAGCAGGGGCTTGATTGGGGCTGGTGTCTGAGCACGGCAAGGCACCCGAGTTCCTCAGGCCTCAGTTTCTTCCCTTGTCAGGCATTCTAGCAAGACATTCCTCTTGGGTCAGGGTGGTGAGCACACTTTGCAAAGGTGATGCTGAATCTCCACTTTGTTCTTGCAGTGTGATGAGACCTCTCTCCTGCATCCTGGGGCCTTGGGTAGGGTTTGGGTGGGCTTTGCAGATGCTCATATCCCTGGTTTCCGGATTCGGCCACTGATGTGACTGGCTCAGGTGGACTTAACCCTCAGTCTCTGATTCCTCAGGTAGCACTTTCAGGTTGCGTTACTTTGTAACTAGTTGTTTGTTTCTCTGAGAAATTGTGACCTTATAGACTAGGATTTGTGTCTTCATTTCTGTGTTGGTAATGATTGGGAGCTCGCTGTCAGCCAGGTACTGCTTTAGGCATGCTCGGTGAGTGTGCCACATCTGTCCTCCCAGCTCCAAGCAGCTACATTCTTGCTCAGGATGTATGTAGAGAAAGAGATGGCTGGTGAATGAATGAATGAAAAAAAAAATAAGAAAATGGCCAGGCGCAGTGGCTCATGCCTGTAATCCCAGCACTTTGGAAGGCTGAGGCAGCGGATGACCTGAGGTCAGGAGTTCGAGACCAGCCTGGCCAACGTGGTGAAACCCCGTCTCTACTAAAAATATAAAAATTAGCCGGGCGTGATGGTAGGTACCTGTAATCCCAGCTACTGGGGAGGTTGAGGCGGGAGAATCACTTGAACCTGGGAGGTGGAGGTTGCAGTGAGCCGAGATCACGCCACTGTACTCCAGCCTGGGTGACAAGAGTGAAACTCCATTTCAAAAAAAGAAAATAAGAAGAAAGTGTGCAACTTGAGCATCCTTCCACATGAGTGTCCCCGACATATCAGGGCTTCTGAGGCAGGAGTGGCCACTTCTTTTTGTCTCCAGCACATGGTGTGTGCTGGCGTGCAGTTGTTGTCAAATGTTTGCAGTGTGACCGGAAGAAAGGGGTCACAGTAGGTTCATGGGTGTCATTCTGATTAGAAGTCCAGTTTCTGCGTGGGATTGGAAATAGATTATTGTTGTTGAAAACATCTCTTTAAAATAATAGCTTTATTGAGATATGATTCACACATCATACAATTTACTTGTTTAAAGTGTACAGTTTGGTGGTTTTTAGTATATTCACAGAGTTGTGCAACCACCCCTATTTTGTAATTCCAGAACATTTTTTATCCACCCAGGAAGAAACCCCGTCCCCATTAACAGTCACTCCCCATTCCCCCTCCCCTACCCCCTGGCAAGCACTAAGCTGTCTTCTGTCTCTGTGGGTTTTCCTATTCTGGGCATTTTATATAAATGGAATCACACAACACGTGGCCTTTTGTGACTGGCATCTTTCACTCAGCATCATATTTTCGAGGTTCATCTCTGTAGTATCATGGATCAGTGCTTCGTTCCTTTTTACGGTCAAGTAATATTCCGTTGTATGGATATGTTGTATTTGTTTATCCATTCATCGATCAATGAATTTAGAAAAATTCTGAGGCCAGGTGCAGTGGCTCACGTTGTAATCCCAGCACTTTGGGAGGCCGAGGTGAGTGAATGACCTGAGGTCAGGAGTTGGAGACCAGCCTGGCCAACATGGTGAAACCTGTCTACTAAAAATACAAAAATTAGTCGGGTGTGGTGGCACGTGCCTGTAATCCCATCTACTCGGGAGGCTTAGACAGAAGAATTGCTTGAACCTGGGAGGTGGAGGTTGCAGTGAGCTGAGATTGTGTCACTATACTCCAGCCTGGGCAACAGAGTGAGACTCCATCTCAAAAACAAAAACAAAAACAAAAAAGATTCTGAAGATATGCAGGTAGCAGTTATTTCAGCCCTGGAAACCATTTCCCATCTTCTTCATCACCTGGGGTCAGGGGAGCATGGGCTCTGGGCAGAGGCGAGCTCACACTAGATTTTTAGACACAAAGCATTGTTCTCCTTCTGGGGCAGGGGGTGATTCTGCCCCCTAGGGGACACTTGGTGGTGTCTGGAGACATTTTGGGTCATCATGATTAGGGGGTGCTCCTAGCATCTGGTGGGTGGAGGCTGGGATGCTGCCCAACCCCTTACAGTACACAGGATGGCCCCATCGTGTGGAATAATCTGGCCCCAGGTGTTGGCAGTGCCAAGACTGAGAAACTTTTTTTTTTTTTTGGAGATAGACTCTTGCTCTGTTGCTCAGGCTGGAGTGCAGTGGCGCAATCTTGGCTCACTGCAACCTCTGCCACCCGGGTTCAAGTGATTCTCCTGCCTCAGCCTCCCGAGTAGCTGGGATTACAGGCATCTGCCACCATGCCCGGCTAAGTTTTGTATTTGTAGCAGAGATGGGGTTTGTAGTAGAGACAGTGTTGGCCAGGCTGGTCTCGAACTCCTGACCTCAGGTCATCCGGCCACCTCAGCCTCCCAAATTGCTGGGATTACAGGCGTGAGCCACTGTGCCCAGCCAAGGCTGAGAAACTTTTGATTAGAGGTGTTAACAGTGAGGTGGGCCAGGGTGTGAGTTTTGCACCTGGTCAGGTAGAGTTCCATCCTTTGCACCCACCTGTATGGCTGTGCCATCTCTGGCAGGCTACGGCGAGGGTGAGCAAGCTTATTCCCAGCTTGACTGGCCACTGCACAGTCCAAGTGGCATGTCCGCCATGCCCAGAGCAGATGAATGAACCTATATGATGCGGGCTTCCCTCCTGCAGCCATGGCGCGCTGCCCCCCTTACTGTAGACAGCAGGGGTTTGGCCACACCTGCAGCCAGGTGAGGCATGGTCCGGTCGGCACCTGCTCTTCTCCTGTGAATTCCAAAGGACAGCATGTCACTCATGCGTGTCTGTTCACAGTTGCCGGTGGTGATGGCACCTGAGGTGTCTTGCTGCTGTGGAAGGCCAGTCAGCAGATGTTTGGCTAGAAGACAGGGACCTCGCCAGGGCACAAGCACTGAAGGGTCAGGGGACAGGGCGTAAAATCAGGAGGCTGTTTGCAGGTCTTGGGGCGGAAGGGTGGGTGTGTGGGCATTCCCTCCCATTCTTAGGCTTGGGTCAGCGTGACAGGCAGGGAAAACTATGGCGCTCTGCTGTGTGACACTGGATGGGTTTCTCAACCCCTCTGGGCCGTAGAATCCTGACTTGTAAAGTTGGGGCAGCGCGTTCATTCCATCAAATGACAATTTTCATTGTCTGGCATGTCTCAAGAGACTGTGGGGTTCTGGGGCTCCTGCAGTGTACAGGGCATATGGGGCTGTGTTCTTGGGGAGCCAGCATGGTTTTAGGGGGGTCAGGAGAGCATCGATGCGTCCGAATGAAGCAGATGCCCTCAGAAGGTGGCACACGCTGGGAGAGAAGTGGCACAGCCACGTGCTAGGAGTGGCTGGGACAGGGGTGACACAGCATCCCCAGAGAGCAGGGAAGAGCACTTCAGATCGGGGACAGGCACAGTCAGAGCCTTGTGGTGGGAAGGACTTGGTGAGTTTGAGAATGGGAGGAAAGCAGGGAGGAGGGCAGGTGAGGCTGCAGGAAGGAGCTTGGCTCTCCCCTGAGGGAGGGGCCTGGGAAGCCTCCCTGCTTGTTTTGTTTGTTTGTTTGTTTGTTTGTTTGTTCGAGAAGGAGCCCCCCGCCGTCGCCCAGGCTGGAGTGCAGTGGCGCGATCTTGGCTCACTGCAACCTCTGCCTCCCACGTTCAAGCGATTCTCCTGCCTCAGCCTCCCGAGTATCTGGGATTACATGCATGCACCACCATGCCCGAGTAATTTTGTATTTTTAGTGGAGATGGGGTTTCTCCATGTTGGTCAGGCTGGTCTCGAACTCCCGACCTCAGGTGATCTGCCCACCTCAGCCTCCCGGAATGCTGGGATTACAGGCGTGAGCCACGGCGCCTGGCCCCGCTTGTTTTTGTAACAGCTTTATTGAGATGTCATTTCCATGGCATTCCACCACTCAGTGGCTTTTAGTATATTCACATTTGCACAGCCAACACCCGTCAACTTGAGAACATTTCATACCCCTAGAAGGAGACCCTGTCCCCAACAACAGTTACTTCCGATTCCCCCTTGCCCAGCCCCTGGCAGCCACAAATCTGCTTTGCTTTCTTTCTTTTTTTTTTTGGAGACAGAGTCTCAACTCTGTCACCCAGTCTGGAGTGTAGTGGCACGATCTCAGCTCATTGCAGTCTCTGCCTCCCGGGTGCGAGTGATTCTCCTGCCTCAGCCTCCTGAGTAGCTGGGATTACAGGCAGGTGCCACCACACCTGGCTAATTTTTGTATTTTTTAGTAGAGACAGGATTTTGCCATGTTGGGCAGGCTGGTCTCGAACTCCTGACCTCAAGTGATTCACCCACCTCGGCCTCCAAAGTGCTGCGATTGCAGGCGTGAGCCACCACACCTGGTCTACTAATCTGCTTTCTGTCTCTATGGATTTGCCTGTTCTGGACATTTCATATCAACAGAATCCTACACAATGAGGCGAATCCTACACCACGAAGCCTTTTGTGTCTGCCTTCTTCTACTTAGCATAGTGTCTTCAAGCCTCTAACTTGGATCAGTGCTTCATTTCTTTCTTTCTTTTCTTTTTCTTTCTTTCTTTTTTTTTTTTTTTTTTTTTTTTGAGACAGAGTCTTGCTCTGTCTCCCAGGCTGGAGTGTAGTAGCACAATCATGGCTCACTGCAACCTCTGCCTTCTGGGTTCAAGCGATTCTCCTGCCTCAGCCTCCTGAGTAGCTGGGATTACAGGTGCCCACCACCACACCCTGCTAAATTTTGTATTTTTAGTACAGATGTGGTTTCTCCTTGTTGGCCAGGCTGGTCTTGAACTCCTGACCTCAGGTGATCTGCCCACCTTGGCCTCCCAAAATGCTGAGATTACAGGCGTGCCCGGCCTTCATTTATTTCTTAAAATTGGTGGCATGGACAGACGTAGTGGCTCATGCCTGTAACCCCAGCACTTTGGGAGGCCAAGGAGGTGGGCGGATCACCTGAGGTTGGGAGTTCGAGACCAACCTGGATAACATGGTGGTCCATCTCTACTAAAAATACAAAAATTAGCTGGGTGTGGTGGCACACACCTGTAATCCTAGCTACTTGGGAGGCTGAGGCAGAGAATTGCTTGATCCCGGTAGGCGGAGGTTGCAGTGAGCCGAGATTATGCCACTGCACTCCAGCCTGGGCGACAGAGTGAGACACCATCTCAAAAAAAAAAATTGATGGCTATATATATATGTAACATAACATTTACCATTTCGACCTTTTTTAAGTATAAAATTCAGTGGCATTAAGTATATTCCCAGAGTGGTGCGCTGTCACCGGCATGGCTCAGTAATAGTTCATGTCACATTCCATGGTGTGGGTCTACCCTGTTTTGTCCATTCATCTGGCCATGAACACGGGTTGTTTCCACCTTTGGCTGTCATGAATCACGCTGCTGTTGGCATCTTTGTCCACGTTTTTGGGTGGATGTATGTCTTCATTTCTCAGAGCATGTGCTGGGGAGTGGAGTTGCTGGGTCCTCTGGTAACACTCCATTTATCCATTTGAGGATGCCGTGTGTCTTAGGAGGATAGCTGTGGCTGTGAGTGGGATGGGTGTGGTGTGAGCAGCTGCTGCAGGTGTCCAGATCAGGGGGAATGATGGCTGGAGCAAGGGGGTGACAGAGCGGGTGGATTTGGTGGCATTTCTGCAGCAGAGCCACCCAGATGTGCTGGAGGATTGGATGTTGGGGGTGAGGAGAAGGGAAGGGGGCGTGTCGCCTGTTTGCCAGGGGTTCAGGACATTGGGGATTCCTCCTATGACTGATCATTGACGACCTGAGACAGCAACACCTGGGCCAGAAAAAGTACCCAGGCAAGACAGTCACGGTGGCACGGCCAGGGCTGAAGGAGGGCACTCTCCTGCTGTTACCTGCTGTGAAGCTGGAGTAAAACAGGCCCCTGGGCTGCAGGCACAGTGCAGTGGTGGCTCAGGTTAGCTGAGTGTGGAGCCCGCCCCCCAGTCCTGGCTTTGGCGCCGTTTGTTTCTGTGCTGGCTGCTTCAGCTGTCTGCTGCCATCTGCAGCCTCCGTATACAGGCAGGACTCCCTGAGCTGCTCCCTGAACAGAAGGTGGGGCAAGCCGCCCTCATCCTCATCACTTCCCCGGCCCCTCCAAAAACCTAAGCTGTCTCAGTACTCCCCAGGTTGTGAGCTGCACGCCCTGCAGCAGGCTGAATGGTGGCCCTTAAAAAACATCTGCTCACCTTCTAGCCCTGTAACCTGTGAATTGGACCTTAGTTGGAAAAAGGTTTCTGTAGATGTCATTAAGGTAAAGATCTGGAGATGAGATCGTCCTGGGGGGGTGGCCCTAAATCCAGTGACTGGTATCCTTATGAAGAGTGGGCCACGGCTGGGCTCAGTGGCTCACTCCTATAATCCCAGCACTTTGGGAGGCTGGGGTGGCCGGATCACAAGGTCAGGAGATTGAGGCCATCCTGCCTAACATGGTGAAACCCCGTCTCTACTAAAAATACAAAAAAATTAGCTGGGCGTGGTGGCAGGCACCTGTAGTCCCAGCTACTCGGGAGGCTGAGGCAGGAGAATGGCATGAACCTGGGAGGCAGAGTTTGCAGTGAGCCGAGATCACGCCACTGTGCTCGAGCCTGGGTGACAGAGTGAGACTCTGTCTCAAAAAAAAAAAAAAAAAAAAAAAAAGAAGAGTGGGCCAGGAGTGGCAATGCACGCCTTTAATCCCAGAGTTTTTGGAGGCCGAGGCAGGAGGATTGTTTGAGCCCAGGAGTTTGAGGTTACAGTGAATTATGATCACTCCAGCCTGGGTGACAGAGTGAGATCCTGTCTCAAAAAAAAAAAAAAGAAAAAGAAAAAGATGGAGGGGGACCAGGCACAGTGGCTCATGAGAGGCTGACATGGGACGATAACTTGAAGCCAGGAGTTTGAGAACAGCCTGGGCCACAAAGTGAGCTCATCTCTACGAAAAAAAATTTTTTTTTAATTAGCCGGGTGTGGTGGCATGCACCTGTAGTCCCAGCTTGGGAGGGTGAAGCGGGAGGATCGCTTGAGCCCAAGAGTTAAGGCTGTGGTGAGCCGTGATTGTACCACTGCACTCCAGCTGGGGTGAAAGAGTGAGACCCTAGGCTGGGCACAGTGGCTCACGCCTGTAATCCCAGCACTTTGGGAGGCTGAGGCGGGTGGATCACGAGGTCAGGAGATCGAGACCATCCTGGCTAACATGGTGAAACCCCGTCTCTACTAAAAATACAAAAAAATTAGCCAGGCGTGGTGATGGGTGCCTGTAGTCCCAGCTACTCCAGAGGCTGAGGCAGGAGAATGGCGTGAACCCAGCAGGTGGAGCTTGCAGTGAGTCGAGATCATGCTACTGCACTCCAGCCTGGGCGACAGAGCGAGACTCTGTCTCAAAAAAAAAAAAAAAGAGTGAGACCCTTTTCTCCAAAAAAAACAAGAAGAGAGACAAGAAAGAACACAGAGACACAGGGGAGAGGACCATGTGACAATGGAGGCAGAGATTGGAGCAATGTGGTCACAAGCCAAGGAACGCCCAGAGCCCCCAGAAGCTGGAAGGGATAGGAAGGGTCTTCCCCTAGAGCCTCTAGAGGAAGCATGGGCCTGCCAGTGCCTTTTTTTTTTTTTTTTTTGAGATGGAGTCTCACTCTGTCGCCCATGTTGGAGTGCAGTGATGTGATCTCAGCCCACTGCAACCTCCTCCTCCCGTGTTCAAGCGATCCTCCTGCCTCAGCCTCCCGAGTAACTGGGATTACAGGCTCCTGCCACCACGCCTGGGTAATTTTTGTATTTTCAGTAGAGATGGGTTTCATCCTATTGGCCAGGCTGATCTCGAACTCCTGACCTCAAATGATCCACCTGCCTCGGCCTCCCAATGTGCTGGGATTTACAGGTGTGAGCCACTGCGCTCGTCTTCCCCACCCCACTCTTAGGACACAGTCCAAACCCAAACACTGAGCTCCTACACTCCGACCCCAACCCTGTGGTCCTGATCCTCCACCCCAGGCCCTGCTCCTGCTGTCTCCCTCTGTCTCATCCAGTGTAGAGCAAGGGCCCCTGCTCTTAAAAAGGGCTGAATGAAGGGTCCACTCTGGGCCTCGGTGGTAACCCCACACAGAACCTGCGGAGCCAGCTAGAGCCGCTGGACTTATGCATCTGCAAGTGGCCACAGCCCTGTCCTGATGTGAAGTCCACAAGGTTACCTGGTACTATAGGCTCTGTCACGCCCGGGGGTCCTTGCCACTGGCTGAAGTCACAAATGACCACAAAGTGAGGGGCATGAAAAACAGAAATTAATTCCGTCACCGTCATCAATATGACGAAACCCCGTCTCTACTAAAAATACAAAAATTAGCTGGGCATGGTGGCATGCGCCTGTAATCCCAGCTACTCAGGAGGCTGAGACAGGAGAATTGCTTGAACTTGGGAGGTGGAGGTTGCCGTGAGCAGAGATCGTGCCATTGCACTCCAGCCTGGGCAACAAGAGTGAAACTCGTATCAAAAAAAAAAAAAAAAAAAAAGAAGAAGAAGTAGTGGTTAGGGTGTGCAGCGACCAGGTCCACCTGCTCTGGGGAATCTGGGAGGGCTTCCTGGACCCTCAGGGTGTGTGAAACCAGGGGCTGCAGGGCTGGGTGAGGAGCAGATGTCCCTGGCTCAGGAACAGGCGTGGCACTTGTGGCTCTGCAGTTAGAAATCCATTTTTCTGGGCCAGGCGCGGTGGCTCACGCCTGTAATCCCAGCACTTTGGGAGGCCGAGGTGGGTGGATCACAAGGTCAAGAGATAGAGACCATCCTGGCAAACATGGTGAAACCCTGTCTCTACTAAAAATACAAAAAATTAACCAGGCTTGGTGGCAAGTGCCTGTAGTCCCAGCTACTCAGGAGGCTGAGACAGGAGAATCGCTTGAACCTGGGAGGTGGAGGTTGCAGTGAGCCAAGATGGTGCCACTGCACTCCAGCCTGGGTGGCAGAGCGAGACTCCATCTCAAAAAAAAAAAAAAAAAAAGAAATTCATTTTTCGGCTGGGTATGGTAGCTCACGCCTGTAATCCTAGTATTTTGGGAGGCCGAGGTGGGCAGATCACGAGGTCAAGAGATCGAGACCACCGTGGGCAACATAGTGAAACCCTGTCTTTACTAAAAATACAAAAATTAGCCAGGCGTGGTGGTGTGCACCTGTAGTCCCAGCTACTTGGGAGGGTGAGGCAAGAGAATCGCTTGAACCAGGGTGGTGGAGGTTGCAGTGAGCCGAGATTGCGCCACTGTACTCCAGCCTGGGTGACAGAGTGAGACTCTGTCTCAAAAAAAAAAAAAAAAAAAAATTCATTTTTCATGGCTGCCAGCACCTACCACCAAACGTGCAATCAAGACGGGTTTTACCAAGGAGCTTAACTCTTTTTTTTTTTTTTTTTTTTTGAAACAGAGTTTTGCTCTGTGCCCAGGCTAGAGTGCAGTGGTGCGATCTCAGCTCACTGCAGGCTCCACCTCCTAGGTTCGTGCCATTCTCCTGCCTCAGCCTCCTGAGTAGCTGGGACTACAGGCGCCCGCCACCACGCCCGGCTACTTTTTTTTGTATTTTTAGTAGAGACAGGGTTTCACCATGTTCGCCAGGATAGTCTTGATCTGATCTTGTGATCTACCCGCCTCGGCCTCCCAAAGTGCTGGGATTACAGGCGTGAGCCACCACGCCGGGCCCGCTTAACTCTTACTGTTTGCAGGCACACTGATGTACTCTGTTTTGTTCTAATAGGAAAATTAGCCTGGGCCGGGTGGGCACAGTGGCTCACACCTGTCATCCCAGCGCTTTGGGAGGCCAAGGCAGGTGGACCACCTGAGGTCAGGAGTTCGAGCCAGCCTGGCCAACATGGTAAAACCCTGTCTCTACTAAAATACAAAAATTAGCTGGGCATGGTGGTGGGCACCTGTAACCCCAGCTATTCTGGAGGCTGAGGCAGGAGAATCGCTTGAACCTGAAAGGCAGAGGTTGCAGTGAGCTGAGATTGCACCACTGCACTCCCCAGCCTGGGTAACAGAGCAAGACTCCATCTCAGAAAAAAAAAAAAAAAAAAAAATTAGGCTGGCATGGTGGCTCATGCCTGTGGTCCCGGCTACTTGGGAGGCTGAGGAGAGAGAGAGGTTCTCTTGAGCCTAGGAGCTTGAGGCTGCAGTGAACTATGATCGCGTCACTTCACTCCAGCCTGGCCGACAGAGAGACTCCATCTCAAAAAACAAAAAAGAAGAAGAAACAAAGAAGAAAAAAATAAAAAGTACCAGTTGGGACCCACTGAATTGATGACTTACTAATCCAGAGCTCTGTAAGCTACGTCTCTTTATTTTATTAGAACATGGGCACAACCATTTATTCATTTTCTGTGGCTGCTTTTGTGGGACAACAGCATAGTCCCATGCAACAGAGATCATGAGGTCCACTGTGGCTTTGACCTTCTGGGCTCTAGTGATCCTCCCACCCCAGCCCCCTGAGTAGCTGGGACCACATGTGTTAGCCACCATGCCCGGCTAATTTTTTTATTTTTTGTAGAAACAGGATCTTCTCCCTGTGTTGTCCAGGCTGGTCTCAAACTCCTGTGCTCAAGCAGTTGTCCCATCTTGGCCTCCCAGAGTGTTGGGATTACAGGTGTGAGTCACTGCGCCAGGCGCATCTGGCCCTTCACAGAAGGGATTGGCTGGCCTCTGGGACTCCCACACAGTTTGAAACCCACTGACCTCAAGTGTTAAGGAAGATCAGCTGCAGGGGCTGGGGGTGGTTAGCAAGGAGAGTGAGGTTGGCGGCAGTTCTCCCACTTTCAGCGACTTCTTTTTTTTTTTTTTTTTTGAGAGAGGGAGTCTTGCTCCTGTAAGATCTTGGCTCACTGCAACCTCTGCCTCCTGGGTTCAAGTGATTCTCCCGCTTCAGCCTCCCAAGTAGCAGAGACTGTAGGCACGTGCCACCACGCCCGGCCAATTTTTGTATTTTTAGTAGAGATGAGGTTTCACCATGTTGGCCAGGCTGCTCTCCAACTCCTGACATCAAGTGATCTGCCCACCTCGGCCTCCTAAAGTGCTGGGATCACAGGCATGAGCCACCGCGCCCAGCTAATTTTTGTATTTTCGGTGGAGATGGGGGTTTCGCCATGTTTGCCCGGCTGGTCTCGAACTCCTGGTCTCGAGATCCGCCCGCCGTGGCCTCCCAAAGTGCTGGGATTACAGATGTGAGCCACTGTGCCCAGCCTGGGGATTTCTTTTTTTAAATGGGACTCCGTAAAATGCCATATGGACAGCATGAGTGGAGTCTGCCCTGGGGAGAGACTGGCCTGAACCCAGGGTCAGGGAAACATCAAAATCCACAGATTATTCCGTGCAGAGTAGGGGGCTCACTTGGGGCCGATTCTGCCCCCAGGGGCATTTGGCAACTTTTGGGGACATTTATGGTTGTCACGACGGGGGATGGGGTGCTACTGGCATCCAGTGGGCAGAGACTGAGGATACTGGTCAACACTACAGTACACACGGCCGGGCGCAGTGGCTCACGCCTGTAATCCCAGCACTTTGGGAGGCTGAGACGGGCGGATCACGAGGTCAGGAGATCGAGCCCATCCTGGCTAACACGGTGAAACCCCATCTCTACTAAAAATACGGAAAATTGGCTGGGCGTGGTGGCGGGCGCCTGTGGTCCCAGCTACTCGGGAGGGTGAGGCAGGAGAATGGCGTGAACCCGGGAGGCGGAGCTTGCAGTGAGCTGAGATTGTGTCACTGCACTCCAGCCTGGGCGACAAAGCAAGACTCCATCTCAAAAAAAAAAAACACTACAGTACACAGCACGGCCCCCACCACGGGGAATTATCCAGCCCTAAGTGTCAGCAGTGTCACAGTCCAGAAGCCCTGGTGTCAGGCCCTGTGTGTGCCGGGAGCATGCAGGTGCAGAGGGGTGGGTGGAGGCTGCTGGCTACATGAGATGCAAACCTGGATCCTGCAGTACATGACTGCCCCAGGCAGCTGGTGGTATCCTCCCGGGTTTACAGAGTGGGAGACAGGCCCGGAGAGCGAATGTCATAGAGCGCTAGAGTGGAGAGGCTGCCATCTGACCCAGGTTGGACTAACCCCGCAGCTTGTGTGTTTTTGCCGTGTCACGGAGTTCTGGGAGTTAGCCGACTGGTCAGGGTGGGGCAGGGCGGTTCAGGCTGCTGGAAGCCTGTGTGCCGAGGAAGTGGCCCTCAGAGCAGGTACAACAGTGGGTAGAGGGCCTGGAGCCAGGCCCTGCCATATGGAGCCATGGAAGGTTCTAGTGGGATGGCAATGTGAGTGACAGTGGGGGTCCAGGGAGTGGCAGGAACTGGCCTTGCTAGAATCCATGTATTTGTGCACAGTGGATTGTTGCAGTAACTCATGAGAAAGGGCCTGTTGCCTGCTCCCTGGCACAGATGAGAAATTGAGGCACAGGAGATCACATGGCTGAAGGTGGGAGGAGGAGCTGGGACTTGAACCTGTGTCTGACTCCAAGGCCCATGTGGAGGACCTTGTTGTACGCCGAGCCTCAGTTCATGTTCATCTGTTCAGAAGCATAGAGGTCGTCCCTGGTTTTTCTCAACCTAAACATTCCTTGTGTTTGTCCCAGTGCATGTACTGGGAGAGTGGGGGCCTCTCCAAGGTGCCTGCCTGGGAATGGCCTCACCTGTGTGTCCCTGAGCCCCCTGCAGTAGGGAGGAGGGCGAGCAGCTGGAGGTGTGCCACTCACGGAGGAAGACTCGGGGCATTTAGGAGGTGATGGTGACAGGGATTATTGGGAGGGTGGGTGGAGGACTCCCAGGCTGCAGCGTGGGAACCAGAATCACAGGGGAGGGGTGGGGGGTAGGAGAGTCCTGCTTCACCTTGGAGCTCATGGGATAGAACAGACCCCCACTTTATTTCTGGTTGGGGTATGTCTCTGACCTCCAACAGGTCCTGCGTGGCCCCTGGGTGGAGGTGGATGCCCTGTTCTTCTGGGTGTGGCTGTGGTGCCAGCAGCTGGATGGGGGTCCAGGTGTGTAAATAAGGAAGTGCCACGCGCCTCGAGGGCCAGGGATGCCCGAGAGCCAATGTTTATTATTTGCCAACTGGAAGCGAAGCGTGGCTGGGGCCTCCTCCTTGGGGTTCTTGCACTTGGTGGGATTCAGAAGCACTTGGCACTGGGGGGAGCAGCCCCATCGGTGCCCAGCCAGGGCCACACGGTCAGCCTCAGCCCCCACCTCACTTCTTTCTGGGCGAATTTAGACCTGGGAGGCCTCTTTTTTTTTTGGAGTGCTGTGGTGCAATCTTGGCTCAGCAACCTCTGCCTCTCGTGTTCAAGCGATTCTCCTGCCTCAGCCTCCTGAATAGCTGGGATTACAAGTGTACACCGCCATACCTGGCTAATTTTTGCATTTTTGGTAGAGATGGGGTTTCACCATGTTGGCCAGGCTGGTCTCCAACTCTTGACCTCAAGTAATTCTCCCTCCTTGGCCTCCCAAAATGCTGGGATTACAGGCATGAGCCAATGTGCTTGGCCCAACCTGGGAGGCCCTGCTGTCTTTGGTGAAGTAGGGGTCACAGTGGTCTCTGCCTCATTGGATCATGGTGAGATGTGAATGCGAAGGCATCTGGTGTATCTGGAATGGGGCCTGGCATAGATGCTCACTGTGTGCTCACTGCTGCCAAGATGCTGGAGGTGTGGCTGCTGTGGACACATGGTGTACTCAGTTGGCACTGGGCAGGCATTTGGCAGGCATCCAACAGGTGCTTGACGGGGACACAGCAGGCCTGCAAGAGGCACTTCGTGCCCACACAAGGAAACATTTAGCAGATGTTCAGTAGGTGCTCAGTAGATGCTCAGCAGGCACACAGTGTGTACTCAGCTGGTGTTCAACAGGCTAATGGTATGTACTCAGCTGGTGCTCAGCAGGCTCACAGTGTGTGTTCTGCAGGCGCTCAGCAGGCACACGGTGTGTTCTGCAGTGTGTACTCAGCAGGTGCTCAGCAGGCACATGGTGTATACTCAGCAGGTGCTCAGCAGGTGCACAGTTTGTGTTCTGCAGGCGCTCAGCAGGCGCAGCATGTACTCAGCAGGCGCTCAGTGGGCACTCAGCAGGCACACAGTGTATACTCAGCAAGTGCTTAGCAGGTGCACAGTGTGTACTCAGCAGGCACTCAGCAGGCACAGTGTGTACTCAGCAAGTGCTTAGCAGGTGCAGTGTGTACCCAGCAGGCGCTCAGCAGGCACAGTGTGTACTCAGCAGGTGCTCAGCAGGTGCACAGTGTGTAACCAGCAGGCGCTTGGCAGGCACAGTGTGTACTCAGCAGGTGCTCAGCAGGCGCACAGTGTGTACTCAGCAGGTGCTTAGCAGGCACACAGTTTGTACTCAGCAGGCGCAGTGTGTACTCAGCAGACACTCAGCAGGCACACACACAGTGTTTACTCAGCAAGTGCTTAGCAGATGCACAGTGTGTACTCAGCAGGCACTCAGCAGGCACAGTGTGTACTCAGCAGGCGCTCAGCAGGCACACAGTGCATACTCAGCAGGCTCAGCAGCCAGTGTTCCAGGCGCTCAGCAGGCACACAGTGCATACTCAGCAGGCGCTCAGCAGGCACACAGTGCGTACTCAGCAGGCGCTCAGCAGGCCACAGTGCGTACTCAGCAGCGCCAGGCACAGTGTGTACTCAGCAGGCACTCAGCAGGTGCACAGTGTGTACTCAGCAGGCACTCAGCAGGCGCACAGTGTGTACTTACCGGGCGCTTAGCAGGCACAGTGTGTGCTCAGCAGGCGCTCAGCAGGTGTAGTGTGTGCTCATCAGGTGCTCAGCAGATGCACAGTGTGTACTAAGCAGGTGCTCAGCAAGTGTAGTGTGTACTTAGGCACTTAGGCGCACAGTGTGTATTCCACAGGTGCACAATGTGTGTACAGGTGCTCGCAGGCGTACAGTGTTCAGCAGGCACACAGTGTGTATTCAGCAGGTGCACAGTGTGTATTCAGGTGCTGAGCGAGTGCACACTGTGTACTCAGTAGGCGCAGTGTGTGCTCTGCAGGCACTCAGCAGGTGCACAGTGTGTATTTAGCAGGCGCTCAGCAGGTGCATAGTGTGTATTTAGCAGGTACTCAGCAGGCACAGTGTGAACTCAGCAGGTGCTCAGCAGGCATCAGCAGGCTCTGGAATCTGACCTCCCTGTGGGCAGGCCTGTCTCCAGTTCATTCTGGAATCTCCTAGAAGCAGGTGCTCTCTAAGAGGGCCAGTACCATGTCACATGGTCCAATGTCCCCACTTCAGTCCTGGGAGGGGTGTGCGGGGTCTTCTTCTCAATACCTCCATCCAGGAACAGGTACCAGCTGTTGAGGGGCCCTAAAGTGAGAGAGTAGTTTGTGGTCTTCCTGGAGCTCACATTTTTCTAAGCAAATCCTGAGCCTGTATACCCGTATGGAACACAGTGTGTTCCAGAGTCAAATCCTCGGGGTAGGATGGCCCTGGGGCTGCATGGTGGTGCCCACCCAGCCCTCTGAGTGCCTGAACAAGAAGCACCAGGGTGGCCCGGTGAGTTCTCCCCACAGCAGTGAGGGTTTGGATAGGAAAGTCCATTCCTCGAGTCAGTTGGTATTTCCTGAGCATCTCCTGTGAGCTGGCCCTGGAGACGCCTTGGAGAGCAGGTCAGCTGGAGACTCTGCCCTAGGGAGTGACAGGAAGCCACACCTGTGCCAGCTGGCCCTGCCCCTGAGGTTGCGGCTCTGAGCCAAAGCGAAGAGCCTGGCCTCACCTGGCTCTGGGGGTGATGCCTCGTGGGCTGGGGTGAGGGGTTGAGATTGGTCCTGGGGTGAGGAGGGTTTTGAGCAGGGCAGTGATGTGGGATTTATGATTTGCAAGGATCCCATTGGCTGCCATGTGGGGACAGGCCTGGGAGGAACGAGTAGGGAGCAGCAGGAGGCCTAGGATGGGCCAGGGCAGGTGTCCCCCCGAGATAGTGGGCGCTGGGGCTCTGTGATGACCTGGGGCTTGGCAACGGCGGTCTTGTGACAGACTGAGCCTCATCTCGGCAGCTCTCACACCCATGGATCCTGAGCCTGATTCCCCAGGAGAGTTGGCGATGGGAGGGTTATGTTAAGTGGCTGCGTCTTCCATCTCAGGGAGCTCCACACCGGGGAAAGTCACCACTATAGCGGCTGAGAGGCTTTGGGTCCTCATTTACTACATAAAATTCCCCCTTCTCTGTACTTGGGTCCTGACACCTCTGCTGGTCCCAGGAGTTTCACTCCGTGGGGTGGGGTTGAAGGGTGGCATGAGGCCCAGAGGGGCTGAGTCTGCTTGGAAGGGTGGGCCTTCTCCCACTGAGGGTGCTAATACCCTGTGCCCATATCCTAGCCACCCTGTCCCTTATCCACATACCGCACTCTGGTATTTGAACAGCCCAGAGACCACCACGGTGCTCGGGGGCTCTCAGCAAGGGGGTGAAGCCTCCCTGAGAACTTCTGCAGGCCGCCCTTCTCTTCCCTTTACTTCCGGGGCTCTTGCTGCAGAGAAGCTCTCTGCCGCACTTTTTTTTTTTTAAATAAAAAAAATGAAAATAAAGAAATCATTTATGTTTCAAAACTTTGATTAAAATTGAAAACAGAAACACCACAGCACTTCCCGTTTCCTCTGCATCTGGCACCACTCACCTGGGTGCAGAGGGTGGGTGGGTGCATGCCAGCTGGTCATTCGCCCGGAAATCTCTGGGAGGAAGTATCAGCACAGCCTAGCAGGGCGCCTGGGACTGGCTCTGCGGGCTGGCCGTCCCTCTGGCTGGGGACACGGGGAGGCCGAACGTGTCCGCAAAGACACGCGAGCTGTCCGCCTTCCTGGGCTGCAGGGGTCTGCGGAACCTCGGAACCTTGGAGGGGCTCTCTGTCTGCTTCAGCGTCTCTTTCTCAAGTGACTGAAGGCAGAGGCTCCCTGCTGCGTTACACCATTGAGTCCTTTCGCATCTGTGCGCATCCCGCTTCCATCGCTGCGGGGATCCCTTCAGTCCTCCCAGGCAGGCGGGATTGGTGGCTGTAATTAGGACAGGAGTGGCTCATTATATCATCACAGAATAAATGCACAGACCCCGGGGATGGTTTATGGTCCCAACAGCCTATCTTTGCGTCCAGGCGGCCTCGGCCTCTGTTCGGCAAGGAGCCCGCTAATCCCTTCACTGCCGGCTCAGCCAGGGCAGAGGGAGGAGCCCGAAGGTCCACCGTGGGGTGGAGGCTGCCTGCTCGGGGGCCCGCCCCTGGAGCCTGGGGCTCATCACACTGCTCTGTGCACCTCTGTTGGCTCCTGCCAAACAGTCCCTCCCTTCTGTGCCTGAGTTTCCTGGCTGTAAAAAGGGGGTGCTCACAGAGCCCCCTTGAGGAGTCATCACATGGATTAGATGATGCATCCACGCAAAGTGTCTGGCCCCGTGCCCGGCCAGTGGTGGGTGCACACCTTGAAAGATGCCTGCTTGGCCGAGGCCAGCTGTTGAGCTGCTACTTGGGGCAACAGTGAGAGCAGGATCGCACCTTGTTCACCTCTGTGCCTTGGCCCAGAATATGACAGCTGCCACTCTGTGGCTTATGGGTCATCTGTTTAGTTTCACCTGGGGGAGTATTCATTGCTGTTAACTGTTTCTTATGAGATAGGATTTTTGTTTTTTGAGACAGAATCTCACTCTGTCACCCAGGCTAGAGTGCAATGGCGCCATCTCAGCTCACTGCAACCTCCACCTCCTGGGTTCAAGCGATTCTCCTACCTCAGCCTCCTGAGTAGCTGGGATTACAGGCATGCGTCACCAGGCCCAGCTAATGTTTTTTTTTTTTTTTTTTTTTTTTTTTTTTTTTTTTTTTTTTGTATTTTTAGTAGAGACAGGGTTTCACCATGTTGGTCGGGCAGGTCTCCAACTCCTGATCTCAAATGATCCACCCGCCTCGGCCTCCCAAAGTGCTGGGATTATAGGCATGAGCCACCGCGCCCACTGGTTTTTTTTTTGAGATGGAGTTTCCCTCTTGTTGTCCAGGCTGGAGTACAGTGGCGCAATCTCGGCTCACCACAACCTCCTCCTCCCGAGTTCAAGCACTTCTCCTGCCTCAGCCTCCCGAGTAGCTGGGATTATATGCATGTACCACCACACCCGGCTAATTTTGTATTGTTAATAGAGACGGGGTTTCTCCATGTTGGTCAGGCTGGTCTTGAACTCCCGACCTCAGGTTATTTGCCCGCCTCAGCCTCCCAAAGTGCTGGGATTACAGGCGTGAGCCACCGTGCCCAGCCTTTTTTTTTTTTTTTTGAGACAAGGTCTGGCTCTGTCACCCAGGCTGGACTGCAGTGGTGCGATCTTGGCTCACTGTAGCCACAATTTCCTGGGCTCAGGCAGTCCTCCTGCCTCAGCTGCCTGAGTAGCTGAGACCATAGGCATGTACCACCACACCTGGCTAATTTTTAATACATATTTTTTGTATTTTTTGTAGAGACAGGAGTCTCCCTGTGTTGCCTACGCTGGTCTCAAACTCCTGGGCTCAAGTGATCCTTCTCCTGCCTGGGCCTCCCAGAGTGCTGGCTTGAGCCCCATACCCGGCTTCTTAGGGGATAGTCTTTTTTTTTTTTTTTGAGGTGGATTTTCGCTCTCGTTGCCCAGCCTGGAGTGCAATGGCACAATCTTGCCTCACTGCAACCTCCACCTCCCAGGTTCAAGCGATTCTCCTGCCTCAGCCTCCCGAGTAGCTGGGATTACAGGCGTGCGCCACCACACCCGGCTAATTTTGTATTTTTAGTAGAGACAGGGTTTCTCCATGTTGGTCAGGCTGGTCTTGAATTCCCAACCTCAGGTTATCCACCTGCCTCGGCCCCCCAAAGTGCTGGGATTACACAGGAGATAGTCTCTTAGACTTTGATGGCCAGGAGATAGTCTCTTAGACTTTGTGAAAAGTTTTGGAGATAGTGCAGGGAATACCCATAACCCCTCACCTGTTTCCCGCATTGTGAACATCACACGTGACCTGGTTGCGACGGCCAGGCTGGGACCTCCAGTTGTCACAGTTCTTTTTTTTTTTTTTTGAGATGGAGTCTCGCTCTCGCTCTGTTGCCTCCATTTCCTGGGCTCAGGCAGTCCTCCTGCCTCAGCCTTCTGAGTAGCTGAGACTCGTCTCACTGTAAGCTCCACCTCCCGGGTTCACGCCATTCTCTTGCCTCAGCCTCCCGAGTAGCTGGGACTACAGGTGCCTGCCACCATGCCCGGCTAATATTTTTGTGTGTATTTTTAGTAGAGATGGGGTTTCACCGTGTTAGCCAGGATGGTCTCGGTCAGGATAGAGGTGGGGTTTCACTGTGTTAGCCAGGATGGTCTCGATCTCCTGACCTCGTGATCCACCCACCTTGGCCTCCCAAAGTGCTGGGATTACAAGCGTGAGCCACCACGCCTGGCCCAGTTGTCACAGTTCTATTAACTAGACTCCAGACTGTGTTTAGATTTCCCCAGATTGCTCCTTTAAGCACCTACTCTGGACTAGGGTTGTGTGTTGCATTTATTTACTTGTGTATTTATTTATGCATTTATTTATTTATTTATGATAGAGTCTTGCTCTGTCGCCCAGGCTGGAGTGCAGTGGCGTGATCTCAGCTCACTGCAACCTCTGCCTCCCAGGTTCAAGCGATTCTGGTGTCTTAGCCTCCCAAGTAGCTGGGATTATAGGCATGCACCACCATGCCCGGCTAATTTTTGCATTTTTAGTAGAGATGGTGTTTCGCTGTGTTGACCAGGCTGGTCTTGAACTGCTGACCTCAGGTGATTCGCTTGCCTTGGCCTCCCAAAGTGCTAGGATTATAGGCTTGAGCCACCGTGCCTGGCTCATTTTTGCATTTTTAGTAGAGATGGCGTTTCACTATGTTGGCCAGGCTGGTCTCTAACTCCTGACCCCAAGTAATCTGCCTGCCTCGGCCTCCCAAAATGCTGGGATTGCAGGCGTGAGCCACTGCGCCTGGCAACGTGTTGCATTTAGTCAAAGCATCTCCTTTGACTCCTCCAATCTGTGACGGTTCCTCAATGTCTCCTCATCATCCATGACCTTCACCCTCTTGAGGAGAGCTGGTCAGGTGTTTTGTGGAATGTCCTTATTGTGGTCTTGTGGAGGTTTTCTGGCAATTGGATTGAGGTTGTGGGATTTTGGTGGGGATCCCACAGAAGTGAAGTGCTCGTTTTCTTTTTATATTTTTTCTTTTTTTATATTTAAAATAGGGATCTCCCTCTGTTGCCCAGGTTGGAGTACAGTGTTCACTGCAGCCAGGAATTCCTGGGCTCAAGCAATCTTTCCACCTCAGCCTTTCAAGTAGCTGGGACTACACCATCACGCCTGGTTAAGTTTTAAAATCATTTTGTAGAGATGGGGGTCTTGCGATGTTGCCCAGGCTCAAGTGATCCACCCTCCTTGGTCTCCCAAAGTGCTAGGATTACAGGCGTGAGTCACCACGCCCGGCCTTTTTCTTGTTTTAAAATTTAGTAAAATACATGTAACATGTGGCCAGATGTGGTAACTCATGCCTGTAAGCCCAGCACTTTGGGAGACTGAAGCAGGTGGATCACCTGAGGTGAGGAGTTTGAGACCAGTCTGGTCAACATGTTGAAACCCCGTCTCTACTAAAAATATAAAAATTAGCTGGGTATGGTGGCGGGCGCCTGTAATCCCAGCTACTCAGGATGCTGAGGCAGGAGAATCGCCTGAACCCTGGAGGCAGAGGTTGCAGTGAGCCATGATCACACCACTGCACTGCAGCCTGGGTAACAGAACAAGACCCTGTCTCAAAAACAAACCAAAAACAAAACAAATACACATAACGTGTAAGTTACTGTCTTAACCTTAAGTGTGCAGTTCAGTGGCATTTAGTAAGTACCCTCACATTGTTTTGCAATCATCACCACCATCTGTGTTCAGAGCTTTTGCATCTTCCCACACAGAAACTCTGACCCCGTTAAACACCCACCCACCCCCCACCCCCTACCCCCCACCCCCACCCTCCTACTACTCTCCATCCTCTCCCAGCCCCTGGCAGCCACCATCCTACTTTCCACCTCTATGAGTCTGACGACTCTAGGGACCTCATGTAAGGAGAATCATCCAGGATCTATCATTTTGTGTCTGGCTTATTTCACTGAGCATAATGTCCTCAAGGTTCGTCCACATTGTAACATGTGTCAGAACGTCCTTCCCCTCTAAGGCTGTTATTCCACTGTATGGATGGGACATATTTTGTTTATCCGTTCATCTGTTGATGGACACTTGGTTGGTTTCCACCATTTGGCTATTGTGCATAGTGCTGCTGTGAACATTGGTGTACATCGCTTTGGGTCCCTACTCAGAATTTTTTTGGGTATATTCCCAGACGTGGGATTGCTGGATCACATGTAATTGTATGTTTAATTTTTTTTGAGACAGAGTTTTGCTCTACCACCCGTGCTGGAGTGCAGTGGCGTGATCTCGGCTCACCACATCCTCTGCCTCCTGGGTTCAAGCAGTTCTGCTTCAGCCTCCCGAGTAGCTGGGATTACAGGCTCGTGCCACCACACCTGGCTAATCTTTGTGTTTTTAATGGAGACGGGGTTTCACCATGTTCGCCAGGCTGGTCTTGAGCTCCTGACCTCAGATGATCTGCCTGCCTTGGCCTCCCAAAGTGCCGGGATTACAGGCGTGAACCACCACGCAGCCAGCATGTTTAATTTTTTGAGGAACTGCCACACTGTTCTCTGTAGTGGCTATACCATTTTAGGTTCCTACCAACAGTGCATAAGGATTTCAATTTCTCGGGCCGGGCGCGGTGGCTCACGCTTGTAATCCCAGCACTTTGGAGGCCGAGGCGGGCGGATCACGAGGTCAGGAGATCGAGACCATAGTGAAACCCGTCTCTACTAAAATACAAAAAATTAGCCGGGCGTGGTGGCGGGCGCCTGTAGTCCCAGCTACTCGGAGAGGCTGAGGCAGGAGAATGGCGTGAACCCGGGAGGCGGAGCTTGCAGTGAGCCGAGATCGGGCCACTGCACTCCAGCCTGGGTGACAGAGCAAGACTCCGTCTCAAAAAAAAAAAAAAAAAGGATTTCAATTTCTCCATATCCTCAACAACACTTGTTATTTTCTGATATTTTGATAGTAGCCATCCTAATGTCTACTAATATTTACTAATCCTAATATCATTTTTTTCTGCAAAAAATGATATTTTGATAGGGATTGCGGTTTTGGTTTGCATTTCCCTAATGATTAGTGATGTTGAGCATCTTTTCATGGGCTTGTTGGCCATTTGTCTGTCTTTGGAGAAATGTTTATTCAAGTCCTGTGCCCTTTTCCTTTTCCTCTCTCTCTCTCTCTTTTTTTTTTTTTAGTGCTTTTTAGTATATTCATACTTTATTTTAAATTGGGTTGTTTTTCTTTTTGCACTTGGAGATCCTGTTTTCCCAGAGCTATTTGTTGAAAAGACCATCTTTTCCCCATTGAGTAGTTTGGCACCCTTGCTGAAAATCACTTGACCATATATGTGACAGTTTATTTCTGGGCTTTCTATTCTGTTCCATTGGTCTTTTTTTTTTTTTTTTTTTTTTTTGAGACAGAGTCTTGCTCTGTCTCCCAGGCTGGAGTGCAGTGGTGCAATCTTGGTTTACTGCAACCTCCTCCTCCTGGGTTCAAAGCGATTCTCCTGCCTTAGCCTCCTGAGTAGCTGGGATTACAGGTGCCCATCAACACACCCAGCTAATTTTTGTATTTTTAGTAGAGATGGGGTTTCACCATGTTGGCCAGGCTAGTCTCGAACTCCTGACCTCAGATGATCCCCCCGCCTTGGCCTCCCAAAGTGCTGGGATTATAGGTGTGAGCCACCACATCTGGCCCCATTGGTCTTTATGTTTCTCTTTATGCCAGTATCACACTCTTTTGATTACTATAGCTTTGTAGTTAAGTTTTGAGATCAAGAAGTGTGAGTCTTCCAATTTCGTTCTTCTTTTTCAATACCGTCTTGGCTATTTGAGGTTTTTTGAGATTCTGTATGGATTTTAGGGTGGATTTTTTTCTATTTCTGCAAAAAAGGATATTTTGATAGGGATTGTGGTTTTGGTTTGCATTTCCCTAATGATTAGTGATGTTGAGCATCTTTTCATGGGCTTATTGGCCATTTGTCTTTGGAGAAATGTTTATTCAAGTCCTTTGCCCTTGTTTTTTGGCGCTTTTTAGTATATTCACATTTTGACTATTTTTAAATTGGGTTGTTTTTCTTTTTGTTGGTGGGTTGTAAGAGTTCTTTATATAGTCTACATATTGATCCTTTATCATCTATATGATTCGCAAATATTTTCTCTCATTCCGTGGGAATGGGGCCTTTTCACTCTGTTGATTACGTCTTTTGATGCACAAGTGTTTTTAATTTTGGCAGCATCCAATTTATGTATTTTTTCTTTTGTTGCCTGTGCTTTTGGTGTCAGATCCAAGAAATTATTGCCAAATCCAGTGTTATGAAGCTTTTCCTCTGTTTTCTTCCAAGAGTTTTATAGTTTTAGTATATATAGTTTTAGCTTTTATGGTTTTAGTTATAGAGTTACAGTTTTAGTTTTTTACTTTTATAGTTTTAGCTTTAGATCTTTGATCCGTCTTGAGTTAACTTTTGTATATGGTGTTAGATCAGGGCACAGCTTCATTCTTTTGCATATGGAGATCTTGTTTTTCCAGAGCCGTTTTGTTGAAAAGACTGTCCCTTCCCCGTTGAATGGTTTGGCCACCCTTGTTGAAAATCACTTGACCATATATGTGAGGGTTTATTTCTGGGCTTTTATTCTATTCCATTGGTCTTGATGTCTGTCTTTATGTCAGTACCACACTGTTTTGATTACTGTAGCTTTGTAGTTAAGTTTTGAAATAACAAAGTGTGAGTCCTCCAATTTTGTTATTTTTCAAGACTGTCTTGTCTATTTCAGATTCCTTGAGATCCCATATGGATTTTAGGGTGGATTTTTTTCTGTTTCTTCAGGAAATGGTATTTTGGTAGGGATTGCATTGAATCTAGACGGCTTTGAGTAGTATTGCCACCTCTAAAATATTAAGTTGTGGCCGGGCACAGTGGTTCACGTCTGTAATCCCACCACTTTGGGAGGCCAAGGCAGGAGGATCACTTGAGCCCAGGAGTTCAAGACCAGGGCAACGTAGTCAGATCCTGTCTCTGTTTAAAACAACAACAACGAAAAGAAGTCACGCTCTCCTCCTCCCAGCTATGTGACCCTGGGCAAGCCCATAATTGGCCCCTGCCTCAGTTTCCCCATCTGTAAGATGTACCATGAAGGGGGCTAACTCTGTCAATGCATGAACAGTCCTCAGGACTGTAGCTTGCACAGATGGTGCTCCATGAAGGGAGCCATGTCTCCTGGGAGGGCTGCCTGGAGGAGGAGAGCTCTGCAATGGGACATTAGGGGTGAGGTCCGAGTTGCCAGTGCAAGAGATGGGTAGGGAAGGGAAGGGTCTTTGGGTGGAGGAGGAACAGCATATATGGAGGCCCAGAGGCCTAGAGGAGGCAGGGAGGGAGGAATGAGAGAGGAGACCCAGATCTGGAAGGGCCCAAGAGCCAAGCTGAGGAGCTTGGACGTGATCCCACAGCCAGCTATGGGGTGGGGAGGGGTGACCCAGGATCAGCTTTGAGCTTTAAGAAAGGCTAGAGAGAAGGTGGTGGGGTTGGCGGGGAGAACAGGGGAGGGAGTTGTGGGTCCTGGAGGGGCTCAGGAACTGCAGAGGAGAGGTGACCCCAGGGTGCCTAAGAGAGGAACGGGTCCACCCTGGGTTTCTGGCTTCTGTATCAGCATCAGGAAGATCATGGCGCTGTCTGCCAGGGCCAGGTGAATTGGGCACGTGGGGTGGGGGAATCGGGGCCATGATGAGCCTGGTGAGGGGC
The DNA here is from genome assembly GCF_006542625.1 of Nomascus leucogenys. Taxonomy (NCBI): domain Eukaryota; kingdom Metazoa; phylum Chordata; class Mammalia; order Primates; family Hylobatidae; genus Nomascus; species Nomascus leucogenys. Next base: position 52,444,623 of record NC_044390.1, on the reverse strand, counting down.
TGCTGGGCTGGAGGAGTCTCCTGGGGCATCACAGGGAATGTTCTGGAAGCAGGGCTGGGGCCGCACTTGGGAGTTAGCTGACAGTAAGGAGTGACGTGAGAGGCACAGAGGCCAAGTCCTCGGGGAGCCAAGTTTGAGAGGAAACGGAGCGTGGGGACCGAGGTCAGGGCTCCTGCGGGGCCAGCCCTTCCCTTCCCACTGCTGTTCGGGACCCTGTGTTATCTTCTGTGGGCACTGGCCCTGCCCCCGGCTGAGCGGTGCCCAGAAGCAGGAGGACCCTGGTTTCCTGCCCCTACTCGGCCACCCTGCCCTCATACCAGCATCCCACGCTGTGGGAAGCCCAGAGCTGTGCTCAGTTCAGGCAGCCGTGTGGCCACCCTGGTGACTCCTCCCTGCCACTCCCTGCTGTCCTGTCCTCCGTGGGGTGCTGTCTCTAGGCCCGGGAGGAAGGCTGAGGGGAAGGCCTCATGGGTGCAGTGGGTAAATGTCTGCCCGGTACCTCCTCTGAGCCCGCATGGCGCTCGGAGGTGCAGGGTCCCAAAGGGCTGTTTCTGGAGCAGCAGGTGCCAGGCATGGCATGGGAGGAGCCCTGTGGAGCCCAGAGGCACAGGTGCACCTGGCAGTGGGCACAGCAGCTGCAGAGGTTTGGTGTTGGCAGGGTGCACATGAGGAGGTGGTAGCCAAGGGGACAGGGCCTCCCAGCCTGGTGCCCGCAGCCTCCCTCACACAGGGACCACCTTTCCCCTCACCTGGCCCCTCATCCTCTGTCCTGATGTCCCCTCATGGTGCCTTTTTACGCCCACCTTGTCCCCACACCTAACCCTCAGGCAGCAGGAGAAGGGCTGCAGCAGGGGGGTGTGGCTCCTGGTGTAGGGGACAGGCCAGGTGGTAGGAGCCAGGACAGCTTCAGAGGGAGAAGCCTCCAGGCCCAAATTGGGGCCTGGACAGGAAGGAGGGAGACAGCAGGATAAGAAGGGCAGTATCTGCATGGGACTGAGAGGGAGCAGAGAGGGCATCTGAGGGTGGCTGGGGGCTGTGTCTGAGCAAGGCCATGGATGGGAGTTGGGATGAGCCGCTGTACCTGCGGACACCCCTCCTGAGGTCCTCTGGGAAGCCGGCAGTGCACCTAGGTCTCCACCTGGGGGAGATGGGTCCCGTCTGCCCTGGGCGGGCTTCCTCATGCTGGGACCCCAGCCTGGAACGTAGCCAGGATCAGGAGCCCTAAAGTTAGGACCTGAGGGCTCCAAGGGCCGAGGCCGGGGACAGCTGCCTGGCATCCTCTGCCGTGGACGGGCTGCTGCTCCCATGTTGCCTGCCCTGCCCTGGCCCCTCGGTCCTGCCTCCTCCAGCAGCGGTGACTCTGCCACAGGGAGGACAGCTCAGGGCACTCCTGGTTAAATCCTTCCAGCGGCTTCTCATCCCACCCAGGGTGGGGTCCCACAAGGCTCAGCTCTCTTGAGGCTCTGAGCCCAGCACATGCCCCCCACACTTTGCCCACCCTGGCTTCCTTGGCGGGCCCCTGTCATGGTCACTCTGTGACCCCAGGGCCTTTGTGCTCACGGGGCCTCCTGCCTGAAGTGCTCTTCCCAGCTCCAGCATCACCTCCTTAGCCACCTTCCCCCCACCCCATTTCCAGCTTGTTTTTTGCACAGTCCCACTCACTCGAAAGTCCCGCACTTCCTTCCTCCATCTACCTGCCCAGCTGCCCAGCCCATGCCCATCTGAGCCAGCACAGCTTGTCCTGGGCCAGCAAGGACTTGTGGCTTCCCCTGCTGTGGACTCCCCGTTCCTTGACGTCCCTCCCTGGCCTCCTGTCCTACTGCCTGGGGGCAGTGTCTGGCCAGCAGATCCTTCTTGAAAGGGACCATCCCTCCGGGTGAGCTGGACATGCAGGGTTTTCTGGGGCTGCTGGAGGGGGTGGGAGCCAGGAGCCAGTGTGAGTGGGCGGCCAGCCGGGCTCCTGGCCGTGTTGAGCTGTTCCCTCCCATGGGGGCTTTGGATCAGAGGGTAACGAGGGTCACACCCTCAGGCACCCTTGACTGTTTATTTTTTACATTTATTTATTATTTATTATTTATTTATTTTTTGAGACAGAGTCTCACTCTGTCGCCCAAGCTGGAGTGCAGTGGCTCGATCTCGGCTCACTGCAACCTCCGCCTCCTGGGTTCAAGTGATTCCCCTGCCTCAGCCTCCTCAGTAGCTGGGATTACAGGCACCCGCCACTGTGCCCGGCTGATTTTTGTATTTTAGTAGAGATGGGGTTTGGGTTTTGTCATGTTGCCCAGGCTGGTCTTGAACTCCTGACCTCAAGCGATCCACAGCCTTGGCCTCCCAAAGTGCTGGGATTACAGGTGTGAGCCACCTCACCCGGCCTCACCCTTGACTGTTTAGAAAGCCCATGCCCAGGCTCGACCAGTCACCCCTCTTTCTTCACCCTGTCCCACCCCACAGTGCCCCCTCCCCAGGGCTTTATAGGCCTCCAGCTGATGGGGAGTCTACTGTGGCCAGGGCTGCTAACAGTTAACTGCTGGATGAGCTGCAGTAAATTTCCTTGGGGTTTTGCCTCAGGGTGAGACCCGCATTCCCAGCTTTGCTTGGCCACATGCGGCATCCTAGCACTGAACCTTCCCGTCCCAGGTGGCCTGCTTCTCAGGGAGGGGCCTGGGAGGACTTCTTGTTCGGGGGTCGGGGGGGCATCCTTCCCTCCAGGCCTTGGGTCAGCCCACACAGCTGCCGACCCAGAGTGAGGGGCAGTGGGACACGTTGGCCTTGGCTGCCCCGGGGCTGCCTTGGAGGGGAGCATGAGGGCACCGATCCTGTGCCTCCATGCCTGGGCCGGGCGGGAGCTGGGGATGCATCCATTGCCTGCCAGGAATCTGGGCCCCAAGTTGTCAGCACTTCCAGCATTTCAGGAGAAGCCAAGCAATTCTGATGTTTAAGTTAACTTAAAAGAAAAAAAAAGTAAAAGTTGGCCACCAGTTTGCATTTTTAAAAAAATGCTTCTCAGACCTCAGGAAGGCCACAGCTGCAGCCGGCCACGCTCCTGCTCCTGCCTGCCGGGTTACAGGCTCTGACGTGGGCCCGAGGGCCTCTGGGCTGTAGTGGGTGGGGCGGCCGTGCTGGTCCTGGGGTGGGTGCCGGGCAGTTCCGCCCATTCCCGGCTGCCTTGGGAGGGGGTGTGCGATGGCTAAGAAGCTTGTGGCCAAGGGTCTCGGATCAGCAGCTGACGTCTTCTTCCTTATACACATGTGGGATCGTGGTGGCTTCCTGGTTAGATGGCACTAGGGTGGTCTACTTTGGGCCCCTCCACCCACCCCCACACCGCCAGAACCTTGGGTATACGTTTTTTTTTTTTTTGAGACAGTGTCTTGCTCTGTTGCCCAGGCTGGAATGCAGTGGCGTGATCTCAGCTCACTGCAAGCTCCGCCTCCTGGGTTCACGCCATTCTCCTGCCTCAGCCTCCTGAGTAGCTGGGACTACAGGCGCACCCCACCACGCCTGGCTGATTTTTTTGTATTTTTTAGTAGAGATGGGGTTTCACTGTGTTAGCCAGGATGGTCTTGATCTCCTGAGCTTGTGATCCGCCCGCCTTGGCCTCCAAAAGTGCTGGGATTACAAGCGGGAGCCACCGTGCCCGGCCTATACTTTTTATTTCTCCTTTATACTTTTTTCACTGAGATAAAATACACATAACATTAAAAATCAGCCTTTTTAATTTTTTGAGACAGGGTCTTGCTCTGTTGCCCAGGCTGGAGTGCAGTAGTTCCCAGCAGCCTCAACATCCAGGCTCAAGTGATCCTATCACCTCAGCCTCCCAAGTAGCTGGGATTACAGGCGTGTGCCACCACGGCCAGCTAATTTTTAAAATTTTTTTGTGGAGATGGGTCTCACTATATTGCCCAGGCTGGTCTGAAACTCCTTCCTGGGCTCAAGCTGTCCTCCTGCCTCAGCCTCCCAAAGTGCTGGAATTACAAGCATGAGCCACTGTGCCTGACCCAATTAGACGTTTGTTTGTTTGTTTGTTTTTGAGACAGGAGCTCACTCTGTCGCCCAGGCTGGAGTTCAGTGGCGTGATGTTGGTTCACTGTAGCCTCCACCTCCCAGGTTTAAGTGATTCTCCCACCTCAGCCTTCCTGCTAGTGAGATTACAGGCACCCACCACCACACCCAGCTAATTTTTTTGTATTTTTAGTAGAGATAGGGTTTCACCATGTTGGCCAGGCTGGTCTAGAACTCCTGACCTCAGGTGATCTGCCTGCCGTGGCCTCCCAAAGTGCTGGGATTATAGGCATGAGCCACCATGCCCAGCCCTAATTAGCCATGTTAAAGTGTGCAATTTAGTGGCATTTAGTACCTTCTCAATATTGTGCAGTGATCACCTCTACGTGGCTCCAGAACATTTCATCCCCCCAAAAAGAGACCCCCCCTTAGCCAGGCGCAGTTGCTCATTCCTATAATCCCAACACTTTGGGAGGCCAAGGCGGGCAGATCACTTGAGGTCAGGAGTTTGAGACCAGCCTGGCCGACATGGCAAAACTCTGTCTCTATTAAAAATACAAAAATTAGCTGGGCATGGTGGCATACGCCTGTAATCCCAGCCACCTGGGAGGCTGAGGCAGGAGAATGGCTTGAACCTGGGAGGTAGAGGCTGCAGTGAGCTGAGATCGTGACACTGCACTCCAGGCTGGGTGACGGAAAAAGACTCTGTCTCAAAAAAAAAAAAAAAAAAAAGACCCCACCCCTTATCCCCATCAGCAGTTACTCCCCGTTCCCCTCCCCAGCCCCTGGCAGCCAGCAGTCTGCTTCCTGTCTCTATGGATTTGCCTGTTCTGGACATTTCAGATAATGGAATCTCACGCTATGTGGCGTTTTGTGTCTGGCCTCTCTCACTCAGCACCATGTCTTCAGGCTTCTTCCACGTCGTAGCGTGGATGAGTGCTTCCTTCCTTTCCATGGCTGAATAGCATTCTGCTGTATGGATGGATCACATCTGGCTGAAGCACATTCTACTGCATGGATGGAACACATTCTGTTCAGCCACTTGTCTGTTGATGGGCATTTGGCCTGTTTCCACCTTTTGGCTGTTATGAACAGAGCTGCATGGCCATGTGTGTTGCAGGGTTTGTGTGGACACTGTCTTCATTTCTCTTGGATCTATACTGAGGACTGGAATTGCGGGATCATGCAGTGACTCTGGGTTTAACTGTTTGAGTAGTGGCCGGGCTGTCTTCCCGGAGTAGACCGGTTTTGTAAGCTCCTTTTCCTTGTTCTCTGCCGTGACCCTTCTGTGGGAGCTGAGGCCCTGCACCCTTAGGCATCCTCCTCATGCCCCTCCTCCCTCCAATGTTACTGGGCCTGTTGTTGGGGTTTGTGGTGTTTCTGTACGGCTCTGCAGAGGCCACGCTCACTGCCGGTTGGCCTTAGCTCAAGGTCCAGGTTCATGTTGGCTGGGATTCCTGCCCAGGTCCATTTGGAATATTCCACTTGCACGTAAAGCAAAGGCCCAAGGATATGAAGTGGCGTGCCCAGGCACAGAGCCCCTTTCTGCACACCCAGCTGCACATGCGGGGAGGAGCTGACATCCCAAAAGGCCACGCAGAGGTGGGAGCTCGAGGACACAGCCCTGCAGTGTCTGCTGGGGTGAGCCCTGCACCACTGGCAGCCCGCTCCCCAGCCTGGTGGGTAGGGCTGTGTTGGGAGGGCCTGCAAGTGTGGAAACCTACGCTAAAAATAGCAGCCACATGCCTCCTGTGGTCGGCCCACGCTCACCTCTCCTGGCACCCTAGTGTGCCCGGAAGCAGCAGGGTGGGAGGGCACGTCAGGCCCCACGCAAGCCCATACTGTCCTCTCACATATGCGTGAGGCTGGGTGAGCCATGCACACCCAAGGCCACCCTCCACAGCCCTGTATCCCAAGCTAGGGTTCGGGGTGCCCCAGAAATCAGCAGGAATCAGAATAGCTCCATTTGCAGGAAGACATCACAGCGCACATGCAGCCATGAGGCAGTATCCCCAGTGGGTCTGGGCAGGCGCACTCCATCCACCTGCTATTCGCTTTGCAACAAAACCAACACTCTTTTTGAGACGGAGTCTTGCTCTGTCACCTAGGCTGGAGTACAGTGGCGCGATCTTGGCTCACTGCAACCTCTGCCTTCTGGGTTCAAGCAATTCTCCTGCCTCAGCCTCCTGAGTAGCTGGGATTACAGGCGTGCGCCACCACGCCTGGCTAATTTTTGTATTTTTAATATGTTGGCCAGGCTGGTCTCGAACTCCTGACCTTGTGATCCGCCCGCCTTTGCCTCCCAAAGTGCTGGGATTACAGGTGTGAGCCACCACACTCGGCCTAAAACTAATGCTCATTAAACAGACAAGGGCAGCTTCCCGTCCACCAGTCAGATGTGGCTACTGGCCAGCTTGTGCTCTGATCCCCAGAAAGGTCTCTCCAGAGCGTTCTCATTTCAGCATGGCAGGTTAGGGATTGAGGTGTCGTTCTCACCCCAAATGTTGATGACCCCCGGAGAACCTCGGGGAACCTCCAACCCTGTGGTCACATCCTGCTGTCTGCACCCTGAATATTGGGGCCTATATGCTCCCTTGCCCTCCCTCAGCCCTTTGGAGGACCTCTCCTGCCCCCCACTGGGCTCTGGGGCCTGCAGTTCCCAGCCTGGGCTTCGGGAAGGATTTCCATGCCTATTCAGGGACCTTTCAGGCACAGTTTTTATTATTGTCCTGGGGCTGCCACTACAAATGACCACAAAATCTGGTGGTTTAAGAAATGGAAATGTATACTCTCCCAGTTCTGGAGGCCAGAAGTCCAAGATCAAGGTGTGGGCAAGGTTGACTATCTGTAGAAGGCTCTAGGGGCGGATCCCTCCTGCCTCTGGGGGCTCCCAGCGCTCCTTGGCTTGTGGCCGCATCACTCCAGTCTCTGCCTGTCTTTGCATGGCCTGTGTGTCTGCGTCTCTTTCCCCTTCTCCTCTCTTTTTTTTTTTTTGTTTGAGACAGAGACTCGCTTTGCCACCCAGGCTGGAGTGCAGTGGTACGATCTCGGCTCACTGCAACCTCCACCTCCCAGGTTCAAGCAATTCTCCTGCCTTAGTCTCCTGAGTAGCTGGGATTACAGGTGCACACCACCACGCCTGGCTAATACCCCTTCTCTTCTCTTATAAAGGCCCTTGCCATTGGATTAGGGCCCACCCTACTCCAACATGACCTTAACTCAATTACAGCTGCAAATACCTTATTTCCAAGTAAGTTCCCATTCCAGGTGCCGGGGGTCAGGACTTGGACATACTTTTCTGGGAGTACGTCCCACAACAGAAAGTAAGTATTGTGGTGCAGGCCCCATGCCCAGCAGGGAGCTGCAGCCTCCCCTCAGCCACCTGTGGCCCTGGGGATGGGCCTGTCTTCCCCTCTTCCCCTGCTTCTCAGTGTGTGGACATCACGATGCTTTTGCTTTTGTCATTTGTGTGATCGCATCTTGGAACCAAGTGCTGTTCGCACGTGCAGGTGGGCTCCCAGGCTGGGCATCTCTCTGAGTTGGCCTGTTTGGAGGTTTGTCCCAGCCAAGGGGCCCGCCTGGCTGAACCCACCCTGCTCAGGGCTGCATCCTGTTTCCCTGTTGACTTTGCTGCAGTCCACGCTCCTTCCTGCCACTGCTTGTGGTTGGCTGCTGTTTGGAGCTGTCCCCGGCATTCCTGCACCCAGAGCCTGGGACAGGTGTATGCTTATGTGCTGGCAGTGCGGCGGGGAGGGGGTGTCGCCAAAGAGTGGGGATGCCAAGAATGGGCCTCATGCTGGTCTGCAGGTGGGGAGGGATGCCTCCGAGATTCCCAGAGTTACTGGTGGCATGTGCCCCCCACTGCCCTGCCCAGTGCCCCGCTCTGGGGACCCCGTAGTGAGTGCAGCAGCCACAGTCCATCTTTGTTGGGGGGTGTGGTCTTAGGATGGGGACATCAGCCTGAGGGTCATTATTGGAGGTGGGGCCAGAATGTGGCTCCCTCATGACTCTTTTTTTTTTTTTTTGAGATGCAGTCTTGCTCTGTCACCCAGGCTGGAGTGCAGTGGCATGATCTGGGCTCACTGCAGTCTCCACCTCCCAGGTTCAAGCAGTTCTCTGCTTCAGCTTCCCGAGTAGCTGGGATTACAGGCGTCTGCCACCACACCCAGCTAATTTTTGTATTTTTAGTAGAGATGGGGTTTCACCATGTTGGCCAGGCTGGTCTCAAACTCCTGACCTCAAGATTCACCCACCTTGGCCTCCCAAAGTGCTGGGATTACAGGTGTGAGCAACTGTGCCTGGCCGGCCCCTGCATGACTCTTAGCCCAGGCGCAGCCCAGCAAGCATTAGCGTGTGGAGAGCCCAGCGGGCATTAGTGTGTGGAGAGGGCACGGCCAGTATAGGGGCTAGTGAGTAGAGCATGCTGTGGGGTCTTTCCTGTAGAGCTGGAGTGACCTGCTCAGGTGGGAAGTTTGGAGAGACTCCAGCTGAGTGGTTTGGGCGCTGCATGGTTAACTTGAGACCCCAGTAGGAGGCTTCTGTATTTGTCCAGGCAAGAGAAGATGTGGCTTGGGACAGAATGAGGACAGAAGAGGCGAGAGGGCAGAAGAGGTGCTGGGACATGGGGGAGCCAGGTGGAGCATGGGGGGTTCCTAAGGAAGGGACAGGTTTGGGAAGTTGTGAATGTGCTCGTGTGCCTGCAAGTGAGTGGGAGCTGGCGTGCAGGCAGGACAGGAGTGCAGGCAGGACAGGAGTGTGAGCATGTATGTGTGTGTATGAGCATATGTGCATGCACGTGCATGAATGTGTTTATGTGACTATGTGCATTGCTGTGAGTGTGCACACATGTGGCTGGGTGCAGGTGTGTGAACACGTGTGATGTCTGTACAGCCTCCCTGAATGGGTGCAGTAATGACCACTGGGTAGTGGCCCTTGGGGTCAAGGGCATCCCTGGAGCCCTTACCATAGACGGTGAGCTGGAGCAGGGCTGCCACCCCATACTGTGCAGGAGCCAGTCCCTCCCCTCTGGAGCTGATCACCCCAAACACTGTCCCCTCAGAAGGGTTGTAGTGCTCACTCACAGGAGCCTGTGTTTCTGCCTGTGTGTGGGGCACTGGGGCCCAGAGAGGCAGACACAGATGCCTGCGGCCACCAGCTTTGATGCAGGACCCCTGGGCTCAAACACTGCCTTCCAGTCTTAGCCTACAGTGAGTAGGGGCAGGGCTGGAGGATGCAGCTCAGAGAGGAGGCTGCAGGGTTCCGGGGTGGGCCGAATGCTGGGTGGGAGCAGAGCAGGGCCGCAGGGACATGGGAGGGCCTCTCGCAGGACGGTTTTGCATGCCAGCCCTGGTCAAGGCAGCAGTGGTGTCCAGACACGGGGGGTGCGTGTGTGAGGCAGGAACAGTACAAGCAGAGGCCCCCTGGGGAGAGGGCCTAGGACAGCAGGAAGAGGACCTGGCAGTAGGGACAGGAGTGAGGGAGAAGAAAAAGACAGCAGGGCCTGGGCAGCGCCGTCATGGGGCCGGCTTTGAATCTTACTTATCTATTGTTGAGGTGAACACCACATAACATAAGATTCACCATCTGAAAGTGAACAGTTCCATGGCATTTGGCGCATTCACAGTATTGTGCAGGCATCACAGCTATCTAGTTCCAGAACATTCTCATCATCAAAAGGAGACCTTGTCCCCATTAGCAGTCCCTCCCCTTCTCTCCTCCCCAGCCCCTGGCAGTTACTAATCTGCTTCCTGTCTCTATGGATTTGCCTGTTCTGAGCATTTCAGATCGATGGAATCTCACACTCTGTGGCCTTCTGTACCTGGCTTCTCTCACTCAGCATCACATGTTCAGTTTCATCCACATTGTAGCATGGGTCAGTGCTTCCTTCCTTTTTTGTTGTTCCTCTTGAGACAGGGTCTCACTCTGTCACCCAGGCTGGAGTGCAGTGGTACGATCACGGCTCACTGCAGCCTCCACCTCCGGAGCTCTATCCAGCCTCCCACCTCTGCCTCCCAAATAGCTGAGATTATTGGTGTGCACCACCATGCATGCCTGGCTAATTTTTTTTTTTTTTTTTTTTTAGAAACGGGGTTTCACCATGTTGGCCAGGCTGCTCTCAAACTCCTGACCTCAAGGGATCTTCCCTCCTCCGCCTCCCAAAGTGCTGGGATTACAAGTGTGAGCCACCATGCCCAGCCTTTGTTCTTTTTCATGGCTGAATCCTATTCCACTGTATGGACGGACCAGTCTTATTCATTCATCCCTTGGCACACACATGGGTTTTCCCACCTTTTGGCTGTTGTCCATCGTGCTGGTACACACACTTATGTACGACTGTCCTCATTTCGTGGGGGCATCCGCCCAGGAGCGAGATTGCTTGGTCATACAGCAGCTCAGCATGTCACTTGTTGAGGAACCGGCACACAGATTGGGGGTTTATTTTAAATAGGATGGAAGCCTACTGGTGTGTTTAAAACAGGAGCATGACACGATTTGAGCTGAATTAAAAAAGAGAAGAAAATGAAGGTGTCTCAGCGGCCACTTGCAGAGGGAGCAGGGAGGCCTGGGAGGAGGTCACGCGGGTGTCTGGGTGCGAGATGACACGGGCTAGTACCAGGGATGGGGCTGACGATGGGCCCTGGAGGTCGAGCTGCTGGGAAGTGATCATGGGAGTGATGAGGCAGGCAGAGGAAAGGGACACCTCCAGCCTCTGTCCCTGCTTCCTCTACCCTGGCGGGTGCAGCCTCCAACTAGTGACCCCTCCTCTGGGCTTGGTCCTTCCCTGCATCGTGTGTGTCTGCTGGGCACCCCAAGTGTGGTGCCCGGCCCCACTAGCCCAGAAGGCGGCCTGAAGATGGTGAGACAGGCAAGGGCTGACCCCACCGGGTCCCCAGGGCCTGCAGCAGGTGCCACCTGGGGCCCGGCTAGGAGTTCGGGGGCCTGGGTGAAGCCTTTGGGACGGGGCTGTGAGGGCACTCAAGGGGTACCAGGTGGGCCCTGGCAGGCCCAGGATCTGGCCTCCCAAATCACAAAATGACTTTTGGTATTATGTAACTCCATAGTCAAGCTATGTCTAAAAAATGGAGCATAAAAGCTATTTTGGGCCCATGGTAATGAGGGCATCTCGCCTTTGTCTTAGCCGTCCTGGGGGGAGGCAGCATCGAAAGAGCTGCTCAGAGAGGCGGGTTCAGCCCAGACCCCAAGCAAGCCGTGTGTCAGCAGTCAGATGCCGTTTTCAAAAATCATTTGTTCCGCCTGGACCGGAGATGGCTTCTGGCAGATTGCCCCGTGGTGCTCAGAATCCCAGAGGCCCGCGGGCGGCTGACCCGGGGCGAGTGGGGCCGGGCCTCCTCCGCCGTGTCTGGGATCTGACTTCCCTGAGGTTAGGTCCGGCACCTGTCAGAAACCAGGCCTGACATTTTCAAGACGGGCACAGGCCCGCTCCGGGGAGGCCCCAGGCCCGTCCATGTGGGCGGCGTCAGCGTTGGGCTTCTTGCCCGGGACCAAGGGGCCGCTCTTGGGGAGGGAGACCCTGTTTCAAGTGGCCAGCATCCCCCGACAGTGGTTTGCATTATTCAGTTGGTGATAAGATTTAAAATTAAACCACAAAGGATCTGTTCCCCCAGCTACAAATAGAGACGTGTGCTTGCACATTCCAGAAGACAAGTGTGCACTGAGAGATGTGTTTTGAGTCAAGGTAGAAAAAAAGTGAGTTTTTTTGTTTTGTTTTGTTTTGTTTTGTTTTTGAGATGGAGTCTCACTGTCTTCCAGGCTGAAGTGTAGTGACACGATCTCGTGCTGGGATTACAGGCGTGAGCCACCACGCCCAGCCTAACTTTGGTACTTTCAGTAGAGAAGGGGTTTCACCATGTTGGCCAGGCTGGTCTCGAACTCCTGAGATCCACCCACCTTGGCCTCCCAAAGTGCTGGGATTACAGGCATGAGCCACCACGCCTGGTCTTTTTTTTTTTTTTTTTTTTTTTTTTAAGACAAGGTCTCGCTCTGTCGCCCAGGCTGGAGTGCAGAGGCACAATCATAGCTCACTGCAACCTCTGCCTCCTGGGGTCAAGGGATCCTCCCACCTCAGCCTCCTGAGTAGCTGGAACTACAGGCGTGATCCACCATGCCCAGCTAATTTTTGTATTTTTAGTAGAGATGGGGTCTTGCTATGTTGCCCAGGCTGGTTTCAAACTCCTGAGCTCAAGCAATCCACCTGCCTCGGTCTCCCAAAGTGTTGGGATTATAGGCGTGAGCCATGCACCTGGCCTCGACCTGCAGACTCTCCAAATATGGTCACATTCACAGATGGGGGGGTTAGGACATGGCTATGTGTTTCCAGGGGACACAGGCAACCCACATCAGACATTCTGCCAAGTCCATCATCACTGGCCCTTACTGAGGTCCCCCAGCCTCCTCTGGGTCTGTCCAGGAGGTACCGTGACATACTGCACCCCATGATCCAGCACATGGGAGTGCCTGGGTCACCGTGCAGCCGGGGTCTCAGCAGAGGCCGGAGTCTGCCCTGATTCACCAGAGGCTGTGGGTTTTGGGGACATGCACTGGAGACCCCCACACCTATGCATCCACGACTAAGTCCTAGACGAGATTCATCCCAGCCCCGCTGCCATCCTGCCAGGGGGAGCTTGTAGCCCTGAATGGGAGACGAGAAAACATGCCACGCAGTTATCAACTTGTCTGGGGCCCCTTGGGCGGGGAGAGGAGACCTGGGGTGTGGACGCAGGCTGCAGGTATGCCAGGTGCCTCCCAGCTGGCTTCAGAGATGCTGGGGGAGTGGATTGGAGAGTGTCCCCCAGACATATGCACCCATGTCCTAAGTCCTGGAACCTGTGACTCTGGCCTTATGTGGAAAAAAGATCTTTGGGGGTGTGATGAAGTGAAAGACCTTGAGATGAGATCATCTTGGATTTAGGATTGGCTCCGAATCCCATGACTGGTGTCCTTATTTAAAGAGGAGAAGACTCAGGCACACAGCGAGAAGGCCACGTGATGAAGGAGGCAGAGACCAGAGTGATGCGGCCACAAGCCAAGGAGGCCAAGGACTGCTGACGGCCACCAGTTTTTGAATGGACATGATGTTCACATAACAAAAAATTAAGCATTTTAGAGCATGCCGTGGTGGCGTGTAGCACACTCCCAGTGCTGCGCAACCTTCACTTCTGTCTGCACCCAGAACATTTCCATCTCCCCAGAGGGAGACCTCGCCCTGTAGGTAGTCACTCCCCATTTCCACCCCCAGCCCCTGGCAACCACTAATCTGTCTCTGTGGCATTGCCTGTTCTGGACATTTCATATCAATGGAAATCTCACACCATGTGGCCTTTTGTGTCTGGCTTCTGTCACTCAGCATCGTGTTTTCGAAGTTTGTCCATGCTGTAGCATGGATCAGTGCTACAATCTTTTTTTTTTTTTTTTTTGAGACGGGGTCTTGCTGTGTTGCCCAGGCTGGAGTGCAGAGGTGCGATCTCGGCTCACTGCATCTTCTGCCTCCTGGGTTCAAGCGATTCTTCTGCCTCAGCCTCCCAAGTAGCTGGGATTATAGGCATGGGGCGCCACTCCTGGCTAATTTTTGTATTTTTGGTAGAGATGGGGTTTCACCATGTTGGCCAGGCTGGTCTCAAACTCCTGACCTCAAGTGATCCACCTGCCACAGCCTCCCAAAGTGCTGAGATTATAGGCCTGAGCCACTGTAGTTGCCCGGCCTACAATCATATTTTGTTGTACAGATGGACCACATTTTGTTTATCCATTTATTTAGTGGGTTTTGTCTTTCGGGTGTTGTTAACTGTCTACCTGCCGTTTGTAAGTTTGTTGACATCTCATCTCCAATCTCCCCATGGGGAGAGACGGAGACCTGTCTCTTCCCATCTGCCTTAGCATCCTTGCTTCTGAAGACAGCTCTCAGGAAGTAGCAGGCTGTGAGGAAGGGATGAAGGGTGGGTGTCTGTGTCACCACAGCCCAGAGGTGCGGAGCCACGTGGCATCTCCATGCTTGGCTTAAAGTGTTGGAAGTTTGTGGCCAAGGCCGGTTCACCGGGAACCCCAGGTCCAGGATGGGTCTCCTAACGGTGGGCTTGCATCACATTAGATAAAGGACCTCAGAGAGAACTCTGGAGGGCAAGGGGGCATCTGGTTGGTCTTTCTGCCTGATTGCCATTTGTTTGGGGGCTGGAGAGGGAGCCTTAGCTGTGTGTTTCGATGTGGTCAGACGGCCTGTGGGCAACAGGGCAGTGGCCCTGTGGGGACACTGGTCCCAGATGGAGTGAGACAGCCTGTGAGTCGACCCACCTTGCTGCCTGTGCCAGCTCCACAGCAGCCTCATCAGTGTGGGGCACATTGCACATGCCACCGTCCTCTCAGTTGTCCCTGTGCGCCTGGAGCCCCCAGGAGGGAGGATGCACGTTGGCGTGTTAATGGCGATGGCATTCCACCGTCACCCCAGGCAGAAGCAGACACTGTGTGCTGCACTTATGAGACATATGAAACCTCCCCGCACAGAACAGAGCATCCCACATACGTGGTCATGGGAGTTGAGAGAGCGACACCGTGAGCCCAGGGCTTGTCCCCTGGGCTCCAGGCGGGAACCGGAGGGGCGGACGGGCTCCTCGGCAGCATCAACACAGCTCCCTTGTCCCCTCTGCAGATGGCGAGGCCCCAGGAGGGAGCAGTGACAGCTGATCAGTCTGTGGGGTGGGGTGTGTGGGTGCGTGGGGTGTTGTTCTCTGCACTCGCTAGGAGTCAATTTCATTTTCATCTTAAAAGAGAGAGGTAAGGGGTTGTTGCTGTGTGTGGGGGGATTCCATGATGAGCTGGCTCTAGGATCAAGGGACCTGGGGTGTTCGGGTTCTCAGCCCTGCCCTGGAAGGGGAGACAGCAGCACCTGTTGGGACTGGGGGGCCATGTGTGAGTTTCTGGTGGCTGCTGTAATATATTAAAGTACTACACCTGGGCTGCTTAGAAGAAGACTGTCTTCTCTCATGGTTCTAGAGCCCGGAAGTCTAAAATCCAGGTGTCGGCAGGGCCGAGCTTCCTCTGGAGGCTCTGGGGAGGAATCTTTCCTGCCTCTTCCAGCTTTCAGTGGCTCCAGCCGTTGCTTGGCTTGTGGCTGCATCGCCCCAATCCCGGCCGTCCCACTCTGCATCTGTGTCTCACCTTCTGTCTCTTAAAAGGGCAGCAGTCACTCGATGTAGGGTCCTCCCGGCTAATCTAGGATGATTTCTTTATCCCAAGATCCTTCCCTTAATTATGTCTGAAAAGACTCTTTTTTCAAATAAGGTCATACTCTCAGGTTCCAGGGATGAGGAGGTGGATATAACCTTTTGGGGACACTGTGAATTCACTCCCCAGTACCTGAGCTAACCTGCATCGAGCGCTTGGGATCTGCCTCTCACCCTCTTGGTTGCCTTGGCGGTTCCCTAAGGCCTCTGACACTGTCACCCTCTGCCTAGCTTCCCTCAGCACACTGGCCCCACCCAGGAGCGCTCCTGTTGGTCCGTCCCTTGGACCCGCCTGGAGCTGGGGGGTGTCCCCTTTGTCCTGAGTACACGTCCAGGAGACCCCTGTATGCGTCACCTTGGGGAGCTCAGTGACTTTTCTTCATAGCACTCTAGGCCATCGTCCCTGTGTGAGACCCCCTTGCTCCCTAGTGCCCCTGCCTGGCCCCTCATGGCAATGCTGAGGGGGAGGCCTCCTGTGACCTCTGACCTCTGCAGGCCTCTGCACCTCCAGCCCCTTCTCTCCCCCAGCTCGGGCCTGAGGTCAGCACCCCTTTAGGTGGCTTGATCCATCTCAGTTGTCCCTCCCTGTGGCCTCCAGGGAGCCCCTGTCCAGCTCCCAGAATCCTTGCTCTCTGTCATCGCTTGGTTTCTGGGTTCCTGCCTGTCTCTATCCTGGAGAGGAGGAGCAGGAGTCTTTAGTCCCCACCCAGAGCCTAGGAGGCCTCGGCCACCCTCCTGGAGCAGAGGTCGGGGTAGCCTGGCCAGCCGTCCCCACACACGGGCCCCTGGGTCAGTGTTGGAGAAGGCATCAGTGCCAGACCTGTGGCTGCGTGTGCTCACAGGGGCACCAGGCTGCCGGCTGGACCTGGCTTGGCCACTTGCATCCCTGGGGAGGCCTGGCCGTCCTTGGCGCCAGCGCCTCCTCCCTCTTCCTGAGCCTCCCACCTCTCTAGCCTGGGTCAGGGGCTTCTCTCTCCTCTTCTGAGTCTAATTCTCTCTTTCTCGCGTGGCTCAGGTATTCCGCCACCTTCCCCCAACACAGTCTGCGTGTTTCCCTCTCCTGGCTTACGGGGTCCGCCTCGGCCCTCCCGTGTTGTGGAGAATTCCTCTCTCCCCGTGTTTGGCGCTTCTGGGGCTGCCAGTCACCCTGGCTGCTCCTGCTGCCCAGATCTCCTTGGGGACATCCCAGGGACGGGGGCCACCCAGCCTCAGCCCAGGTCTGCCTGTGCCCACGCAGATCCGCAGTAAAGATGTTCTAGAAAGTGCTTCCTCCCGACTCATGTACCACGCCCTCGATCTTCTCTGGAGTTGAGGCCGGGCCCTGGAACAGGCTCCAGCTCCTTGTTCTCCCAGCTGGTGATGCAGGAACATCTTTTCGCATAAATCTGTGTTCTGGACGATTTCCCTCAGGAGAGCTTCCCAGAAGTGGGATTACCGGGTCAGAGGGCAGGAACGTTGCTCAGGCACTCGGTGGACGCTGCCAAATGGCTCAGCCGGCGCTCCCAGCCACCTGCCTCTCAGAGCCCCACGCATTTCCAGCACCACTGACGTGTGCCGGCCTCGCTTCACCCCTCGGTCCCCGGGGGACAGCAGAGGAGGCCCAGGCCCGGGAGGAGAGCTGGCTGCCCCAGAGGAGCCCTCAGGTGGCCAGCTACAGGGATGAGGTGAGAGCCATGGGCATCTGCTTCCTTGGGATGGTTCTTAGCGTGGGCTGGAGGTGACCTGGGGTTTGGTGAGTGTAGAAGGTTGAACAGTGTCCCCTTGAAAGTTCACGTTCATCCAGAACCTGTGAGTGAGCTCATTTGGAAGTAGGGATTTTACAGATGGAATTAAGTCATGATGAGGTCATTATGGAATAGGGTGGGCCCTAAATTTAGTGACTGGTGTCCTTATAAAGAAGACAAAGGCCGGGCGTGGTGGCCCACTCCTGTAATCCTTGTACTTTGGGAGACCGAGGCGGGCGGATCATGAGGTCAGGAGTTTAAGACCAGCCTGGCCAACATGGTGAAACCCTGTCTTTACTAAAAATACAAAAATTATCCAGGTGTGGTGGTGGGTGCCTATAATCCCAGCTACTTGGCAGGCCAAGGCAGGAGAATTGCCTGAACCCAGGAGGTGGAGGTTGCAGCGAGCCGAGATCGTGCTGCTGCATTCCAGCCTAAGTGACAGAGAAAGACTCCATCTTGGGGGAAAAAAAAAAAAGGCAGCAAAACAGGCCAGGCACGGTGGCCTAGGCCTTTAATCCCAGCACTTTCGAAGGCCAAGGTGGGAGGATCACTTGAGGCCAGGAGTCCAGGTCTAGCCTGGGCAACACAGCCAGACCCCGTCTCTGCAAAAAGTTAAAAAATAATTGGCCAGGCTTGGTGGTGTGCGCCTGTAGTCCCAACTACTCAGGAGGCTGAGGCAGGAGAATCGCTTGAGCCCAGGAGTTCGAGGCTGCCATGAGCTATGATTGTGCCGCTGCACTCTAGCCTGGGTGACAGAGTGAGACCCTGTCTCAAACAAACAAACAAGGCAAAACAGAGGCACAGGGACAAAAAGGGAAAAGGACAAGGTCAGGCACGGTGGTTCAGGCCTGTAATCCCAGCACTTTGGTAGGCCGAGGCAGGCGGGTCACGAGGTCAGGAGATCGAGACCATCCTGGCTAACATGGTGAAACCCTATCTCTGCTAAAAATACAAAAAATTAGTTGGGTATGGTGGCACGCATCGGCAGTCCCAGCTATGTGGGAGGCTGAGGCAGGAGAATCGCTTAAACCTGGGAGGTGGAGGTTGCAGTGAGCAGAGATCACGCCACTGCACTCCAGCCTGGGTGACAGAGCAAGACTCTGTCTCAAAAAAAGAAGAAGAAAGGGAAAAGGACACAAGCAGACAGAAGCAAAGAATGAGGCGATCCGTCTACAAGCCAAGAAGCACTAAGGATGGCCAGCAGCCGCCGCAGCTGGGAGAGAGGCCACGTTGCTTTTATTTTAATTTTTTGAGATAGAGTCTCACTCTGTTGCCCAGGCTAAAGTGCAGTGGCACAGTCTCGGCTCACTGCCACCTCTGCCTCCCAGGTTCAGGAAATTCTCCTGCCTTAGCCTCCCAAGTGGCTGGGATTACAGGCGCCCGTCACCATGCCCGGATAATTTTCTTTTGTATTTTTAGTAGAGATGGCGTTTCACCATGTTGGCCAGGCTGATCTCGAACTCATGACCTCAGGTGATCCACCCACCTCAGCCTCCCAAAGTGCTGGGATTACAGGTGTGAGCCACCGTGCCCGGCCTCCACCTCACTTTCAGAACCTCCAGAGCTGTGTGGGAAACATCTCTGTTGTGTCAGCCACCTGGTTTGTGCTCATTTATTACGGCAGCCTCAGGAGACTGATATCATGCCCAAGAGTTGGGGATGGACCAAGGGGGACTCTGGGGTCAGGACAAGTGACCCGCCCCTGG
Source organism: Nomascus leucogenys (assembly GCF_006542625.1). Classification (NCBI taxonomy): domain Eukaryota; kingdom Metazoa; phylum Chordata; class Mammalia; order Primates; family Hylobatidae; genus Nomascus; species Nomascus leucogenys. The sequence continues at coordinate 52,425,957 of NC_044390.1, read as the reverse complement.
TGTCTTGGCCCTCCCGGTGAGGTTGCACAGAGGTTGAGGAAGTGTCCCGTCCTGGCCCATCTCTGCCTCCTTTCCACCCCTCCTTTTGTTACTAGGTGAAGAACTGTACATTAGCCTCATTTGAAACTTTATTCCCAGGCCTCTTCAGCTTCAGTTGCTGCCCGGGATGCATTGTGGGTCAGCAAAACCAGGACAATGGGCTTGGGCTTAAAAGTATCAGAAATCCTGATTTCATTCATTCCTGACACCAAGTCACTTGAAAAAGCAGTCGTAACATCACAGAGCAGCTCCAGGGAAGTTCTCCGTGCCTTATCCTCTTTTTTTTTTTTTTGAGACGGAGTTTCTCTTTTGTGGCCCAGGCTGGAGTGCAATAGTGCGATCTTGGCTCACTGTAACCTCTGCCTCCTGGTTTCAAGTGATTCTCCTGCCTCAGCCTCCTGAGTAGCTGGGATTACAGGCATGTGCCACCACACCTGACTAATTTTGTATTTTTAATAGAGATGGAGTTTCATCATGTTGGCCAGGCTGGTCTAGAACTCCTGACCTAAAGTGATCTGCCCACCTTGACCTCCCAAAGACCTCCCAAAGTTCTGGGATTACAGGTGTGAGCCACCTCGCCTGGCCTTTTTTTTTTTTTTTTTTTTTTTTTTTTGAGACAGAGTCTTGCTCTGTCGCCCAGGCTGGAGTGCAGTAGCGCGATCTCAGCTCACTGCAACCTCCACCTCCCGAGTTCCAGTGATTCTCCTGCCTCAGCCTCCCAAGTACCTGGCATTACAGGTGCCTGCCATCATGTCTGGCTAATTTTTTTTTTTTTTTTTTTTGAGACGGAGCCTCGCTCTGTCGCCCAGGCTGGAGTGCAGTGGTACAATCTCGGCTCACTGCAACCTCTGCCTCCCGGGTTCAAGCGATTCTCCTGCCTCAGCTTCCCGAGTAGCTGGGATTATAGGCGCCTGCCACCATGCCCAGCTAATTTTTGTATTTTTAGTAGAGACGGGGTTTCAGCACGCTGGCCAGGCTGGTCTCAAACTCCTGACCTCAGGCAATTCGCCCGCCTCGGCCTCTCAAAGTGCTGGGATTACAGGCGTGAGCCACCGCACCCAGCCAATTTTTGTATTTTTAGTAGAGATGGGGTTCCACCATGTTGGCCAGCCTGGTCTCGAACTCCTGACCTCAGGTGATCTGCCTCCCTTGGCCTCCCAAAGTGCTGGGATTACAGACGTGAGCCACTGCACCTGCCCGCCTTATTTTGTTTAGAAGTTGGTTCAGGCTGGCCGGGTGTGGGGGCTCATGCCTGTAATCCCAGCACTTTGGGAGGCCGAGGTGGGCGGATCACGAGGTCAGGAGATCGAGACCATCCTGGCTAACATGGTGAAACCCCGTCTCTACTAAAAATACAAAAAAATTAGCCGGGCGTGGCGGCGGCCACCTGCAGTCCCAGCTACTCAGGAGGCTGAGGTGGGAGAATGGCATGAACCTGAGAGGCGGAGCTTGCAGTGAGCTGAGATCGCGCCACTGCGCTCCAGCCTGGGCGACAGAGCAAGACTCCGTCTCAAAAAAAAAAAAAAAAAAAAAAAAGTTGCTTCAGGCTGGGTGTGGTGGCTCATGTCTGTAATCCTAGCACTGTGGGAGGCCGAGGCAGGAGGATCATTATTGGAGCTCAGGAGTTTGAGACCAGCCTGGGCAACATAGGGAGACCACGTCTCTACTAAAAATAAACAGGCTAAGCGTGTTGGCCTGCCGCTGTAGTTCCAGCTACTGGGGGAGGTTGAGGTGGCAGGATTGCTTGAGCCTGGAAGGTTGAGGCTGCAGTGAGCCATGATTACACCACTGCACTCCAGCCTGGGTGACACAGCAAGACCCCATCTTTAAAATAATAATAATAATAAGAAGAAGTTGGTTCAGTTTCATTTGCTTGGAAACCCCTTCAGTTCCCAGCCCCGCAGCCCTGTGGCCTTCCGCAGAGGTGGTGTCCACACTCCTTATCCTCGTTCTTGGCCCTGCTGGAGCCTGTGGCAGATTCCCGGGATTGCCAGTGAAGCCAGGAGCTGTGACTCCTACCTGGCCCTCAGTGATTATGGTGGGGTCATGCACTGGGTGCCAGGGTCTGCCACACTCCACCCAGGGGCCACTGCCCAGCAGCAAGTGCCCTTAGCCATGCAGCTCCCCACACAGATCGAGGTGGGATGGTGCTGGGTGCCAGCCATCCTGTGCTTATGTCCTGTCCAAGGCCAGCCGCGGCCTCTGCCGGCTTACCCCGGGAAGGTGGCCTGCACCTTCAGCTGGCCTTGCTGGTGGCATTCGTGGGGATGGGTTCTCCTGAGGGCCTCAACAGCCCTTACGACGTAAGGGCTTTTTGCCGTGTCTGGACCCCACGAAGCACATCACCAGCTCCTCACTCAGGGTCCCTCCTGCCTCCCCTGGATCTGCTGGGGCATGTCCCAGGCAGGGGGCGCCTAGTGAACACCGAGCCCCCCTGCTTCACGCGCTACCTGGTGCAGCCCCTGGACTTTGGGGTGGAGTTGGGGTCACATCCACAGGGCCTTCCGGGTAGGCGTGTCTTCAGGATGGGCCCTTCTCCCAGTGTACTGGGGCCCCCCTACTCCCCACAGGCCTGCCGTGGAGTCACTGGCTGGGCTTTCGCCGCTCCTTGTGCTGTCCTGGTTTGGGCTTCATCTGCACCCTCCCTGTCCCTCTGCAGTGACTACCATGAGAGGTGGCCTGGCCTGGTCTCTGCTCCCTGTGTCCAGCCTCCACTCCCACCCCTGCAGTTCCTGCTGCCCGACCCACTGCCTACCTCATCCTTCACCCCGGACGGTTCCTGTAACCACCCCTCCCAACTCCCCAGTCTCAGGATCCCTGCTCCCTCTGGGCCCTTATTGACCCTACTCTTCAGCCAGTGGTGCCCCCCTTGACCCCCCTACTCCTGGGGACCAGCCCAGAGGCCGCCAGTGGCCCCCGTGGCCATCTCCTCCTGGTGTGCCCCGAGTTGTGGCCTTAGTTGAGTCCCATGTCCAGAGGGAGCTTGGAGAGGGAAGGGCTTGTCCCAGGCCCTCCACAGTTCAGGGGCTGAGTATCCCTTCCTTCCTTCCTTCCTTCCTTCCTTCCTTCCTTCCTTCCTTCCTTCCTTCCCTCCCTCCCTCCCTCCCTCCCTCCTTCCCCCCTTCCCCCTTCCTCCCTTCCTTTCTTCCTTCCTTCCTCCCTCCCTTCCCTCCTTCCTTCCTTTTTTTTAAGAGATAGCGTCTCGCTGTCACCCAGGTTGGAGTGCAGTAAGTGGTACAGTCTTGGCTCACCGCACCTTCCACCTCCTGGACTCAATCAGTCCTGCCTCTGCCTCCCGTGTTGCTGGGACTACAGGTGTGTGCCAACGTGCTCAGCCTGGGCTAATTTTCTTAGGCTGCCATAGCAAAGCACCACGAATCAGGTGGCTTAAGACAATAGAAATGTGTTGTCTCTCATCTCTGAAGGCCAGAAGTCTAAGATCAAGGAGTCAGCGTGGCTGGTTCCTCCTGAGGCCATGAGGGAGGAGGGAGAGCCAGTCTCAGGCCCCTTTCCAGCTCCTGGTGGCCCAGCGATCCTCGGCAGGCTCTTGACTTGTAGACGCAGCACCCCGATCTCTGCCTTTGTTGCCGCTTGACCCACTTTCCTCAGTGTCTCTGTCCTCCCCTCTCATGGGGGCACCAGTCATTGGATGCAGGGACCTCCTTAATTCCAGGATGATCTCATTTCAAGATCCTGCACTAATTACATCTGCAGAAACTCTCTTTTCAAATAAGATTACATTCCAAGGTTTTGGTGGACATGAGTTTCAGGGGAGCTGAGAGTCCATTTAGCACAGGACCCGATTCATCCTGGGCTGCCTGGCCTTGAACTCTGGGCCGCTCCTGCTACCTTGTGCTGCCTCCAGCTGGACGGCAGGCCCCCCGCTAGCCCGTGAACCCCACCGAGCAGACACATTGCTTATCTTCGGGAGACTCATTCCAGAAACACCGCCCACAGCTTCCTGCTCATCACACCTCGGCTGCCTGGCTGCCCCGGGGGATGGGGGGCAGGCACTGCTGATCACCTTTGTACCACAGACACTTGGCCCTTCAGGGCTAGGGCACACTGGAGCCCCCTCTCCTCACCCACCCTGCACCCCGGGGGCTCCTGCAGGGAGAGTCCTGGGCTCTATGGGCTTCGCCTGGGTTTGGCTGCCTGTGGTTGCCCCCCTGACGACTTGGGATGTGGGGCGATTCTGGGCTGCCCAGTTTCAGATACACCTGTCTATGGACAGCTCCTATAATTCCTGGGGGTGGTTCCGGGCCCCCAGGGTCAGGGCATGTTGGCCTGCAGAAAGACACAGGCAGGCGGCTTATTTGTGAGCAGGTGCCACAGACTGAATTGTCTCCCCCAAACTCACACGTTGAAGCCTTCACCCCCAGCGAGGCTGTATTTGGAGATGGGGCTGTTAGGAGGTAGTTAAGGTTAAACCAGGCCATAAGGGGGGGTTCTGATCTCTAGGACTGGAGGCTTCGTAAGAAGAGGAAGAGAGATCTCTAAGCACACACAGCTGGGAGAGGCCAGGGCCAAGAAAGGCACTGTACCTGGAACCTGGTCTGGGTACTGCTGGACCCTGATCTTGGACTTCCAGCCTCCAGAAGGAAGGCATTCTGTCCAGGGGAAGACATTTCTGTCATTTAAGCTGCTTGGTCTTTGGTATTTTATTATGGCAGCCTGGGCTGCTGAGACAGAGGATTATTTTGGATGCAGCGGTTGGGTGTCCGGCAGGGCTTCCTGGGGAGGTGGTGCTTGAACTGAGTCCCAGATGATGAATGGGAACCGTTGTGGAAGGTTCCAGACAAGGGCTTGGTGGGTGCAGGGCCCAGCAGCAAAAGGCAGGGGAGGGCCTTGAGTGCCGCCAGTGGGGAGTCGGGGTTTGCCTCTGGGGGAAGGAAAAGAGAGCTTTAAACCTGGGGATACTCCAGAAGCCTTTCAGAATAATGACAGGAGGCCGGGTGTGGTGGCTTATGCCTGTAATTCCAGCACTTTGGGAGGCCAGGCATGAGGATCACTTGAGGCCAGGAGTTCAAGACCAGCCTGGGCAACATAGGAAGACCCCATCTCTGAAAATAAAAAACTTAGCTGAGCGTGGTGGTGGGCACCTATAGTCCCAACTACTCGGGAGGCTGAGGCAGGAGGATCATTTGAACCCAGAAGGTGGAGGCTGCAGTGAGCCATGTTCACTCCACTCCACTCCAGCCTGGGCAATAGGGCAAGACCTGTCTCTTAAAAAAAAAAAAAAAAAAAAAATGATGATAAGAGACAGCCCTTCCGGCTGGGGAAAGAGCCTGGATTGTAACTGAGGCCCCTTCTGTCTTCCCTTAGTGCCTCAATTTACCAGCTTGCAAAATAAGGGTGCAGCTGTGTTTCCCCCACTTAGGACTGCCGCAAGGCCCCACCCAGGGTGGGCGCTTGGCCAGCTGGCAGGGCTGGAGTCTCCTTTGTGGGGAGGGAGGCCCCTGTGAGCCAGCTGTGTGCGCTCAGCCCCCGAGGGACTCTTCACACATCCCAGCCGCCACCTACAAGAGAAACAAAACGTGCTCACGGCAGACCCTCTGTTCAGCTGGGTCTGGAAATTTGGCAGCAGCAAACATGCCTGATAAAAGGCATTCCGAGGCGGGCCTGGTGTTTGTGTATGTGGTTCTGTATTTACACGAGTGGAGGGAGCAAGGAGGCAGCAGGGGAGTGTCTCCAGGGCCCAGGAGACTCAGCCTGGAATCCACGTGCCCCTGATCATCATTCCTTATCGCTCCCCAAGCTTGGCAGGTGTTTACTGAGGAACTCTGGTGGACCAGCCAGGCAGCGAGGGTTCAGCTTGGCTCTTCTCACCAGGCCCTCAGTAAACGTGGGGACCCACGGTATGGAGGAACTGAGGCAAAAACAAAGTTGACAGCCAGAATGAACTCAGAATGGACCAAAGACCTAAAAGCAAGAGCTAGAAGTGTAAAACTCCTGTAAGAAAACAGAGGGGCTGGCCGGGCGCGGTGGCTCCTGCCTGTAATCCCAGCACTTTGGGAGGCCAAGGTGAGCGGAGCACTTGAGGTCAAGAGTTCAGGACCAGTCTGGCCAACATGGTGAAACCCCATCTCTACTAAAAATACAAACATTCGCCAGGCATGGTGGTGCGCGCCTGTAATCCCAGCTGCTTGGGAGGCTGAGAATCGCTTGACCCCGGGAGGTGGAGGGTGCGGTGAGTCAAGATCATGCCACTCCACAGCAGCCTGGGTGACAAGAGTGAGACTCCGTCTCAAAAAAAAAAAAAAAAAAGTCCAGAACAGATAAATCCACAGAGACAAGAAGCGGATTAGAGGCTGCCAGGGGCTGGGGAAGGGGAATGGGGAGTGACTGCTGATGGGGATGGGGTTTCTTTATGGAGTGATTGAAATGTTCTAGAACCAGACAGAGGTGATGGTTGACAGTGTACTAAATGCCTCTGAATCATTCATTTTCAAACAAGATCATGGTAAATTTTTTATGTGGATTTTATTGCAGCTTTTTTGAAAGCATATTTTTCACGTAAAAGATTCAAAAAAAATAAAAAGAAACAGGACACAGAGAGAAACCAACGATGGGCCAGGCACACTGGCTTACACCTGTCATCCCAGCACTTTGGGGGCCAAGGCGGGAGGATTGCTTGAGGCCAGCCTAGACAACATAGGGGGACCCTGTCTCTACAGAAAAAAAAAAAAAGGCCATGGTGGTGCACACTACTCCCAGCTACTTAGAAGGCTGAAGTGGGAGGATTGTTTGAGCACAAGAGGCTGCAGTGAGCCCTGATCGTGCCACTGCACTCCAGCCTGGGCCACAGACAAAGACCCTGTCGCAAATAAAAGAGAGAGAAAGAAAACAGATGCGGGATGTCAGTCTCAGGCTGTGGCCTCGCTGCTCCGAGCTGTGTTCCCACACACACAGTCTCCAGAGGTGGGCAGTGGCAGCTCCCTGGAGAGGGTCCGTCAGGGCTGGCAGCTCCTGCTACACAGCAGGCGATCCCCTCAGTCACTAGCCTGTCCTGTTCCCCTGGGACCCAGCACCTGGAGGTGGGCAGCAGCTCCCACATTCCCTGTGTACCCTGCAGCCATTACCCAGCCCTGGCCTCCGGGAGAATGAATCGGTCAGGGGATGCCAGGCATGCATCCCTTACCCCTATGGCGAGGCGTCTGGGCAGAAAATCGTCCCCCACAACAGGCACAGGTGATGGCAATGGGCATCTGAGCAAAATGTGTGAGATCTGGGGCTCTTTGCTGGGCCCTTGGAGGAGCACAGGAGGAGGCTTGAGGGTCAGACGTGGGAAGTTCTATGTCCACAAGTCAGGGGCAGAAGGCTTTGCCGCAGCCTCCGACATCACTCGGAGCTTTGGGGTGCCTGCCAGAGACTTGGACGCCCTAGGGCTGGGCAGAGGCCTAAGGGCTCTTGTCCCTGTCTCCCTTCTCACACTGGCATCAGCCCCTCCTGGCACTGGGGATGCCGTCCCTGCTGGCGCGTCTGGTTAAAAGCCGGCCTGGAGGGTGTTTACCTCCTTTGTTCTGTTTGATCCAGGGCAGTGACAAGGGGAGCCCCCGGGGAGCGGGGGATCCTGAGCATGGCACTGGATCGAGGCGTACGCCAGCTCCTGCAGGCCTCGTTTTGAAGCTGAGGTCTCAACTGCAGGGAGCAGATGGCATGTCCCCCGGGAGTGCTGGGGCAGGGGCGGTGACAGGGCTGTGGGGCCGGCTCTGGGCAGCATGGACAGGTGAGGCCTCACGGTAGAGGCCTGGAGCCCTCAGGGGAAGAGTCCTGCTCTGGCTGTTGATGGTAAGTGGCTCCAGAAGCTTCCGTTCCCTCAATGACCGTATTTCACCCCTGGTGGCCCATCTCAGACCCTATGAGCTCCCAGTCCTGGGCCTCTGCACCTGCTGTTCCTCCTCCCCTGCAAGGCTCCCCAGTGCTGTGTCTCTGCCAGTCCACAGCCGCACAGTGGCTCAGGCTGAAGCTCCCACAGTCACCACTTGCCTGGAGAGCTAATGCTTGCTGCCCGCTCTGGGCTGTGGGCTCGTGTGAGCAGTGCCCATCTGGCTGGCTGGCTGCCACGTCCACCGAACCTAGAACCATGCCCACTACTGGGCAGACTCTTGCCTTGAGTCTGTCAGGGGAGGTGGGGACATTGCCGTGGTGGGGCGAGAGCCGGGCTGGCTGAGCGGGTGGGTGCCTGAGCCTTGGTTGGTTCTCAGCTATTGGCCCAGCTGGGCTTCATGCCAGCAGCAGGGGTTCCAGCCAGTGTGGACATGGGAGGATGAAGGCTCTTGCCCTGTGGGGGCGTCCTTCAAGTCAGCACACATCCCTGCCTGTGGCTGCTGGGACGCTTGGAGATCCCTCCAAGGCCCAGGCCTCCTTCCCCATTCCAGGGTCCCTCTTGGGAAGCCCCGAGTTATGGGGCTACAGGGTCAAGGGGTGCAAATCCCCGGGGTCCTGGTCAGCTCCCAGGATCCAAGATCCAGGTGCGTCCTGTGCATTCGCTGAGCTGGAGAGAGTGTTCGCTCCCCACCTTCCTCTTGTAGGGCCATGCCTCAGGCTGAGGTGCATGCTGCCTCTGCACTCAGGCAGTCTCTGTGCTTTCTTGAGCCTCAGTTTCCCCATCTGGACTGTCAGGGGAGGGGCCGTGCAGAGGGCAGCCCCTTGGGAGAGGCTCAGTGCTGGGCAGCGATGGGCCCAGGGGGAAGAGCCTTCTAGTACAGGCAGCACCTGTGCAAAGGCCCGGAGGTAGCGACTGGTGGCTCCGGGAGAAAGCATGTGAGCTGGAGCCTAGTGGTCATGGAGAGTGGGGACTAGACTTGGAAGCCTAGAGGTGGGGAGGGGGGAAACTGAGGCCTGACTGGCACAGACAGCGCCTCCCTCCCTGGCCCCCCACAGGGAGGCCCTGGGTCTGCCACAGCTTTGCAGGGCCGAGCTCAGCCATCAGCCCACCTGCTTCCCTCAATCTCATTAGAAGGTTGGCCGGTTGCCATGGCAATTGCTTCTGGGCCTGACCATGGCTGGCCAGTCTGCAGAGCGAGCCCCAGGAAGGGCCGGCAGGTGGGGGTGTCGCTGTGCCCTGTGCAGGATTCCTGGGAGACTGAGTGCTGCCCCAACATCTCTCCACATCCTGGAGAAGTAGCCACAGGCTCATTACACTGGGGCCACCTGGCCTCCATTCCCCCACCTCGGGGCCCCTGCTCCATCCAGCCCTGTGGACGCTGCCTGGACAGGGCAGGGGGCATAGACTCAGCAGGAGCGTGGATGTGGGCACAGACAGAGGCAGAGGTGGGTGTTCTCCAGGGCGAGGGTCCTGTCAGCAAGCGGAGGCCTGAGAAGCCACTTTTACGTAGGGCTCTATAGAGGGGTCAGGTGGGGAGGTAGGACTTTGTGTGAGGGGGTCCCGGCACAGGCTGTATCAGGAGCGGGGGTCCCTGCAGTCAGCTTGGTAGTGTCAGAGCTTCTGGGTCCACATCTGCCTCCCACGTGCCTCCATTGATGCTGGTGAGCTGTCATCTGAGATCGGGTGGCTTCAGTAACACTTGTCCCGGGTGGGGCCATGTGACTTCAGGCATGCTGGTCACGCAGAGGTTAAGTTTCAGGCATGTGGGGCCTCAGTTTTCCCATCTGGAGAGTGGCATGTACTGGTACCCCCTCAAAAGCCCTGTAGAGGGGTGAATCATGTCCCACAAAAAGATATGTCCACACTCTCATTCCTGGAACCTGGGAAGGTGACCTTACAGTTGACTCTTGAATCAATGGTTTTGAGCCACGCATGTCTACTCATGTGGATTCTCTCCCGCTTCTGTCATGCCTGAGACAGCAAGACCAAGCCGCCGCCCTCCTCCTCCTGCTGCTGCTGCTGCTGCTCCTCCTCCTCCTCCTCCTCCTCCTCCTCCTCCTCCTCCTCCTCCTCCTCTTCCTCCTTCTCCTCCTCAGCCAGCTCTACGTGAAGGACGGTGAGGACAAAGACCTTTGGGATAATCCCCATCCACTTCACAAATAGCAAACATTTTCTCTTCCTTAATGATTTTCTTAGTATCATTTTCTTTTCTTTAGCTTTATTGTAAGAATACAGTATGTAATACGTAGAACATACCAAATCTGTGTTAATTGACTCATATTATCAGTGAGGCTGCCAGTCAACAGTAAGCTATTAGTTAAGTGTTGGAGGAGTCAGAAGTTATACTGGAGTGGGGCACTGTGGCTCATGCCTCTAATGCCAGCACTTTGGGAAGCTGAGGTGGGAGGACTGCTTGAAGCCAGGAGTTGGAGACCAGCTGGTCAACATAGTGAGACCCCATCTCTACAAAAAATTAAAAATTAGCCAGGCATGGTGGTTTGTGCCTGTGGCCCCAGATACTCAGGAGGCCAAAGCAGGAGGATCACCTGATCCTGGGAAGCCAAGGCTGCAGTGAGGTGTGATTGTGCCACTGCCCTCCAGCCTGGGCGACAGAGTGAGAGCCTGTCTCAAAATAAATAAATGAATAAATAAATAGAAGTAAAAAGTATAAAAAGAAAAAAAATTATACTTGGATTTTTGGCTGCATGAGGGTCGGCTCCCCAATCCCTGTGTTGTCTCAGGGTCAACTGTAGTTGGAAATAGGGTCTCCAGATGAGACCATCCTGGATTAGGGAGGGCCTTTCTCTTTAACTGTAAGAGAAAGGAGAACTGAGCCAGGCCCAGTGGCTCACTCCTGTAATCCCAGCACTTTGGGAGGCTGAGGCAGGTGGATCACCTGAGGTCAGGGGTCTGAGACCAGCCTGGCCAACATGGCGAAACCCCATCTCTACTAAAAATACAAAAATTGGCTGAGTGTGGTGGCACGCCTGTAATTCCAGCTACTCAGGAGGCTGAGGCAGGAGAATCGCTTGAACCCAGGAGGCGGAGGTTGCAGTGAGCCGAGATCGTGCCACTGCACTCCAGCCTGGGCAACAAGAGGGAGACTCCATCTCAAAACAACAACGACAACAACAAAGCCAGAGGCTGGTGCGATTGTGACTTAGGGGGCTGCTTCTGGAGCAGGGGTGTTGGGGATGCCCCTCTAAGGAGGGGCCATCAGGCCTTGCATGGGGGGTCAGCAGGGAAAGGACAAGCTGGGGGCACTTTGGGGCTTGGGCGGCTGGAGGGAGTGAGGCTGGGGAGGCTGGAGGCAAAGCGTGGTTAATGGGACACCCACCCGCCCTCAGCAGGGCCCTCCAAATCGCCAGTGGGGTCTACTCTCACGGCCGGGCAGCCAGGACCAGATGCCCATCTATCTGACCCACAGGCCATGAGTGAGGGGCACCCTGGGAGCTGCAGCTTTCCTGACTCCTACCAGACGCCTTCTCCAGGCCTCAGCTGTTTCACCTGTGGCCCCGCTTGTTGACAGCCATGAGGATGGTGTGGAGACAGGACACCTGAGTCCCAGCTCAGCCCCGAGCCTCTGTGTAGGGCAGGCTGGAGCTGCTGTGGCATCCCAGGAGCTCCCTCCAGAGCTAGCCGCTGGTTCCAAGTGAGGGTTACACCTTGAGGTGGCTTGTGTTGCCTGGGCCAGCTAAGGAAGGGGGTGGCCAAGCTGCCCTCTGAGGCCTCCTGGGTTTTAATCTTAAGTGCTTGTACAGCCTCCAGACGGGCCTGTCACCTGGCTTGTGAAGTCAGCTGTGGAGGGGGTGCAGCAGCGTTCATTCATTCATTCATTCACCCCCTCACAGCTTTGTTCACTTGTGGATTCCGCTGGCAGGCGCTGCTGAGCAGCGGGCCCTGGGCTGGCTGCTGGGTTCACAGAGCTCCTCCTCAGGGTCTCAGTGGTTTGGGGAGCACAGCGTGGTGAGGGGCAGGGGACTGTGACGTGGCGATGAGAAAAGCTGTGATGTTGCCTGCAGTGCAGTGACATCTGGCAGTTCTTCCAGCTGAGGCCAGAGGTCCGCGGGGGCAGAGCCCAAGCTGGCGTCCCACCACCCTGAGACCCCAGAGAAAGGAGGACCCTGCTCCCAGGGTTTTCAGCCAGGCTGGGGAGGACAGTCAGCTCCTGCAGACTCAGGAGTCTCCGTGCCCACCCTCTGGCTAGAAAATTCACTGGAAGGACTCCCCAGAAGCCGTTTTGTTCATGCTTATGGTTTATTGCAGCGAAAGGACACATTAAAATTACCCAGGGGAGACTGGGTGTGGTGGCTCACACCTGTAATCCCAGCATTTTGGGAGCCTGAGGCAGGCGAATCTCTTGAGGTCAGGGGTTCGAGACCAGCCTGGCCAATGTGGTGAAACTCTGTCTCTACTAAAAATACAAAAATTAGCTGGGTGTGGTGTTGCATACCTATAATCCCAGCTACTCAGGAAGCTGAGGTGAGAGAATCGCTTGAACCCTGGAAGCGGAGGTTGCAGTGAGCCGAGATAGCATCACTGCACGCCAGCCTGGACAACAGAGCTAGACTCCGTCTTAAAAACAAAATCACCCAAGGGAAGAGGCAGATGGGCAGGGTCCAGGAGAAACCAGGCCGGAGCCTCCAGTCAGCCCCTCGTGTGAACAGTGCGTAATTCTCCCAGCATGGAGCACTGCCAGCCGCAGAAGCTCCCCTGGCCTGCATGTCCAGGGTCTGTACTGGGGGCTGGTCCTGTAGACATGGCTGACCACGCTCATGGCCAACCTGTCTCTAGTCTCTGCAGATGTCAAGCTGATGTGCCCAAACCCCCACCCTAAAACCACAGTGTGAGCAGACTCTGCCATAGCCCAAGGCCTCAGGCACACAATGACACTCTTATCAGGCAGGATATTCTCCTGCAGGTCACCTCCCAGGAGCTGGGGACAAAGGCCAGACCTCTCTTGGGGCCGGCTTAACCCTTTACTGTACAACTCCTCATGCAAAACCAAGAATGAGCATGGGGTTCCCAAAAGAAGAGCAGAGGCCAGGCGCGGTGGCTCATTCCTATAATCCCAACACTTTGGGAGGCCGAGGCGGGTGGATCACTTGAAGTCAGGAATTTGAGACCAGCCTGAGCAACATGGTGAAAAACCCTGTCTCTACTAGAAATACAAAAAAAAAAAAAAAATTAGCCAGGCATGGTGCCTATAATCTCAGCTAGCTGGGAGGCTGAGGCAGGAGAATCACTTGAGCCTGGGAGGTGGAGGTTGTAGTGAGCCAAGATGGCGCTACTGCACTCCAGCCTGGGCAACAGAGCGAGACTTCATCTCAAAAAACAAACAAACAAACAACAACAACAAAGAAGAGCAGAGTCCCCACTCAGTGTCCACTCCTGGCCTGGGGGCTGTGCTCCGAAGCCTGAGTGCCTCCAGCAAAGTGGACAGGAGCTGGGTATTGTGGGCAAGGTTTGGACAGAGATGGGGCTTGGGAACCATGAGAGTTCTGTGCATCCCCAGTCCTGTAGATTGTCCCCGCATCCCAGGTTTCCTGTGGCCCGGGGACATAGTGCAAACAAAGCTGCTTCAGGGAGTTCTTGCCCCTGATGTCTGGCCTCCTGGGAGCTGGCGGCTCAGCCCGTGAAGAAAGCACATGTGGCATGAGTACCTGCTGTGTCACACGTCATGTGTCCCTCTCACACCCACCTGTAGCACTCACTCTAGGTGGGGGACACAGGTCCAGGAGGGGTCACAGCCTTTAGGGCCATACAGTCAGTGAGAGGTGAACGTAGCACAGGTTTCTGTCATGCTACTTGGACACAGAAGAGGGTGGATAAAGTCACAGGAGGCCACAGGCGACCTATGCCCAGGTAGGTGTGGAGTGGGAGCTGTAGGACCCCCACCCTGCACCCCCTCCCCTTGCTGCAGCCCGGAGCTGGCCTGTTTCATCTGGTGTGACTGCTGGGAGGGACACTGTGGATGTTCTGGCCAGCGGCCACCAAGGGCTCCCAGCACAGACCCTGGGCCGGACCCCCAGGCCCTCGAGAGCCACCCAATAACACACAAGGTTAATCTTACCATCGGCTCCACTTCAGCTCACAGGAAACAGCTGTTTACCTGGGCGAGGTGTTCAGCCGGGCAGGCGGCCAGTTCCCGAGCTTTACTTCCGCCTTCGGTGTCCAGGGCCCCCCAGGAAGCTGGGGTGGTGGGGCAGCCAGCTCTCCACGCACTGCCAGGAGCTGTTTGTAAGGAACGAGTCGGCCTTGTTGTGTACACAGTATCCACCCTAGCAACCGCCCCTGCTGGGCCAGAGTGGACAACCACCCCTCCTTCCTGCCTGCCCAGTGCTGCCTTTCCTCACAGTGGCTGCCTCCCCCAGTTGCATGGCGGGCATCATGGACCAGCATCCCCAAGGGCCTCGGGTCGTGCCACCTGGGTCAGGGGCCTCTGATACTGGCAAATCAGCATCAGCCACGTGAAGGGGAGGAGGCCAGGTTCCAGCCCTGTTCAGAGTCAGCGTGACCGGTCAGGGAGCTCCTGGCCCCTGGTTCTGTGCCCCGATGCCATCAGGGAGTGGGAAGCAGGGATGGAGCCGAGATGAAGGCGCTCAGCTGGGCCCAGCCCCCAAGAGGCTGGGAGGGACCACGAGGAAGGAACATGGGGCTCAGGACCCTCTAGAACTCAAGCTGGGTCTGGGGGACTGACTTGGCTGCTCTGGCTCTGTGTGGGCTGCCATCGGGATCACAAGTCCCATGCTTTGAAGGCCGTCACCACGCTTCTGAGACAGCTTCCTCCAATTCAGGCCAGTGGAAAGCCGCCTGTCCTGCCAAGTCACAGCCTCTGGCCGTGATAAGAAATGGCTCCCCTGGGCTGGTGAGGGGCCTCCTTGGCAGGCTGCAGGCCCGCCAGTGCCTCTCTTGCTCATTCACTGACTGGCCGAGTCAGCAGCAAGGCAGCCAACTCCCCAGGTTCACAGTCATGGGTTTCTGCATGGTGCATTGCCCCGCCTGGGGAGCCGTCCTGGCACCTCGGGTTTCTGATTCTGCCATTTTTGGTGGAGGGACACCTGGTTTCCTTAAGCATCTGGGTCATGAGGTCCTGCAAACTTCTGCACTTAGGCTGTCAATCCCACCACTTGGGTCTTTTTGTGCCTTTGGGGCTGGCACTCTGAGGTGAGCCTGGGAGGTGACCCCTCCCGCAGCTGCTGGCTTCTCTCTCGCAGCTCCAGCTCCAGAAATCCCAGTACCTGCAACTGGGCCCCAGCCGCGGCCAGTACTATGGCGGGTCCCTGCCCAACGTGAACCAGATCGGGAGTGGCACCATGGACCTGCCCTTCCAGGTGAGTGCCCCACCCCCTGGCCCTGCCCCCATTGTGGGGAGCTTCCCCCAGCCTCCCACTGGGGGCCAGACATTGAGGACAGCTGGGGTCATCAGACATTTGGCGGAGCCCACCCAACCCCTGCCTTCTCCTTGTCTGTCCTGGGAACCAGAGGAAGCAAAGTGGCCCCACCAGGGTGCACCAAGATCCCCTGCAGCCCATTCCCCATCAGCAGACCCCGAGGCGAGCCCTCCATCTGGCCTCCAGCATTTCGGCAGCCGCTACACCTGTTGGCCGGCTGTGCGGCAGCGGGAACCGCTCGGGGCCATTGGGGCTTGGCTCTGTCCTGCCTCACTAATCCGCAAGCCCAGCAATTCTCAGAAGGAGGCCCGGCGGCCTGACCCCACTTGTCTGCAAACGTTTCTTGGCAGAGGCCCACACAGCGCGGCTCCCGCAGGCCGCACAGCCGCCGTGCACAGCCTTATCGTAAACAGGAGATAAGGCCCACAGCGGCCCTCTTCCCTGTCCCTGGTCTGCGGGTGGAAATGGAGATGAGGTGGGGCCGAGGGAGCTGGCTTATGAATCAGGGCCACCCCCAGGACGGTGTCTGGGCTCTGCATGGACAGGTCCCCCTGGGGGGGTCACACCTACTCTATGGCTGAGAAAACCACCTCGGACACAGCCATGGCCACTGACAGGCCAGATGGAGCCGGGGCCCCTCCCGAGTCACCCACCAGCTCCACCACCACCTGCACCGCCGCTGGACAGGGCAGGGATCCTTGGGCTGGCTACCACGGTGCGCCTCCCCGGCATACACTGAGTGCGGGCCGTCACTGATGCTGGGCGTGTTCTTTGTCACAGCCCTTCCCAGCCGGGTTTTCTCCCCTCCTGCCCTTCTCTACCTTTCCTGTTTCTCCTGTCCCCTCTTCCCTGGAGGAGAGTCTCTCTCTGGGCAAGCTCAGCCTGAGTGGGGCTGAGGGGCACAGGACCCTGTTGGGTGTCTGTTGCCCGAGGCCCACAGCCTGGGGAGGGGGGTCCCACGCATCCCGCCTTTGGGGCCAGGCAAGGCAGCAGCGTCTCAAAGTCTCGGTTCTTTGCATTTTCAGCCCAGCGGATTTCTGGGGGAGGCCCTGGCAGCGGCTCCTGTCTCTCTGGTAAATGAGCCCCCAGGCTGAGGCCGCGGCGTCCCCGGCGCCAGCCTGCAAGACCCCGACCCGTGTGCGGGCGCTGGGGATCCCTGAGCTCCCCAAGCGGCCGCCCCTGCGTCTCCCAGGGAGGTGGAGGTGTCCCGTCCGCCAAATGGAAATGGATCCACTCCGCACCCCGATCTCGGGAAGTGCGTATGGTCGCGTCGAGAGGCCCTGGGGACTCTTGGGGTCCATCTGGGGCAGATGCCACAGCCGCGCATCCCCATCTGGGGTCCAGCAGAGCAGAATCCAAGCATGTGCCCCAAAGCTGCATGGTCCGTCCCTACACACACACACACACACACACACACACACACACACACACACACGTTTACGCATCTCCCAAACCAGGCCAGCAGGCAGGACGTGGCGAGCCCGGGTGTGGCCAGCCCCCGCTTCATTCTGCCTCTGACTCGGCTTTGGCTGCCTCAGTTTCCCTCTGGGCTTCAAGGCATCTCTGGAAGGAGATGAATGGCCCCTGCCCTGAGGAGCCTGTGCGCTGGACAGCACAATTCCCACCCTAATCGTCACAGGCCCACGTCTCCCATGCCCACAGCCTTTTGGGGGCAAGAGCCACAGAAAGACCCAAACCAGCAGAGTTCATGCTGGATCAAAGAAAGACTTGGGGGTCCCCAGGGCTGGGGACAGTAGTCAGCCTTGAACTCTGGCCGAGGCTGGGACAAAGCAGCGATCCTAGCCATGGACAGGCTTCTGGAGAAGAGACTCACTTTAGTATCAGAGTCTCATTTTGCCCGGCTGCCCAGAGAAGGCACAAGGGCTCAGGGTCCAGATGGCCAGACCGGGGGACTGGCTGCATCCAAAGCTGGCAGAGCCTGCTGATCTCACCCCGGTCAGATAGCAAGTGGGCAACACAGGGTCAGGGCGGGCTCCTGGCAGCCCCGGGGGCATGAGGCCAGGCATGTAGCAGGGCCTGGGGAGGGCCAGCCTGGTGCCAGCCCCAGGTGCTGGGAGGAAGCCCCGTCCAGCCAAGCAGTGGGCCATGGCTCCGGAAGGCGCCTGTACTTGGCTCCGGTGGTGCCTGGAGTGCCTGGAGGAGGCTGCGGGGGAGGGTGTGTGGGGGCCGCGTCTCAATCAAGAGCAGCCCTGGGCTCCACAAGGAAGCCTCCCAGGAACTCGCGCTTGGCCAGGTGGGCCCCAAAACAGCCCTGGGCTGGAAGCCCCTGGGCCGTCTCTTGGCAGGCCCCTCCAGGGATGACGTAGGTGGGGGTAGGAGGCCGTCCAGGCCCAGAGAGAGAGGGCGGAGGCCTGTCTGCACCTGGTGAGGCTGGGGAGGAGGGCTGCCCAGGCCGGCTACACCCCTGGCACCCGGCGGGCGCTGGCCCCGAGCTTGTGCCGCTCTGCCTGGCCTGTGCATGCCAGCTGCACTGCACGCCCCTGCCACCCTGGCTCCCGGGACCCCAGCTCACACCCCCTCCCTGCCCCCCAGTGCTTGGAGAGCCGAGGAGCTGGGGCTGAAGGAAGAAGCCCATCCCAGGCTGTGGAGCGATGGCCGAGGGTGCTCCGGAGTGGGGGGCCCTGCGATCAGACTCTGGGGCCAGCGCTGGGGCCACAGCTGGTAACCATTGTTTGGGTTTCTCTCTCTGTTTCCATCTCCTCCTCCCCCAGACCCCCTTCCAATCCTCGGGCCTGGACACCAGCCGGACCACCCGACACCATGGGCTGGTGGACAGGGTGTACCGGGAGCGTGGCCGGCTCGGCTCCCCACACCGCCGGCCCCTGTCAGTGGACAAACACGGACGGCAGATATCCTTTTCCCCAGAGGATGAGGGTGGGGGCCAGGCCCTGTCAGTGCCGGCAGGACCCCAAGTTTACCCAGCAGGTTCTGACACGGCTGCCTGCTTCCAGCCCTGGGAAGAATCAGGGCAGCACCATCTGGGAGGCTTGATCTCAGGGCAGCTTGGGGGACTTCCTGGAGGAGGTTGTTCCACAAGCCCTAGAGCCTTTGGCCAGACTTGGGGGCTCAAGGGGCACAGAGAACAGCTTCCAAGGCAGGAGTTGAGGAAGGTGATACCTGACCACAGAGGGCTTAGACACCTGGCAGGGCAGTAGGGCCAGGAAGGCGGTGAGCAGGGAGCCCACACAGTCAAGGCTGTGAGCTGATGAGGCCTCTCCTATGCGCTGCACGGAGGGCAGCCCAGCCAAGGCAGTGGGGCTAAGGGGGTCTGTGTGAGATCCGGACGCACCCAAGGGAGGCTCCATCTCTGTAAGACAGGAGTAAAATTCGCCTCTCCGACTCGGTCAAGCAGAGATCAGCCAGAGTCCCCCACTCCCCTCCAACTCAGCCGCCCCTTGGTACTCAGCCAGCCGGGCCCCACAACACCAGAGTCTGAGCGGCCTCAGGTTGCTCCCGGGATACCCCGGCTCTCCAGAACAGAGAAGCTTGTTCTCCGGTTCTCATTTCCGTGGGCTGGGGGAGCTCGACCAGCTGGGCCCCAGACCAAGCCCTTGGGCCCCAGGAGCCACCCCGTCTGCCCAGGATGGAGAGTCCAGACCAGGGTCAGCTGAACTCAGACTCCCCAGCGCCCCCACAGGCCCTACTTTCACAGCCCAGAACCCCCTCCCTTGGAAGAGGTGCAGCCCGCACGTGCGCTCACAGAGCAGAGTGCTGAGTGCTAGGTGGACAGGGCCGTACCCCTGGAGAGCCCCTGGAACGGGGGCTGCTTGTAGCCAGGCAGGAAAGACCGGCAGGAAACGCCCCCCGCCCTACTGGTCCCAGCTGTTTGCAGGCCCCAGGCCGACCCCAGCCAGCCAGCCGGGGCTTCCTGCCCTGGGCTGAGAGTGTGTTGTTGGAGGCGGGGTCTCAGCCAGTGGCACTGCCCCCTTAACTCACGCTCACGCCGACAGCTGCCCCTATGGCACCGTGTACCTCTCACCACCCGCGGACACCAGCTGGAGAAGGTCAGTGGCTGGAGCCCCCCCGCCTCCTTCTTGTTGGAAACAAAACCAGACTCTCAACATGGTTACATGTGGAAAAGCAGGACACAGTCGCTTAAAAAATGACCGAACTAAGATGCATCCAGAAGTTTCTAGAAATTAGCCTTCACCCTGAAACAGGAGTTCCAGCTTTGGGGGGTCTTCTAACATTTCCCTTCCTTCCGTTTATGACAAAAAAAAAAGTGGGACCAGGAGTGGTGGCTCAGGCCTGTAATCCCAGCACTTCGGGAGGCCGAGGCAGGCAGATCACTTGAGGTCAGGAGTTCGAGACAGACCAGCCTGGCCAACATGGTGAAACCCCGTCTCTACTAAAAATACAAAAATTCACCAGCATGGTGGCACATACCTATAATCCCAGCTACTCAGGAGGCTGAGGTGGGATAATTGAACACGGGAGGCGGAGGTTGCAGTGAGCTGAGATCGAGCCACTGCACTCCAGCCTGGGTGACAGAGTGAGACTCCATCGCAAGAAAAAGAAAGTGGGACGAAACCGCATATTCAGCACTGTAGCTTGCTCTTTCCTATTTAATGCTGTATTCAGAGCACGTACCCATGTTACTCAACAGCCATTAAAAATGTGATGATAAAATTATATTAATACATTTAGGATGGAAGATTAGGAAAAATACAGGCCAGGCACGGTGGCTCACGCCTGTAATCCCAGCACTTTTGGAGACCAACGCAGGCGATCACTTGAGCCCAGGAGTTGAAGACCAGCCTGAACAACATAGAAAGATCCCATCTTTACAAAAAATGAGAGAATTAGCCAGATGTAGTAGTGCGTGCCTGTACTCCCAGCTACTTGGGAGGCTGAGGTGGGAGAATTGCTTGAGCCCAGGAGGTCAAGGCTGCAGTGAGCTATGATCATGCCACTACAGTCCAGCCTGGGCCACAGAGTGAGACCCTGTCTCAGGGGCCTAAAATAACAATAATGTAGTTAATATAAAAACATACAATAATATAGATTATGGTTGCACAACAATGTGAATGTACTTAATGTCACAGAACTATACACTTAAAAACAGTTAAAACTATACATGTATACACACATATTTACATACATATGTATACAAACGTGTGTGTATATATATAATTTTTTTTGAGACATGGTCACACTCTGTTACTGAGGCTGGAGTGCAATGGTGCGATCACAGCTCACTGCAGCCTCGACTTCCCAGACTCAATCGTCCCACCTCTGCTTCCAGCTAATTTTTTTTTTTTTTTTTGGAGAGACAAGATCTTGCCACGTTACCCAGGCTGGTCTCAAACTCCTGGGCCTAAGTGATCTACCCATCTCGGCCTCCCAAAGTGCTGGGATTACAGGACATGAGCCACTATGCCTGGCTGTTATATATATTTTACTACAATAGAAATATATGTAACAGGCACAGTGGCTCACACCTATAATCCCAGCACTTTGGGAGGCCGAGGCGGGTGGATCACTAGAGCTCGGGAGGTTGAGGATGCAGTGAGCCATGATCGTGCCACTGTACTCCAGCCTGCGGGGCAGAGTGAGACCCTGTCTCAAAAAAAAAAAAAAAAGAAAAACCATATACATACATACATACATATGCGCGCACACCACACACATACACACACGTTAGTAAACAGAAGAAAAGTAAGCAAGCTGTTCAAAATATATATGTATACTACAATATTAAATTCTCACCAAGCCCATATCATAGGTCGGGCCCTGTTCCTATCATCACATTCATTAACTTACATAAAATGAATGGAGCTTTATGGAATGGGCAGTGTGTTCATCTCCATTGTAGTCCATTTTAGACATGAGGAAATTGAGCACAGAGAGGTCAGAACACTTGCTCAGAGACACATAGCTGGTGGTGGCTGTACCCATACTTTGCCTCGCAGCCAAGGAGGTTTTCTGGGGACCCACTCTTGAGGCACCTGCAGCCAGGAGCAGATTGGGTGGGCTTGTGCCTTCTCCCCATCAGTTCCCAGAGGGAAATGGGGTCCCTGGAGGCAGAGGGAAGAGCCTCTCCTGGGCTGGTTGAAGGAAGACCTCCTGCCTCAGGTTGGCTTCCCAACCACGGGGGCCTCTAAGTGGCTTCATTCCTTCCGGTGCCTTCTAGCCCCTTCCACCTGTCACACTGGGTTTGTGTGACACTGAGCATCCCAGAGGGCACAGTCACCTGATTGTGTTTGTCACTAAGAGGGGACCCGGTGGCAGGCTGGAGGCTCATACCCCAAGGCTGGGCACCTGTGGGGCTCCTTCTTTGGGAGGTTTCAGCAGGAGAGCACCGTCCTTTCCCCAAAGCCAAGAAGCCTTGCTCTATTGCCGAGGTTGGTTCTTGAATTCCTGGGCTCAAGTGACCCTCTCACCTCAGCCTCCTGTGTCGCTGGGACCACAGGCGTGCGCCACCTCGCCCGGCTGCTTTTTGTTCTTCACGGGCTTTGCAGATGAACACCACAGTCACTCTGGTGGCTCTTTTTAGAATGAGGTCCTGAGACTTTGCTCAGGTACAGCAGGTCACAAAAATGATCTACAGCTGCCACCCTGTCCATCCAGCATGTCCCAGCTGGGATCAGGACTGTCGCGTTGTCTGCCTTGGGCTCAGGCTCATTGTCTCTTCCTCCCTCCCCACCAGGACCAATTCTGACTCCGCCCTGCACCAGAGCACAATGACGCCCACGCAGCCAGAATCCTTTACCAGTGGGTCCCAGGACGTGCACCAGAAAAGAGGTATGGACAGGGGACTCGGGTGTCTCTGCTGAGGTGAGGCAAGTCCAGCAGGTAACCCCTGTTCTCCAGGAGGTCACAAGCTTGTGGGCAGATGGCCCTTCAAAGGAAGATTCAGACCATGCTGAGGGATCGGGGGAGGGGATCGGAAACTTTCAGAGGTGGTGCTACTTAAGTTGGGTTTTGAAGAGTGCATAGGAGTTTTCTAGGCAGAGAAAACAACCCTGCAGGCACACGTTGGCTCCCATTCCTGGATTGAGGGCGTGGCCATCAAGTCTGGGTGCTGCACAGATGCTTGTTTCAAATGTAGCGGCAGCAAGCCCATGCAAAGGAGCATTTGTCAGCTCACGACAGAGCAGGCCAGGGGTCGACCTCAAGCCACAGGTTTCAGCTCCTTCCACTGCCTCCCACTGGACTTTCCTGGCTCTGCTGCTGAGAACTCTCCTCGTCTGCAGCCCCTGGGCCCGTCCTAGCTATAGCGAGTGAGAAAGAGGCCATCTCTTCCCAACTCTTGGCCAGAGTGTCGCCTCCAGCTGAGCCATGCACACCCCTGCGGCGGGGGCAGATCTGTACCCAGGTCCTTGGCTCCAATTTGAAGCCGGGTGTGGAGGCGGCACTCTGGGAACCTTCAAGGAGGGCATCTGCTGTCTTAAAAACTGGGGTGGTGCCATCAGAGAAGGGAGCTTGGAGGCTGTGAGGCCAGCCCCAGGGAACCTGGTGTAGCCCAAGGCGCTGAAGCCAGGGAGTTGCACGTGCTTAGGGCTCACATACCTATGCTTGTATTGCTGCTGTTCACTGAGTGGGTGGTTAACACGCAAGGGAGATTCTGCTGATAGGAGGAGGAAGAGGAGGAGGAGGAGGACTGTTGGCCAGAACCTCACTCCAGGGTTCCGGCTCAGCGTGCAGCAGAGACGGGAGGGAGAATAGAATGTCTCCATAATGAAAATGAGGCTTCTGGAACACCCAGGGGTGCTGAGGATGGCACAGTGCCTGGGGCTCCCCTGCTATTCCTAATGAGCAGGCTGTTCTGAGACTGCTGCCTGTCCTACTAGGTCCCCACAAACACAGGACGTCTGAGGGGTGGGCACCAGGATGTCACCATCCCCTGGGACACCATAACCCGGGAAAGGAACTGTGACGTGGGACCCCTAGTGGCCTTGGAGTGGGGGCTTGGTGGGGACACATCATCTATCCCCGCTCTCCTAGGAGGGCCTGAGGTGGTGACAGGGCTGGGGTTGGCCTGGCTGCCTCCTCGCAGCCTGGCTTTCAACAAGGAAGGGTTGGCCTATCTGGCTGTGCTCATCATGGGTCTCCCAGTTACAAGTAAAAAAAATGAAATGTGCAACAGGCATAAAGAAAATGGGGAAATGGGCTGGGTGCGGTGGCTCACGCCTGCAATCCCAGCATTTTGGGAGGCCGAGGTGGGCGGATCACGAGGCCAGGAGTTTGAGACCAGCCTGGGCAACATAGTGAGACTCCGTCTCTACCAAAAATACAAAAAAATTAACTGCGTGTGTTTGCACATGCCTGTGGTTCTAGCTACTCGGGAGGCTGAGGCAGGAGGGGGAATTGTTTGAGCCTGGGAGGTGGAAGTTGCAGTGAGCCAAGATCACGCCACTGCACTCCAGCCTGGGTGACAAAGGGAAACCCTGTCTCAAAAGAAAAAAGAAAATGGGGAAATGTTTACTCTTACCTTGACTGAAAGATCCAAGGAAAGGCACCTTCAGGCCCAGCTGGTTCCAGAGCCTCGACTGATGCCCATCCATCCCGTCACTCAGACTCTCCCTCTCCACTTCTTGCTCTGGGGCTGGCTGACATTGTGGCCGACTCATGGGGCCGCTGCTGCCACGAGTGCACCGGTCCCACCTCCATGAGCATTGAGTGACAGGGTCTGAACCCCTGTGCTTGGTGCCGGGGGCTCAATAAAGGTTCAGCCACTGGGTGCCAGCAGCCCAGAGCAGGAAGCAAGATCAAGTGGTGGATGCGGAACACAACATGCAAGCTAAGGCCAGGCGTGGTGGCTCACGCCTGGAATCCCAACACTTTGGGAGGGAGGCTGAGGTGGGCAGATTGCTTGAGGTCAGGAGTTTGAGACCAGCCTGGCCAACATGGAGAAACCCTGTCTCTACTAAAAATATAAAAATTAGCTGGGCGTGGTGGCACATGCCTGTAATCTGAGGCTGAGGCAGGAGAATCTCTTGAACCCAGTAGGCGCAGGTTGCAGTGAACCAAGGTGCCACTGCACTCCAGCCTGGGTGGGAGAGCAAGACTGTCAAAAAAAAAAAAAAAAAAGAAAAGAAAGAAAGAAAGAAAAATATACACACAAGCTAGGCAGCTGCTCTTGGGAGAGATTCTTGGCTGTTCTCTGTAGCCTGACGCCTCTGAGGCCCACGCTGGTTCAGCCTCTTCTGTGGGAAGCAGAATTCACACATCCTTAGGCTCCAGAGCTGCTGTTTTATATTATTTTATTTTAGAGACAGGGTCTTGCTCTGTCACACAGGCTGGAGCGCCATGGCATGATCACAACTCACTGCAGCCTCTACCTCTCAGGCTCGAGCGAGCCCTCCACCTCAGCCTCTCGCGTAGCTGGGACTACAGGTGAGCACCACCACACCCGGCCAACTTGCTTATTTTTTGTGGAGGTGAGGTTTTGCCATGTTGCCCAGGGTGGTCTCAAACTCCTGAGCTCAAGTAATCTGCCTGCCTTGGCCTCCCAAAGTGCTATAATTACAGGTGTGAGCCACTGTGCCCAGCCTTGTTTCCCTCTTTCTTTCTTTCCTTCCTTCCTTCCTTCCTTCCTTCCTTCCTTCCTTCCTTCCTTCCTTCCTTCTTTCTCTCTCTCTCTCTCTCTCTCTTTCTTTCTTTTCTTCTTTTTTTTTTTGAAACAGAGTTTCACTCTGTCACCCAGGCTGGAGTGCAGTGGCGTGATCTCAGCTCACTGCAACCTCTGCCTCCCTGGTTCAAGCAATTCTCCTGCCTCAGCCTCCTGAGTAGCTGGGATTACGAGTCCCAACCACTGTGCCCGGCTAATTTTTGTATTTTTAGTAGAGACAGGGTTTCGCCATGTTGGCCAGGCTGGTCTCAAACTCCTAACCTCGGGGATCTGCCCACCTCAGCCTCCCAAAGTGCTGGGATTACAGGCGTGAGCCACCACGCCCGGCCTATTTTTCCTTAAGTCACAGATTCTCTGACTCATTTAAAGCTGATGGGCCGGGCACGGTGGCTCACGCCTGTAATCCCAGCATTTTGGGAGGCCAAGGCGGGTGGATCACGAGGTCAGGAGATCGAGACCATCCTGGCTAACACAGTGAAACCCCATCTCTACTGAAAATATAAAAAAAAAAAAAAAAATTAGCCAGGCGTCGTGGCGGGCACCTGTAGTCCCAGCTACTCGGGAGGCTGAGGCAGGAGAATGGCGTGAACCCGGGAGGTGGAGCTTGCAGTGAGCTGAGATTGTGCCACTGCACTCCAGCCTGGGTGACAGAGCGAGACTCTGTCTCAAAATAAATAAATAAATAAACAAACAAATAAATAAATAAAGTTGTTGTTGTTTGTCATGAAGCCCTTTTTTGTGGTTTTAGTACAGTCCACAGAAGTTCCCGTTAGGACAGTTGCAGTCTTACCATGGCCGTGACTCCGTGTGTCAGGGACGTGTCCTCCTGGTGCCACCATGCGGCTGCAAAGAAATTTCTTCTCTGATTCTCCTTCTCCCCCTCCCACCTCCCCAGTCTTACTGTTAACAGTCCCAGGAATGGAAGAGACCACATCAGAGGCAGACAAAAACCTTTCCAAGCAAGCATGGGACACGAAGAAGGTAAGAGCCTATGAGCTTTCAAAAACTTTTTTTCTTCTTTCTCTTCTCGGGCATCACCTGGGCAAAGGTGACAAAATGGCAGGTTGGGGTGGCTTCACCTTCCCGAGACAGGGAACCTCACTCTGATTTTTCCGTCTTCAAATTCAGAGAATCTGTTAGGTCTGTTGATCACTAAGATCACTAACAGCAGGCCTTATCCAACAGGCCAGAACTGCACAAAGAATTACAACCCAGGCCGGGCGCGGTGGCTCACACCTGTAATCTCAGTACTTTGGGAGGCCGAGGCAGGCGGATTGCCAGAGGTCAGGAGTTCGAGACCAGCCTGGCCAACATGGTGAAACCCTGTCTCTACTAAAAATACAAAGAATTAGCTGGGTATGGTAGTGCACGCCTATAATCTCAGCTACTTGGGAGACTGAGGTAGGAGAATCGCTTGAAACCTGGAGGCAGAGGTTGCACTGAGCCGAGATTGTGCCATTGCACTCCTGCCTGAGCAACAGAGCAAGACTCCATCTCAAAAAAAAAAAAAAAGAGAATTAAAGCCCGTTGCTGGTCAAGTTGCAGCAAAAGGGACAGCAATGCGAATTACTCCTCCCCTATGGGAAAGTGAGGCACCAGCCTGTGCCAAAATCCTTTCAAAAGGGTTTGCTCCAGGCTGTGCATGGCTCACGCCTGTCATCCCAGCACTTTGGGAGGCTGAGGTGGGAGGATTACTTGAGCTCAGGAGTTTGGGAGCAGCCTGGTCAAAAAAGTGAGACCCTGCCTCTACAAAAAATGAGCCAGGCATGGTGATGTGCACCTGTACTCTGAGCTACTCAGGAGGCTGAGGCGGGAGTATCGCTTGAGCCCAGGAGGTCAAGGCTGCAGTGAGCTATGACTATACCATTGCACTCCACCCTGGACAACAGAGCAAGACCCCTTCTGGTGGGGGAAAAAAAAAGTATTTGCTCCAATAATTTCTTCTTCGGGAATTCAATCATTGAGAGTTGAGGAGCGAATAAGGAGGGATGTGTTTTTTAAAGGTATTTTCCAGAGCTTTTGCAATAAACTAGAAATAGCCTGCACATTTCAGGAGTAAGGGATTTGTTGAGGAAATAGTCCTCAGTCCCTCGAGGAGATAGGATTTTGAAGAAATTTTAAACTCATGAGAGACACTCCTGATACTATTGTCATGTGGACAGAGTAGGATAAGAATATTGGAAAAGGCATAAAACATGCAGAGATGCAGCTGCACAGATACCAGCAGGCAGACCTGACTGAGGGGTGTCTCACAAGGGTTGTGCGTCTTCTGTCCTGGTGAGTGTGAGTGGCGCTGTCAGCCCTTTATATCCATCTGTGTATTTCTTTTTCTTTCTTTTCTTTTCTTTTTATTTTTAAATTTTATTGTATTTGTTTTAATTATTTTTATTTTTATTTATTTCTTTTTTTTTGAGAAAGAGTCTTGCTCTGTTGCCCAGGCTGGAGCGCAGTGGCGTGATCTCGGCTCACTGCAACCTCCACCTCCCGAGTTCAAGCGAAGTGATTCTCCTGCCTTAGCCTCCCGAGTAGTTGGGGTCACAGGCGTGTGCCACCATGCCTGGCTAATTTTTGTATTTTTGGTAGAAACAGGGTTTCACCGTGTTGGCCAGGCTGGTCTCAAACTCCTGACCTCAAGTGATCTGCCCTCCTCGGCCTCCCAAAGTGCTGGGATGACAGGCTCTTTTTCTTTTTTTAGAAATAGGGTCTCTCTTATGCCTAGGCAAGAGTGCAGTGGTGCCACCCTAGCTCACTGCAGCCTTGGAGTCCTGGACTCAAACAGTCCTCTGCCTCAGCTTCCAGAGTAGCTGGGACTACAGGTGCATGCCACCATGCCTGACAAATTTTTGTATTTTTTGTTTTTTTGAGGCAGGATCTTGCTCCGTTGCCCATGCTGGAGTGCAATGGCGGGAACACGGTTCACTGCAGCCTCAACCTCCTGGGCTCAGGCGATCCTCCTGCCTCGGCCTGCTGTGATGCTGGGACTATAGGAACGTGCCACCAAACCTGACTTTTTTTTTTTTTCTTTTTCTGAGATGGAGTTTCACTCTTTCGCCCAGGCTGGAGTGCAGTGGTGCCATCTGGGCTCAATGCAACCTCCGCCCCCCAGGTTCAAGTGATTCTTCTGTCTCAGCCTCCTGAGTAGCTAGGATTACAGACGTGAGCTACCGTGCCCAGCCAATTTTTAAATCATTTATAGAGACAGGAGCTCACTTTGTTGCCCAGGCTGGTCTCGAACTCCTGGGCTCAAGCAGTCCTCTGCCTCAGCCTCCCAAAGTGCTGAGATTACAGGCATGAGCCACCTCGCCTGGCCTATTTTTTAATTTTTGTGAAAGACGGGGGTCTCACTGTGTTGCCCAAGTTAGTCTCAAACTCCTGGGCTCGGTCTCTGTGTTTCAGTTTGGCACAAGGAGTCACTGAGATTTCCACTCTTGCAGGGAAAAAAACTTTAAAAAAAGAACCCTAGGCCAGGTGCAGTGGCTTACGCCTGTAATCCCAGCACTTTGGGAGGCCGAGGCGGGTGGATCACCTGAGGTCAGGAGTTTGACACCAGCCTGGAGAACATGGTGAAATCCCGTCTCTACTAAATACAAAAAATTAGCCAGGTGTGGTGGCACTTGCCCGTAATCCCAGCTACTTGGGAGGTTGGGACAGGAGAATCACTTGAACCCGGGAGGCGGAGGTTGCAGTGAGCTGAGACTGCGCCACTACACTCCAGCCTGGGCTCCAAGAGCGAAAACTCCATCTCAAAAAAAAAAAAAAAAAAGAACTCTAGGCTGGACGGACACTGTGGCTTATGCCTGTAATCCCAACACTTTGGGAGGATAAGGTGGGAGGATTGCTTGAGCCCAAGAGTTTGAGACCAGCCTGGGCAACATACTGAGACCTGGTCTCTGCAAAACATTTTAAAACAGTTAGCTAGTGTGATGTGTGTGTGTGCCTGCTACTTGGGAGGCAGGAGGATCACTTGAGCCCAGGAGCCCAGGAGTTCAAGTCCAGCCTGGGCAACAGCAAGACCCTGTCTCTAAAAAAAAAAAAAAAAATTCTAACAACAACAAACAAAACTAGAAAACAAATGTCCAGCAGCAGGCCACGGTGCACCCACACAGCTGGATGTTCTGCCGTTACTCAAGAAAAGGAAGATGGCGACAGTCACCTTGCAGAGGGAGACACACCCCTGATAGTGGAGTGGGGTGGTGGGTGAATTTTTAATACTGCTCAGAAATCCATTAATGTCTCCATAATGTTGGTGGAATGCTTTTCAAAGTATTCTTGAGAACGTGATCGCCGGCGTGCTTTGCAGAAATCCGGTAATGAAGCGAATGTTTACTCTCAGAATGAAGGAGGCTCTGGCCAAGTAGAAACCCGTTCAGCCGGCATTCCCCGCAGAGGCTTAACGCCCGCCGGTCGCACGCCACCCCTCGGGCACCCCAGTGGCTGCGGGTTGGGCATTGCCCCCTCACGGTGTGGGCATATTGAGGCCAGCCCCACCCTCTGCCAGCGCGTTCGCCTTTTTCATCTGATGATCCTGAAAGAACTCAGCCAGAAGTGTTTGCCCCAGGGCCCCAGGGGCAGAAACATGTCACACTGGGAGGCCTCATCCATGGCTGGGGTTCTGTCTGGTCATGCCTGCCAAGAGCAGAGGACGGTCCTGCCTTTGTCCTTGAACAGGAGTCTCAGGGGGCCCTACCTGGAGCCTGTAGTTCCCCAGGGCCTGCAGTGATCCCATGTCTTGGCTGGTGTTAGTGCCCCCAACTCACAGGAGAGGAAACATTGGGTCCTCCAGGAAGGTTTTCCTGGACACCCCCTCCCCAGGGCCAACTCACCAGACTCTGTCTGTGAGTGGTGGGGACTCGGAGGCTGCCCTGCTACCCTACTGTGTCCTCACAGCCAGAGCCAGACCCCACCCTGCCTCAGAAGCCCTCGGAGGTACCCGGCAGGTCTTTCTGCCGGGATTATGATTTTCTTTCCCGTTGCTGTGAAAGTCCATACTTCAGTCCGGGTGCCATGGCTCACACCTGTAATCCCAACACTTTGGGAGGCCGAGGCAGCAGGATCGCTGGAGCCCAGGAGTTTGAGGCCAGCCTGGGCAACACGGTGAGCCTCATCTCTTAAAAAAAATTAAAAAACAAAAATTAGGCTGGGCGTGGTGGCTCATGCCTGTAATCCCAGCACTTTGGGAGGCTGAGGTGGGCAGATCATGAGGTCAGGAGATTGAGACCATCCTGGCTAACACGGTGAAACCCCATCTCTACTAAAAGTACAAAAAAAATTAGCTGGGCATGGTGGCAGGTGCCTGTAGTCCCAGCTACTCGGGAGGCTGAGGCAGGAGAGAGGCGTGAACCTGGGAGGCGGAGCTTGCAGTGAGCCGAGATTATGCCACTGCACTCCAGCCTGGGCAACAGAGCCAGACTCTGTCTCAAAAAAAATAAAAATTAAAAATTAAAATTAAAATTAAACATTTCTTTTAAAGGCGGAGGAGGCCGGGCATGGTGGCTCACGCCTGTAATCCCAGCACTTTGGGGGCCGAGGTGGGCGGATCACGAGGTCAGGAGATCAAGACCATCCTGGCTAACACGGTGAAACCCCGTCTCTACTAAAAATAGAAAAATTAACCGGGCTTGGTGGCGGGTGCCTGTAGTCCCAGCTACGCGGGAGACTGAGGCAGGAGAATGGGGTGAACCCGGGAGGCGGAGCTTGCAGTGACCTGAGATCCTGCCACTGCACTCCAGCCTGGGAGACAGATTGAGACCCCGTCCCTAAAAAAAAAAAAAAAAAAAAAAAAAAAGGCAGAGGAGCCCTTCCCGAGACCCTGAACTTCAAAGGCTCTGTGGGCCACTGTCCAAGAAGAGCCTATTGTGGGCCCTTTCCTTACACCATGTCCACGTCCCGAAAGTGTCCTGAGAGTGCTCCTCAGCCAAGCAGAAAAACCAGTGTCATGCTGAGGGCCACCCAAACCCTAGTCAGTGGAGGATGAGTGTGGCTGCCCACAAAGCAGAGGGATGTCTCGGGACTCTCAGGAAGTAGCAGACCCTGAGGGTCCCCGGGGAAGTCACATGTCTAGGTCTCTGCTGCAAAGCTGGTCAGCCCCAAGACAGGGGCAGTGACCTCTGAACTGAATTTAGGGCATCAGGTCCAAGCCTCCTGGGTCTCCTCTGACTCAGTTCTTCCCTCCTTTGGGCCTTGGGCTTGATTCACTCCCTGGAGACTGGTGGCTGCTCATAAACTTGCCCGGTGGGCACTGGACAGAGGCAACTCCTGCCCCCCGAACCCCTACCACCATGATCTGGAACGGCATGGATGGTTGGGGACAGCTCTAGGGACACTTAGCCTCGGGTACCAGGGCTTAGAGCGGCCAGCTTAGCAGAGGCCCCTCTGCTGTGCTGGCTGCTGACTGCTGTGGTACAGCCTTGGGAGTGTCAAGAGGCGCTTTACACAAAATTTAAAAAGCAGCCAGGCGTAGTGCAGTGACGCGTGCCTATGGTCCCAGCCACTCAGGAGGCTGAGGCGGGAAGATCACTTGAGCTCAGGAGGTTGAGGCTGCGGCGAGCTGTGATCACACCACTGCACTCTAGCCTGGGTGACAAAGTGAGATCCTGTCTCTATGAAATAGAATACAAATTTAAAAAGATCCACATACCACGTTCTCCCCAGACTCCTCTGAAAAGAGACTGCCCACTGAGGGCAGGAGCAGGGGGAGGGGACCCATAGGGAGACCCTCTCTGTGCAACTCTTGGCTTCGCCCTGGGCATGTCTGGGGCCCGCCCCTCCACCCTGGGGGGTGCCCCGTCCTCCATCTGTGGGGCTCTGTGGCCCCAACAAGCTTGGTTCTCATGGTGCATCTCTGGGCTTTGTGGGAAGATCAGCCGTTTCAAGGAGGCCCAGTGCCCAGGAGGAGGGCCCCACAGGGTGTGCCGCAGGGCTCAGGCTCTCCTGTCTTCTCTTTCAGACGGGGTCCAGGCCCAAGTCCTGTGAGGTCCCTGGAATCAAGTAAGTCTCCACGGGGCCAACCCCGCACACCGCAGCTGCTGCGCTGCTCCGTCCACCCCGGGGCATTCTGTCCACTCTCTTGAGGTTGCAAGTCCCTGCAAGAGGGACACCGTGTGGCCAGAGGCCAGTGACAGAGCCCCCACATGCCCACCCCTCAGGCACCTCGTTCCCAGGGATGATGCCCTCTCAACCTCTCCTGGGTTCAGGGAGGTTGCTGCCCCCGGGCCCCCACCGTCCTCACCGGGTGATAGGCTGCTTTCCAAGGTCCCAGCCTGGTGCCAGCCGACAGTGGTTTCCCAAGCACACAGCACCTGATGGGGGGTGTCCTTTTGCACCCGCTGATTTTCTCCCGCCAGACCCCTGTCCCCGCCGCCAGCCCCCTGTCCCTGCCGCCAGCCCCGCCCCTTGAGCTCACATCCTGCCTGCCTCTGGCCTTTTCCCAGCATCTTCCCGTCTGCCGACCAGGAAAACACTACAGCCCTGATCCCCGCCACCCATAACACAGGGGGCTCCCTGCCCGACCTGACCAACATCCACTTCCCCTCCCCGCTCCCGACCCCGCTGGACCCCGAGGAGCCCACCTTCCCCGCACTGAGCAGCTCCAGCAGCACCGGCAACCTCGCGGCCAACCTGACGCACCTGGGCATCGGTGGCGCCGGCCAGGGTAAGGCAGGGACAGTCCGCCCTCGGACAGAGCACTGGCTTGTGGAGACAACCCGGCCATCTGCAGGATGACTTGGCAGAGTCCCGTCCCAAATACCAGGGCATGGGGGACAGGACTGGGGGGCAGCCGACAGGCTGACCCAGCGGGCACAGGCATCCCAGGCAGGGGTGGGGCCTGGGTGCAGGCCTGGTGGAAAGGAGCGTGTGGTGCCCCCAGACACCAGAGAGTGGGTTTGAGGGTGTGTGATGGTGCTTTGGGGAGTCCAGGAGGGAAGCCCTGGGGGTTTTAACCCAGCTGGGGTGGGCCAGGCCTTCCCTCCGCCCCTCCTCGCCCCCAGCCCCTCATTGGGGGGCAGGACCAGGCCTGACCTGCTTCCTCCACCTGACATCTGACAGCGACCACCTACTTGTCACATCCCAGCACCACCACCCCCCACCCCTGTCTCCAGCTCCACACTCCTTTCTTCCTCAACCACATCCACAGGGACGTCGCATAGGCCCCTCGCCCATCCCAATAGCTCCTGGCGCTGCTGCCGCCCTGCTACCCCTGGACCCCCCTCCTGTGGCTGCACTGATTGCAGAGGCGTCCCCCAACTCCTCTGTCCTTTCCCGGACCTGGACCTGACCCATTGTCAGCGTTTCCTGTCAGTTCCGCCCTCAGGACCTGGCCTGACCTGGTCCCTCTCCCCAGGCCCCCAGCCCCCTCCCCACCGAGAACAGCCACCAGCCATGGCTTCCTCCACTTGGGACCTCGCACGGCCCCCAGCTCCCTCTCAGTGAAAGCCTGAGGCCTCCCGGGTCTGGGATGTCCACCCTGGCCCACCCTCCACCCTCTGACCTTAGCCCCAGTCCCATCTCAGGGCCTCTGCACATGTAGTCCTTCCTCTCCAGGAGGCTGCAGGCCTCCCTCCCTCCCCTGCCCTGCCCTGCTCAGAGCTAGTCCCCTTGGCAAGGCCGTCCCGGCCCTGGCCTCTCCTGCCACGTTGCTTTCCTGCATCCCTGCCCTGGCCCACGTTGCTGCTCCGTCCTTAGCTGTTGCCTGCATCCCCATCGGCTGTGCAGTGTGTGACCTGCATCCCGGGGTGGCAGGCACCTGGCTTCCAAGGAGGAGAAGTGGTGTGGCCCCAACTAGGCCTAGGGGGTAGGACAGGCTGGAGGGGCCGTGGGGGATGCATTGGGGGTGGGGGTGACAGACGCCACCTCACTGTGCTCTGTCCTGCCCCAGAGCTGGAGAATGAACCGGCCCCGGCCCAGTCCACCAGCCCATCCTGCCTCTGCCCCAGGCTGGGAAAGCAGCACCAGGCAGGGCTTTCTATGAGACAGTCACATGCTTACATTTGTAACTGGCGGAGTCCCCCTGGCTGCCCTGGAAGAAGGAGCTGTTGGGAGGGGCAGCCGCTGGAGCAGGACAACACCCCAATCGGGGGGCTCTGCTGGGAGACTCCAGGGTGAAATTGGCCAGCCTGGGAGCTGGGTTGATGCAGGGAGTGAAGGAAAGGGAGGAGCCTGGAGGCGCTCCTGGCTTTGGTGCCAGCAGGGCCAGGGGTAGGCAAGGGGCGTGGAGGGTGACGTGAATGCTCCTGGGTTTTTTGGAGGAGGGCATGGGGACCAGAACAGTGAAGAGGGGACAGGGCCCCAGCCCGAGTGCATCAAGGCTGCGTTCTGACTCCCACACCTGGGCCCTGGGCCCGCAGGGCTCTGCCACTGGACAGAGGGCACCAGAGAAGGCCCAGAAAACAGTGGATTCGGAGGAGCCCTCTTCATTCATTGTCTCCAGATAAACAGGGCCAGGCAGGTGGCATCCACAGGCACCTGCGCAGAACCAGAAAGCCGAAGGCCAGCGCTGGGGCTGCAGGTACCCCTGCCCTGCATAGAAGCCGCCATCTCCCAGCCCCTGCTTTTCCCCTCACATCTCTTCATGGCCACCAGAGCACATAGCCCCCTTCCCGCTGGAGGGTCCTTGGCAAGTCCCCAGTGCCCGCCCGGGAGCTGCGCACCTCCAGCCGGCGCCTAGTCTAAACAAGCACAAGGAAACACACAACATATGTGGAAGCTGGAGCCGGCGCTGGCCGGAGCAGCCCGGTAATGCCTGACATGTGTTGGGTTGTTTGTGAACCTGCCGCCCAAGCAGCTCGCCTGGCGGGGGCTTTGCTTTCTGGACGCCTTTTAAATCAAGCCAAGCTTTCGGCCCCTGGCACACACAAAGGTGGCCCCCTCCCTCCCTGCAAGCCCACCCGCCAGTCAGAACGTGAACTCCCTCAGAAGGAAGACAGAGGCCTTTGCAGCCGGGGAGACAGTACTCCGCTTGGCTCCATCTACATTTCCCGTATCCCTGGCTGCTTCCCAGAGTGCAGGAGGAGGGCAGGTCCTGGCTCCTCCTTCCTGGCCCAGCTTTGAGGCCGGGCGGGCCCTGACACCTGGCCCGCCCTCCCCTGGCAGCTCTCCCTGCCCGCTCCAGACTTCCCCTCCAGCTGGCTCTGTGCCTGTTCCCGAAGGTGAGCTAGGTTGCCAAAAGGAATTCAACAGCAAGGCGCCCGTCCGCCCTCCTGGGCCAACTGGCCTCTCTAGGGGTGGCCGAGAGCTCACTTTGCAGCCGGTGGAAGATTAAAAACCCCCTTGTGTTCAGGGCAGACGTTAGAGACTGGCAGCCCAAGGGCCAAATCCAGCCCATGGTATGTTTCGTGTGGGCCCACAGTTGTGCATCTGTGATACAGCCACACGCCACATCTTGACATTTCTGATGACAGCAAACCACATATTCCTGCATGGCCCCATCAGAGTATAATGCCGTGTCTTACTGCTCCTTTTGTAGGCTTAGACACACAAGTCCTTGTGCTACAGTTGCCTACTGTTTTTTTGTTTGTTTGTTTTTGTTTGTTTTTTTGAGACAAAGTCTCACTCTGTCACCCAGGCCGGAGTGCAGTGGTATGATCTTGGTTCACTGCAACCTTCACCTCCCGGGTCCAAGCGATTCTCCTGCCTCAACCCCCCAAGTAGCTGGGAGTACAGGTGCCCACCACCACACCTGGCTAATTTTTGTATTTTTAGTAGATACAGGGTTTCACCACATTGGCCAGGCCAATCTCAAACTCCTGCCCTCAGGTGATCCGCCTGTCTCGGCCTCCCAAAGTGCTGGGATTACAGGCGTGAGCCACTGTGCCTGGCTGACGGTATTCAGGACAGTCACCCTGTACAGGTTTGTAGCCTGGGAACAAGAGCCCTACCATCTGGCGGAGGTGTGCAGAGGCTCTGCCATCCAGGTTTGTGTAAGTTGCCCTGTGATCCTCATGCACAGCCATGAAATCGCCGGACAACGCGTTTCTCAGAAGTCACCCCCATTGTTAAGTGATGCGTGACTGTACTTAGAATCAACGTTGAAAAACCAGGGGAATGCCAGTAGAACACCAGATTTCTGGCTTCTCTTGAAGAATCAGACAGCCCAGTGGCCATGGCCGATGTCTTGCACCTCGAGACGGGCCACAGTACTCTGGTTTGCCTCAGGCCCCACCCGCCCCTGTCCCACATCCGTACCCTCACACGCTCCTGACATTTGCCCCTACTTTGTACCAAGCCCGACCTCTGCTTCTGACCTGGCACCGAGCATCTCTTGGCCTGCTGGATGCACGAAGTGGCAGACACTCAGGAGAAGATGAGGGAGTGGCCCAGGGTCGTGACTCTGAGTGTGCTCTGAGCAGGCTTCCCCCACATCCTCCCGCCCAGGCCTCTGTTGATGCCTCCCTGGATGCCAGGGTCTGCAAAGGGCGCTTGCTGCCTGGGGAGCAGTTGACAGCACCAGGCTTCCTCCCACAGTGTGCAGCCAAGCAGAGCTGCCAGGGCATCCGAGGGGAAGTGCAGGCGTGACCGAGCTCGCCCCGGTGAGCAGCTGCCCTGGGCACGGACAAGGCTGTCTGTCATCTCCCCTTGGCGCTTGTTGGGTGTGTTCCCACGGGCCCACACACCTGCCGTCTCATCTGCCGGAACAAGGTTAATCTGGTGCCCGGATCTCCTGGGGTGAGTCAGGCGGCTTCACCCCCACCTTGACTGCAGGCCAGATGCTCTTTAGAGCCTGCTCCTGACCTCACCAGGGCCTCACTTTGAACCGGAGAGAGCGGCTGTTATCGTCGCCATCTCACCAACCAGGGAACCGAGTCTCCAGAGTGGATGGGGGTCAGGCCAGGCCTGCAGGGCTCCCCCTGCCATCGAGGGGACTGTTGCCTGCCTGGAATGGTGCCCAAAATAACCCAGCCAGCCCCAGCTACTACCACATTGAACTTGACCTCACCCAGCTTCATCACTGCAGCAGAATCCAAGGATTTGGTTGCTCAGGGCAAGGGCCTTCGGGGCTGGGGTGAGGGAAGGGGTGAAGAGGTGGCCCCTGGCAGGACCTCTAGCAGGAATGATGTGTCAGACCCCAGGGCAGAGAGGGGGAAGGATGTTGAGGAGTGACATTCTTTAGTTCAGACAGCCTGATGGGTGGCACTGCAGCCCGGGGAATGCACCAGGTCTGGGCAGGAGGAAGTGGATGGGGGACAGCAGGTGCTCGGGTCTGGGGGCCAAGAGAAGCAGCTACAGGAATGGGCACATTCACTGAAGGAGGGCAAGATCCACGAGGTGGTGGGCAAAACCACAGCATTGGGCAGGGCCTGCTGGCTTGCAGCTAACCACAACTCAAGCCATTTTCAGCCAAAAAAACCCATTTATTGTCTCCTGAAAGTGGGAAGCAGGCTCAGATGCTGCCTCTCCCCCACAGCCCTTCAGCTGGCTCCTCGCCTTGCCACAGGATGCCCCACATACGGCGTCAGACAGCCCTTCCTGGAATCCCATCCAAAGTCCCTGGGAAGGCTCTCATTGGGCCAGCCTGGTCACATGCCCATCTGGGGGCCAATATTATGCTCCAGAGATGGGGACGTGCTGGTTGGCTGGCTGTGAGACACCCCCTTCCTGGAAGGCAGGAGAACAGACTGTGCAGGACTGTGGGATCCTCAGGTCAGGGATCAGGGCCTTTGGGGGGTGCCCAGGTTTGGCAGTTGGGACATGTCCATGGGCTTCTGTCTGAGCAGTTGAGCTATTCCCATGCAGTGTGACTGTGGGTGTACAAGCAGCCCTTTCTCAGTGATCAGTCTCACACCCACTCTCCCTCCCTCCTACTTCCTTTCCAGGAATGAACACACCTGGCTCCTCTCCACAGCACCGCCCAGCTGGCGTCAGCCCCCTGTCCTTGAGCACAGAGGCAAGGCGTCAGCAGGCATCGCCCACCCTGTCCCCGCTGTCACCCATCACTCAGGTGCGAGGGCAAGGTGGGGGGCAAGTGGGAGGGGGAAAGGGAAAGGTGGAGGCCTGGCTCTACCTCTTGGAAGGCCTCCTGCTCCTTCCAGGAGGCCACAAAACCTTGAGAATGCTCCCAACATTTTTAGTTTTTATTATCAAATTTTCAAGCCAGGTGCCGTAGCTCATGCCTGTAATCCCAGCACTTTGGGAGGCTGAGGCGGGCGGATCACTTGAGGTCAGGAGTTTGAGACCAGCCTGGCCAACATGGTGAAACCCCATCTCTACAAAAAATAGAAAAATTAGCTGGGCGTGGTGATGTGCGCCTGTGGTCCCAGCTACTAGGGAGGCTAAGATGAGAGGATCACTTGAGCCCAGGAGGTAGAGGCTGCAGTGAGCCATGATCACACCACTGCACTCTACCCTGGGAGACAGAGTGAGACTCTGTTTCAAAGAAAAAAGAACAAACTCAAGAGGTTAGCTTTTGATTTTTCAATTTGCTGTATTTGCTTATCTACTTTTTTGGGTAGTTTTTATGTGTCTAGGAATTTGTCCATTTCGTCTTTGCTATCCAACTTGATGGCAGAAAATTTTTCATAATACTGTTTTGTAATCCCCCCTCCCCGCTTTTTTTTTTTTAAGACGAAGTCTTGCTCTGTAGCCCAGGCTGGAGTGCAGTGGCGCGATCTCGGCTCATGGCAATCTTGCTTCCTGGGTTCAAGCCATTCACCTGCCTCAGCCTTCCAAGTAGCTGGGACTACAGGCATGCGTCACTATGCCTGGCTAATTTTTTTTGTTTTTTTTGTATTTTTAGTAGAGATGGGGTTTCACTATGCTGGCCAGGCTTGTCTCGAACTCCTGACTTCAAGTGATCTGCCTCCTTTGGCCTCCAAAAGTGCTAGGATTACAGATGTGAGCCACCGCGCCTGACCGTAATCCCTTTTTTTAAAAAATTTTTGAGACAGAGTCTCGCTCTGTCACCCAGGGTGGAGTGTAGTGGCATGATCTTGGTTCATTGCAACCTCTGCCTCCCAATTTCAAGCAATTCTTGTGCCTCAGCCACCTGAGTAGCTGGGATACAGGTGCACGCCACCACGCCTGGCTAATTAAAAAAAATAATAATAGAGATGGGGTTTTGCCATGTTGGCCAGGCTGGTCTTGAACTCCTGGCCTCAGGCAATCTGCCCACCTCAGTCTCCCAAAGTGCTGGGACTACAGGCACGAGCCACCGCACCCAGCCTTATAATCCTTTTTATTTACGTAAAGTTGGTAGCAAAGTTCCCATTTTCATTTTCTGATTTTAGTAATTTGAATCTTCCCTCTTTTTTACCTAATCAATGCAGCTTCATAGAATGAGTTAGGAATGTTCACTTCTCTTCTATTTTTTGGAAGTATTTTTAATTCCTCTTTAAATGTTTGGTAAAATTAGGCAGGTGTAATGGCAAATTCCTGTAGTCCCAGGTACTTGGGAGGCTGAAGTGGGGATTGCTTGAGCCCAGGAGTTTGAGTCCAGCCTGGGGAACATAGTGAGACCCCATGTCTTAAAAAAAGAAAAAAAAAAAAAAAGAGTTTGGTAAAATTCACCAGTGCAGCCACCTGTGTCTTAGCTCAAATCTGTTGGGAAGTTTCCAATCTCATCTCCTTCTTATAAGGCTATTCAGGTTGTCTGTTTTTTCTTGAGTCAGTTTTGGTCATTTGTGCATTTCTAGAAATTTATCCATTTTGTCTTTTTAAAAACAAAAAAAAAACCCTAACAGAGAACTTGGACATTTAAAAATTTTTTTTTATTTTAATTTAATTTTATTTTTTTGAGACAGAGTCTCACTCTGTTGCCCAGGCTGGAGTGCAGTGGCATGCACTTGGCTCTCCTGCAGCCTCTGCCTCCCAGGTTCAAGCAGTTCTCGTGCCAGCCTCCCAAGTAGCTGGGATTACAGGCATGTGCCTACCACACCCAGCTACTTTTTGTATTTTTAGTAGAGACGGAGTTTCTCCATGTTGACCAGGCTGGTCTCAAACTCCCGACCTCAAGTGATCACGCCGTCTCAGCTTTCCGAATTGCTGGGATTGCAGGTGTGAGCCACCGCGCCTGTCACTTGTTTGTTTGTAATGTAACCACAGTGGCATTGTCCACCTACAACAAAGTTAATGGTAGTTCCTTGGTACCTGGCAATGCATTTCTGGTACTGGACTCCATTTCTCCCTGCCCCTCGGCCCCCACGTCTCCTGTCCGCTTACAAAGTTGTCTTATTCAGATCAAGATCCAGACAGAGCTGTGGGCGCTGGCTCCTGGCAGCTGTGTCTTCAGCCACTTTGTGAGCTAGGCTGTCTTAATCTGACACCTGCCCCTTCCCTGTATCTGGAAACTCCTTTCTCTTCACAAATGACCCACTGGTCCTCAGAGGCCGGGCATCCTGCTAAGTGGTTTTTGTTCCATAGCCCCTGGGCATGCTCAGCCTTTCTTAGAGGGCAGGGACCCCACCTTTCCCAAGGACTGTCAGCCTGGTAGCCCCTGGCTGTGAATTTCCACACAGACAGCGAACATCACACACTTCCCTTGTATTGATTTTCCTCTTTCCAGCTCTGCGAAGGCCTGAGCCAGCCCTTGGTGAGGGGCCATGCTGGTTATCTCCAGCAACTCCAGCCTCTCCAGCATCCCCAGAGTGGGCAAGGCTTCAGGCAGGGGGGTTTGGGAAGCCGAGGCAAGTGGATCACTTGAGGTTTCCCTGCGGCACCCACAGGAGCTGGGAGCTGGCTGCTCACTGAGCCACCAGGGATGGCCATCCTGGGCTTGCCCTGCAGCTGGTGGACTGGCCTGAGCTGCGCGGCGTGTAGTGCGGGTACAGGCACAACAAGCGGAGGTCAGGTCCTGCCCAGCTCCAGCTGACCCCCTGGGGCCCTGGATGAGGCCCACCCTCTCTAGCCTGGGTTCCCTCATTGTGAGGAGCACCCAGCCGAGGGGCTGCCTGTGATCACAGGGCCCTTCCACCTCGCCTGCTGAGCATTCCAGGCTGTGGGGGCCTGAGGGGACTAGGCGCTGACAACCAGGGCCCGCCCTGCCTGACACTCTCCTCTCCTGCAGGCCGTAGCCATGGACGCCCTGTCTCTGGAGCAGCAGCTGCCCTACGCCTTCTTCACCCAGGCGGGCTCCCAGCAGCCACCGCCGCAGCCCCAGCCCCCGCCGCCGCCTCCGCCCGCATCCCAGCAGCCACCACCCCCGCCACCCCCACAGGCACCCGTCCGCCTGCCCCCCGGCGGCCCCCTGTTGCCCAGCGCCAGCCTGACTCGTGGGCCACAGCCGCCCCCGCTTGCGGTCACGGTACCGTCCTCTCTCCCCCAGTCCCCCTCAGAGAACCCTGGCCAGCCATCGATGGGGATCGACATCGCCTCGGTAAGCCCAGGGTAGGGTCCCTTGGGGCCTGGCTGGGGGTCTTGTGGAGGACAGCCCGGGGGCTACAGAACAGTCGGGTTATCTGCTGCATGGGCCAGGGGTCAGGACCCCAGCGAACACTGCCCAGGCCCAGCTCTCCACGGGGCTACCCCTTGGAATCAAACTGAGACTGTTACTCCCCGTAGAGATGGAGAAACTGAGGCATGAGCAGGTGGCTGGCCCCAGACTCCACCCAAGGTGGGCCACCCCATGTTTAACTGCCGAGCACCCCCTCTTGGCCTCTCTGGCCCCTCCCACCTGAAGCCAGGCTTCCTAGGAGGCAAGAAGTGTACAGCGTTCTCAGGGCCAGGGCGCAGGTGGGGGGCCGGGGGTGACATGAGCTTATCAGAGAAGGAAAGACGAGGCCAGCCCGAGAGGCGGCAGCCCGTTGGGCACAGCGCCTGGGGCCCAGGGCTGGGGGCTGCAGCTCAGACCGTTGGACCTTCTGCCCAGGGCCAGCTCAGGCAGACAAAGGCTGGGCTTTGACCCCGTACCCACAAACCTTCCTGACTGTCCAGACCACCTGCTTGCTCCAGTGGTGCGGGCTGGGTGGGAAACAGCTGCATTGGGCTACATCCAGGGAAACAGGGACTTGTGTTCGGGGCACAATGAGTCCTCCCACTTGACCCCAGCTGCCAGCCCCAGGCTAAATGTCCTCCAAACATTGTGTGCTCTGCAAAGAACAGCCGCCTGAGCTGGGCGGGACAGGCAGGTGAGCCTGCGGGTAGAGACCCATGTTCCCAAGTTGCTCTGACCTCACGGAGGGGACCACCCACGGCCCCTGGGTGGAAGAGTGCCCAAGTCCTTCCTTTGGTGGAAACAGAGCAGGTCCTGGGGGAGGCTCTCAAGGTGGGGCCTCGCCTTGGAGCTGGGTGGTTCTTGGAGGCACAGAGTGTCTGGGCCAGGTGCAGGGACGGCCCCTCTAGGGCTCTTGGGTCAGGCTGTCCATGCCCAGCACCCCCCCCCCACAAGAAAGACGGCTTCCTGCCCCCACTTCAAGGACTTCTAGCCTCCTGGGGTGGAGGGGGGACTCTGAGTTTCTGCACAGACTCACCCAAATGAGAATCTCCCTTTGATCCCTTTGTCCTTTCCAACTCCAGGAAGGCCCAAGTCAGTCATCCCTAAGTAACAGTGCTGGCACCTCCGTCACCCACGCAGGCGAGCTCACCGCCATCCCCCGCCCTACCCCACCCCGTCCCACCTGGACTCAAGCCCTACCCCAAACTGCCCAGAAGGCACCACCAAGGACATGGGGGAGACAGCAGTTAAAGGCCTTGGACCGGTCAGGCTGGGCCTCATTCAGTGACGGGCTCAGACAGGTCAGGCAAGTTGTCTGCAGGCACACAGCATGGCTGGGCCGTGCTAGGACAAGAGTGTGGTCTGAATCCAGGGCCTGGCCTGGCCCAACCTGCCTCTGAAAGGTCTGGGTCATAGCAGTGAGATACCCCGGCCTTTCGTCCCTCGATCAGGTGGAGGAAGTGACTGCCCCTTGCAGGTCTCAGATGGCATAACCCAGGCAGGTTTGTCCTGCAGCAGGGCAGGGATACTGACTGCGCCATGCTAGGAGCCTGGGTTACCAGCAAGATGGCCTTCACTCAGTCCCCACCCCCAGAGGCGGGCCAGACCTGCTGGGCTGCAGACTTAGGGGCTTAGAGAGCCAGGGGACCTGCCCAGGGCACACAGTGAGGGAGAGCAGGGAACAGGAGGCAGCCTTGGGTTTTCCCTGCCCATGTGGGGGTGTGTGTGGCTTGTGGGTGTGCACAAGTGGGTGGGTGCAGGTGTGTGTGGTGTGCACCTGCATGGGTGTGCATGCATGTGGATGTGTGGACATTTGTGTGTGGATATGTGTGCGTGTGTGGGTGTGTGCACACGGTGTGTACATTTTGGTGTGTGAATATATGTGCATGTGTGCATGTGGGTGTGTACATGCGTGGGTGTGTGCATGTGGGTGTGGGTGTGCATGTGTGGGTGTGTACATGT
Source organism: Nomascus leucogenys (assembly GCF_006542625.1). Taxonomy (NCBI): domain Eukaryota; kingdom Metazoa; phylum Chordata; class Mammalia; order Primates; family Hylobatidae; genus Nomascus; species Nomascus leucogenys. The sequence goes on along the minus strand of NC_044390.1, from coordinate 52,382,776 downwards.
GTGGGTGGGTATGCATGTGGGTGTGGGTGTGCATGCGTGGGTGTGTACATGTGTGGGTGTGTGTGCATGTGGGTGTGGGTGTGCATGCGGGTGTGGGTGTGCATGCGTGGGTGTGTACATTTGTGTGCCTGTGTGTATTTGTGGGTGTGTACGTTTGTGTGTGGATGTGTGCAGCTGTGTGTGCATTTGTGGGTGTGAGTATGCGTGTGTGTGCGTGTGTGGGTGTGCATGCGTGGGTATGTACATTCATGTGTGGATATGTGCACGTGTGTGGGGGTGTCCGTGTGTCTGTGGGTGTGTGTGCATGTGTCTGTGTGGGTGTGCATGTGTGGGTATGTGTATTCTAGTGTGGATACATGTACGCGTGGGTGTGTCTCTGTGTGGGTGTGCGTGCATGAGAGTGCACACGTTGCTATCTGGCTCTGAGCTTGCTGAGTCAGGGCCAACTCTCTGATCACCCTCCTGTAGCTCCAAGAAGGAGGGCAGTTCTTCACCCTCCCCGCCGTTCCTTCCTGGGTTTGGGGGCAGCTCCCCCAAGGGCTCAGGGACCCACCTTTCCTGCAGGTGTCCAGGCTCCTCTGCCTACCAGTGGGGTGGCGACCATCACCAAGGTGTGAGGGGTGGGGGGACCTGCCTGGGGGCTGATGAGGTTGCTCCCGGGAAGCAGGGACTGGAACCCGGGCTTGGGCAGCTGGGCTGCGGCGTGCTGACCTGTCTGTCATCGCAGGCGCCGGCTCTGCAGCAGTACCGCACTAGCGCCGGCTCCCCGGCCAACCAGTCTCCCACCTCGCCAGTCTCCAATCAAGGCTTCTCCCCGGGGAGCTCCCCGCAAGTAAGGGGCGCCGCCTCCCCCTTGGCCTGTGGGCTCCACACTCGTCTTGTTCATGCCCCGTGTGTTCCCTGCCCATTGTCTGTCCTCATGCATCGCTCCTCATGCATGTCCTCATACATCCCATCCCGTCCATGCCATCGGACCTGAGCTGTGCACCCACCAGGCTGCACCAGGGCAGGAACCCCACAGGCCCCTTCCCAGGAGCCGCCAGAGCCTGCCTCTGCTGAACACTAGGTGGGGGTGTGCGTTAGTGACGTTAGCGATGGCTGTGGCCCTGCGGTGGCCCTGCCTGGATGTCCGCATTGAGTGGCCCAGGGACAATGCCCTCCACACCCAGTGTGCCACCCAGAGCGTGAGCTGGAGCTTTAGGGGCCCCCCCGATTTGGGGGTGCAGCTGAGATGGCTGGCCCGTCCACAGGGAAGGCGCTGACTCTGCAGCCCTGCTTTCCCCTTCACCCCGTAGGCTGCTGTGTTTCTCCAGAACCACTGGCCCAGGAGGCTTCTCTGAGCCGCTCTGCAGTGTCTCAGGGCCCTTGTCCCCATTCCACAGACGGGAGACTGAGTCCGGCCTCAGACCTCACCCATCAGCCCTGGGTTTTCCTGCTGCACTCAGCACCGTAGGACCCTGGCTTGCTGATGCCCCAGCCCCTCCCAGGTTCAGGTTCCTCGGAATGCCCCTTCGTTCTGCCTGGCCGGTGGAAGCAGCCAGCCTGGTTCGCCACTCAGCCTCCTCGTGTTTTACTTGGACATCAGGTGTGGCCAGTAGACCCCACATTCCATCTAGAACATTTGTCCGGGAGAAGGGGTGCCCACAAGGCCAACATCCAGCCCCCAACTTTTTTTACCCTGGCAGCAGAGCCTCCCCAGAACCCCACTATCCTGGGACCATCTCAACCCCGAAATTTCACCAAGCTGAGAAGCCCCTAGCAGCCACTGCTGTGCCCAGGGCCCTGAAGCCATCCCTGTCCCTTGTAGAGGGGATGCTCTCGTCCTACTTCCCAGCTAGATAGAAGAGTCGCCCCTCCAGGGCTGAGGTCGGACTCTCTTGTCCCAGGGCAAACTGTGAGCGCCACAGACAAGGACAGTGAAGCCCCTCTGCCCCCATCTCCAGCTCTCACACGTGTATAGGGACATCTGCCCCATCAGCCAAGGGCCATCTGGGACCACTGCCTGTAGCCCTGTGTTCTGGAGACGAGTTGGTGGGCAGCAGTGGTCTCGGGGAGGCACGGGGGTCAGCCTGGTGTCTGCGCATGCTTGGTCTGCCCGCACCGGCTCTCTGAGCTCTCGGGCTCTGGCAGCGTGTCTGGTCTCGTCGTGTGGTGGTGCTGTTGGGGATGGGGCTGGAGGGGCTGGAGAAGCGGCAGGTGAGGCCTGTCCCAGGTGGGCAGCCTAGGTGGGGCTGGTTCCTGAGTGAGGTCCCTTTTGCGTGTGTGACAGGACAGGACAGGAATTAGGGGTCGAGCCAGTTTCTCTCAGGAGAGAGTCGCTGGAATGGTTGGTGAATTTTTGGGCCCCAAGCCAAAGCGGGTTAGTCTGCTGGGCAGCGAGCAGATGGCAGTGTTGTCAAGCCCATGTCTGTGTGTCTGGTGTCCGTCGTGTGCTGATGCGGGAGGCAGGCGGCTCATGGAGGTGTAGGGACATCAGTATGGGGCTCTCGGGCAGATGGTTCTAGGTGGAGCCCAGACCTGCCTTCCCTCTGCACTGGGTCTCCGAGCACTCACCCATCGGTCCCACAGGCCCAGACCACCCCACACCTGCTGTGCCCTGCCTTGAGTAGGCACTGTGTGCACCCCAGCCAGGCCCTGGGCCGCAGGCAGCTACCATTTGGTCCAGTTTGTGACTCTCTCCCGACTTCAAGCTCACCTTTCTGGCAAGCCCTCATGGCAGGCTCACAGGGAAATCTCAGCCTGTGTTCCCCTGTGTATGCCAGGCCTTTTTGAGCCCAAGCCCACAGGGACAGGATCAGGCGCTGTCCTGGAAGCCTGGTCTCACCCCACACCCCGAGCCCCAGGACAGACCCAGCTTGGGACCAGCTCTACGGCAGCCAGGACATTACCTATTTCCTGCCTCCCTCGCCTCGGGCAAACCAAGCCCAAGCTTGCGGTCCTTGTTGCCAAAACCCGAAGCCGTTGATTTTTAGGGCCAAGATAGCATTTTTGCCACACGTGCTGGCCTTCCCTTCCTTGGCTCATCTTTTTACCTCTTCTCTGGTGTTTGAGTGGGATGTCCAACCTCACAAGCCCCCTCGCCCCAGGGTGAGCGTGTCTGTCTCTGGTGTCTGCCCACTGACCACCAGGAGCAGCCGGTGGGTTTGTGGCCGGCCCCTCTCTGGGATTGAGGCCAGAGACTCAGGCGTTGGGATCTTCCTGGAACAAAGGGGATTGCTCTAGAACAAAGCTCAGATGGGGAGCTCCAAGGGAGAGGGCCAGGGCCTCGGGTCTGTGGAGACATTCACCTGGATGCCTTACAGGGCACATGCCTTTAGCTATAGCTCTGAGAATGGCTGTGGAGCAGTGGCTTCCTGGGGACACCAGCCAGAGCTCCCAGCCCCCTGGATGCTGCCAGGCCTCTGGCAGCTGCAAGGTCACACTGCAGCTGGGGTTCCCGAGGCCTCGTCCACAGCCACCCTCTCCTCGCCTCCACACCCCAACCAGGCCTCATCCCACCATCTCTTGGGCACGGGCTCCAAGTGTCTCCTTTCTAGCGTCTCCACCACCCATAAGGTCCCCTAGCCCCCTGCTCCTGTCACAGGGACAGCCCCTGTCACCCTGCCTCTGAGAGCCCTGCTGGCCTCAGATAGCAGGAGTAGGGCCCCGGATCCCGCAGGCCGGCAGTCCTGGGCAGGAGCTCTCCCTGTGCTTGCCCTGTGCTCTCTCAGCTGGTGGCTGGCTCTGCGCGCCCATCCTGTCCATGTACGTGGCCTGCGTCGTGTCCTTTGTCTTCTGTCAGGAGTCACCAAGTGCACTTTCTGTCCTGAATGTAACGTCTGGGCACTGCCCGCCTTGGCCCCGGTGACAGGTTCTCCTCTGGGGCCTGTTGGGTGGGGGTTCCTCATCCCTGTGGCCCCCAACTTCCCTGTGATGGAAACGGAGGCTCCCTTACCCAGGCTTGAGGAGAGGAGATGGGGATGGGGCCTTGAGAAGGGGCTTTTGGGTTGCAGAGGCCTCCCAGGGGCAGGTGGTGGAAAAAAGTCATCCAGGATTGGGGGCACTTCTGGAACCCCAAAATAAGCATCATCATCAGCCTCTTGCCGTCCCAGGCGCCGTCTGGGAGGTTCCAGGGGCCTCTTGTCTTCCAGCCGGGCTTGGGAGGTGCCGACTTCCCGCCTGGCCTCGGGCCGTGACCACAGCAGGCCTCTCTTCTGTCTGCAGCACACTTCCACCCTGGGCAGCGTGTTTGGGGACGCGTACTATGAGCAGCAGATGGCAGCCAGGCAGGCCAATGCTCTGTCCCACCAGGTGAGCGGGCGCCCAGGCTGCCAGCCAGCCGGTGCCCAGGACAGATGCTTGCTGGGACCCTTGCTGGGACCCGGGCCTTGCGAGTCAGAGCTGCACGTGCTCGGGGGGCCCCTGCCTGCCCCTCGGCTTTGCCCCTTGGCCCCCGCCCCATCCCATCTGCGGGCTACGGAGGCTGAGTCCCCGGCGGGGGTGGCCTAGCGCTGCCTCCCCTGGCATCTGTGCCCGCCCACAGAGTGGAGGCCGAGGGCAGAGGGTGAGGAGGGGCAGGCAGCAAACACCGGGCCAGACAGGGATGGGACCGTGGCTGTGGACGCGGCGCCTCGGCATGGACCGTGCACGCGGGTTTGCCGGGAGGTCGTGCTGGCTTTGCGTGGAGTCCAGGATCGGGGGCATTCAGGGGGCTTGGTGGCAGCCTGGAGCTGCTCACTCATTTGCTCATCCATTCATCCATTCATCCAGCCAGTCTCCAGGGTGGCGGGGAGGCCCCAGGTGGCGGGCGGAGCGGGGTTCGTGCTTGGCAGCCTGGGTGCCGAGCATCCTGCAGGGACAGAGTCCCCAGCTGCCGGCAGGCCAGCCACAGCAGCCAGGGGGCCTGGGGTGGCCAGCCGGGTAGGCCCGCGGTGGCCCTCACAGCCCGATGTGCCTCCCTTCCCAGCTGGAGCAGTTCAACATGATGGAGAACGCCATCAGCTCCAGTAGCCTGTACAGCCCGGGCTCCACACTCAACTACTCGCAGGCGGCCATGATGGGCCTCACGGGCAGCCACGGGAGCCTGCCGGACTCGCAGCAGCTGGGATACGCCAGCCACAGTGGCATCCCCAACATCATCCTCACAGGTGAGGCCAGGCCGGGGGCGCGTGTGCGGCGCCCCAAGGGGCCTCAGCCCGTGTGGAGATAGCCAGTGACTGCTGTCTGCAGCAGGAGGGTTGACAGGGCTGGGGCTGTGACCCAAGCTTGGTAGGGGCCCGAGGAGGCCACACCCCATCTCCCCCAAATTTGACTCACTCCTGGGCTTCGGGCCAGGCCAGGCCAGGGAGATGCCCCTGGACCAGACATCCCGTTCATAGGATAGAGACGGTCACTCTCCCCTCTCGGCGGCCTCCTGTCTGGCTGAGCAGCCCGAGTAAAGGTCAAGCAGCCAGGTACACGGTGCCCACTGCCCAGGCCACTGACCTGTCAGCTGAATGTGCACCAGGCTTAGGGACGGCTGTGGGGTGGGCCCTGTCTGGTGAGCCCAGCCCGGGCAGCCAGCTAACAGGTCAGGGCCGTGATGCACCGTGACAACTGCACCCAAGCAGTCTGAGCATGGCGCCTGGGCTCCTGGGGACAAGCCAGCCCCGTCCTGCATGGCACGTATCAGGAAGACCTGGCTCCATCTAGCACAGAACCCAGACCCTCCCACGGCCACCCAGACCCTGTCTCCCTGCTGAAGAAGGCAATTCCCTTATGAGTCAGGGCTGCCGGATTGAGGGTGATGCCCCCCTTGGCAGTCCTCACTGGCCTCTTCCAGGCTGGAAGTGTCCGTATTTAGTGCCCCCCACTGTGGCCTGGGCTCTGAGTGCAGAATCCAGCACCTCCTTCCCACCCCACGGGTGTAGGCAGCAGCTGGCCAGAAATTCAGGGGTGGACGCGCCAGCCTCAGACTCAGGAGAAGAATCAGAATCTGACCCCCGCAATGGCCTCAAGAGCCCAGAAAGACAGGGCCTTTCAGACCCATTTCTCAGACCTGGAAACTGAGTGTAGGTGGAAGCCTAGGTTTGAACCCGGGTCTTTGTGGGGAAACTGAGGATTCCCTCCAGCCCTATCAGCAGCTGGGTCGCCACGGTCACTCCAGCCTGCTTCTCAGTGACTCGTGCTGAGCAGACCTCATGGCAGAGCCGGGGAGGTCCCCGCTCCCGCCAGGTCACGCTGACGTGCGTCAGTGACGCAGCCCTTGGCCCAAGGCTTCTCCTTGGTGCCTCTGACACCTGGAGCTGACATCTGGGGCCAGACTGGCCTCTGGGGTCCAGGCACTGTAGGGTGCTGAGCAGCATCTCGTGTGCTGGCCCCTCCCCAAGTCATGACAGCTGGAATGTCCCCAGACATTGCCAGCAAACCCAGGGAACAGAGTCACCCGGTGGGCATGCCTGGTCCGACGCATGGATGCGAGCGATGGAGCCAGGGCTAAGCAGTGCCTTTTGTCCCCACCCCATCCCCCAGTGACAGGAGAGTCCCCCCCCAGCCTCTCTAAAGAACTGACCAGCTCTCTGGCTGGGGTCGGCGATGTCAGCTTCGACTCCGACAGCCAGTTTCCCCTGGACGAACTCAAGATCGACCCCCTGACCCTCGACGGACTGCACATGCTCAACGACCCCGACATGGTTCTGGCCGACCCAGCCACCGAGGACACCTTCCGGATGGACCGCCTGTGAGCGGGCACGCCGGCACCCTGCCGCTCAGCCGTCCCGACGGCGCCTCCCCAGCCCGGGGACGGCTGCGCTCCGTCCCTCGCCAACGGCCGAGCTTGTGATTCTGAGCTTGCAATGCCGCCAAGCGCCCCCCGCCAGCCCGCCCCCGGTTGTCCACCTCCCGCGAAGCCCAATCGCGAGGCCGCGAGCAGGGCCGTCCACCCACCCGCCCGCCCAGGGCAGGGCTGGGATCGGAGGCCGTGAGCCCCCCGCCCCTGCAGACCCTCCCTGCACTGGCTCCCTCGCTCCCAGCCCCGGGGCCTGAGCCGTCCCCTGTAAGATGCGGGAAATGTCAGCTCCCGGTGTGGCGGGCAGGCTCAGGGGAGGGGCGCGCATGGTCCGCCAGGGCTGTGGGCCGTGGCGCATTTTCCGACTGTTTGTCCAGCTCTCACTGCCTTCCTTGGTTCCCGGTCCCCCAACCCATCCGCCATCCCCAGCCCGTGGTCAGGTAGAGAGTGAGCCCCACGCCGCCCCAGGGAGGAGGCGCCAGAGCGCGGGGCAGACGCAAAGTGAAATAAACACTATTTTGACGGCTGTCTTTTATATTTCTGAGCACACACAGAGCCCTGGCGTCCACCGGGGCAGGCGCAGAGTGGACAGAGCATTCAGGGCAGTGGACCCCCCACGACCCTCCTCGCCCTGTCTCCATCCCCTCGAAGCCCCGCCTTACCCCAGGCAGGCCCATTGGTGGCCACCTTTGCCGAGAAGTGACCGGAAGGCCCCGTGAGGGGTCGCACGCGGAGGCAGGGGTTACCTCTTGGGGCTTTACAATCCGTGGTTCCTCCTGTCCTGCACTGTGGTCACCGGTCCTGTCATAGATGCTGTTAATTTAAGGTACAGGCAGAGGTGGCCAGGGGAGTTTCATTGTGTTTTTTTTTCCTTTTAGTTTCTATTTACATTTTGGTTGTAGATGAGTCGCTTAATCTTTTAAACCAAAACTTGCCTGAGAGCATGTTTTTATTTCAGAAATCCAACTTCACCTATTTTTTAAGCTAACTGGAAATGGAGGCCATGCGCCCCAAAGCAGCCCGCCACCCACCTGAGTCTAAGCAGTGAGTCTGGCTTTTGGGTTTCACCCCAAGTTATCTCAAAACAAAAGGGCTGGTCGGGCCGGGCAGGGAATTGTCAGGAGCTCACGGTAGGCAGAGGTGCCTCTGCCAGGGTCACAGAACAGACTTCCGGGAAGGGGCCTTGGCTTTTATTGAGGGTCTCTCGAAGACCCAGCCCCGCTGGCCTCTCCCAGAGGTGCCTGCTAGTCCTTAGAGTGTGTGTGCGAAGATGCCATGACCAGTAGCAGCCTGAGACCCCTCTGCCCCAAGAGTGTGGGGGACTGGCAGGGAGCGAGGGTCCCTGAGACGAGGACCACGGTCCTCCCTGAGAACCTGGGTGGAGCTGGCATTTCATCCCCTCTCCACCTGACCCTCTGGCTCCTAGCCCACGCCCCCTCTTTTGGGCAGCGTGGTCTGCTGGCCACCCCTTCTTGGCAGCTCTGGGTCGTGGCAGGTGGCCTTGGAGACACACAGCAGTGTGCGTTTTAGTGGCAGGTTTCAGGAGCACCTCCAAGACCAGGGTGACAGGGTACTTGGGAGCTGTCCTGGACCCTCCATACCACGGGCCTTGCAACGGAGGCATCAGGGCTGGCTTTGTTTTCTGCTGTTCTTGGAATAGGAACCGCTGTTCTGATCTCCCCAAAACTGCATTGCGGCTCTCGCTCGCCCCTGCCTGCCTGGCCAGCGCCTTCTGCTGAGTCTGTTTATTTGTGGTGTCATGGCCGCTGCTTTCACTGGGGTCCTGGGCACCCTGGCTTCTGTCCTCAGAGCTGGGTTTGATCCTAGCAACCATCCCTCTTTCTCTTTGCCCGGCAATGCCTGTGGCATGTGTCTGAGCAGCCAAGTGGCCACTCATAGGAGAAGGCTCCCTGGTCACGTTGCTCCTGCTGCCGTCTTGTTCCAAGGTGCGGGGGGTACACTGTCGGTCTGTCCAGGTCAAGGTCCCTTTCTCTCACCATGACGGAGGCTGGGGGCAGACAGTGGGACTTTTTTTTTTTTTTTTTTTTTAAGAAAAACTACATGTACATAGGAGAGTTTGATTACCATTAGACTTGTATGTAGGACTTTAAAAAAAAATGGCCTTAATAAAATTACAAGCAACCCGCCTGGATGCGGTTTTCAAAAGAAGGCATTGAGGACCACGCTAGGAAACCTCATTCCCCATCCGTCCAGCCTCCGACGGGCGCCACTGCTTGTCCCCTGGTCTTCGGTGTAGACAGGAGAGGAGGGATGCCCACCTCGGAGCATCCAGGGCCCGTGGCCCATTTTCAGCATCCTGAAGCCAGATTCACAGTGACATTGTGTTAACGTGACGACCTTGGTCCATTATGGAGTTCTTCTTCCAATGAGAACCTGGTGGACCAAGGTCCGAGCTTGCCAGGGAAAGTGGGGCCCACACGAGTCCCTGGGGCCCAGCCAGGAGCCAGCAGCCAGGCGTCCCTGTGTTCCAGAAGGATTCATGCCCCTCCTGGACCTGGGCGGGCCTCCCAGGGTCTGTATCACGGCCTTTTGTGTGTGCGTACATGTGGTTTTTTTAAATATCACTACTACATATTCTTGAATTGCCAAGACTTTCTGAAACAAGACAGCTTAAGGGAATCAGCCTTTTGCTTTGTGATGTGAAAATACTGTGATTTGACGAGCCGCTTCCTGAGGGGCAGGCCCACGTGGGGAGGCTGCGGCGTGTACATAGACCCGCCGTCTGTGTCCTTGGTCAGGCCCGGATGCTTGGTCTACGCTGGGTTAGAGGCTGCTCTCCCCACGCACCCATGTGCTCATGGCTTCTGCAGACCCTCTGCTGGGCACACCGGTCCTCTACGGCAAAGTTCAGCCAGGGCTCTCCCTCCTGAGAGCGTGGCGTCCCCACCTTCCTGTTTCGCCGACGTCACTCCCCAGGGTGGCAAGTCTTGCAGGCAGAGGGTGTAGCCCAAGTTCAGCCTCTCTCTGTGCCCTCCAGAGAAGAGGGTTCTTTGCCCCTGTCAGGGCCCTGCTTGTGGGTTTTCGGCTCTGGGGAGGAGAGTGTTGGCATCAGTGTGTTTGGCCTGATTTCTTCAGGGGGCCAAGCTCCCGGGAGGACCCCTAGCCAGGAGGGCCCCCCATGTTCATCCATCCCTCCTGCTGGGGCTTGGATGTCAGGCTTGGGGGCTGTGAGCTGGGACCTCGCCTGAGCCGGGTCAGGTGGGACAGGAGCCTGCCAGAGGCCCATGGGGGGCCAGGCCGGGTGGCTTCTATTTAATTTTTTAGAGATGGGGTCTTGCTGTGTTGCCCAGGCTGGTCTCGGACTCCTGGGCTCAAGCAGTCCTCCCTCCTTGGCCTCCCAAACTTCTGGGGCTACAGGTGTGAGTCACTTCTGCCCAGCATCCCAGGCCTGACCAGCCTTGGCAGGACCCGTCCCTAGAGGGGGCTCTGGTGCCTCCCTTAGGTGGGCCTTGAGCTGGTTTTTAACCAAACATCCTTCCAAACTCGGGCTGCGACCTGCTTCCTGAGTTTTCTGTATTTCCAAGGAGCCCTCCAACCAGGGAGAGGCTGGTGGAGTAAGGTCCAGCGGTATTCGGGGGTCCTTTGTCACCTCGCCCTGAAAACAGCAGCTCCCATCACCTTCACTGGGTCCCGATGGAGCCGTCTCAGAGGCCGAGGGGCCTTCCGTGTGGGGGTGGGACGCAGGGGCTCTCAGAGCAAGGGCCACAAAGCCGATGGCACAGATGTGCCCCTGGGCCTGGCCTGTCACCTGCATGTGGTGCTCTGGGCCAGGGTGTGCGGGCGCCAGAGCCTTCCCTACACAGCCTAAGAGCAGGGGCAAGACTCGGCCCCTTACTCACCCTGTTAGGCCTGCCGGGGCTACATGGACACCTGGGTTTCTTTCTACCCCCATTCATCATGGGCCAGGGGCCTCCATTTCCTGAGGGGTCTTGCAGCATGTGATTTGGGAGTCCCTGGGACGTTCCCCAGCCAGCTCCACCTGAGCCAAGTGTCCTGTTCCCTGTGGCCCTTGGCCTTCCAGGGTCCTGGCCAGGCAGGGGTCAGGCACCCCATACCCTTCTGCGTGGCACATGTGTTTACCCACCCCCACTGGCCACAGACACCATTCTCCCCCTGGGAGCAGGAGGTGGAGTAAGTTGTACCCCCAGGCCTGGGTGCTGGGGAGTTCCTGAGGGCATGGGTGGGGCAAGAGTGAGTGCCTCGTGATCCCAGCCTCAGTTTCTCTCCTGTCACTTTCTCAGACCTGCAGGTCTCAGGGCCCCCGGCTCCTCCTGGGCAGGATGGGGGGCAGGGGCTGGGCCTTGGGGTGGTGCTGGCTCTGACGATTCCAGAGGCTGTATCCACCCTCTGGGCTCCTGGCCAGCATCCCACCCCCAGGAGCCAGGGACAGGTGGCATGTGTTGGGGTCCGGGGATGGCCCCCATCTCGAAGTGTTCTGGAATCTGGGGGCAACCCTTGCCCAGCCCAGCCATCAAGCACTTCTGACCTCCTGCCCCCCAGGAGGGGACTTAGCCATGGCCTTGGCCAGCAGGCCTGGGGAGGGAGGGCTTTGGTAGCCAAAGTCCACTGGCCCTGCCGTGCCCCGAGTAGGAAACTGTCCCCTAGGGGCTGGGTGGCCCCACTGATATATGCAAACCCGCCGGTCCGAGCCCTGTTCCTGCCTGTGCCCCTCTGTGCCCAGGCGGCTCTCCCCCAACCCCAGCATGTATACTCTGCCACGGACGTCCCGTGGGCCGTGATTGTGGGCGGCCACAGTGGGCGGGGGCAGGCGGCTCAGGGCACACTCGGCCGTCCCTGCCCCATCCTCTGGCGTGGCCGCTTTTGTCTTTGTACCTTTGCATCCTTTGTAATGAAACGTAATAAAAATCCAACGTTTTCGTCACTGGCTCTTCCTCTTTTTTCTGAGCCCCTCCCTCCTCCCTCAGGGATGACACATGGGCGTGGCACGTGCACTGGCAGGTGCCTTAGCCCTTCCGAACACACACACACACACACACACACACACACACACACACACACACCCCAGACCAGGCAAAGGAAGGGATCCACAAAGCTGGGACAACTGCGAACCTGCCCCCCAGAATCCTGGGGCGGACACCGTATCAGGGGTCTCAGCTCTTCCATGGCTGGCATCCAGGCCTGTGACCATGAGGTGTTGGGTCGTGGAGGCGGACCCAGGGGCCTCCCCAAATCCCAAATCACAGTTGGACAGTCCCTGGCAAGCCACTGGCACTCAGCAGCAGCTGCAGCACCGAGGCCTTGGTTTGGTCCCTGGCCCGACCCTCCCTCAGAGGCCCATCCCTACTGTCTCCATGCAGCAACAACCACAGCCGCCACTCCCCGCACACACACTTTATTTTGTCCTCTCTGAGCCCTTCTTGCTTCCCCCTCAGGACGGCCACCCCTTGGGGCTGGGTGCAGAGCCCCCATCCAGCTGCGGTGAGGGTGGCTGTCATCCGGCGGGTCCTCACCCTGGTCCCTAGGCTCGCCGCAGCTGATGGGTCTCATAGTCCTCTGGGATGGTGTCTGCAGGGAGAGGGCGGGTGGGTGAGGGCTGAGAAGGCCGGCAGGGCCTGTATGCAGACTCCCCGCCCACAGCCCGCCGGCCCTCGGCTCACCATTGCAGCGGTAACGTAGGTTGGCCCAGATGATGTTCTCCTGGGAGAAGCAGAAGACCCCCAGGCGGCCACCCCGCATGGTTGTGTCCAAGACCACGTTGCTGTCAGCCACCAGCTCAGGGCCCTCATAGAATCGCACCCTGAGGGTGAGACATGGTGAGGGGTGGGGGACCTGGGCCAGACCCTTCCCTCTCAGTGCTTCAAGTGGCCAGCCCTGGAAGATGGGTACCCCTGACTGGGCTGCACTGGGAGCAAGTGAGGCCTCTGCCCTGGGCCTCAGTTTCCTGGTGTGGTGGACATCAAGGGCCCTGGACATAGTTGGTGCTAAACAGAGCACCTGGGCTTGCTAGCAGCATGGAATGGAGACTGAGAAATGGACTGGGTGAGGCCCCATTTCTAGCTGGATACACACTGTGTGCTGTGTCCTGGCCAGGGTCTCGCTCTGTCACCCAGGCTGGAGTGCAGTGCTGCAATTACTGCTGCCTTAACTCCCAGACTCAACTGACCTCAGTCTCCCTAGTAGCTGGGACCATGGGCATGTGCCACCATGCCTGGCATTTTTTTTTTTTTTGAGACAGAGTCTCACTCTTGTCATCCATGCTGGAGTGCAATGGCACGATCTCGGCTCACTGCAACATCCGCCTCCCAGGTTCAAGCAATTCTTCTGCCTCAGCCTCCTGAGTAGCCGGGATGACAGGCCCCCGCCACCACACCTGGCTAATTTTTGTATTTTTAGTAGAGACGGGGTTTCAACATATTGGCCAGGCTGGTCTCAAACTCCGGACCTCAGGTGATCCATCCGCCTCGGCCTCCCAAAGTATTGGGATTACAGGCATGAGCCACTGCGGCTGGCCTAATTTTTTTCTTTTTTGTAGAGACAGGGTCTTACTATGTTACCCAGGCTGGCCTCGAACTCCTGGGTTCAAGCGATCCTCCCATCTTGGCTTTCCAAAATGATGGGGTTATAGGTGTGAGCCACCGCGCCTGGACCAGCATAATTTCATTCTAACTGCCCTGTATCTTTCCTATTGTATAGATAAGGGGACCAGGGTCACACAGCCCCTGCCTGACCTGGGCCTACGTGTCCCCAGCCCAGTGCACCGCAGAGGGTGGAGTCCCCACCTGATGTAGCCCACTTGGGGCCGGTGCTGCAGGAACCAACGATAGGACTTCTTGTCCTTCCAACCCACGTTTCGCGGGTCCTTCCACAGCAGCCGCACCTGGGACTCTGTGTCTCCTGTATGCCACAGAGCGTTCCGCAGCTGTTCCCCGGGGCCTGTGGAAGACTTCACAGCCTGCCAATACCCAGGAAAAGTGGTCAGAGACCTCGCGGGCCACCGGAGCCCCCCTAGACACCTTCCTGGAGAGACAGTTGGGAGCAGCAGGTGGTGGGTGCCCGGGAGGGGGGGGTCTGGATGAGAGACCCACAAGGAAGCCTTCTTCAGGGGCCAAATGGCAGTTTGTGGATGGGTGATAGGGGGCAGCAGTGGTCTGCAGGTTCGTGAGAGGATTTGGGAGTCTGTGGACAGGTTCAGGGTCTGGGAGGATGGGGGACTCTGCAGAAGGACTTGGAAACTAAGGAAAAGTTTAGGGCTCTGCGAGAGGGTTTAGGGTCCATAGGAAGACTGGGGGGCCCTGAGAATGTTTGAGAGCTTGTGCAAGGGACTGGGAGGATTTGGGGACTGCAGGAGCCCAGAGGAGGGCTGGGACAGCTCTGAGGTCTATAGTATGAGGCTGGGGGGCTGGGGGGCTCTAAGGGCTGTAAAGGGTTGTAGGGAGAGGCATGGGAGGGCATGAGGACCACAGAGGTCAGGCACGGACGGCCCTGGCACCTTGAGTTGGATGCCGGGCTCGGCCACAGCACGGAAGGGGTTCGCCTGCCAGTATGTTTGCTCCATCTGCTTCCACATGACCACGTAGAAGCTGGAGCTGTCCTGGTAGCCAAAGATGAAGCCTGCATAGTCGTCATCCGTGACCGTGTTCACATGGAACGTGCCCTCGAAGTCCACGCCATTGAAGGCAGTGTAACCTAGGGATGGGGAGAGAGCAGTGGCCTTTCCGAACGCCAGCCCCAGCCCCGGGAACCTGGCACCCAGAATCCAAACCTGCCCCCTGGGTCCCGATCTCCCTGCAGACCTGCACCATCCCCACTCACGGTGCCCAGACTCAGCCACGCCCCCATCTACCATTGGCCACGCCCCTCCAGAGTCCAGCTCCACTCGGCCCCGCCCTTCCCGAACCCGCCCCTCCTCTGGTCCCCGCGCCTTCTCAGCCCGGGCCCGCCAATATAACCCCGCCCCTCTGGCCCCGCCCCCTTCTGGCCCCCCCCATTCTAAGCCCGAGCCCGCCCCTTCTCTGGCCCCTCTCCCTGAGCCAGCTCCGTGCAGGATTGCGCTGCTCCCCGCTTCTCACCCACAGCCAGGCCTGGGTCGCTGTTCATTGTCTGCACGATCTCTCTTCCCTGATGGGGTCAAAAAAAGGAGGGCCTCAGGCTGGCCGTGACAGCCCTAGGCACCCCGTCCTCAGCATAGGCCTCATTGTGGGGGTTCTAGGGTCCCATCACCCCCCACGTGGACTCCGCTCCCACCTGGTTGAGCACCACCCAGTTGGGGTCAATCTGCGCGTCACCCTCCGGGTCCAGCACAACTGTCTGGTAGGCCCGGAAGTCGGTGAGGGTGACTTCAGCGTTCTCCGGACACACGTCGATCTTGTCTACCACCTTGTCTGCATCAAAGTCGTCCTGGCACACGTCGCCCACGCCGTCCCCTGAGAGGTGGGAGACCCCCTTGGTGGGCTCAGGTCAGGGCCCGCCCACCGTAGACCCCACCCCAGGAGCCCCCACTGGCCTTGCCCCCACCACAGGCCCCGCCCCCGCCGTACTGTCCGCGTCCTCCTGGCCGGGGTTAGGCACCAGGCGGCAGTTGTCCCGACTGTCAGGGACTCCGTCATTGTCGTCGTCGTCGTCGCAGGCATCACCCTGGCCATCGTGGTCTGAGTCCTGCTGGGCGCTGTTAGGCACCGTGGGACAGTTGTCCCGAGAGTCCTGATGTCCGTCTCCATCCCTAGAGTGGATAGGTGGGATCCAGAGACAATGAGCTCTCCAGAGCGTTTTGTCAAAGGCTACCCGGACGCCCACCCCGGGTGGCCTCCTTACTGGTCTTGATCGCTGTCACAAGCATCTCCCACAAAGTCGTGGTCCACATCCGCCTGCGGGGGGCAGCATGCGGGGGTCCACAATCAGACAGAGGAAATCAGAAAGCCTCCCACCCAACCCAGCCGCACAGCCAAGGTCCTCGTGACCCCAAGGAAACCCCCACCCCAGGCTGCTCGGACTGGGAGGTCATTTCTCTGGCAGTGTGAAATGCTCTAAGCTGGGCTGTGGGCTGGGTAATCCAACTTGCAGTTCACCCAGCGGGCTTACCCAGCTGGAGTCTGGCCTGCCCTCACCTGATCCGGGTTGCTCTTCTGGGGACAATTGTCACAGGCATCCCCTATACCATCGCCATCACTGTCCTTCTGGTCTGAGTTGGGTACCCTAGGGCAGTTGTCGGCCTGGTTGCGGATCCCTGCAGAAATCCACAGGACCAGAGCCCCAAGATTGGGACCAGGCCAGGATGACTTCATTAGGATGAGACCAGCCTGAGGCTGGCCTGGAACAGAGTCCCAACTTCATAGAAGCTTTTTTTTTTTTTTTTGAGACAGTCTCATTGTGTCACCCAGGCTGGAGTGCAGTGGCATGATCTCGGCTCACTGCAACCTCCACCTCCCGGGTTCAAATGATTCTCCTGCCTCAGCCTCCCGAGTAGCTGGGATTACAGGTGTGCACCACCACGCCCAGCAAATTTTTGTATTTTTAGTAGAGACGGAGTTTCACCACGTTGATCAGGCTGGTCTCGAACTCCTGACCTCGTGATCCACCTGCCTCAGCTTCCCAAAGTTCTGGAATTACCGGCATGAGCCACTGCGTCCGGCCCACAGGAACTTTAAGAATGGATGGTCCCATCCAAGGAAAGGCTAGTGAGGGGGACGGGCTCTCACTCCCAGGGTGGCTCAGCTGGGTGCCCGTGTATGCCACCCTGAGCCCCTATGTCCCCATCTGTAAAGTTGTCACCTCCCAGGTCCTAAACCCCAGGCTCGAATCTCTGTCCTCTTAATTCCTGCCTGCGGCATTTGACACAGGGACCACCTTCCCTTCCAAATATTCCTGCCTTTTTCCTGGCCTTGCAGCCTAGCTTGCATTTTTCTGGCGCGCCACCATGGTCTTTGGTCCAGGGCACCCTAGTCCAGCTTACCCTATCCAGCTTCCAAAACCAGCCAAGCCCGGCCCCGGAGCCGAATCCCGCCCTTCGGTGCACGCCGCCTCTCCTCGCCCCCCAACCCCCATCGAGCTCACGGTCGCCGTCGATGTCGTCGTCGCACGCATCGCCCCGGCCGTCCTGGTCTGTGTCCTTTTGGTCGTCGTTCTTCTGGGACCGGCAGTTGTCGCACGCATCGCCCCACTTGTCCTCGTCCGTGTTGCGCTGGTCTGGGTTCCGCACCAGCGGGCAGTTGTCCTGGATGACAGGGTGGGTTAAGGGTGAGATCAGGTCGGGACGGCAAAGGTCACACTCCTCAAATTCCCAAATCTCCGAGGTCCCGTCTCCTCCTCAAGGAACCTTTCGCCCCTCCTAGACCACGGAGGCCACGCCCCTCATCCAAGCCACGCCCCATCCCATTTCCCTAGGCCCCGCTCACAGCTCTGCCTTTTCTTTTTTTTTCTTTTCTTTTTCTTTTTCTTTTTTTTGAGACGGAGTCTTGCTCTGTCTCTAGGCTGGAGTGCAGTGGCGCGATCTCGGCTCACTGCAACCTCCGCCTCCTGCGTTCAAGCGATTCTCCTGCCTCAGCCTCCCAAGTAGCTGGGATTACAGGCGTGCACCACCACGCCCGGCTAATTTTTGTATTTTTAGTAGAGGAGGGGTTTCGCCATGTTGGCCAGGATGGTCTCCATCTCTCGAACTCGTGATCCGTCCGCCTCGGCCTCCCAAAGTGCTGGGATTACAGGCGTGAGCCATCGCGCCGAGCCGCAGATCTACCTTTTCATTGGGGACCCCGTCCCCGTCGGCATCCGGATCGCAGGCGTCTCCGATGCCATCGCGGTCCACATCCTCCTGCCCTGAGTTGGGCACAGTCACGCAGTTGTCCTGGGGGCGGGCACAGAAGGTGTGAGGGGCGTGGTCATGAAGTCCCGCCCTCCCTCCTGCCCGGGCCCGCCCCGCTCCGCCCCCACCCACTTTACGGCACTGGCGCTCCGGGCAGCGCAGCTTCTCGTCCGGGAAGCCGTCCAGGTCAGTGTCGCGACCACAGAGGATCCCGTTGCCGGCCCAGCCGACGGCACACTGCGGGAGAGTGTAAGTGGGTGCCCTGGAGTGGCAGCCCCCCAACCCCACCTCACGCCCAGCCCGCCCGCACTCACCACGCACGACCGCGAGCCATCGCGCTCCAGGACGCAGTCTGCATGCTCGTGGCACTCGCTGGGCGAGCCGTCGGGGCAGAAGCGCTGTGCGCGCCGCTGGCAGCCGGACGCCTGGTCGCCCACGAAGCCGGGCTGGCACGGGCCGCACTGGAAGGAGCCCTGCGCCCGAGCCGCCGGAGGTCAGCGCAGGCCGCCCGCCGCTTGCCCCACCTCCCGCGATCCTTTCTTCCTCCCCAGCGGGCCTTACCCGGGTGTTGATGCACACGGAGTTGGGGACGCAGTTATGTTGTCCGGTCTCACACTCGTTGATGTCCGTGCAAACCTAGGGAAGGGGAACTCAGAGGTCACCACCCCATGCAGACACCCCTGGACCTCCCACCTCCTCCACACTTCCTCCGCATCCTGCCTCTCCCCTCCATCCTGCCCCAAACCGATCAGCCCTGGCGCAGCGGACCCCTCCTCTCCCCACGCCTCCCGCTGGAAGGAGGCTGGAAGAGTTTACTGGTAAACAAAATGGACGCCCCCTTCCCTTCTGCTGCAAAAATGGGGCCCCCACACCCCTCACCTGCTTGTTGGCCTTGGCGAAAGCCAGCCCCACGCCCTCGTGGGTGGGGCCGCTGTATCCCGGCGGGCAAGCCTCGCAGCGGAACCCCGGGCTGGTGTTGATACAGCGGACTCGGGGGAAGCAGGGGTGGGCGTTGCACTGGGGGAGGAGGGGCCACAGAGGGTCAGAGGGCTTCGAGCTGGGCCCTGGGGGCCGCACCTCGTAGTGTCTCGGATGTGGAAAGTTCAATGGCCATATGCCAGTGCTTGGAGCCGTTCGCCACGTGAGATGGAAGCAATTGTCGCAGGGGTCAGGCACGACTTTGCCTTGATGACGGCAAGGGCGCCACCGGGAGAGGAGAGGAGAGCGCCTCCAGCGGGCTGTTCCCTCATGGGCGAGGCGAGGAAGCATGAGGGCGGGCATCCCCAGCAGAGGGGGGCAGGGGTCGTCGGGGCGTGCGTGCCCGGCGGTGGCGGGGGGGTCTGGGCGTGCGTTCCCTGGCTGTTGAAGGGTCGTTGGGACTGGCGATCCCCTGCGGCGAGGACGGTAGCTGGGGCGGACCACCCCTGGCGGTGAGGGAGTCGTCGGGGAGGGCGTCAGTAGCTATGGAGGGGGTTGTGGGGGCGGGCATCCCGGGTGGTGACGGGGATGGTCCTTGGGTTGGGCGTTCCCCAGCGGTAAGGAGATAGTCTGGCCGTGCGCCCCCAGAGGTGAGAGGCTCGTCGGGGCGAGCACTCCCAGTAGAGGAAGGGGTCTCCCGGGCGGCGAGAGATTGGGGGGCGGTAGAGGGAGTCATCAGGGCGGTGGAGTGTCGGGGCCAGCGCACCTCGTTGACGTCGGTGCAGTGCGAGCCGTTGCCCGTGAAGCCCGCGGGGCAGGGGCCGCAGCGCGCGCCGCTCTCCGTCTGGATGCAGGCCACGCCGGGGAAGCAGAAGCCGGGCGCGCAGTGGAGCAGGGGCCGCACGCTGGGTAGGCCGGTGCGTACTGACTGCTGCATCCCTGCCGGTGGGGAGAGTGGGGGAAGGGGCGGGGCTGATCAGGGGCTCGCCCGGGGGCAGAGCCTATCATGGCCACGCCCCGGGGCTGGAGGCTTCCCCTTCCCCCTCACCCCCAGCCCCGGGGCGGCCCGAAATCCTGCGCTCTCCGCGATCCCGCCCCAGAGGCTGCGCGCTCTGACCGCAGGGTCTCCCCGGTCTCTCTCTGAGTCTCTGTCCTGCTTTTCTGCCCCGTGTCGTCTCTCACTTCCCCAAAACTCTCGCACCGCCTCTGTCTCTTTTTGTCTCTGTTTCTACCCCCACCATTCCCGTTCGTCTCTCCGCCTCTCCGTCAGCCTCCATCTCCTTCCGTCTGTTTTCCTCCCCAGCTTTCCCTGGCTCACTGTCTCTGTGTCTGTGTCTCTGTCTCTCGTCTCTTCTCTCTCCCGACCGCCCCGCCGCGCTCACCGCACGCGTCACACTCCATCACCGTGTTTTTCAGGAACGTGATCTCCCTGACCTGAAGGGGTGGGGTGGAATCAGTGGGGTCCCAACATCTCCTCGTCCCTCGGGTCTCCCCTGTCTCTACCCCGAGGTCCGTTTCCACAGCCTCTTTTCGCCGAGGACTCCCTACCCGCCGACCCCCTTCCCTCCCCATCTCCTCTCCACCTTCTCGGGTACTTCCTCTCTCCTCGCTGGGAACTGAGACCCCCTTCCGTTCCCTGGCACTCCCTGCCCCACATCCGGGCCCCGCACCTGCTGCCGCAGCAGCTCCCGCACGTCCTGCAGCGCCGCGTTGGTTTCCTGCAGTTCCCGAAGCATCTGCGGGCCCAAGTCTGAGCCTGCGGCGAGAGGGGACCGGGTGAGGCGTCATGGGGCAGGGGAACCCCACCACCGACTCCCACCGTCGCAGCGAACCCGGACCTCCGACGCCCCACTGCGCTCCTCTAGTCTCGGTCCCGCCACCTGCTTTCTGCGCCCGGCACGTCCCCTACGAACAGTCCGTGAGCCCCAAACAGCCTGGATCCCGGGCCTCTCACGGGTCCTACAGTCCGTTGTGGGGTCGTGGGCACGGCGCGGGTGCTAACGCGGCTTACCCAATGGGATCTGGCTCTGTCCGGATGCGCCGAGGGCAGCCAGGGTGAGCAGAAGAACGCAGGCGGTTTCGGGGGCCATGGCGGTGGCGGGGAGCTGGGTGGCTGCTCACTTTCTACCGCCCACGAGGTCCGTGGGGCCTATTTATCCCCAAGGCACGGCCGGCCCCAGGGACGGCCCACCACAGCCCTGCCCAACGTCCCAGCCTCAAGGTAAACAGATGGCGCTGGCCCCTGCGTTCAAGTCCCCGCCCGGAATGCCCCGCGAAGTCGCCCGCGGCTGAATCCGACATGGTGGGGAAACTGAGTCCCGGGGTCTGTGGAGAGAGCTGGTGGGGCAGGGAGTCAGGGGGTACTGCCCCCACTTTCATTCACTGTGTGTGTGCGTCTGTGTGTGTGTGTGTGTGATGGGGTGTGGCTATATCGCATCCTCTTGCTTCAGTCTCCCATGTAGCTGGGACTACAAGCGTGCACCACCAAACCCAGCTAATTTATTTTTATTTTTATTTTTAGAGACCAGGTCTGGCTATGTCGTGCAGGCTAGTAGTCTCAAACTCCTGGCCTCAAGCTATACTCCCAACATAACTGGGATTACAGGCTCCAGCCATAGCATTCAGCTCATTGATTGATTGATTGATTGAGTGCTTGCTGTATGCCAAACCTGAGTTCCGGTTCCAAACAAGGCAGGCTCCATGGCCACGCCCTCAGCTCACACTTGGGGAAACTGAGTCACCAGTGTCTGAAAAAATAGGCCCACCCACTATGGATCAGACTGACTGGCCCTCCACTCCTCCTGAAGTGCTTCAAAACTGGGTAAATTGCGGGGCACGGTGGCTCACACCTGTAATCCCAGCACTTTGGGAAGCCAAGGCGGGCAGATCACCTGAGGTCAGGAGTTCGAGACCAGCCTGGCCAACATGGTGAAACCCCATCTCTACTAAAAGTACAAAAATTACCCAGGCGTGGTGGTGGGCGCCTATAATCCTAGCTACTCTGGAAGCTGAGGCAGAGAATCGCCTGAACCTGGGAGGTGGAGGTTGCAGTGAGCCGAGATTGCGCCACTGCACTCCAGTCTCTGCGCGACAAAGCCAGACTCCGTCTCAAAAAAATCAAACAAACAAACAAAAAAAACTGGGTAAATTATGCCTGTGCCTCAGTTTCCTCCCTTGCACAATGGAGGTAATAAGTTAATAATTATTAATTAATGATTAAAAATAATGATGATCATGATGATGAATGGAAAATAGGGGAGGGGCAGTTGAGACCGGGGACTCTCAATTTTCTTGCCTCTGTCCAAGGAGGCTGCTTCTGGCCCCAATGCTGGAGGGCTGCAACTGACTCCCTCCGACCCAACTCATTGCTGATGTTCCCTCCCCTCCCCGTGGTCCCTCCGCTGGTGGAGGAGGGGACAGCATTCAGGATCTTGCCCCACCCCCTGTCCAAGGGGACAGGCCCACTTGGTTTTCCAGTCTGTGCAATGGGGTGTGAGGCCCCCATCTGGGGGGGAGCAAGTTAAAGCGCTCTAGCAAGGGGAGGTCCGAGGGTGGAGGCCGGGGCTTCTGTTTGTCCAGGCTGTGCCATACCTTCCAAACTCTGCTCCAGCTGCTGTGGGAACAGCCTGTAATAAAAATAAAAGTTACCGCTAACTGGCCAGCCACACTCTGGAGCTACAAAACCCCTTAACCTCCTGGAGTCAGTTAACCCTCTCCACTCCCACCTTCCAGTACTCACAGCCTCTATTCTATAGACAGGGAAACTGAGGCCCAGAGAGACGAAGCGACTGGCCTAAGGCCACTGCCCGAGGGCAGGGGTGAATCTAGACTCAGAGCCAGATATGTTTTCTGGGGAGCCTACAGAGAAGTCACCGAGGGCTTCCTGGAGGAGGTAGCAAGGAGACAGACATAAAAGAAAAGGAGGACTTGGATCAGCAGAGGGAAAAGGTGAGGGCAGTTTTGGTGGAGGGAAGCGTGTGAAGCTTGGAGGTGGGGACATTTCCAGACACATTAATTATTCCACAAACATCAAGGACTGTTGTGTGTCATGTCTCCTGTGCTGGGCAATGGGCACACAGGGTGAAGAAGTCAGACCCTGTCTCTCCTTCAAATGGGGAGCCCAGTGGGCTCATGGCTGTGATGGGAAACACAGACAATGGTAGGAGCCCCCAGGAAATTGATCTGTTTGAAAGGGGATGGGTCAGGGCGGGCTTCTGGAGGAGGAGGGACCGCCAAGCTGAGGACCGGATGATAAGGAGGACACAGCCAGGCAGAGGTAGCAGAAAGGCATTCCAGGTAGAGGAAACAGCATGGGCAAAGGCCCTGAGGCAGGAACCAATCTGGCCCGTTGGATGGACTGACCTCAAAGTGACAAGCTCTTGGGGCTCAGTGAGAAGCAGGAGATGAAGCTGTGAAAGGGCAGTGCTGGTGGTGTGGGGCTCCAGCGCTCTCCCGAGGGTAATGGGGAGCCACAGAGGATGAAGAGAGACAGGCCTATAAGTGGAGTGTGGGTGGAAGCAGCCGGTCCCAGCCAGAACATTTCCAGTGAAGCCTGTCAATAGCGCCTGCCCTGCCTGCTGCCTGCATTGGGGCCATGAGCTCACCTCCTGTTTTCCTTGGCCTTCAGCACACCTGGGGGCCGCTCCCGGCAGTGCTGGAATTCTCGGGAAAACCACAGCTCCAGTGGGGCCTGTGGGCTGGCATATGCTGCACACAGCTAGGACAGGAGCACATGGAAGCCAGGCCCCTGCTACAGGCTGGTCACAGTGCTGGGGCTGGACACACGTGGCCTTATCCATGGCTGGGCCACGGGGAGTTAAAGGGAAGAGCATTCCAGGCGGAGGGAACTACAAAGGTGGAGTTCCTGAGGGTGTCCCAAGATCGGACAACAGAGGCCCGGATAGGGGCTGTCTGGGGTCACACTCCTGCCTCCTGGATCTCGCCAGCCCTGAAATCCCCCTTCTAGGCAGCAGTCCCCTCCTCCTGTGCACACCACACTTGCCTCACATTACAGCATAACTCGCTCTAGGTGTCCTTCTGGGCCTTTGTACCTGCCGTTCCCACCACCTCGTACAACCTCCTCCATCCTTCAAGGTCCAGCTATAATGCCCCCTCCTCTAGGAAGCCTTCCCTGCTGATATTCTCCGGAAAACCCTCCAGCCTAGCCCTGATCCTGGGGACTGTGAGTGTCTGTGGTTTGCTCTGTCCCTCCGAGCCTGAGGGGTTCCCACCCAGGGGCCTGGACTGGTGTAGAAAGGTTAGGTTGGAGGGTTTGGTGAGCTGGGACAGCATCCCTATGATTCGTGTTCATTACTATTCTTTTTTTTTTTTTTTTTTTGAGATGGAGTCTCACTTTTGTCGCCCAGCTGGAGTGCGATGGTGCAATCTCAGCTCACTGCAACCTCCGCCTCCTGAGTTCAGGTGATTCCCCTGCTTCAGCTTCCCGAGTAGCTGGGATTACAGGCGCCTGCCACCACGCCCAGCTAATTTTTTTATATTTTTAGTAGAGACAGGGTTTCACCATGTTGGCCAGGTTGGTCTCGAACTCCTGAACTCAGGTGATCCACCCGCCTCGGCCTCCCAAAGTGCTGGGATTACAGGTGTGAGCCACCGCGCCCGGCCATTACTGTTTTTTATAATTAATGTAATGTCATTACTATTTTTTTTTCTTTTTTAAAATAGAGATGGGGATCTTACTATGTTGCCCAGGCTGGTCTCGAACTCCTGGGCTCAACGGATCCTCCTTCCTCGGCCTCTCAAAACCCTGGGATTTCAGTCACTGCACCCAGCCAACATTATCATATTAATCCTAGTAACCCCTGCCACCTCTGTACTTGATATGGCAGGGAAGGGGGCCACATAGCCTGGGTTCAAATATTGGTGAGCATGGCCTTACTGTGTGACCTAAGACAAGTCACTTAACCTCTCTGTGCTTCAGTTTTCTCACCCATAAAATGGGGATGATCACTGTTGAGAGGATTGAATGAGCTGACCCATGGAAATCCTTCAGCCCAGCACCCAGCTCCAGCGCTACTAGCGTGCTTATTCCATATGAATTTACACACCGTGGGCCAGTGTGGTGGCTCACACCTATAATCCCAGCACTTTGGGAGGCCACGGCAGGCGGTTCACCTGAAGCCAGGAGTTCGAGACCAGCGTGGCCAACGTGAAACCCCATCTCTGCTAAAAATACAAAAATTAGCTGGACGTGGTGGCGCGTGCCTGTAATCCCAGCTAATCAGGAGGCTGAGGCAGGAGAATCACTTGAACTGGGGAGGCAGAGGTTGCAGTGAGCTAAGATCACGTCACTGCACTCCAGCCCGGGCGACAGAGCGAGACCTTGTCTCAAAAAAACAAAACAAAACAAAAAAATTTATACCCTGTGCCTGTCGCTTATACTTCAGATCGTTCTTATTTCTATCTTACTCAGAGAGGAGAGGAGACGGTCTGAGGTCACACAGCCAGAATTAGAACTGAGGCATGCAAGACCCTCAAGCCCTTCATACCCGCCCTCTCTGCCCTTGCCACAGAAACAGAATCCAGCATTTCGCTGGCCCGAGCCCCTCATTAGCTGGGATGTCTTCTCGGCCCAGGACCTCCTGGCCGGAGTATCTGGCCGGCGCCCCAGCCAGCCCCACACCAGGCCCCGTGGTTCCAGGAGCCCGGCCAGGCTGGGGAAGAGGGACGGGTGCCTGCATGATGGGGCCCCAGGGCCCTTCCTGGCAGACGCCTGCTCAGCCAGGAGACGTGTGGGCGCCCCGGCTCCCTGCCTCCCGCCCCCCCCCCCCCACGTTGCCTGCCTTTGTGAATGCAGAAGGAAAGTATGTTGTGAAGGCAGCCGCCCTGCCCTGGGCGTGCCCGGCTGTAGGCCCCCAGTCTGCGGAATTCATCAGGGCGGCAGGGGAGGGCAGCTTGGCGACCTCTGCATCCTCAGCCTGCCTTGAACTGGGAGAGACATACTGGAGGCATCTCTCTAGAAGGAACAAAAGGCAGGGGTGGGATCGGGGGCTCTGAGCATTGAAGTCCAGGAGACACCCCCCCGACTGGCTGTGTGACGTTTGGCAGGTGCCACCTCCTCTCCCATTCTCCCTTTTTTTTTTTTTTTTTGAAACAGGGTGTTGCTGTGTTGCCCAGCCTGAAGTACAGTGACAATCATAGCTCACTCATTGCAGCCTCTAACTTCTGGGCTCAAGTGATCCTCCCACCTCAGCCTCCCAAAGTGCTGGGATCACAGACGTGCACCACTGCGCCCAGCCCCATTCTCCTTTTACTCACTCGCTACCCCCATTGCATCCCAGGCTCTACTGGATGGCAATAAAGGAAGAAGACAACAATAAATATAGTGGCTACAATTTTCTTGAGCAAGTGCCAAATGCTTGAAACCTTGCCACTCAGCCTTTGTGGGTTTTCTCCTTCTGTCATCCCTGAAGTCACAGAAGACAGGAATTTGTCATCATGGGAGACAGTGGGGCACAGTGATGAAGGTCTCAGTCTCTGGCATCAGAGCCTGAGTTTCATATCCCAGTTCTGCTGTGGTACATGAGGCAAGTTGCTTAACCTCTCTGTGCCTCAGTTTCTTCTTTTTTTCCTTTATTCTTTTTTTCTGCCACCTTCAAAAGTTTCTTATAATGTAAAATTTTACTTCTCAGGTTACTATACTGAAGAGTTGCTTCAGGAGAGAAAGAATTTCACAAGAGGCCAGGGCGTGGTGGCTCACGTCTGTAATCCCAGCACTTTGGGAGGCCAAGGCGGGCGGATCAGCTGAGGTCAGCAGTTCAAAACCAGCCTGGCCAACATGGTGAAACCCTGTCTCTACAAAAGTACAAAAATTAACTGGGCATGATGATGGGTGTCTGTAATCCTAGCTACTTACTCAGGAGGCTGAGGTGGGAGAATTGCTTGAACGCAGGAGGCAGAGGTTGCAGTGACCCAAGACTGCGCCATTGCACTCCAGCCTGGGCCACAGAGTAAGACTCTGTCTCAAAAAAAAAAAAAAAAAAAAAAAAAAGAATTTCACTAGGAACAGATAGGAATTTCACAATATTCAATAGATACTGGTTTCTTTCTTTTTTTTCTTTTCCTTCCTTCCTTCCTTCCCTCCTTCCTTCCTTCCTCCCTCCCTCCCTTCCTCTCTCCCTCACTCCCTCCCTTCCTTCCTTCTTCCCTCCTCCCTATCTCTCTCTCTCTTCCTCTCTGTCTCCATTTCTTTCTTGTTTTTGAGATAGGCTCCCGCTCTGTCACCCCAGGTGGAGTGCAGTGGTACAAACACAGCTCACTGTAGCTCAAACTCTTGGGCTCGAGCCGTTCTCACACCTCAGCCTCCTGATTAGCTGGGGCCAAAGGCATGTGCCACCACACCTGGCTAATGTTTTTTATTTTGTAGAGACAGGGTCTTGCTATGTTGCCCAGGCTGCTCTCTAACTCCTGGGCTCCAGTGTCCCTTCCATCTTAGCCTCCAGGGTAGCTGGAATTACAGGCATAACACCTATATTTAATGAAGGTTTTGTGCAGTCAAATGAACTAGTGTCTGTGTTCTGAGGGAAGGAGGGTGCCTTCAGGGCTAACTGTAGAAGCTTTGTTCTCTCCTTCAGTCTCTCTGTCTAATGAAGTAAAAAATGGAAATGTGTAAAGTTTTTCGCAAGGTAACGGTAGCAGTAAAAATCAAGGTGAAAATAAGTACGAGAAGAATCCTCACCTCTTAGCGTCAGTGTAAGAATTGAATGAATTAGCGCCTAGAAAGTGCACAGCCCTTACTCGGGAGGCGGAAGTGGGAGGAACGCTTGAACCTAAGAGTTCAAAACCAGCCTGGGCAATATAGCAAGACCCTGTCTCTAAAAAAAATATATATATATATTTAAAATTAGCCAGGCATGGTGGTATGTGCCTGTAGTCCCAGCTACTCAGGAGGCTAAGGTGGGAGGATGGCTTGAGCCCAGAAGTTTGAAGCTATTATGAGCTATGATTGTACCACTATACCCCAGCCTAGATAACAGAGTGAGACCCTGTCTCAAAAAAAAAGAAAGGCCCGGGCGTGGTGGCTCACGCCTGTCATCCCAGCACTTTGGGAGGCCGAGGCAGGTGGATCACTTGAGGTCAGGAGTTAGAGACCAGCCTAAGCAACATGGTGAAACCCCATCTCTACTGAAAATACAAAAATTAGCCAGGTATAGTGGTGCAGGCCTATTAATCCCAGCTACTCAGGAAGCTGAAGCACGAGAGTTGCCTGAGCCCAGGAGGCAGAGGCTGCACTGAGCTGAGATCATGCCACTGCACTCCAGCCTGGGATGACGGAGTGAGACTGTCTCAAAAAAAAAAGAAAGAACTGAGCCCTCAATCAATGTCAGCTATTAACATCCCCATTTTACAGGTTGGCAAACTGAGGCTCAGCAAGTCTGTCCTGTCTCCTCAATTTGGTCACTGGATGCTCAGAGAGGGAAGTCACCTCCTACCCCTGCCTAAGGCTGCAGGAGAGGGTCTCCCAACCAGGCTTCTGCAGTTCCCGCTGGAGAAGGTGGGGTGGGCTGTCAGCAGAGAAAGCGGAGAGTGCAGGGACCAGAGTGCTGCTGCAGTTCCTCAGTACTCCTCGTGCCCCTCCCAGCCCCTACCTGGGCTCATTAACAGGAGGCCCTTGTTCAGGGGAGTGGTGGATGGCGTGGGAGGCAGAGGGCGGGATGTGTTTACCCACCGGCGGCTGCAGACAGGAGCCCAGGCCAGGGCCGGGCCAGTGGGGGAGGGAAGCTCCCAGGTAGGGAGGAGCCCAGCCCCAATACTGCTGCATGGAAAGCGGCCAGCTGGGCCCCTTCTGGAAACAGAGGCCAAGGGTCAGGGAGGCCATTCTGCTGGGGAAATTGGTGCCGAGAGTTGAACAAGTGAACAGGTGCCGGCAGAGCAGAGCCCCAGGCAGAGGGCACAGCAGGGGCAAAGGCCCAGAGGTGGGTATGTGCTTGATGTGTTGGAGGTTCCGCGAGGCGACAGGAGTGGCTGCAGCAGGCGGGGAGGGGAAATGGAGGAAATGGAGGAAATCTTCCAGCTTGAGCCATGTTTAGGCTCCGTGGGCATGTCCATTCCCACATCTTTCTGCACGCCAGGCCCTTACCTGGGCTGTGACTCCTCCCTGGTGCCCTGTCTCCTTTCACATGACTCACTCCTCGCCCCAGCTGGGTTAGAGGCTCCCGCTGGCCTTCACAGGCCCTTGGTGTGCTCCATCAGAGCTGTGACCATGCTGTATGGGCACTGCCAGGTTACATGGGTCATGGGGCTGCCTCCTCCATCAGACTGAGCTCCACCATCTTGTTCCCCTCTGTGTTCCCTGCATATACACATGATGGAATACTCCAATAACGGATGGATGGATGGATGGATGGATGGATGGATGGATGGATGGATGGATAGGTGGATGGATGGATGAGTGGATGGATGGATGGATAAGTGGATGGATGGATGGATGGATGGATAAATGAATGGATGGATGGATGGATGGATAGATGGATGAGTGAATGGATGGATGGATAAGTGGATGGATGGATGGATGGATGGATAAGTAGATGGATAAATGGATGGATGGATAAGTGGATGGATGGATGAATGGATGGATAAGTGAATGGATGGATGGATGGATAGGTGGATGGATGGATAGGCAAATGGATAAATAAGTGAATGGATTGATTAATGGATGGATGGATGATGTATAAGTGGATGGATAGATGGATGGATAAGTGGATGGATGGATAGACGGATGGATAAGTGGATGGGTGGATAGATAATGAATTGATGAATAGATGGATGAATGATGTATAAGTGAATGGATGGATAGGTAGATGGATGGGTGAATGGATGGATGGATAAGTGGATGGATGGATAAATGAATGGATAAGGAAATATATTGTATGGATGAATGAATAAGTGGATAAATAATGGATAAATGGATACATTTATACACGTGGATGGATAATGTATAAATGGATGGATAAACAGATGAATGGATGCATAAGTGGATGGATGGATAAATGAATGAATGAATGGTTGGATGGATAGATAAGTGGGTAGATAGATGAATAAGTGGATGGATGGATGACTAAGTGGATGAATGGATGGATGGATAGGTGGATAGACAGCTGAATGGATGGATGATGTAGAAGTGGATGGATGGATGGATGGGTGGATGGATGGATGGACAGATAAGTAGATGGATGGATAGATAAGTGGATGGATGGATAAGTGGATGAATGGGTGGATGGATAGATAGATGGATGGATGATGGATCAAAGAAAAGCTACAAGACCACCAAACAAGGATCCACAGGACTAAGAAATGACAGAATCACATCACTAGTTAATGGAGCAACTGAACTGTGGAGTCCTAGGGCCACGGGACAACAGAGTTAGAGATCCACACAGCCCAGTCAACAGAAGCACAGAACCAAAGGGTAGTTGGAAGCTATGGGACCCCAGTGGGGGCAGAGACAAGCCATTGGGGCATCCCACATCCACGGTGCCACCAGGATAGAGTCTCAGAGTTGACCCCAACAGAACCACCCTCTGGCCACACCCTCACCTCTCAGCTCTCCAAGGAGCCTCCCAGGGGCCACTGAAGCCACAGGATGCTTTTTCCCCCAATCTGTGGAGCAGTCTTGGGGGACAGGACCATGCCATCACCAATGCCTGCAGCCAGTCAGCCTCCAAACACTCAGTGAGTCCCGGCACCAGGGCCAAGTGAGGCTGTCCAAGTACCAGGAAACACTGCCAGCCTCTGGCCAGGCTCCCCTGGACGCCGAGTGCTCTGCAGCCAGGGGCAAAGGAATCAATGGGTAACGTTTACAACCATGTCCCTTCCAAAGCCAGCAGCAACATAGCATGGAGGGGAGGCCGGGCCACGGTGCACTGACTAGCTGCCCGCTTCATCACCAGGAGTCACAGCTCAGCTCGAATTTCTCGACACATCCATGTATTAATGAGCTCTCCCGAGACAGCACCCGTTTGCCCAGCAGAACTTGCACCCAATGCCCAGAACAACCAACCCATTTGAGATGGGGGAAACTGAGGCCCTTGTCTCAGAGGTGAGCCCAGGAACACAGCAGGCTGGAGCTGAGTCTCAATCCCAAGCCTGCAGGATGCTAAACCTGAACTTATCGTCACCCAGTTGGGCTGCCTCTCAGGCCCCAGCCCCTTGTCCTGGGACGCCCCCCACCCCCAGATGTTTGCTTCCAAATGTGGTGCATTGCAGAATGCCAAGAGCACGGGCTGCAGCAGTTTCTTCCCTTCCATGGGCTCAGAATATCTAGCTCACAGGGCTGTGGTGGGGACAAACTGTGGTCATAGCACAGAAAGGGGACCTGATTGCTGGCCTGATAGGAGCCTTGCCCACACCGTTTCCGTCGTCTTCTTTCTTTCTTTCTTCTTCTTCTTCTTCTTCTTCTTCTTCTTCTTCTTCTTCTTCTTCTTCTTCTTCTTCTTCTTCTTCTTCTTCTCCTTCTCCTTCTCCTTCTCCTTCTCCTTCTCCTTCTCCTCCTCCTCCTCCTCCTCCTCCTCCTCCTCCTCCTCCTCCTCCTCCTCCTCCTTCTTCTTCTTCTTCTTCTTCTTCTTCTTCTTCTTCTTCTTCTTCTCTTCTTCTTCCTCTTCCTCTTCCTCTTCCTCTTCCCCTTCCCTTCTCCTTCTCCTTCTCCTTCTTTCTTCTTCTTTCTTCTTTCCTCTTCCTCTTCTTCCTCCTTCTTCTTCCTCCTCTTCTTCTTCTTCTTCTTCTTCTTCTTCTTCTTCTTCTTCTTCTTCTTCTTTCTTCTTTCTTCTTCTTCTTTCTCTCCTTCTCCTTCTTCTCCTTCTCCTTCTTCTTCTCTTTTTGAGATGGAGTCTCTCTCTGTTGCCCAGGCTGGAGTGCGGTGGCATGATCTTGGCTCACTGCAACCTCTGCCTCTGGGTTCAAGAGATTCTCCTGCCTCAGCCTCCCAAGTAGCTGGGACTACAGGCATGAGCCACCACGGCCAGCTAATTTGTGTATTTTTAGGAGAGACATGGTTTTGCCATGTTGGCCAGGCTGATCTCGAACTCCTGATCTCAGGTAATCCGCCCACCTCAGCCTCCCAAAACGGTGGGATTACAGGCCTGAGCCACCGCCCCTGGCCTTTTTTTTTTTTTTTTCGCTAGGTTTCGCTTGTGTGATTACCTCATTCCATCTTACATATGAAAAAGTAGAAGGCAAGAGAGTGAGGTTCTAATCCTCCCGATACCCACCCTGGCAGCTTCAGGGAGGGTTTCTCTCATCGGCAGTGTAGTAAAAACATGGCATTGCTGGGCACTGTCGCTCACACCTGTAATCCCAGCACTTTGGGAGGCTGAAGCGGGAGGATCTCTTGAGCCCAGCAGTTCCAGACTGGCCTAGGCAACATATTGAGACCTTATCTCTACAAACAAACAACAACAACAAAAAGGCTGGAGTGCAGTGGCGCAATCTCAGCTCACTGCAACCTCCACCTCCCGGCTCAAGTGATTCACTTGCCTCAGCCTCCCTTGTAGCTGGGATTACAGGTTCTTGCCACCACAACAGGCTAATTTCTGTATTTTTAGTAGAGATGGGGTTTCACCATGTTGCCCAGGCTGGTTTTGAACTTCAGACCTCAGGTGATCCGCCTGCCTCGGCCTCCCAAAGCGCTCGGATTCCAGGCATGAGCCACTGCCCGGTCTGCCTGCCCTTTCTGAATAGCAAGGATGGACCCCTGAAGTGCCAGGCTGAAATTCCGCCAGCTCACTGAGTGGGGAAACACCCTCTCCCTGGCGAACTCAGCAAAGATCTCAAGGCTAACTCTCATAGGCTCAGCCCTGAACCAATCACTGTAGTCGATGGGTGGAGGGCTTTGATTGGCTGGGCCAGGAGCCTGGGTCCCCTCTGGGGGTTGCAGGGGCAGGGGCCAAAGGAGGATGGTGTCAGTAACTCATGGTGCAGGCAAACTTGATGGAAACTGAATCCCCACCCAGACTCTTGCCTTAGTGGGTCTCTGGCCCCACGGGCTACTCTGAGTGGCTTTTTCTGGGGGTAGGGGGAGGGACGGAATCTCAATCTGTCGTCCAGGCTGGAGTGCAGTGGCGCAATCTCGGCTCACTGCAACCTCCGCCTCACGGGTTCAAGCATTCTACTGCCTCAGCCTCCCAAGTAGCTGGGATTACAGGCGCCCACTACCACACCCTAATTTTTATATTTTTAGTAGAGATGGGGTTTCACCATGTTGGCCAGGCTGGTCTCAAACTCCCGACTTCAGATGATCCGCCCTCCTCGGCCTCCCCAAATGTTGGGATTACAGGTTTGAGCCACCATGCCCGGCCTGAGTAGCTTTAACGGGGTGACCCTGGCCATGTGCCAAGCCCCATCCTCTGTCTCTACCTCTGGCTGCTGTATTTGAGGCCCCTTCTTACTGCCCTCTGCTTGCAGGAAGGTGGGTTCTTCCTTACTCTGCTGGCCTCCCGACCTCCCCGGGGTACCATGCCACCTTAAGCATCACAAGGAAACAGGCATTACCTGGAAGAGTTCCCACCACCAATTTCTTTCCAAATTGCTGCTGGTGGGCCAAGGTGCGGAGGCTCATGCCTGTAATCCCAGCACTTTGGGAGGCCAAGGTGGGTGGATCACCTGAGGTCAGGAGTTCGAGACCAGCCTGGCCAACATGGTGAAACCCCGTCTGTACTAAAACTACAAAAATTAGCCGGGCGTGGTGGCACCTGCCTATAATCCCAGCTACTCAGGAGGCTGAGGTGGGAGGATCACCTGAGCCTGGGGAGGCAGAGGTTGCAGTGAGCTATGATCATGCCACTGTACTCCAGCCTGGGTGGCAGAGTGAGATCCTGTCTCAAAAACAACAACAACAACAACAAAAATTAAGGAAGGGAATTCCAGGCAGAGAGGTGAGCTTGTGCAAAGGCCCTGGGGTAGGAAGTAATTTTCTTGTTGGAGGAGGTGAGGAGGCCGATGTGACTGGAGCAGAGTGAGGGGGGGGGGAGATGGGTTAGAGAGATGGGCCAAGGTGAGATCACATGGGGGCCTTGCAAGCTGCAGCAAGGAGGTGGGTTTTATTCTGAGAGCAGTAGGGAGCCATTGAGAATGTGTGAGCAGGGGAGGAACATGATTTATGATTTTAAGACATCTCCTGTGGCTGCAATGGGGAAGAGGCCAGGCAATGTCGAGGCAAGAGCTGGTGGGGCCAGGGCCAGGGCACAGCCACAGGGTGGGGAGGAGAGGTTAGATTTGTTTGTTTTGAAGCCTGAGAAGACTAGAGCTACTGGTGAGCTTGCGAAGGAAGGGAGGGAGGAGTCTCAGACGCCACCCAGATCTTGAACCCATCACAGGGTGGTTGGTAGGTTGTTGCCCCACACAGGAAGACTTGGTGGAAAACCATGAACCCCACCTTGGCCATGTTGTTGCTGAGGTGTCTGGTCTGGGCTGGCCGGGCTCCAGGTGGAACTGTGGACCTTGTGGGCAAAGAGTGGCCTGTGACTTCCAGGCCTGGGCTGTGTCCATTGCAGGGAGGTGGGCAGGGGGCTCTAGCTGTGCCCCTGATCCCCATCCTTTGTGCAAACAGGCGGGATGGGGCGGGGGGAACCCGTGTTTTCCACATCCCGGGTCCTTTTGTTCCAGTTGGAAACGACGACCAATTCGAAAAGTCCAGATGTGGAGTTGGACACAACCCTGGGACCGTGCGGTCTGGGGAGGCCAGTGGCCCAGCATCCAACAGATCAGGCCTCCATGTGGCCTCGCTGGCTGTGGCCCGGCTGGGGCTGGGGGGCAGAATGGCTTTGGTTTCGAGTCTCTGGCTGAAACTGCAAAGGTTAAAAAAATAATCACCAGCACCAAGGCGTTGCCCCTTCAAGACGTCAATCCCAGCACCAGGCGGAAAAAACAGGCCCTGGGGCCCCTGCCAGCCCACAGGCCTGAGACCTGCAGAGGGGCCTGATCTGAAGGCCAAAAAGCTGGGTCCCCACATCTCTCTGGGCACAAGGGGAGACTCAGCTTCCCGTCTGGAACACAGGGCATTGCTGTAGAAGCACATCCACGTTCAAGGTCAAGTGCAGCATCTACCTGCCTGCCAAGCCCTGGCCCAGGCAGTGGGGACCCATGAGACGAGTCAAGGTTGGCCCCGGTCTGTAGGGCTCCCAGGCCAGAGATGGGGTTTCCCCATGCTGGTCAGGCTGGTCTTGAACTCCTGACCTCAAGTGATCCACCCACCTTGGCCTCCCAAAGTGCTGGGATTATGGGTGTGAGCCATCGTGCCCAGCCCCTTCCTTCATATTTACATAATACCCTTCTGTGACCCAGGACTTGGCTTAAATGTCAACACATCAGAAGACCTTTCCCAACCCATGAGCAAAAATACCTACACCCAGGTATTTCTTTCAGAAACTTCTCACTCTTGGAAATGATCTTCTCGGCTACATTTTCATGAGGTTGGGAACATGGTTTATCCCCAGTTCGTGCCGTTGTACCTGGCATATACTAGGTGAGATTGTCTCCTTGGGGACAAAGGAGGATGCTGGCCATCACAACAAAGTTTCACAAACATATACCCTCTGAGACTCCCAGACCTCCCCCAGCAATGCCCCAAGATTTACAACCAGAACTGTATTTATTTATTTATTTATTTATTTATTTATTTATTTATTTATGAGACGGAGTCTTGCTCTGTCGCCCAGGCTGAAGTGCAGTGGTGCAATCCCGGCTCACTGCAGCCTCGACCCCCTGGGCTCAGGTGATCTTTCCACCTCAGCCTCTCGAGTAGCTGGGACCACAGGCACACATCGCCCTGTCCAGCTAATTTTTGTATTTTGTAGAGACAAGGTCTTGCTATGTTGCCCAGGCTGGTCTCAAACTCCTGGGCTCAAGTAATCCAACTACCTTGGCCTCTCTAAGTGCTAGGATTACAGGTGTGAGGTACCACACCCGGCCTACAACCCAGAAATTTGCCCTCAATAAATGGCAGAGTGAGGCTGGTCACAGCGGCACAAATCTGTAATCCCAGCACTTTGGGAGGCCATGGTGGGAGGATCGCTTAAGACCAGAAGTTCGAGACCAGCCTGGGCAACATGGTGAAACCCCATCTCTACTAAAATACAAAAGAAATTAGCCAGGCGTGGCGGTGGGTGCCTGTAGTACCAGCTACTCGGGAGGCTGAGGCAGGAGAATTGCTTGAACCTGGGAGGCAAAGATTGCAGTGAGCTGAGATTGTGCCACTTCACTCCAGCCTGGGCAACAGAGCAAGACTCCTTCTCTTAAAAAAAAAAAAAATAGGGTCGGGCGCAGTGGCTCATCCCTGTAATCCCAGCACTTTGGGAGGCCGAGGTGGGCAGATCACAAGGTCAGGAGATCAAGACGATCCTGGCTAACATGGTGAAACTCCGTCTCTACTAAAAATACAAAAGAATTAGCCGGGAGTGGTGGCAGGCGCCTGTAATCCCAGCTACTTAGGAGGCTGAGGAAGGAGAATGGCGTAAACCCGGGAGGCGGAGCTTGCAGTGAGCCGAGATCGCACCACTGCAGTCCAGCCTGGGTGACAGAGCAAGACTCCATCTCAAAATAAATAAAAATAAATAAATAAATAAATAGGCAGGCACAGTGGCTCATGCCTATAATCCCAGCACTTTGGGAGTGCCATGGTAGGAGGATCACTTGAGACCAGGAGTTCAAGGCCAGCCTGGATAACATTATGAGACCTCACCTGTTATTTATTTATTTATTTATTTTTTGAGACAAAGTCTCCCTCTGTTGCCCAGGCTGGAGTGCAATGGCGTGGTCTTGGCTCACTGCAACCTCTGCCTCCTAGGTTCAAGCAATTCTCCTGCCTCAGCCTCCTGAGTAGCTGGGATTACAGGTGCATGCCATGACGCCCAGGTAACTTTTGTATTTTTAGTAGAGACGGGGTTTCACCATGTTAGTCAGGCTGGTCTCGAACTCCTAACTTCGTGATCTGCCTGCCTTGGACTCCCAAAATGCTGGGATTACAGGCGTGAGCCACAGCACCCAGCCGAGACCTCATCTCTTAAAAAAAAATTAGGCCAGGCATGGTAGCTCATGCTTGTAATCCCAGCACTTTGGGAGGCTGAGGCGGGGCTAAGGTCAGGAGTTCGAGACCCCCTGGCCAATATGGCGAAATCCCATTTCGGCTGGGCGCGGTGGCTCACGCCTGTAATCCCAGCACTTGGGGAGACCAAGGTGAGTGGATCACGAGGTCAGGAGGTGGAGACCATCCTGCCCAACATGGTGAAACCCCGTCTCTACTAAAAATGCAAAAATTAGCTGGGTGTGGTGGCTCGTTCCTGTAATCCCAGCTAATCAGGAGGATGAGGCACGAGAATTGCTTGAACCCAGCAAGCGGAGGTTGCAGTGAGCTGAGATCGCGCCACTGCACTCCAGCCTGGTGACAGAGCAAGACTCCGTCTAAAAAAAAAAAAAAGAAAGAAAGAAACCCCGTTTCTACTAAGAATACAAAAACTAGCTGGATATGGTAGCAGGCACCTGTAATCCCAGCTACTTGGAAGGCTGAGGTAGGAGAATTGCTTGAACTCAGGAGGCAAAGGTTGCAGTGAGCTGAGACTGCACCATTGCACTACAGCCTGGATGACAGAGCAAGACTCCGTCTCAAAAATAAATAAAATTAAAAAACAATAATAAAATAAATAAATGGCAGAGTGGTTTGAGTCATGCTGGAGGCGCACAGGCAGCTATGGAGGGTCAGCAGGAGGTACTGCTATGCTGTGACTGAAGGAGAGATGAGAATTGGCCTGGTAAGAGGCCACAGAGGGTGCTCGGTGGGGGACCAGTGTGTGTAAAGGCTTGGAGGCGACAGAGAACAATAGAGTGTTTCTGGAACTGTGTGTAGAGGGGCCCAACTCACACAGGGTGAGGGGAGAAAGGGCCATACTGCTGGAAGGGCCCACAAGCCCTGGGACGATGGGACTTGGACTCCATCCCAGGGCAATGAGGAGCCATGGGAGGTGTGTGAGCAGAAGGCACATCAGACCTGTACCCCCTCGTCCTGCGCCAGGTACTGAGAGGCTCCCTCCCAGACCTGGGAACCCCGTGGGCTCAATATGTGTGGTAGACACATCTCAAAGCAGTTTTATGTGAATTCCTGAGGAGAGCTTTCTCCAACAGGCCAGGCCACCCGCTGTCCTCACCACCACGGGGCTGGGGAGGCCCGTCGTCCACAGGAGCCTCCCAGACCCAGATAATGCACTGACAGCTGCCTGGCCCTGCCTGGGCCTCGAGGCCTCCCCCCAGCATGGCTGGGTTCCCCCGAGGCCCAGGTCTGACTACCCCTTCCTGGCCCTTGGTGGATGCTGCAGGCATTTCTTCTTATTCTGCTGGAATTTTCCTCGCGGACCATGCCAGCGCCTCCAGAAACACATGAAAGGAAAATGTTTCCAGTCCGAGCAGGGCTGTTTTATGGCTCTCCGGGCTGGGAGTCTGACCACAGAGTGGAAAGGGCTCGTCATAGCACTGTTCCTCCTGCTGAACGGCTCGGACCCGGCCCGCCCTCCCATGCCCTCCTTGGAGGCCCAGGTTCTGCAGGGTTTTTTTTTTCTTTCTTTTTTTTTGAGAGAGGGTCTTGCTCTGTCACACAGGCTGAACAGGCTGGAGTGCAGTGGTGCGATCTCAGCTCACTGCAGCCTCCACCTCCTGGGCTCAAGCGACCCTCCTGCCTCAGCCTCCTGAGTAGCAGGGACTACAGTCTCTTGCCACCATGCCCGGCTAACTTTTCAAAACTTTTTGTAGAGATGGGATCTCCCTATGTTGCCCAGTTTGGTCTTGGACTCCTGGGCTCATGTGATCCTCCTGCCTCAGCCTCCCAAAGTGCTAGGATGACAGGCATGAGGCATTGCTCCTGGCCTCTGCAGGGTTTTTCCAGCTAAGGAAAGTTTCCCCTGCCCTTGTCCCCCTGACCAGGGAGCAACTCCCTCAGAAAATAGAGGTTGGGGGCCGGGCACGTTGGCTCATGCCTGTAATGCCAGCACTTTGGGAGGCTGAGGCGAATGGATCACCTAAAGTCAGGAGTTTGAGACCAGGCTGGCCAACATGATGAAACCCCGTCTCTACTAAAAATACAAAAATTAGCCTGGTGTGCTGGCACATGCCTATAATCCCAGCTACTCAGGAGGCTGAGGCACAAGAATCTCTTGAACCTGGGAGGCGGAGGTTACAGTGAGCTGAGATCTCACCACTGCACTCCAGCCTGGGTGACAGAGTAAGACTCTGTCTCAAAAAAGAAAAGAAAGAAAAGAAAAGAGGAAAGGAAAGGAAAGGAAAGGAAAGGAAAGGAAAGGAAAGGAAAGGAAAGGAAAGGAAAAAGAAAAATAGAGGTTGGGAGCTCAACCTTGGAGCTGATGCATTTTTCCATCATTTATTCATTCAACAAACTACTTTTTTCCCAGCGTGTGCCCATTTCTGCATCGGGTGCTGAGGCGCAAATGGGAACAAGGAGGATCTGTCACTATTCTTTGGGAGCTCGTGGAAAGGTGGAAGGGGGGCTTCATGTGACCCCATTCCCAGAGCTGAACATGGAGGCTTGGGGGGAAGCTGCTTGCCTGAGATGGTGCAAGGGAATAAGTGACAGGGCCAGAATGCAACACACAGAGTGGCTCCAAAACTGGTTTTCTGGTATGGTGGCCCCCACGCCTGTAATCCCAGCCACTCAGGAGGCTGAGGCAGGAGAACTGCTTGAACCCAGGAGCTTGAACCCAGGAAGCTGCACTCTAGCCTGGGCAACAGAGTGAGACTCAGTCTCAAAAAATATATAAAATAAAATAAAGTGCACAATTCCATGGCATTCATTACACACACCATGTTGTGCAATCACTACCTCGATCTACTTCCAGACTATTTCGTCACCCGGTAAAGACGCTCCGTTCCCATCAGCGGTCACTCCCCCTTCCTCTCCCCAGGCCCTGGCAACCACAAATCTGCTCTCTGTCTCTATGGATTTGCCTGTGCTGGCCATTTCCTACAAATGGGATCACACACTATGTGACATTTCATGTCTGGCGTCTTTCACTTGGCATGTGTTTTTGGGGTTCGTCCACAATGTAGCAGGGAGCAGTGCATCCTTCCTCTTTTGTTTTGTTTTTGTTTTTGTTTTTGTTTTGTACTTCATTCCTTTTTGTGGCTGAATCATATTCCATTGCATAGATGGACCACATTTTGTTTATCCATTCATCTGTTGAGAGACATTTGGATCATTTCTACTTTTTGGTTATTTAATTTCCTTTTATTTATTTTATTTTATTTTTGAGACAGAGTCTCACTCTGTCGCCCAGGCTGGAGTGCAGTGGCGTGACCTCGGCTCATTGCAACCTCCGCCTCCTGGGTTTCAGAGATTCTCCTGCTTCAGCCTCCTGAGTAGCTGAGACTACAAGTGCAAGCCACCACACCCCGGTAATTTTTGTATTGTTTTGTTCTGTTTTTTTTCCTTTTTGAGATGGAGTCTCGCTCTGTCACCCAGGCTGGAGTACAGTGGCACAATCTCAGCTCACTGCAACCTCCGCCTCCCAGGTTCCATCGATTATCCTGCCTCAACCTCCCGAGTAGCTGGGACTACAGGTGCATGCCACCACGCCCGGTTAATTTTTATATTTTTTAGTAGAGATGGGGTTTCACCATATTGGCCAGGCTGATCTCGATCTCCTGACCTCATGATCCATCTGCCTCAGCCTCCCAAAGTGCTGGGATTACAGGCATGAGCCACTACGTCTGGCCCTAATTTTGTATTTTTAATAGAATAGGGCTTCACCATGTTGGCCAGGCTGGTCTTGAACTCCTGACCTCAAGTGATCTGCCAACCTTGGTCTTCCAAAGTGCTGGGATTACAGGTGTGAGCCACCGAGCCCAGCCTTTTTTGGGGGGCAGCTCTCTGTCACCCAGACTGGAGTGCAGTGGCGCGATCATGGCTCACGGCAGCTTCGACATCCTGAGCTCAAATGATCCTCCTGCCTCGGCCCCCAAAGTAGTTGGGACTACAGGTGCATGCCACTATGCCTGGCTTATTTTCTATTTTTATTTTTATTATTTATTTATGTTTTGAGATGGAGTTTCGCTCTGTCACCCAGGCTGGAGTGCAATGGTGCGATCTCGGCTCACCAAAACCTCCACCTCCTGGGTTCAAGTGATTCTCCTGCCTCAGCCTCCCGAGGAGCTGGGATTACAGGCATGCGCCACCACGCCCAGCTAATTTTGTATTTCTAGTAGAGACAGGGTTTCTCCATGTTGGTCAGGCTGGTCTCAAACTCCCAACCTCAGGTGATCTGCCCGCCTCAGCTTCCCAAAGTGTTGGGATTACAGGCGTGAGCCATCACGCCTACTTCCTTTCTCACAATTTTAAACAATGCTGTTATTGGCCTGGCACCGTGGCTCATGCCTGTAATCCCAGCACTTTGGGAGGCTGAGATGGGTGTATCTCTTTGAGCTCAGGAGTTTGAGACCAGCCTGGGCAACATGGTGAAACTCTGTTTCTACAAAACATAACAAACAAACAAACAAAATTAGTCTGGCTTGGTGGCTCATGCCTGTAGTCCCAGCTACTCAGGAGGCTGAGGCTGGAGAATTGCTTGAGTCCAGGAAGCAGAGATTGCTGTGAGCCGAGATCACGCCACGGCACTCCAGCCTGGGTGACAGAGTTCTTGTCTCAAAAGAAACAAACAAACACACAAACAAACAAACAGTACTGCTATGTTTTTGTTTTTATTTTTGAGACGGAGTCTTGCTCTGTTGCCAAGGTTGGAGTGCAGTGGCATGACCTCGGCTCACTATAACTTCGGCCTCCTGGATTCAAGCGATTCTCCTGCCTCAGCCTCCTGAGTAGCTGGGACTATAGGCACCGGCCACCTCACTGGGCTAATTTTTGTGTTTTTAGTAGAGAAGGGGTTTCACCATGTTGGCCAGCCTGGTCTCGAACTCCTGACCTCAAGTGATCCACCCGCTTTGGCCTCCCAAAGTGCTGGGATTACAGGCGGGAGGCACCATGCCCAGCCTGGAAGCTGTTTTCTGCAACAAAGCTAGGTTCGTTGCAATGAGTTTGGCCAGTGGGATACACGGCCCCTCTTTGGACAGCTTGGACAGTAGAAGCTGCCTGGTACCAAGCCCAGGAAATCAGCTGATGTGCCCAGGTGTGCCCGAGGAAATTGCCTTCACCCTGAGCAGAGATTCCTGCCGAAACCCTGGTGGCACAGGCAGGTTTCAGGCCTTGGTGGTCACCAACCTCTCCCACTGACTGGGGTCTGGGTCCCCTGGGGTCAGTCCAATGTGAGGCCTAGAACAAGACCCTAGTTTGTCTCCCATCTGGACACCACGGGGGTGCTTTCTACATGGGGTTGCTCCTGCAGAGGGCGCTTGGACCTGTGGTTTGCTCATTCCCATCCCCTCCCATGAAGGAGTCACTTTTTTTTTTTTTTTTTTTTTTTTTTTTTTTGGAGACAGTGTCTCACTCTGCTGCCCAGGCTGGAATGTAGTGGTGCGATCTCAGCTCACTGCGACCTCTGCCTGCCAGATTTAAGCAATTCTCCTGTCTTCTGCCTCAGCCCCCCAAGTAGCTGGGACTACAGGCGCCCACCACCACGCATGGCTAATTTTGGTATTTTTAGTAGAGACGGGGTTTCACCATGTTGGGCATGGTGGTCTGGAACTCCTGACCTCAGGTGATCCTCCCACCTCGGCCTCCCAAAGTGCTGAGATTAAAGGCGTGAGCCGTCTCACCAGCCTGGGCCTGATTTTTTTTTTTTTTTTTTTTTTTTTTTTGATACGGAGTTTCGCTCTTGTTGCCCAAGCTGGAGTGCAATGGCGCAATCTTGGCTCACTGCGACCTCTGCCCCCCTAGGGTCACGCAATTCTCACGCCTCAGCCTCCCGAGTAGCTGGGATTACAGGCAGCACCACCATGCCAGTAGAGACGGGGTTTCACCATGTTGGTCAGGCTAATCTCTAACTCCCGACCTCAGGCACACCCGCCTCCACCTCCCAAAGTGTTTGGATTACAGGCATGAGCCACTGTGCTGGGCTCCAGACCTGATTTTTGTTGTTGTTTTTAAACGGAGTCTCGCTCTGTGGCCCAGGCTGGAGTGAAATGGTGTGATCTCAGCTCACCGCAACCTCTGCCTCCCAGGTTCAAGTGATTCTCCTGCCTCAGCCTCCTGAGTAGCTGGGATTACAGGCGCCCACCACCAGGCCCAGCTAATTTTTTGTATTTTTAGTAGAGACAGCATTTCACCATGTTGGCCAGGTTGATCTCGAACTCCTGACCTCAGGTGATCCGCCAGCCTCAGCCTCCCAAAATACTGGGATTACAAGCATGAGCCACTGTGCCTGGCCTAGACCTGATATTTTTAAAAGCAGCTAGTCAGGGTTTTTTAGAGAAACAGAAGCAATAGGATAGGTATGTAATGATAGAAAAAGATTTATTGTGAGGGATTGGCTCACACACTTATGGAGGCTGAGAAGTCCCACGATCTGCTGGCTGCAAACTGTGGACCCAGGAAGCCAGTGACGTCGTTTTTTTTTTGTTTTGTTTTTGTTTTTGTTTTTCTTTCTTTTTTTTTTTTTTTTTTTTTTTTTTTTTGAGACGGAGTCTCGCTCTGGCCCAGGCTGGAGTGCAGTGGTGCAATCTCAGCTGACTGCAATCTCCGCCTCCCAGGTTCAAGTGATTCTCCTGCCTTAGCCTCCTGAGTAGCTGAGATTACAGGTGCACACCAACCACGCTCCGCTAATTTTTGTATTTTTTAGTAGAGATGGGGTTTCACCATATTGGCCAGGCAGGTCTCGAACTCCTGACCTCGTGATACACCTGCCTTGGCCTCCCAAAGTGCTGGGATTACAGGCGTGAGCCACCACACCTGGCCTCATTGTTGTTTTTCTTGAGACAGAATCTCACTCTGTCACACCGGCTGGAGTATAGTGGCACAATCTCGGCTCACTGCAACTTTCACCTCTCGAGTTCAAGAGATTCTCCTGCCTCAGCCTCCCGAGTAGCTGAGATTACAGGCACACACCACCACATCCCACTAATTTTTGCATTTTTTTGTAGAGATGGGTTTTTGCTATGTTGCCTAGGCAGGTCTTGACCTCTTGGGCTCAAGTGATCCTCCTGCTTCGAACTTGCAGAGTTGGGATTACAGGTGAGAGCTAGAACATCTCTTGTTTGATCTTGTCACCTTCTAACACATGACACCAGTTTCTTATTCCTGATGGCTTTGTTATTGTCCTTCTCTCTACTAGAATGTTGGCTACATGAGGCCACATGGTCGTCTGTGAATTGGGGACAGTCACACTCACCTCGATATGTATATAGGGTGGGGGTCCACAGGGCCCACAGGGAAGTGTATTTGGTTTCCCGCCATCACACCTTTCAAAACAGCCTCGGTAGCCGGATGTGGTGGCTCATGCCTGTAATCCCAGCACTTTGGGAGACTGA
The DNA here is from genome assembly GCF_006542625.1 of Nomascus leucogenys. Lineage (NCBI taxonomy): Eukaryota > Metazoa > Chordata > Mammalia > Primates > Hylobatidae > Nomascus > Nomascus leucogenys. The sequence continues at coordinate 52,338,911 of NC_044390.1, read as the reverse complement.
GGCAGGAGGATTATTTGAGGCCAGAAGTTTGAGACCCGCCTGAACAACATAACAAGACCCCTGTCTCTACAAAAAATTAAAAAATTAGCCACGTGTGGTGGCCCATGCCTGTAGTCTCATCTACTGAGGAGGCTGAGGTGGGAGGATCACTTTAGCTCAGAAAGTCGAGGCTGCGGTGAGCTATGATCGTGCCACTGCACTTCAGCCTGAGTGACAGAGCGAGACCCTGTCTCAAACAAGCAAACCAACGATAATAAAACAGCCACAGTGAACTTCCATCCAAAATATATCCCAGGCTGGGCGCAGTGGCTCATGCCTGTAATCCCAGCACTTTGGGAGGCCAAGGTGGGCGGATCACTTGGGGCCAGGAGTTTGAGACCAGTCTGGTCAACATGGTAAAACCTCTTCTCTACTAAAAATACAAAAAATTATCTGGGTGTAGTGGTGCACGCCTGTAATCTGAGCTACTAGAGAGGCTGAGGCAGAAGAATCGCTTGAACCCTGGAGGTGGAGGTTGCAGTGAGCTGAGACCGCACCACTGCACTCCAGCCTGGGAGACAGAGCACAACTCTGTCTCAGAACAAAAACAAAAAAAAACAAAATATATCCCAGCCTGAAGCCTGGCTTGGGAATTCCAAGGGGTCTGCAGGGGCTACCTTCCTCTCCAGACACTGTCAGCATCCTTTACCACCCTCAATAGCAGCCTTGAGTCTCTGCAGCAACCAAAGCTTTGAGGCCAAGCCAAAACCCACCTCCCTGACACGCTAGCACATCCCCAAAAAAGCAACCTGTGATCGTAGAATCAAGGTGGCTGCCAGCTTGCCCCCACCACCTGAGGTTTACACAGACCCACCATCCCCTTCAAAGACACTGTTCTAAGCAAGGAGAGCTCTAACACAGGCACACACACACACCTATTTTTCTTTTCACTACCAGCATGCCCGGGTGTGCCTGAGGCTTGGCTGTGTATCCAGATCCCACAAGGGGCTCCTTTGAAACAGAAATGGGGCCACAGAGGAGGGGCCCGCAGGAACCCACAAGCGCCCACTGTTCCCAGGGAGGAGTGCCGTACATAGAGGGTCCCGGGTCCACCTGAACTGGCCACACCTCTGCAACGGCAGCCACCACAAGGGCCACGTCTGTGGAAGCTGGGAGCTCAACAAAAACGGTTTCTTTCTTTCTTTTCTTTTTTTTTTTTTTTTCGCTCTGTCACCCAGCCTGGAGTGTAGTGGTATGATCTCGGCTCACTGCAACCTCTGTCTGCCTAGTTCGAGCAGTTCTCCTGCCTCAGCCTCCCGAGTAGCTGGGATTACAGGCACCCAACACCACGCCCGGCTAATTTTTGTATTTTTTAGTAGAGACGGGATTTCACCATGTTGCCCAGACTGGTTTCGAACTCCTGACCTTCAAGTGATCTGCCCGCCTCAGCCTCCCAAAGTGCTGGGATTATAGGCATGAACCACCGTGCCCTGCCAACAAAGTGGGTTTTAAAGAGACCCAAGCCTGGGCTGGGAGAAGCCACGGCAATATCCTAAATATCCTTTTCCCAAAGCCGTGGAATTTCTCTGCAGCGGCCAGGGCCAGCGCTTACCCTCGAGGGACCTCTCTTGGTATGAAGGAAAAATTCCATTTTCCTGGACCTGGGGAAGCTGATGTGGAACTCAAGGAGGGGTCAGGCTACGTTGAGAGCAGACACAGGGTAGGTTATAAATTTAGGACTCCAGGCTCAGGGGCGTGACCAGGCTGATTTAGGTCTCCAAGCAGGACAGTGCTAGGGATGGCCTCACTCAATATTTTTTTCTTTTCTTTTCTTTTTTCTGAGATGGAGTCTTGCTCTGTTGCCCAGGCTGGAGTGCAATGGTGTGATCTCGGCTCACTGTAACCTCTACCTCCCGGGTTCAAGTGATTATCCTACCTCAGCCTCCGGAGTAGCTGGGACTACAGGTGAGCGCCACTAGGTCTGGCTAATTTTTTGTATTTTTAGTAGAGATGGGGTTTTGCTGGGTTGGCCAGGCTGGTCTTGAACTGAACTCAAGTGATCCGCCCACCTGGGCCTCCCAAAATGCTAGGATTACAGCCACAGTGCCCAGCCTCATTCATTTTTTTTTTGAGATGGGATCTTGCTATGTTGCCCAGGCTGGTCTAGAATTCCTGGGCTGAAGGGATCCTTTTGCCTCAGCCTCCTGAGTAGCTGGGAGTACAAGTGCATGCCACCATGCCTGGCAAGGTTGGCCTCATTCTATCTGGAAGGCAGCTATGCTCACCAACGCCGCACGGCCTCATTCTATCTGGAACCCGGCCTAGACTGGGAGAGAGAGACACTTGCGATAAAGACCCATGGAGACTTCAGTGTTGTCTGAAACTTTTAAAAAGTTTCAATAATGAGCCGGGTGCAGTGGCTTATGCCTGTAATCCCAGCGCTTTGGGAGGCCAAGGCAGGAGGGTCACTTGAACCCAGGAGTTTGAGACCAGCCTGGACAACATGGTGAGACCCTGTCTCTATAAAAAAGTAAAAAATTGGCCAAGCACGGTGGCTCACACCTGTAATCCCAGCACTTTGGGAGGCCGAGATGGGCGGATTACCTGAGGTCGGGAGTTCAAGACCAGCCTGACCAACATGGAGAAACCCCATCTCTACTAAAAATACAAAATTAGCCGGGCGTGGTGGCACATGCCTGTAACCCTAGCTACTCAGGCTGAGGCAGGAGAATCACTTGAACCCAGGAGGAGGAGGTTGCAGTGAGCCGAGATCTCACCATTGCACTCCAGCCTGGACGAGAGCGAAACTCCGTCTCAAAAAAAAAGAAAAGTGAAAAATTTAGCCAGGCATGGTGGCCCGTGTCTGTAGTCCCACCTGCTTGAAAGGCTGAGGCAGGAAGATTGCTTGAACCCAAGAGGTCAAGGCTGCAGTGAGCCATCATGGTGCCACTGCACTCCAGCATGGGCGACAGAGCAAGACCCTGCCTCAAAAAATATATATTCAATAATGAATTGGCACAATGTAGACAAAGAAAAGAATGCAAGCATTCATAAATAGCTGCTGCTCAGTGGTGGCTGGTCAGATGCCAGGTGCCACCATATGCCCCTCATGTATCACTCTCTGGGGTGTTGGGGGTGTCACTAGAGTTCATTTCTCAGGTGAGACACAGAGAGGCCAAGACATTGGAGAAAGGTCACACAGCAAGCAGATGGCTGGGCAGATGTGTGAATTCAGACGTGATGTAGTTGACCCAGACTCACTATCTCCATCCTCTGTGGTTTGAACACAGTCACGTGTCATGTGTCTGCCAGCACTTTCATCTTGAACTTCCCAGGCTCAAGAACTATGAGCGGCCGGGCGCGGTGGCTCACGCTTGTAATCCCAGCACTTTGGGAGGCCGAGGCGGGCAGATCACGAGGTCAGGAGATCGAGACCACGGTGAAACCCCGTCTCTACTAAAAATACAAAAAATTAGCCGGGCGTGGTGGTGGGCGCCTGTAATCCCAGCTACTCGGAGAGGCTGAGGCAGGAGAATGGCGTGAACCCGGGATGCGGAGCTTGCAGTGAGCCGAGATCGCGCCACTGCACTCCAGCCTGGGTGACAGAGCGAGACTCTGTCTCAAAAAAAAAACAAAACAAAACAAAACAAAAAAAAAACTATGAGCAACACATTTCAGTTTTTCTTTTTTCTTTTTCTTTCTTTCTTTTTTTTTTTGAGACGGAGTCTCGCTCTGTCACCCAGGCTGGAGTGCAGTGGCATGATCTCGGCTCACTGCAAGCTCCGCCTCCCGGGTTCACGCCATTCTCCTGCCTCAGCCTCTTAAGTAGCTGGGACTACAGGCACCCGCCACCACTCCCAGCTAATTTTTTGTATTTTTAGTAGAGACAGGGTTTCACTGTGGTCTCGATCTCCTGACCTCGTGATCCGCCCGCCTCGGCCTTCCAAAGTGCTGGGATTACAAGCGTGAGCCACCGCACCCGACTTCTTTTTCTTTTTATCTTTTGAGATGGAGTCCTGCTCTGTCGTCCAGGCTGGAGTGCAATGGTGCGATCTCGGCTCACTGCAACCTCGGCCTCCCGAGTTCAAGTGATTCGCCTGACTCAGCCTCCTGTGTAGCTGGGAATCACAGGCGCTTGCCACCAAGCCTGGTTAATTTTTGTATTTTTAGTAGAAATGGGGATTTGCCATGTTGGCCAGACTGGTCTCAAACTCCTGACCTCAGGTGATCCGTCTGCCTTGGCTTTCCAAAGTGCTGAGATTACAGGCGTGAGGGCACCATGCCTGGCCCAGTTTTTATTTTTATTTTTGAGACAGGGTCTTGCTCTGTCACCCAGGCTGCAGTGCAGTGGTGCGATCTCAGCTCACTGCATCCTCGACCTTCTAGGCTCAGGCAATTCTCCCACCTCAGCCTCCTGAGTAGTGGGGACTACAGGCCCACATCACCAGGCCCAGCTAATATGTCAAAATTTTTTGTAGAGACAGGGTCTCACTATGTTGCCCACGCTGTTTTCAAACTCCTGGGCTCAAGTGATCCTCCTGCCCTGGCCTCCCAAAGTGCTGAGATTACAGACATGAGCCACTGTACCTGGTCCCTGCCAAATATTTTTCATCCCCACTTGGTTGCGTCTGAAGGTGCAGGGCCCACTGATACAGAAGATCACTGTATTGTTTGTTAGGTTTTTAAAAATAGCTAGAAAAGGTCGGGCGCAGTGGCTCACGCCTGTAATCCCAGCACTTTGGGAGGCCGAGGCGGGCGGATCACGAGGTCAGGAGATTGAGACCACGGTGAAACCCCGCCTCTACTAAAAATACAAAAAATTAGCTGGGCGCAGTGGCGGGCACCTGTAGTCCCAGCTACCCGTGAGCCGAGACTGTGCCACTGCGCTCCGGGCTGGGCAAAAGAGCGAGACCCCGTCTCAAAAAACAAAAAAAAAAATAGCTAGAAAGAAATCAGCACCATACGACAGGTTGAGAAAAAATAACTAGTAGCCAAGTAAACAAAAGTGGTCACGGACCCTCCAGTGATGACTAGATCAAGCATTATTTTTATTCTCAGCCTCTCCATATGACATACTAGAAAATCCCTCTGGAGTGGGGATTAAATGCAGATGCCAGCCGGAAGCGGTGGCTCATGCCTGTAATCCCAATACTTTGGGAGGCTGAGGTGGGCAGATTACCTGAGGTCAGGAGTTCAAGACCAGCGTGGCCAACGTGGCAAAACCCCTTCTCTACAGAAAATACAAAAAATTAGCCAGGCATGGTGGTGGGCATCTGTAATCCCAGCTACTTGGGCTGAGGCCCAAGAATTGCTTGAACCTGGGAGGCGGAGGTTGCAGTGAGCCGAGATCGTGCCATTGCACTCCAGCCTGGGCTACAGAGTGAGACTTTGTCTTAAAATATATATATATATATATAATAAAAATAAATAAATGCAAATGACTGGGCCCACCTAGGACTCTCTTAAACTGAGTGCCTGGGTGGAGGCGGAGGGTGATCCTCGGAGACTGTGCCCCTCGAATCTGAGATGTCTGCATCCAGGGGATGTCTTGGTGCCTTTGAAAGTCCTTTTGTCCCTACTGGGACAAATTATCCCTTTTTTTTGTTTTTTGAGACATGGTCTCGCTCTGTCACCCAGGCTGGAGTGCAGTGGCTCGATCTCGGCTTACTGCAAACTCCACCTCCTGGGTTCAAGTGATTCTCCTGCCTCAGCCTCCCAAGTAGCTGGGATTAAAGGCATGCGCCACAACACCCGGCTAATTTTTGTATTTTTAGTAGAGACCATGTTGGCCAGGCTGGTCTCGAACTCCTATGCTCAAGCGGTCCTTCCTTCTCGGCCTCCCAAAGTGCTGGGATTACAGGCGTGAGCCACTGCACCCAGCTGACGATTTCTTTTGGGTGATTTTTTAGAGTCTCCAGGTGAATCCCACTTCCCAAGCCCCATGCCAGATTCAAAGACAGCTCACGTCTCTGTCCAAGCCTCAGTCTCCCCCTCTGGAAAATGGGTTGATATCACCTGCTGTCAGAATCGCTGGGCACTGCTTGTTAACCGATGGTGTCCTGTTTTTTCTTCACACTAAGGTTTTGCAACCTCAGAATGTTGACGTTTGGGGCAGGATAGTTCAGTCTTTGTGGGGGACTGTCCCGTGCATCATAGGATGTTTAGCAGCATCCCTGGCCTCTACCCACTAGATGCCAGTAAAGAGTTGCTGGATTCGGCAAATACAAATACAGAAAACCCTATTAAACATAAACTGCAGATAAACAAATACTGCTTCTGCCTAAGTATGTCTCAAATGTTGCATGGCACATACTTATACTAAAAAGACATTTGAGCCAGGTGCGTTGGCTCATGCCTGTAATCCCACAACTTTGGGAGGCCAAGGCGGGCGGATCACGAAGTCAGGAGTTCAAGACCAGCCTAACTAACATGGTGAAACCCCTCTCTACTAAAAATATAAAAATTAGCCAGGCGTGGTGGCAGGTGCCTGTAATCCCTGCTACTCAGGAGCCTGAGGCAGGAGAATCGCTTGAACCCGGGAGGCGGAGGTTGCAGTGAGCTGACATTGTGCCACTGCACTCCAGCCTGGGTGACAGAGCGAGACTCCGTCTCAAAATAACAAACAAACACAACTCACAGAATAGGAGGAAACATTTGCAAATCATGTATCTGATAAGAGATTTGTATCCAGAATAGCAAAAGAACTCTTTTTTTTTTTTTTTTTTTTTTGAGATGGAGTCTCGTTCTGTCTCCCAGGCTGGAGTGCAGTGGTGTGATCTCTGCTCACTGCAAGCTCCGCCTCCCGGGTTCACGCCATTCTCCTGCCTCAGCCTCCCGAGTAGCTGGGACTACAGGTGCCTGCCACCATGCCCAGCTAATTTTTTGTATTTTTACTAGAGACAGGGTTTCACCATGTTAGCCAGGATGGTCTCGATCTCCTGATCTCGTGATCTGCCCGCCTTGGCCTCCCAAAGTGCTGGGATTACAGATGAGAGCCACTGCGCCCGGCCGAAGAAAAACTCATATAAATCAACAATAAAAAGATAAATAACAATGTATTTGTTTAGTTATTTATTTTTCAGAGACAGGGTCTCACTGTGTGGCCCAGACTTGAGTGCAATAGCCCCATTCTAGCTCCTAGCTCACTGCAGCCTTGAATTCCTGGGCTCAAGCGATCCTCCCACCTCAGCCTTCCAAGTATCTAGCACTATAGGTGTGCGCCACCATGCCTGACTAAGTTTTTGCTTTTATTTTTGGTAGGGAGGCATCTTGCTATGTTTCCCAGGCTGATCTCAATCTCCTGGCCTCAAGCAATCCTCCCACCTTGGCCTCTCAAAGCACTAGATGGTGTATTTTCTTACAAGGGCAGTGATCCCATCATAGGGTCCTCCCCTCATGACCTCATCTAACCGTGATCACGTCCTAGAGGCCCCATCTTCTTCTTCTTCTTTTTTTCTTTTTTTTCAGGATGGAGTCTCGCTCTGTCGCCCAGGCTGGAGTGCAGTGGCATGATCTCGGTTCACTGCAAGCTCTGCCTCCCGGGTTCACGCCATTCTCCTGCCTCAGCCTCCCGAGTAGCTGGGACTACAGGCGCCCGCCACCACGCCCAGCTAATTTTTTGTATTTTTAGTAGAGATGGGGTTACACCGTGTTAGCCAGGATTGTCCCAATCTCCTGAGCTTATGATCCGCCCACCTCGGCCTCCCAAAGTGCTGGGATTACAGGTGTGAGCCACTGCGCCCGGCTGAGGCCCTATCTTCTAATACCATCACACTGGGGGTTTAAAACTTCACAAGATAGGCCAGGCGCGGTGGCTCACGCTTGTAATCCCAGCACTTTGGGAGGCCAAGGTGGGCGGGTCACGAGGTCAGGAGATGGAGACCACAGTGAAATCCCGTCTCTACTAAAAATACAAAAAAAATTAGCCGGGCGTGGTGGCGGGCACCTGTAGTCCCAGCTACTCAGAGAGGCTGAGGCAGGAGAATGGCGTGAACCCGGGAGGCGGAGCTGGCAGTGAGCCGAGATCATGCCACTGCACTCCAGCCTGGGTGACAGAGCGAGACTCCGTCTCAAAAAAAAAAAAAAAAACTTCACAAGATGCATTTTTTTTTTTGAGATGGAATCTTGCTCTGTTGCCCAGGCTGGAGTGCAGTGATGTGGTCTTGGCTCACTGTAGCCTCTGCCTCCCAGGTTCAAGCAATTCTCCTGCCTCAGCCTCCCGAGTAGCTGGGATTATAGGCATGTGCCACCGTACCTGGCTAATTTTTGTATTTGTAGTAGCAATGGGGTTTCACCATGTTGGTCAGGCTGGTCTCGAACTCCCAACCTCAGGTGATCTGCCCACCTCCTAAGCCTCCTAAAGTGCTGGGATTACAGGTGTGAACCACCGTGCCCAGCCACGATATGCATTTTATGGAGACAAGAACATTCTGTCCTTAACAGGCACCAAGATCGTTCAACAGGGGATAGAAGGGCATCTTCAGCCAATGGTGCTAGAATGACTTTGCATCCACAGGAAAGGAATGAAGTTGGATCCCTACCTCCCACCATGCTCAAAAATGAGCTCAAAATGGATCAAAGCCCTAAAGGCAATAGCTAAAACCATAAAACTTTTTTCTGTTGTCCAGGCTAGAGTGCAGTGGCGTGATCTTGGCTCACTGCAACCTCCGCCTCTTGGGTTCAAGCAATCCTTCTGCCTCAGCCTCCTGAGTAGCTGGGATTACAGGCATGCACCACCACACCTGGCTAATTTATGGTTTTCTTTCTTTTTTTTGTTTTTGAGACGGAGTCTCGATCTGTTGCCCAGGCTGGAGTGCAGTGGCGCGAGCTCCACTCACTGCAAGCTCCACCCCCCAGGTTCATGCCATTCTTCTGCCTCAGCCTCCCAAGTAGCTGGGACTACAGGTGCCCGCCACCAGGCCTGGTTAATTTTTTGTATTTTTAGTAGAGATGGGGTTTCACCGTGTTAGCCAGGATGGTCTCAATCTCCTGACCTAGTGATCCGCCCGCCTCGGCCTCCCAAAGTGCTGGGATTACAGGAGTGAGCCACCGCGTCCAGCCTAATTTATGTATTTTTAGTAGAGATGGGGTTTTGCCATATTGGCCAGGCTGGTCTCAAACTCCTGACCTCAGGTGATTTGCCCACCTTGGCCTCCCAAAGTGATGGGATTACAGGCATGAAACACAGCGCCTGGTCTTTTTTAAAAAAATGTTTTGAGGGAGGGTCTGGCTCTGTTGCCCAAGCTGGAGTGCAGTGGCATGATCTCAGCTCCCTGCAACCTCCCCCTCCCGGACTCAAGCGATCATCCCACCTCAGCCTCCCAGGTAGCTGAGACTACAGGTGCACACCACCATGCCCGGCTAATTTTTATATTTTTAGTAAAGACAGGGTTTCGCCATGTTGCCCAGGCTGGTCTCAAACTCCTGGGCTCAAGCGACCCTTCCAAGTTGGCCTCCCAAAGTGTTGGGATTACAGGCGTGAGCCACCGTGCCTGGCCCTTGTGATGGCTAATTTTCTGTATCAACTTGACCAAACTAAGGGATGCCCAGATACCTGGTTAAACATGATTTCTGGGTGTGTTTGTGAGGTTGTTTTAGGAAGAGGTTGCATTTGCACCGGTGGGCGGAGCAGGTGGGGCTCCCCAGTGCGTATGAGCATCATCCCATCCTGTGAGGGCCTGAAGAGAACAGAAAGGCCCAGGGAAGTTGGATTGACTCATCTTCTGCCCACCGCCCTAAGCTGGGGCTTTGATCTCTTCCTGCCCGTGGTGCTCCTGGTTCTCAGGGCTACACACACACTGGAATTAGCCTTGTCTCTCAGGGTTTCCAACGATACCACAGGACTTTCCTGGGTCTCCAGCTTGCAAATGGCAAGCAGATCATGAGACTTTTCCATGACTGCAAGAGTCAGTTCCTTATAAGAAATCTATTTCTGGCCGAGCGTGGTGTCTCATGCCTGTAATCCCAGCACTTTGGGAGACCCAGGCAGGCAGATTACCTGAGATAAGGAGTTTGAGACCAGCCTGGCCAACATGGTGAAACCCCATCTCTACTAAAAATACAAAAATTAGCTGGGTGCGGTTGTGCATGCCTGTAATCCGAGCTACTTGGGAGGCTGAGGCGGGAGAATCGCTTGAACCTGGGAGGCAGAGTTTGCCATGAGCCAAGATTGCACCACTGCACTCCAGGCTGGGCGACAGAGCAAGATTCCATCTCAAAAAGAAAATAAATCTCTTTCTAGGCTGGGTAGGTAGCTCACGCCTGTAATCTCAGCACTTTTAGAGGCTGAGACAGGAGGATCGCTTGAGGCCAGGAGTTCAAGACCAGCCTGAGCAACACAAGGAGACCCCGTCTCTATATATAAAAAAAAAATTTTTTAAGAAAAAAAGTTTAAAAACGAGAAATCTCTTTCTAATCTTTCCATATATCCTATTGTTTCTGTTTCTCTGTAGACTCCTAATGTAGTCTCTATATGCTCAAAGAGTACAAAGATGTTGATGGGTCTTTAAAAAAATTTTTATTTATTTTTTCTTTTTTGAGACAGGGTCTCACTCTGTCGCCCAGGGTGCAGTGCAGTGGCACAATCAAGGCTCACTGCAGCCTCAACCTCCTGTGCCCAAGCAGTCCTCCCACCTGAGCCTCCTGAGTAGCTGGGACTCTAGGCTCGTGCCACCATGCCTGGCTAAGTTTTTCATTTTTTGCAGCAACGGGCCCTCAATATGTTGCCCAGGTTGGTGTTGAACTCCTAGGCTCAAGTGATCCTCCTGCCTTGGCCTCTCAAAGTGTTGGGATTTCGGGCGTGAGCCACCAAGCTGGGCCTCGCTGATGGGTCTTGAGTTTGCTGAAAATCTGTGCCAGAAAAGCCTGAGAACAGAAGATTTTGACAACATGTGGCACTTTGTAGCCACCCCTTCAGCCTATAAAGTTAGGGAATGTGAGGAATAGGATTCCTCCTTTGTTCTCCCCAGGCTGTAACGTGGAGTCATGAGTTGTACATTGGAACATTTATTGAGCATCTACTGTGTGCCCAGCATTGTGGCTGGCTTTGGGCGTGCAACAACAAACAAGATCGACAGGCCCCTCACTCATAGGGCCAGCTTCTACCCTGGCATGGGTTGGGCTCTCCAGTAGCAGAGCCTGAGACGGGGACTCAGCATCATGGGAGTTTGAGAGTGGGTGCTCCTGGGGGAAGCTTCCGAAGAAGTGAGGCGAAGCAGGATAAGATAGGGAAAGAGCTATGTAAGGAGGTGGGCTCAGCTGACCTGGAGCCTCAGCCCATCTCTGGGGCAGCCCTGGAATGTGAATAGCACCAGATAATGCTCCCCACTTTTTTATTCATTTGAGACGGGTCTCGCTTTGTTCTCCAGGCTGGAGAGCAGTGGTGTGATCACAGCTCACTGCAGCCCTGAACTCCTGGGCTCCTGGGCTCAAGAGATTCTCCTGCCTCAGCCTCCCAAGGTGCTAGGGTTACAGATGTGAGCCACCGCGTCCAGCCCAAGGGTCAGCTTTAATTACGTGTCTGGCTATTTCTTCAAAAACAAAATGAACAACTATGTGTACTGCTTAAGTGTCTGCCAGCTGGGGGGATTTCCCTTCACCACTGCCCTTCAAGGGTGTCCCACAAAGGGGCTGCAGTGCTGTGGCTGTCCACTTCCAGGTGAAGCGGACCCAGAATCATCTGTAAACCAGGCCAAGCATTTTCTTTATTTTCTTTTTTTTTTTTTTTTTGGTTTATGATATTCTCCTGCCTCAACCTCTGGAGTAGCTGGGACTACAGGCGCCCGCCACCACGCCTGGCTAATTTTTTGTATTTTTAGTAGAGACGGAGTTTCACCATGTTAGCTAGGATGGTCTTGATCTCCAGGATGGTCTCGATCTTCTGACCTGATGATCTGCCCACCTTGGCCTCCCAAAGTGCTGGGATTACAAGTGTGAGCCACTGCGCCTGGCTTTTTTTTTTTTTTTTTTTTTTTGAGATGAAGTCTTGCTCTGTCGCCCAGGCTGGAGCACAGTGGTGCGATCTTGGCACACTGCAACCTCCACCTCCCGAGTTCGAGCGATTTTCCTGCCTCACCCTCCTGAGTAACTGGGATTACAGGCATGTACCACCATTCCCGGCTAATTTTTATACTTTCAGTAGAGATGGAGTTTCTCAGTGTTGGCCAGGCTGGTCTCAAACTCTTGACCTCAAATGATCCGTCCACCTTGGCCTCCCAAAATGCTGAGATTACAGGCGTGAGCCACTGCGCCCAGGCAATAATTTTTATTTTTAAAATTTGTGGCTAGGCATAGTGGCTCATGCCAAGGTGTGAGGATTGCTTGAGGCCAGGAGTTCTAGACCTAGGCAACATAATGAGACACCAGGCCAGGCGCGGTGGCTCACGCCTGTAATCCCAGCACTTTGGGAGGCTGAGGCAGGTGAATCATGAGGTCAGGAGATTGAGACCATCCTGGCTAACACGGTGAAACCCCATCTCTACTAAAAATACAAAAAATTAGCCAAGCGTGGTGGCGGGTGCCTGTAGTTGCAGCTACTCAGGAGGCTGAGGCAGCAGAATGGCGTGAATCCTGGAGGCAGAGCTTGCAGTGAGCCAAGATCACGCCACTGCACTCCAGCCTGGGCAACAGAGTGAGACTCCGCCTCAAAAAAAAAAAAAAAAAAGAAAAACCATAATGAGACACCAACTCTACAAAAATAAATAAATAAAAATTTTAAAAAATTAGCCAGGCCGGGCGCGGTGGCTCACGCTTGTAATCCCAGCACTTTGAGAGGCTGAGGCGGGCGGATCACGAGTTCAGGAGATTGAGACCACGGTGAAACCCCGTCTCTACTAAAAAAATACAAAAAATTAGCCAGGCGTGGTAGCGGGTGCCTGTAGTCCCAGCTACTCGGAGAGGCTGAGGCAGGAGAATGGCGTGAACCCAGGAGGCAGAGCTTGCAGTGAGCCAAGATTGCGCCACTGCACTCCAGCCTGGGCGACAGAGCGAGACTCCGTCTCAATAAAAAAATAAATAAATAAATAAATAAAATAAAAATAAAAATAAAAAAATTAGCCAGGTATGTAACAAGCATCTGTAGTCCTAGGATGCTGAGGTGGGAGGATGCTTGAGCCCAGGAGGTGGAGGCTGCAGTGAGCTATGATCACACCACTGCACTCTAGTCTGGGCAACACAGCAAGACCCTGTCTCAAAAAAAAACCAAAAAATTGGTAGAATAAATCAGCAAAACCATCTATTCCTGGGATTCTCTTTGCTGGATTCTTTAATTACTAACTTTACTTGTTGTAGGTCTATGTAGCTTTTGTATTTTTTTTTTCTGAGATAGGGTCCTGCTCTGTGGCCCAGGCTGGAGTGCAGTGGTGTGATCTCAGCTCACTGCAACCTCCATCTCCCAGGCATCCTCAAGCGATCCTCCTGCCTCAGCCTACTATGAAGCTGAGACTACAGGTGTGTGCCACCACACCCAGCTATTTTGTGTATTTTTTTGTAGAGATGGGGTCTCACTATGTTACCTAGGCTGGTCTCTAACTCCTGAGCTACAGCAATCTGCCTGCTTCGGCCTCCCAAAGTGCTGGGATTACAGGCATGAGCCAACATACCCAGCAGTTTTGTATTTATTCTTGAGTCAGTTTTAGTAGTTTTTGTGTTTCTAGAAAATTTTCCATTTCATTTAGCTTATTCAGTATGTGGTCACCCAGTTGCTCATACTTTTTATTTTACTTTATTTTATTATTTTTATTTTTTTGAGATGGAGTCTTGCTCTGTCGCCAGGCTGGAGTGCAGTGGTGCGATCTCGGCTCTCTGCAACCTCCGTCTCCCGGGTTCAAGCGATTCTCCTGGCTTGGCCTCCAGAGTAGCTGGGAGTACAGGGACACGCCACCAGGCCCAGCTATTTTTTTTGTATTTTTAGTAGAGACGGAGTTTCACCATGTTGGCCAGGATAGTCTGGATCACTTGACCTCATGATCCGCCTGCCTCGGCCTCCCAAAGTGCTGGGATTACAAATAAGAGCCACTGTGCCCGGCCCCAATTGCTTATACTTATACTCTTTTCTGTTTCTGTAAAGCCAGTAGTATTGTCTTCCCTTTCATTCCTGATTTTAGTAATCTGAGTCTCTTTCCTATTTTCGTTGGTCAATCTAGCTAAAGTTTCATCAATTTTCTTTTTTTCTTTTTTGAGATGGAGTTTTGCTCCTGGTGACCAGGCTGGAGTGCAGTGGCGCAGTCTCCACTCACTGCAGCCTCCACCTCCCAAGTTCAAGCAATTCTGCCTTAGCCTCCCAAGTAACTGGGATTACAGGCATGCAGCACCACGCCTGGCTAAGTTTTTGTATTTTTAGTAGAGACAGGGTTTCTCCATGTTGGTCAGGCTGGTCTCAAAATCCCGACCTCAGGGGATTCGCCCTCCTCAGCCTCCCAAAGAGCTAGGATTACAGGCATGAGCCACTGCGCCTGGCCATCAATTTTCTTTTTTTTTTGAGACAGAGTCTTACTCTGTCACCCAGGCTAGAGTGCAGTGGCACGATATCGGCTCACCGTAACCTCCACCTCCCGGGTTCAAGCGATTCTCCTGCCTCAGCCTCCCGAGTAGCTGGGATTACAGGTGCCCACCACCACACCTGGCTAATTTTTGTATATTCAGTAGAGACAGGGGTTTCACCATTTGGGCCAGGCTGGTCTTGAACTCCTGACCTTGTGATCCACCCGCCTTGGCCTCCCAAAGTGCTGGGATTACAGGCGTGAGCCACCGCGCCCGGCCAATTTTCTTAATCTTTTCAGATAACCAACTTTTAGTTTTGTTCATTTTCTCTATTGCTTTTCTTTTTCTTTTTCTGGTTTTTTTTTTTTTTTTTTTTTTTTGAGTTAGAGTCTTGCTCTGTCGCCCAGGCTGGAGTGCAGTGGCGCAATCTTGGCTCACTGCAAGCTCCGCCTCCCAGGTTCATGCCATTCTCCTGCCTCAGCCTCCCGAGTAGCTGGGACTACAGGGGCCCGCCACCTCGCCTGGCTAATTTTTTTGTATTTTTAGTAGAGATGGGGTTTCACCGTGTTAGCCAGGATGGTCTCGATCTCCTGACCTCGTGATCCACCTGCCTTGGCCTCCCAAAGTGCTGGGATTACAGGCGTGAGCCACTGCGCCCGGTCGGTTTTTTTGTTTGTTTTTTTGAGAGAGGGTCTTACTTCGTCGCACAGGCTGAGGCGCAGTCATAGCTCACTGCAGCCTTGACCTCCTAGGCTCAAGGAATCCTCCTGTCTTGGCCTCCTGAGTGTCTGGAACCACAGGCGCCCACCACCACACCTGAATGATTTATTTTTAGTAGAGACGAGGTCTTGCTATGTTGCCCAGGTTGGTCTTGAACTCCTAAGGTCAAGTGATTCTCCCACTTCAGCCTCCCAAAGTGCCAGTGTCAGGCATCAGCCACTGTGCCCAGCCATGCATTTTATTTCGTTTCGTATTTTTCTCTGTCCTAATCTTTAGTATTTCCTTCCCTCTTTGGGTTTATTTGCTTGTCTTCTTCTAGTTTCTTAATGTAGGAAGCTTAAGTTACTGATTTGAGATCCTCTGTGTTTTGTTTGCTTTTTTTTAGACAGAGTCCCATTCTGTTGCCCAGGCTGGAATGCAGTGGTGAGATCTCAGCTCACTGAAACCTCTGCCTCCTGGGTTCAAGTGATTCTCCTGCCTCAGCCTCCCTAGAAGGTGGGATTACAGGTGTGCGCCACTACACCCAGCTAACTTTTGTATTTTCAGTAGAGATGGGGGTTTCACTATTTGGCCAGGCTGGTCTCGAACTTCTGACCTCAAGTGATCTGCCCGCCTCGGCCTCCCAAATTGCTGGGATTATAGGCATGAGCCACTGTGCCCAGCCGAGAGCCTCTGTTTTGATGTAGACATTTATAGCTATGAATTTCCCTCTGAGCACTGCTTTTGCTCCATCCCATAGTTTTGGTATTTTATATTTGAATTTTTATTCATTTTAAAGTACTTTCTAATTTCCCTTTTAATTTTTTCTTTAACTCCAGAATTTAGAAACATATTTTTAATCAATATGAATCACAAATTCATATTTGTTAATTTTCTAAATCTCCTTCTGTTATTAAATTCTATTTTCATGCCACTGTGGTAAGAAAATATATTTTGTATGATTTCAGTCTTCTTAAATGTATTGATATTTGTGACCTGATATTTGCTGTATTCAAGAAAATGTTCCATGTGCCTTTGGAAGGAACATGTATTCTGTTGTTGTTGGGCAGAGAATTCTATAAATGTCTGTTAGGTCTAGTTGGATAATTGTTTTGATGAAATTTTGTTTCCTTGATGATCTTCTGTCTAGTTATTCTATCCATTTTTAAAAGTGGGGTGGCTGGGCACGGTGGCTCATACCTGTAATCCTAGCACTTTGGGAGGCCAAGGCGGGTAGATCACTTGAGGTCAGGAGTTCAAGACCAGCTTGGCCAACACAGTGAAACCCTGTCTCTACTAAACATACAGAAAAATTAGCCAGGCATAGTGGTGTGTGCCTGTAATCCCAGCTACTCTGGAGGCTAAGATAGGAGAATTGCTTGAATCTGGGAGGTGGAGGCTGAAGTGAGTTGAGATCACACCACTGCACTCCAGCCTGGGCAACAGAGTGAGACTGTCTCAAAAATAAATAAATAAAAAATAAAAATAAAAGTGGGGTATAGGCCAGGCACAGTGGCTCATGCCTGTAATCCCAGCACTTTGGGAGGCTGAGGTGGGCAGATCACTTGAGCCCAGGAGGTCGAGACCAGCCTGGGCAACATAGCAAGACCCTGTCTCTACAAAAAATAAAAAAAAATTAACCAGGCGTGGTGGCACACACCTGTAGTCTCAGCAACTCTGGAGGCTGAGGCAGGGGGATCACTTGAGCCTGGGAGGTTGAGGTTGCAGTAGGCAGATATTGCAACATTGTGCTCCAGCACCCGCAATAGAGTGAGACCCTGTCTGTGCAAAAAAAAAAATTTTTTTGAGACAGGGTCTCACTCCATTGCCCAGGCTAGTCTCAAACTCCTTTACTCAAACAATCCTCCTCCTACCTTGGCCTCCCAAGCTGCTGGGATTATAGGCATGATCCACAGTGCCCAGCCTTGATTTCTTTTTAAATCCATTCTGACACACTCTGCATTTTAGGTAGAGTTTAATCCATTTACATTTAATGTAATTGCTGATGAGCACTTATTTCTGCCATTTTCCTATTTTCTTTTTCTTTTTTTTTGAGATGGAGTCTCACTCTGTCACCCAGGCTGGAGTGCAGTGGTGTGATCTCGGCTCACTGCAACCTCTGCTCCCTGGGTTCAAGTGATTCTCGTGCCTCAGCCAGGAGGCTGAGTAGCTGGGATTACAGGTGCGTGCTACCATACCTGGCTAATTTTTGTATTTTTAGTAGAGATGGGGTTTCACCATGTTGGCCAGGTTGGTCTCAAACTCCTGACCTCAAGGGATCCGTCTGCCCACCTGCCTCAGCCTCTCAAAGTGCTGGGATTAGAGGTGTGAAGCACTGCACCCGGCCTCCTATTTTTCTATACATCTTATGTCCTTTTTGTTCAATTCCTCCACTACTGACTTCTTTTGTGTTAAATAGATGTGGTTTTTTTTTATTGGTCTTTTTCTTTAAATAGATGTATTCTAATGTACTATCCCAATGTCACTTTGCAATGGTGAGTGTATACAGGAAATAAGAGGAGATTTTTAGAAATGGAGTAGGTGGGTCAAAGTGGGAGAGGGGCAATTAGAACTCTGAAAGGTGGGCTGGGTGTGGTGGCTCACGCCTGTAATCCCAGGACTTTGGGAGGCTGAGGAGGGAGGATCGTTTGAGCTTAGGAGACGGAGACCAGCCTGAGCAACATAATGAGACCCTGTCTCTACAAATGAACAATTTAAAAGATAGCTGTGTGTGGTGGTGTGTGCCTGTAGTCCCTGCTACTCATGAGGCTGAGGTGGGAGGACCCCTTGAGCCCAGAAGGTTGAGACTGCAGTGAGCCGGGTCACACCACTGCACCCCAGCCTGGGTGACAGAGCAAGACCTTGTCTAAAAATAAATTTTAAAAACTCTGATAGGTGTTACTAAATTGATCTGAAATTTGTCTACAAATTCCACTGGATGTGTTCCAAAGAGAGCTTTGCATGATATTAAAATTATCTGTTGTTCTGTCAGTATTCCCCCTTAAACTGTGCCTTCTTGGAGAGGGAGACCTACCTTTATTCATTGTTTATATTCCTACAGTTTAGTGCATGCTAGGAGCCTCCCCAAAATGTTATTTTTATTTTTTATTTTTTGTAGAGATGGGGGTTTTGCTGTTTCCTAGGCTGGTCTTGTACTCCTGACCTCAAGTAATCGTCCCACCTCAATCTTCCAAAAAGCTGTGATTATAGGTATGAGCCACTATGCCTTGTCCCTGAAAAAGAGTGAAGAAGGCTGTGGCTCACACCTGTAATCCCAGCACTTTGGGAGGCAGAGGCAGGTGGATCACCTGAGGTCAGGAGTTTGAGACTGGCCAACATGGTGAAACTCCGTCTCTACTAAAAATACAAAAAAATTAGCTGGGCGTGGTGGCGGCCACCTGTAATCCCAGCTACTTGGGAGGCTGAGACAGAAGAATTGCTTGAACCCAGGAGGTGGAGGTTGCAGTGAGCCAAGATCATGCCATTATACTCCAGCCTGGGCGACTGAGTGAAACTCCGTCTCAGGAAAAAAAAAAAAAAATGTGAAGAAGGAAAACAGAACCTCTGTTCCTGTGATGATAAACAGGCAAATTGGAAAATAAGGAACCACGGCAAATTGGGAACTTTTAGCTCAGCTGTGCAAGCTAGTAGCTCTTTCAGCTGACTTATTTAAAGAGCAGCAGAATCTTGGGACAGAAAGGGAAATGGGGGTGTTTTCCAAGATACTTCACCAGACAGGAAGCGGACGCCTGGGGTTAGGAAATTAAGGCCCATAAACCAGTAGCTTACCTTGGATTTAAAGTGTCAGAAAACTTTTTATTGAGCACCTACTGTATGAGGCATCATTCTCTCCGTGGGGAAGATCATAATGAACAAGGCCAACCCCCTGTCCTTATGGAACTACATATTAAGAGAGTGACTGGTAGCTCATTTATTCCTTTCATATATATATATATATATATATATATATATATACACAGAGAGAGACATAGAGTGTATATATATATATACACACACACTCCCTATCTATATATAATAGAGTGACTAGTAGCTCATTTATTCTTATATATACAGTGTGTATATATATGTATATACATGCACTATCTCTCTCTATATATAATAAAATGACTAGTAGCTCATTTATTCCTCTCATATATACAGTGAGATATATAATATACATCATATATATATATATATATATATATACTTTTTTTTTTTGAGATGGAGTCTCGCTCTGTCGCCCAGGCTGGAATGCAGTGGTGCAATGTTGGCTCACTGCGGCCTCCGCCTCCTGGGTTCAAGCAGTTCTCCTGCCTCAGCCTCCCAAGTAGCTGGGATTACAGGCACGCACCATGCCTGGCTAATTTTTGTATGTTTAGTAGAGACGGGGTTTCACCATGTTGGCCAGGCTGGTCTTGAACTCCTGACCTCAAGTAATCCACCTGCCTTGGCCTCCGAAAGTGGTGGGATTACAGGCGTGAGACACTGCACCAGGTTCCATCATATATGTATATCAGCAGCAACCATATATCATATGAGAGGAATAAATGAGCTACTAGTCACTCTATTAATATATATTAACATATATAAATATATATTAACATACACACACACACATAGGATCTCTGTCACCCAGGCTGGAGTGCAGTGGCACAATCACAGCTCACTGCAGCCTCAAACTCCTGGGCTCAAGTGATTCTCCTGCCTCTACCTCCTAAAGTGCTGGGATTTCGGGAAAGAGCCACCTTGCCCAGGCTTCCTATCCCACCTTAATGGCAACAGAAACCCTAGGCTCAGAGAGGTTAAGTCACTTGTATAATTTCACACAGCTGATAAGTGGTCAGGTCTGTGGCACAGGTCACAGACCATGTGCTTCCAGTTGTTTTGCTGTATATGTCCACTAAATAATAATCATAGCAAAAATAGTAATAGTATAATAACAGCGTCAGAGGCATCAGGAACAGCAGCAACCATCATTTCCAAGTGCCAGGCCCAGTAGGTAAGACTATCCCCATTCACTGATTTTTACTTATTTTTGAGACAGGGTCTCGCTCTGTCACCCAGGCTGGAGTGCAGTGGTGCAATCTCGGCTTACTGCAGCCTCAACTTCCCAGGGTCAAGCGATCCTCCCACCTCAGCCTCCCTAGTAGCTGGGACTACAGGTGCGAACCACCAGGCTTAGCTAATTTTTTTTTTTTTTTTTGAGACAGAGTCTCACTCTGTTGCCCAGGCTGGTGTGCAGTGGCGCAATCTTGGCTCACTGCAACCTCCGCCTCCTGGGTTCAAGCGATTTTCCTGCCTCAGCCTCCCGAGTAGCTGGGACTACAGGCTCGTGCCACCACGCCTGGCTAATTGTATTTTTAGTTGAGACGGGGTTTCACCATGTTAGCCACGATGGTCTCGATCTCCTGACCTCATGATCCACCCGCCTCGGCCTCCCAAAGTGTTGGGATTACAGGCGTGAGCCACTGCGCCCGGCCTAATTTTTGTATTTTTTGTAGAGATGGAGTCTCACTCTGTCTCCCAGGCTGGTCTCGAACTCCTGGGTTCAAGCAGTTCTCCCGCCTCAGCCTCTGAGTGTTGGGATTACAGGTGTGACCACCGCGCCAAGCCCCACTCCCTTATTAAACCAACGCACAGGGAGCATCTACTATGTGCGAGGCACCCTCCATTTTACAGATGGGGAAACTGAGTTCAAAGCAGCTTTTGCCAGGAGTGGGAGCGCACCGTCCCTGCCCAGCCTCTCCAGTTGGGCGTTCCGAGACCATCTATGTAGGGTATTCGGCTAGCGCTCAATTAAACCGAAACACTGTCGCAGCGACCACAGGTGCAGACTACCATGTCCACACCGCCCGCCACCCGGGCGTCCCCGATTAGCAGTTGGGGCGGGACCAAGTCCTCGAGCTGCAACCGCGACGGCCGTTGAAAATCCCACCCCCTGCGCGTGCGCGATGCGCGTCCCGTCCTAACGCGGGGCACCCGGCGTCCGCGAAGAGCGCGCGCGCTTCCGCCGGCGTCAGGCTCGCGCACGCGCACGGCGACGGCGGCGGTGGCGGCAGTTCCTGCCCTAGGCTGCGAGCGGCGGGCGGCTTCGAGGGGAGCTGAGGCGCGGAGGGGCTCGGCGGCAGCGGCGGCGGCTCGGCACCGTTACCTCTCGGTCCAGCTGGCGCCGGGGCGGGCGGTTCGGTCCTTTCCGGGCCCGCGGGGGCGACAGCGGCAGCGACCCGAGGCCTGCGGCCTAGGCCTCAGCGCGGCGGCGGGCTCGAGTGCAGCGCGGAACCGGCCCGAGGGCCCTACCCGGCGGCACCATGAGCGTGGAGGCGTACGGGCCCAGCTCGCAGACTCTCACTTTCCTGGACACGGAGGAGGCCGAGCTGCTTGGCGCCGACACACAGGGCTCCGAGTTCGAGTTCACCGACTTTACTCTTCCTAGCCAGACGCAGACGCCCCCCGGCGGCCCCGGCGGCCCGGGCGGTGGCGGCGCGGGAGGCCCGGGCGGCGCGGGCGCTGGCGCTGCGGTGGGACAGCTCGACGCGCAGGTGAGGGCACATGGCGGCGCCGGAAGCCCGGGCCCGGCCTCGGCGCTTGAGACCTGCCCCGAACCCGCCTCGGGCCCGGCCTGGGTTTGCCCGGAGTCCCCCATCGCGGCCGGGCCTGGGGCGACCTGCCCCGTGTCCCCTTCTCTGGCTGGGCCTGAGCTTACCTGCCCCAGGTCCTTCACTCTGCCCGGGCCTGGCCTGATCTTCCCCGGGTCCCCCGCTCCAGCCGGGACCTGGCTGAGTTCCTTCGGCCCCCAACTCCTGGGCCGGGCTGACTTGCCTCGAGTCCTCCACTTCGTTCGGGTCCGAGCTAACCTGACCCTGTTCCTTTACCCCGGCTGGGTTTGTTCCCCCGCCTGGGCCCGGGCTGACCTACCTTGTGTCCCACAACCAGTCTGGCCTGGAGTAACCTGCCCCCTGACTTCTCTGAGTTCTTCCATTCCATCCGGGCTAGGGTGACCTGCCCTGGTCCCTCTTTCGCAGGTCTCGGTATTCTGCCTCGAGTTCCCCTACGACCTGGGCCGGGTCTTGGCTCAGGCCGGATCTTGAGTGACTTCCCTCAGTCCCCTTCCGGGAGTTTCCAGGGTGACCTGCCCTAATCCTGTCTCTGGCCTGCTCCGGGGGTCCCGCCCCGTTTCCTCGCTGGTGGGTCCGGCCGCCTGTCCCACCTCCCATCTGTGGTCGCAGCCATCTGGGCACCCCCCCCCCCCTTCACAGTCACGGAGCGTAGGTTCGACTTTCTCCAGGCATAGGGGCGCTGGCCAGCGGAAGGTTGAGGCAGAGAAGAATTTTTGCCTCCCATGGAGGAGCACATATTGGCTGGCTATTAAGATCATTCAGGAAGCAGGTTGTATTTTGTTTTTTCTTGCATCGCCTGTTGCTGAAACCGACCTGTTACATAACTCCACAACTCTTGCCTTGGAAAAGTTGGGTTTGAGTTTTGTTCTTCTAATAAGACAGCAATAATGGGTTTACATAAACGAGTCTGCCACGTTGGAAACTTTTATTTTTAATGATGTGGATGTTTAGAGAAGGTTACTTAGGTATTTTAAATGGAGGCTTGGGTTGGGAGAAGTATCGGGCATGCATTTCCTGGTCCTGGATGCTGCCTGCCTGGGGTGGGAGAGGGGCTGGTGGGACGCGTGTTGCACCGGGGTCCTGGGGAATGTCCTCATCACCCTCTGGATTTCAGGCTGCTTTCATCTTAGGCTTGCTTTGTGCCTGACCTCTCGCTCAGGTTTATTTCCCTGAATGCTCCGACAGGGAGAATCTCCGAGGCTCACCTTGGCACAGGTGTCCCTTGGCATATGCTGGTGTTTCAGAGCTGGGGGAACCACTCCATGCTCATCCAGAGTGAGCTCAGACCCTGTCCTTGCATGGGGGGCTTACGTGGTAGTCGATTGAGTCACTCCCGTGGGTAGACCACCCACTTGGGCTTTCTTTTAGCCCCTAATGGAAGCAAAAAACATTTGACTCATTCTAACCCCATATTCCTTAAAATAGAAGGTGGGGTGTGAGGAGAACAGGTGTGCACGTATGGGTGTTTTTTTTCAGTTTTGTTTACATTTTGTGAAGGGAGGGAGGGAGAGAGGAGAGTTCTCCTGAAGAAGGGAGCCTGAGCTGCGGAGGCCCCACCTCCTTGTAGTTTTCATGCCCTGTAGACCTTTCTGCTTCCGCAGCTGTGAAATGGGGGGTAGCGGTTAGATTTTTATTCCTTTTAAACATAAAGGAAACCTAGATCCATGTTTGAGTCGACTGTATAGGCTGTCTGTAATCTGACGTCCAGCCTGTCGGGGAGACTCGGTAAAGATCTCTGGAGCAGTGAGCCATGAGCGTGACAGCGCGGATGGGGGAGTTGGTTGGGTGTGAAAGGTAATCATTTTCATGTGAATCCTTTTAACTGTAGCCAGCATAAAACAGCAAACCTGGGGCAGCCTTTAGTTCTGCTTTTGTTTCTGGCATTCCGTTTGGGATTAATTGTGGGGCATGTCCTTCTCTTTCAGTTGAAACAGTTGATTTTTTTTTCCTGCACCTGAACACACTGGGCTGTACAAAAGGAGAGCATTAAAACGCTCCCCTGGAGGTAAACATTGCAGTTGAGCTCACTAGAATTCTGACGACATCAGAGGGTTTGTCCCGTGCTACTTGTAATTGACCCAGATGCCCCACCCACCTGTTACCTGTAATTTGGATTTGTTTGTGAGGAATGGGAGTGGCATCCTTTGCATCACAAGGGGAAGACCAGAATTTGGGGGCGAGGAAGTCTATGAATATCATTCAAGGGAAAGCGGAAGAAAGTTATCTCTTGTGTGGATTGATGGCAGTGTCTGCTAAGACATTTGGGAAGACTTTCCCTGTTTGTCCTCAGGAGTTGGCTGTGTAACCAGCTGTTAAGTTGGGGGCTCCTGGAAGGACTCAGAAAGCCTCTCATTATGCTTTTTTAATTTTTATATTACTGGGCAAGTGGCTGTCAGCTGTCAAGTGCCCTGCAGTCACTTTTGCTTAACGGCTCTATTGAAATAGAATTCACTTGCCACAACGTACAGTTTACCCATTTGAAGTGTACAGTTCGGCGGCTTTTATTTAGTATATTCAGAGTTGTGCAGCCATTACCACAGTAAACTTTAGAACATTTTTGTCACCCCAGAAATAAGCCCTGCACCCCTTAGCCCATCCGTCCTACCTCCCCAGCCCGTGGCAACCACTCAGCTGCTTTCTGTCTCAAGATGTGCCTGTTCTGGGCATTTCACATGAACGGAATCATATCATATGTGGTGTTTTGTGTCTGGCTCCTTTCACTCTGCGTGATATGTGAGAAGTAGCTACAAGGTGAGCCTGGTAGCTGTTCCCTGGCTGAGCATTCAGGAAAATGAACCTGATCGAGGTTCATCCACGCTGTGGCATGTGTCAGCATTTCATTCCTTTTTTTTTTTTTGAGATAGAGTCTCGCTCTGTTGCCTAGGCTGGAGTGCAGTGGCGCGATCTCGGCTCACTGCAACCTACGCCTCCTGGGTTCAAGCGATTCTCCTGCCTCGGCCTCCCCAGTAGCTGGGATTTCAGGTACGCACCACCACGCCCGGCTAATTGTTGTATTTTTAGTAGAGACGGGGTTTCACCATGTTGGCCAGATGGTCTCGATTTCTTGACCTTGTGGTCCGCCCGCCTCGGCCTCCCAGAGTGCTGGGATTACAAGCGTGAGCCACCGTGCCTGGCCAGTGTTTGATTCCTTTTTAAGGCTGAGTAATATTCCATCGGTGGAATGGTCCAGATGGATGGACCATGTTTTGTTTATCTCACCATGTGTTGATGGACATTTGGGTTGTTTCCACCTCTTGGCTTTTGTGAATAGTGCTGCTGTGGCCATACGTGTACGGGTTTCTGCGTGGATGTGTTTATAGACGTGCTGGGCTGCGTAGTAACTCTGGGTTTAATGGTTTCAGCAACTGCAAGACTGTTTTCCAGTGTGTAGCCACTTTCCATTCCAACCCTACTTGAACTGGTTTTGTGCAGTTGGTTTTCCCTTAATGTCTTGAAAGACAGAGAGTGTGTCCCCACCGGGATGGGAAAGTGGCAGCAGGGGTGACTCCCTGCACTCAGGGCTGGTTCAGATAACACTCCTTTTCTTGTTTATGACGTGAAACTGATATTTATCAAAACCCTTGAGATCCTGGGATGAAAAGCGCTGGCACAGTATTGCCAAGTGTCCTTAAGATAAAGGGACAGTTTTCGAGCATCTGGCCCTTTCCTGGGTCCTTCTCTGCCGCCACTTCTCCTGCTCCCAGGACAGTGAAGGTAATTTCAGAAGTCCTTTGCATGATAGCTGGTGTTACAAGCCTTTTGGTCTGCCTGGTTGGAATATTTCCTCTTGACTGTAGCTTCTGCCCTGCATCCTCCAAACAGGAATTAGTGTGAAACTCTTAAGAGTTGGAAATACTGCTCAGTATTAAGAAGGAACAAACTGTTGATACCTGCAACAACATAGATGTGTCTCATAATAATTACTTTTTTGAATGTGTCATTCATCATATGATTTAATTCATAAAAAAATTCTAGAAAGTGCCAGCTAGCCTACAGCAATAGAAAGCAGACCGGTGGTGGCTGGACAGAAAGGTGGGGAAGGGGAGGCAGGTGACAAAGGGCACAGGAAACTTGGGGGTGATGGATGTTTTTATTATCGTGATTATAGTGATAGTTTTATGGGTGTTTAAGTACATTGACGTATGTCAGTTTCTAAAATGGCACACTAAACATTTGCAGCTTATGGTATGTTCAGTTGTGCCTCAGTGAAACTGGAAAGAAAAGTCAGGGAGATACCACTATCCACCCATGTGTTTTTTTGTTTTGTTTTGTTTTGTTTTGTTTTTGTTTTTGTTTTTTGAGACGGAGTCTCGCTCTGTTGCCTAGGCTGGAGTGCAGTGGCACAATCTTGGCTCACTGCAACCTCCACCTCCTGGGTTCAAGCGATTCTCCTGCCTTAGCCTCTCGAGTAGCTGGGACTACAGGTGTGTGCTACCATGCCCGGCTAATTTTTTGTATTTTTATAGAGGCAGGGTTTCACCATGTTAGTCAGGACGGTCTTGATCTCCTGACCTTGTGTTCCGCCCTCCTCTACCTCCTAAAGTGCTGGGATTACAGGCGTGAGCCACTGCGCCCGGCCTGGCGCACTTTTTTTAAAAGGCTGAAAGTGCTACTTGGGTTTTTTGTTTTTGTTTTAAGGCAAAGTCTCACTCTTATCGCCCAGGCTGTAGTGCAGTGGCGTGATCATGGCTCACTGCAGCCTCGACCTCCTGGGCTCAAGCGATCCTCCACCTCAGCCTCCCAAGTAGCTGGGACTACAGGTGTGTGCCACCACGTCTGGCTGATTTTTCTTTTTTTGTAGAGATGGGGTTTTGCCATGTTACCCAGGCTGGTCTTGAACTCCTGGGCTCAAGAGATCCTCTCACCTCAGGCCTCCCAAGTGTTGGGATTACAGAGTGAGCCATTGAGCCTGGCGAAAGTGCTGCCTGGAACTCTCATGCCATACACCTACCTGTGACCTAGCAGAGATGAAGGTGTGCGTACGTAGGTCTGTGCCAAATGCTGACAGCATCTCTATTCATGAGAACCCCAAACCGGAAGCAGCCCCAGTGGCCATCAGCAGATGAATGGGTAAACAAAGCAGTGTGTACATTCAGTGGGAAAAATGCGTGCCTATTGGTTTGACTTGCTTTTCTTAGCTCACCTGAAAGTATGAGGCCTGTGGGTAGGTACAGACCTTTTAGGCAGCAACACGCATGTTTTTGTGCAGGTGCTCTGGGTGACCTTGTAGATAGATGCTGCTTGGTACTGGTCCCACTTTGTTCCTTCATCCTCAAGTCAGGTCTGCACTGCCTGTTCCCTCTCCACTTCTGGTAGCCTGTGGGAGTCACAGCTGAATAGTCATCTCGTACTGGGACTTTACTCTGAGTGCATGAGTTGTTTCCCCAGGAAAAACATGCCGTCTCTCTGGATCGTAAGGGACAACTAGCTAAAGCTCCTAGCCGACCTATCGTCCAGCCCTCACTCTCCTCCTGCCAGACTTCTCTGTATTGCCTCCCCTTCTCTTGAGTGTGTAAACCTGGGCTCACTTTTCCTCTTGAAATGGTAAAATACTCAGGATAGAAAGTTGCTACTTTGTCTTCAAAGCCATTGTCCTGAGTGCAGTCAGAATTCCTGGAAGGATGGCTGTCCTGACCCATCCTTGACTATCCAGGTGAACACACCATCTTCTGCTGAGCCCTGAGATTATGACCAAGGCGGGGTGAGTTCCATACAGTCTTGGGTTCCTAAAAGTGGTGAGTTTAAAATTTGCACGTGTCTGGGCACAATGGCCCATGCCTGTAAACCCAGTACTTTGGGAGGCTGAGGCAGGCAGATCATTTGAGCTCAGGAGTTTGAGACCAGCCTGGGCAAAATGGTGAAACCCTATCTGTACAGAAAAAAAATAGAAAAATTAGCTGGGCCTGGTGGCGCCCGCGCCTGTGGCCTCAGCTACTCAGGAGGCTGAGGTGGGAGGATCACTTGAGCCTGGGAGGCAGAGGTTGCAGTGATCCATGATCGCACCACTGCACTCCAGCCTGGGTGACAGAATGAGACCTTGTCTTAATAAAAAGAAGAAAATCCAGGCCAGGCTTGGTGGCTCACGCCTGTAATCTCAACACTTTGAGAGGCCGAGGCAGGCGAATCACCGGAGGTCAGGAGTTCAAGACCAGCTTGACCAACATGGAGAAATCCCGTCTCTACTAAAAATACAAAATTAGCTGGGTGTGGTGGCGCGTGCCTGTAATCCCAGTTACTCGGGAGGCTGAGGCAGGAGAATCACTTGAACCCGGGAGGTGGAGGTTGCGGTGAGGTGAGATCGTGCCATTGCACTCCAGCCTGGGCAACAAGAGCAAAACTCCATCTAAAAAAAAAAAAATGCTCATTACCTCATTTTGGCTTTTTGAATCCTCAGGTAGCCCAGGTGTGGTTTTAGGGTGCCAGAACATTGGAGATAAGATGCCGTTTACCTGGAGGAGTGCTGGCAAGTGTTTGGTCAGCACTTACCCCTTAGTAGACTTACCAAGTGTGTTTTCAAATTGTTAGGAGTCTCCCAGCGATTATGTGAAAGTGACCTGAGCTGACACTTTACAGTTAGTGGTGAATACATGAAACGATTTCTATTTTTATCACAATTAATTACCCGGATTCAGGATGACGGGGTGGGGAGTTATGACTAATACTATACCAGGACTAACTAAAAAAAGAGTTCCCTCTCAGTCTAGCTACCACCACCACAAAAGCTTACCACCATCAGCTACCACCACATTTCTCTCATTGCTTGATTGAAGTCTGATGACCTACCAGGGAACCCCCTTCTTTTCTTTTTAGACGGAGTCTCGCACTGTCGCCCAGGCTGGAGTGCAGTGGCGCGATCTTGGCTCACTACAACCTCTGCCTCCTGGGTTTAAGCGATTTTCCTGCCTCAGCCTCCCGAGTAGCTGGGATTACAGGTGCGCACCACCACGCCCAACTAATTTTTTTGTATTTTTAGTAGAGATGGGGTTTCACCATGTTGGCCAGGCTGGTCTGGAGCTCCTGACTTCAGGTGATCTGCCCACCTTGGCCTTCCAAGGTGCTGAGATTACAGGCATGAGCCACCACACCTGGCCCCTTTAAGTGTAGAACTTAGTGCTGTTTTAGTAAATTTACGGAATTGGGCAGCCACCACAGCAGTGCCTTGCTGTGTCTGATTTCTCGGATTTCTCTTTCACTCCTTTCTGCTCCCTCCCCACCACCCCTTGTCAGACCCTGTGCTCATGCCCAAGGTCACCTGTTAGGGAGGTGTGTCCACCGCCTCAGGCTGAGCCCTGCCCTGGGGAGGTCAGAAACATGGCCAAGCCCTGGCCCCATGCTCCCGCCTTTGAGCGCCATGTCTGTTAACTTTTGCACCCTCTGCGAGCTGCCGGGCAACCTCTTCAGCCTGGCCCTGGACTCCAGCCATCCCCTGCTGTTTTCTTACTTCCTGGCCTTGCTGTGCTTGTGGGACTGAGGGCAGTGATGCCAGCAGAGGGATAGTGAAACCTTTGACCCCCGTGGTTGCACTGTTAGAAGACAGCACATGCCGCCTGGCCAGGGTGCTGTGAGGGCCCCAGGAGTAGGAGTGGGCTTTCCTGCTAAGGGAAAGCCTGTGGGAATGGTGCCTCTGGAGTTGTTCAGAAGCTGTACCTGCCAGGCAGAGGGGTGGGCACAGCACTTTGCCTAGAAGGAGGGAGGGTGGATGTGGGGCCAGTGGGGCCAGGGCAGGGGCCGGGCTGTGTCCTGGAGCCTTTAGGAGCTGCTGGGGTGCCTTGACCAAGGCTGGGAGGAGGGCTCTGAGATGGCAGTGGCGGGGGTCAGGGGAGGGGCTGTGGTGTTGGAGGTTGGGCAGTGTGGCCCAGGTTGGACCCCGAACGGATGGAGGGGCCACGGGGCAGCGGAGACGGAGGACACCAGGGTTAGGGCTATGTGTGTATGTGTGTGTATGCATGAGTAAGTGTGTAAGTGTGTGTGCCTGTGGGAACTGCCAGGCTACCGGGTGCCCCCTCCCAGTCCTCACAAGGAGCCACAGACTTAAGCAGCTCCAGCTCCTGCCTGTGGTCTCATCAGGGACTATAATTCCCCAGGCTGAGCCGGGGCGCTCTCCACTGGGGAGGCACTGTCCTGAAGGCCTTGTGAGAGGGAGAGGCCTCCCCATAGCGGCTGCAAGGAAGCTAAAGGGCATATGCTGGGCAGCAGCTCACAACTGAGGGGCAGTTTGTGCTTGTCATGGTGGTGAGAGTGCTTTCATGGTGGTCGGGATAGTCTAGCTTGGCAGAGAAGGGCCGTGACACCCAGCTATACTCTGTGGCTTTCAGAGCTGAGGGGCCTGGCTGAGGGCCTGGTGGGAGGGGTGGGTCCGGGCCCTGGCACCAGTGCTGTTCAGGGCTCCACTGTCACGGAGGGTTCATGGCCTTGAACTCTCCTTGCTGGAGCACGTACCTATGAGAGCAAAGTTCTGCTTTCTCTGATACATGGAGGGCTGCTGGGTCCTGGGGTCCCGTGGCTGGCAGCAGGTCCTCGTGCCTTTTTCTGTGTTGGTCGAATAGCAGCTTAAGAGCCGGGTAACCCAGCCAGGCTTCTCAGGTCCCGTGGGCCTTTGCCAGGGTGGTGTCTAGATGTGTAAGGGTGGCTCGTTGGGCTCTGGAGAGCCCTTGCGACAGTGAGCATGGCACCTTCCTGAAGCATCAGCTCCTTGCAGGGCGAGTGCAGCCTCCTGGCGGCCGTGGGAGAGGGGGCTGTAGATCCCAGGCAGAGGTGTTTGGTCAGAGCCGCGCTGCCTGCACCGTCCTCACCTCTTTTTCAGTACGGGGATCCATGGCGCATAGCTTGCAGCCTCGCTGCATCCTCCGTGTAGAAACGTCCACGATGAAGTCTCTAACATACAAGAGCTGGTGAGCCCTGTGCCTCCGTCTCCCTGATGTGACAGTTGTAAAGGTTTTCTTCTCCCTGTTTTCTTTTTTTTTCTTCACTGGTATGTGTTTTTAAAGCAAGTCTTTTGTGTCATTTCACCTTTGCGTCTGAGGTGGAGCCCTGTGAATTGGCGATACTCAGCCATTTTGACCTGTAATATGTAGTATGCATTTCTAGAAGCAAAAAAGGGCGCCTATCCTGAATAGCTGCAGTGCCATTATCAGACAAGCAGCGTCAACAATGGCTTTTCACGATTGTCCGATATGTAGGGACAGTTGGCTTCTCTCCACAGTCAAATTCTTTCCTGGGATCCCGGAGGTCCGCTATTGAGATGATGTCTGTCTCTGGGCCCTGCTTTCCGAGCGGCCTCTCCCGCTGCTTTTCATCCCGCTAAGCTGCAGTCTGGTCTGGGTTGTTGTCCTGTGAGGCGTGCACCTTCTGGACTGAACCCCTCATTGTCACACTTCGGCTTCTTGCTGCAGGTGTGGAGTGGATTTCATCTCAGGCTGTGGGCTCCTGGGAGAGTGGCTGATTCCCGGGCTGGGAAGGCAGGGGCGGCCTGAGGTGAGCTGGGGATGCCTTGCACACTCGGCCCGTCGAACCTCACGCGCACTCTAGCACACCTGGCTGGAACAAGGGTCTGCCAGTCCACACAGGTGCCATTGGTGAGAGGGGAGGCGAGAGGCACTTCCTCTTTGGGAAGAACGAATGTGAGCCTAGGCAACATATTGAAAAATTTAAAAACTTTCAAGGCGTCGTGCACGTAGTCCCAGCTACTCGGGACGCTGAGGCAAGAGGATGTCTTAAGTTCAGGAGTTTGAGGATGCAGTGAACTATGATTCTACCACTGCACTCCAGCCTGGGTAGCAGAGCAAGACCCTGTCTCAAAAAAATAAAGGAATGGAGAGCCTGGGGACCGCTGTGTCGGGTGGTGGGACTATGTGAAAGATGGTCAACTCCTAGCAGTTTCACGTGGTTCAAACTAATAGATTAAAGGAGGCTAAAGAGACATCACAAATCATGTGCAGTCATTAACTGGGACTTGGATTTTTAAAAACCTATAAAAGACATTATGAAGACATTGGAGTGATGGGTGAATGTGTATTAGCCAACAGTGTGGCAGGCTGGGTGCACTCATGAGCCAGCTGTTTTGTGGGGATGTGGAGAAAGCCCTCCCTCTGGGGCCCGCCACTCTGAAATGGGTCAGGAAAAGATAAGTGTGTGAGAGCAAGAGGGGGAGCCGGAGTGCGGGGGGATGTGATGGAGAGTTTCTAGCTGGAGGGGTGTGGGGGTCCGATTTCTGTAGCTTTGGAATTTTTCAAAATAAGTTAGAGGAAATATCAGGGCAGAATCCTTCCAGTTTGGGGGCCAGACTTCCTGGCAACCCTCTGCCTTGAGAGGGCTCAGAGACCCTGCAGCTTCTTGGCAGTCGTCACTCTGAGGGTGTGGTGAACTTCCTATTCCCTCCCCTTTTTTTCTTTTACAATTTTTTTAATTAAAAAAAAATTGGG
This sequence comes from Nomascus leucogenys, assembly GCF_006542625.1. Taxonomy (NCBI): domain Eukaryota; kingdom Metazoa; phylum Chordata; class Mammalia; order Primates; family Hylobatidae; genus Nomascus; species Nomascus leucogenys. Next base: position 52,306,717 of record NC_044390.1, on the reverse strand, counting down.
GGAGTGCTGGGTGCGGTGGCTCACACCTGTAATCCCAGCATTTTGGGAGGCCGAGGCGGGTGGATCACCTGAGGTTGGGAGTTTGAGACCAGCCAGACCAACAGGGAGAAACCCTGTCTCTACTAAAAATAAGCGTGGTGGCTCATGCCTGTAATCCCAGCTACTTGGGAGGCTGAGGCAGGAGAATTGCTTGAACCCGGGAGGCAGAGGTTGCGGTGAGCTGAGATTGCGCCATTGCACTCCAGCCTAGGCAACAAGAGCGAAACTCTGTCTCAAAAAAAAATTTTTTTTTTCAAATAGAGATGAGGCCTCACTGTGTTACCCAGGCTATTCTCGAACCTTGGGCTTAAGATCCTCCTGCCTTGGCCTCCCAGAGTGCTGGGATTACAAGTATGAGCCACCACGCCTGGCCTCCTGCCCTCTCTTTTATTTAAGCCTTGGAATTAAAGAATCAGGAATGAGCTGCTTTGCCTTTTGAGCTTGGCCTTTAGCCAACAATGTTGAGGGCCTCCTGGGGTGCAGGCTCCATCTAGGTGCTGGGTTCATGGCAGGGAGCAGGACAGACAATGCCCCACGGGGGCCCTGAGGTGGGGTCAGAGGATGCCTGCCTGAGAGGCACCCTGTGGACCTCACCCTGAGGCTGAGGGAACAGCAGGTGCAAGGCCTGGGCGCTGGCAAATGCAGACAGTGGTGCAAAGGTTGGAGTAGATGTCTGAAGCCTGAGAGTTTATGATGGCACATTTGGGGGGATTTTTGAGTTTTTGAATTTCTGTGGTTTTCGTCTGTAGGAATGAAGTGACTTTCTTTTTTTTTTTTTTTTTTTTTTCTTTTTTTTTTTTGAGACAGAGTCTTGCTCTGTCACTCAGGCTGGAGTGCAGTGGTGTGATCTCGGCTCACTGCAACCTCCGCCTCCTGGGTTCAAGCAGTTCTCCTGCGTGGGGATTACAGGTGCACATCACCATGCCCAGCTAATATTTTGTATTTTTAGTAGAGACAGGGTTTTGCCATGTTGGCCAGGCTGTGTGTGTGTGTGTGTGTGTATGTGTGTGTGTGTGTGTTGTTAAGAAAGACAGGGTCTTGGTCTGTTGCTCAGGCTAAAGTGCATCATAGCTCACAGCAGCCTTGACCTGCTGGGGTCAAGCAATCCTCCGGCCTCAACCTCCTGATTAGCTGGGACTACAAGTGCGCACCACCACACCTGGCTCATTTGCGTATTTTTTTGTAGAGACAGGATCTTGGCTGTGTTGCCCAGGCTGGTCTCGAGAACTCCTGGGCTCAAGCGATCCTCCCAAAGGTTGGGATGACAGGTGTGAGCCACCATTCCTAGCCTTGAAGCGACCTACTGTTGTGTTGCCCTGATGCACGGTCTGAGTTCTGGAGCATGTCTGGGCAGAAAGCACCTGTACAGCTCTTAGATGGACTTCCAGGATGTGGTTTTAGTCGTAGCTAGGTTTCACATCCAGAACTAAAGGAGTTAGAGACCCCAGCTCTGGGGCCTCGTGCATGGCTAGGAAGTGGGAATTCTAGGATATGTCTTTAAATACTGTGTCCAGAGCAGAGGTGATGGGAGGAGCTGCTTTTTTTTTTTTTTTTTTTTTTTTTTGAGATGGAGTTTTGCTCTTGTTGCCCAAGGTGGAGTGCAGTGGCACGGTCTCAGCTCACTGCAACCTCCGCCTCCTGGGTTCAATTGATTCTCCTGTCTCAGCCTCCTGAGTAGCTGAGATTACAGGCACATGCCACCACATCCGGCTAATTTTTTTTTTTTCGTATTTTTAGTAAAAACCGGGTTTCACCATGTTGGCCAGGCTGGTCTCGAACTCCTGACCTCAGGTGATCCGTCCTGCCGAGGAGCTGCTTCTTGGGCTTCCCAGCCCAGTGGTGAATGCTTGAGATGGGTACAGGGAGGCCTTGTCCCTCCAGTGCCTCCCTGGTGAGGGGATAAGTTGACAGCCTCAAAGGACTTTATTGGAGTGGCAGCTCTGTGCCAGCTGAAGATGATGACCCTCTTGTCCTTCACCCATCATGTCCCCTGGCATGGGCTGTGGAACTTCTCTGTGCCAGGCACTGTCACCTACTGCTGTTTTAGCTCATTTCATGATAGTTCCTAGGGTCAAATGTATTTTTGAAATTAATGTTTTATCTTGAAACTTTTCAGAGAGTGAAGGGAGAAGTTAACCCAGAAGTCAGCTCATGTTGTGACCAGATCACTGCAGGGCAGCAGTGGGCCCAGTGTACATCTGCGCGTGCAGGTAGCACGTGCCCACGCGCCCCAGCCAGGCGGGCTGTAGGGGCCTCTGTGGGGTGCTGCTCCCCATGAGCACCTGTCCCTCGGCTCGCACAGGTGCTGCATCACACAGCAAGGGCATTAGGCCGAGGGGCTGCCTGGGGTGCCGGGACTGGCCGTGAGGAGATTTGGTGCCATCCTTGGGGGAGCTCCCATCACTCCTCCCTGGCCCTTAATTTTGTGCCACCCTGTGTTCCATGACACAGTGCTCCCGCTGCCTGACCCCATGGTGGGGTTAGGTTGCCTATGGGGGCCATGCCAGGGACTGTTGGCCATGTCATTTGAGATGCTGGTTCTTGGGAGCGGCATGAGGAGCCCCAGTGGCTGTGTGGTCTCCTTGCAGGTGTCCTGTGCAGTTGTGGCCTGATGATTTAGAGCCATGTGCTGTCTGCCTTTGCTGAACATGGAAGAGGCGCCTTCAGTGAGGGTGTGGCCTGGGTTGCCAAGCGTATCTCCGTGTTCAGTTTCTACTTCATCCTCAGGAAAGGGCTGCCTGAAGGGATGGGGGAGGGTGAGGTGGTGGTGGATGTGGCCGGTGACATTTCCACATCCGCATGGGTGGCAGCCTTGTAGTGTTTGATGAGCCTTACACCGTGGTGGGTCTGGCATCATGGAGCTGTCCTCAGGGCACACTGCTGTCTGTAAAAGTCACCCTGCTCCTTGTGGTCCTCAGTCATGTGAAAGAAGCTTCTTCCTAGGCATCCTGGTTGTGGGCATGGACGTGGCTCTGTGGCTAGGCGGGAGTTAGACCAGCTGTGTGGGGGTCCAGGGGGTGCAGGAGGCCACCAGTGGCCCTTTTTTGGCCAGATAGGTTTGCTAGAGAAGAGTGAAATCCAGTCAGAACAAGGGAAACTGTCTCAAAGCAGAGATGAGGCCAGGGTGTCACACCAGAGTCATCGAGGCTGGTTCTTCTGTACTGAGTCCTGGAAGCTGCAGCCTCGCTCGGGTGACACTGTGTTCTGCTGCAGGTTGGGCCCGAAGGCATCCTGCAGAACGGGGCTGTGGATGACAGTGTAGCCAAGACCAGCCAGTTGTTGGCTGAGTTGAACTTCGAGGAAGATGAAGAAGACACCTATTACACGAAGGACCTCCCCATACACGCCTGCAGGTGAGCTGGGCTCAGCTGGGCCTGGGCATGTGCTGGACAGGTGGGTGCCTCTGGCACGGGCCTGGGACACTCACCTCCCAGGTACAGGGTGGCGCCCTTGTGCTGTGTGACTCTGGGTGGCGGTGTCCTCGGGAGTAAGGAAGTTGCTCAGGCCATGTGCACAGCCAAGGCCTGTTACTGGTCAGGAGTTGGGCTCAACAACCTTTGACACCCTGAATTCACCAGTTGATGGGAAAAGCTTTCCTTCCTTTGGCCTCCTCAGACCCTGGGGGCATTGCCTGGTACCTGCGCACACACTCATAGAAAGAATTTGTCATGGCATTGGGTGAGCATCTGGGGTGGGAGGGTGAGTGGAACAGCTAAGATACCCTCACAAAGCGGTTGCTGCAGGGTTCTGGGGCATCCCTGCCTCCCACTGCCTTGGCTGTGCCTGGAGAATTGGACGTGAAGACAGTGGTTAGTGGATAGACCTGCATGTTGACAAATTTAGAATTCTCATCTCGAGTGGGATCGTCCCTTGTTGAGGCCAATTTCTGTATTTTTGTGACACACAAGTGAGGAAATGTAGATTAGAAGAGGGGAGAAGGTTTTGGCTGGGCACGGTGGCTCACGCCTATAATCCCAGCACTTTGGGAGGCCGAGGTGGGCAGATCACAAGGTCACGAGGTCGAGACCATCCTGGTTAACACGGTGAAACCCTGTCTCTACTAAAAATACAAAAAATTAGCCAGGCATGGTGGCGGGCGCCTGTAGTCCCAGCTAGCTACTTGGGAGGCTGAGGCAGGAGAATGACATGAACCCGGGAGGCGGAGGTTGCAGTGAGCCGAGATCGCACCACTGCACTCCAGCCTGAGCGACAGGGCAGGTTTGGGCCTGAGCCCTGCCTCTCTCTATGGGCGCCCACCTGGGGCCCACCCTGCAGCTCCTCGCCTGCGTGCTGCCCAGTGCTTCGGGACTGAGGCTGCTCTTCCCTAGGCTTGGTGGGCAGGCGCCCTTTCCTGCATCTCAGCTCTTCACTCATTCTCATTTACAGATGTTTTCATGTAATTGTGTTCTCCTAACACACAGAGATGGCCATAAGTCCTGGTGCAGCTCTGAGGAGCTAGCATTTTTGGGTTTGGTTTGTGGATTTTCAGAAAACCGCAGCCAGTGGTGGGGTAAGGCTCTCCCGAGACTCCTTGCTTGGGCTTCGGGGCGTGAGTTTCAGGGCGCTGCCGCTGCAGGGTCTGTGCCCAGCTCCCCAGGAGCACAGTGCCCTCTGCTGGAGCCCAGAGCTCACCATGACCACTGGATCTGAGGCTGGGTTGCTGAATTTCAGGCCAAAGAACGGGGACTAGAATGGCCCTGGAGGAGTGAGGCCTCCCTCCGGCAGGACTCTCCTTGGAGTTGGCTTTGCTTCTTATCCCCTCGGAGCTTCTGCCACATACCCAACCCCTTCCCTGCATTCTTGGATTTGGGAAGCCCTAGTTAACTAGTTTGATTTGGTTACTGGGATTGTTGGGATTGAGTATGTATTTAATGAAGAACTTAAAAATGTTGTCAGAGGAAAGAATTTTACATCTTGCCAAATGAAAACCAGAGAGCAAGCTTCCAGCTGTAACTGTCGCTGTTTTGATTTTTTAGTTACTGTGGAATACACGATCCTGCCTGCGTGGTTTACTGTAATACCAGCAAGAAGTGGTTCTGCAACGGACGTGGAAATACTTCTGGCAGGTAGATAATCAAACCATGCATGTGTCTTTAATCAGTGCTGTGCTCAGATTTGTGTGTAAATTATGGAAATGTTGAAGCAAAGCGCAATATAAAATCACGCTAACAAACCTGGTTTTTTTCCTCCTCTGTGACTGGTTTAACTTGAAACAGATGGTGGTGTGTGAATGCCTTAATGTATTTACCCTTGATTTATTCTCTGTGGCTCTTTTTATTATGCAAGTAGGGTTGGCTTAATTTTCCTTCCCAGTTTTTATTTCGATTTTTCTGCAAGATGAGCTCTTGGCACACGCGCTGATCTTCATTAATGGGAGGATGTTCCCAAGGCAGTAACGGGCATCCAGGGGCCCTGGTTCCTGAGCAGGCTCGCTCTGGCCTGAGCTCATCGGAGCTGTCCGGAGGCTAATTCAGGCCAGATCCTGAATCGTCGGCTTCAATTAAGTTCACTTGACTGTCGGCGCGGGGCTTGCCTTCCTGATGTTGATCAGCTGCAGCTGGACTGGGTCGCATGTTCTGTGTTTAGGACAGGACAGTGTGCACCCGGTGCCCAGATTCCAGGGGGGGAGTTCGATGGTCTTGCCCGAGTGGTGGGACTCTCGTCCTGGTGGGTCCCGTGCCAGCAGCTCCCCTTCCCCTCCAGGTTGCTGTGTACAGGTCACTCCACTGCTGGAGAGGATGGAGCAGAGCCTGGGAGGCAGAGCTCCGAGGTGCTAGCAAGGAAGTGGGGTCTTTTTCTGAGGTTCACATTCTGGAGAAAGAAAATGACCAAAGCCCGGAGGCAGGCTTACTTGTGCTGACACCAGCCCCTCCTGTGCCTTTGGCAGCTGTGGGTCTCGGAGGGTTACAGATGGAGCAGTCAGATCTCGTGGCATCTCTGAGTTAGTAACTTGAAATATGGTGTTATGAGCAAGGCGAGAAAGGGGCTGCTGTTTTTAAAAGATTTTTAAAGAAGAGTATCTTCTGGATAACCGAAAGACATTCTTGTCCCATTTTCAGAATCTTCTGGGTACTTTAAGTGTTGCTATGTTTGCATTTAGTTCCTCTTGTGCAGGAAAAGCAACTAAATAAAACTTCTCTTAGCTGGCAACCCCAGCTTCCGGTCAGCATAGCCAAGAACAGGGAAATGAGCAAAAGGGCCTCTGAGAAACAACAGGCTCGAGCCAAGCACCACTGAGCATTCTGTGCGAGGCCCAGGGGAAGGTGAGGAAGCAGCCGCCGGCCCTCAGGGAGCTTGGCTGTGACAGGGTGAGGATGCGTGGGAAGACACAGAGACAGCTGATTCTGCCCACGTGGCCGGCAGGGCTCCAGAGTGGAGTCGGGCTTTGGAGATGCCCAGAGTGGCCATGGCTGGTTAGAGAATCCTGGGCCTCGTGGCAGGGAGAAGGGTTAGAAGATTAGCTGAGCTGAAGCTTTTGGCAGGAATGGTTTTCCAGAGGGGAAGAGAGAGGGCGCAGTGAGGAAGGCTGGGAGGCCCTGCGGGTGTTTTCAGAGCTGCTGGAGACACTGGAAGAGCCCAAAGGCAGAGCAGCTGGGCATCCTTGTTAGTTACGGCAGATAGGTGCTGGAGGGTGGCTGGCTTGGCGCAGGGCAGGGTTCAGCCCAGACCGCGGTTTAGGTGAGCAGTGTCCTGGCCAGGTCGCAGCAAAGAAGGAGCTGAGCCAGCCAGGGCTTCAGACATAGCCCTGGGCTTCTGCAGAACAGCCCCCGCCTCTGCTCAGCCCTTTTACTGCTTTTTACGGGGGTTTCCAGTCGCCTGCTTATCAGATTGCCCGGCCTGTAGCAAAGCAGGAGGGACTTGCTCCTGGAAATAGGCACAGGGCCTCTGAGGAGTGATTTCAGAAGAAGCCACAGAAGATGGCGGCGGGGGGTGACCTTGGAAAGAAGGGGCCGGGACCTTGTGGGAAATGTCTCTGGCCCCACAGCAGCCCTGGGCCAACAGTGGGTTAAATTAGGCCTGATAAGTTGGATTTAAGAAAGCAGGATTTTTTAAAAAGGCAGAAACTATGTGAACCGTGTTAAGGAAGTTTTCCTTAAAAGCGGTTCAAGTTGGGATTGATTTTTGTGCTCAGTGGGGAGCTAGTTTGGGGGAGGGCTGGTCCCCAGAGATGCCAGATGGATGAGGTGTGACTGCCTCTGCTAATGGACCGTGAATGGTACCGGAACTTTTAACAGGGGCCTGAAAATTGGAAGTGGTGAAAAGCCAAACTTTGGGTGTTAACCGTTTATCATTTCCTGGTTTCAGCCACATTGTAAATCACCTTGTGAGGGCAAAATGCAAAGAGGTGACCCTGCACAAGGACGGGCCCCTGGGGGAGACAGTCCTGGAGTGCTACAACTGCGGCTGTCGCAACGTCTTCCTCCTCGGCTTCATCCCGGCCAAAGCTGACTCAGTGGTGGTGCTGCTGTGCAGGTGAGTGATCCCCAGATGTCTCCTGGGGGTGACCTTTAAGCTCCAGCCGTCTCCTCACAAGCCTTGGCCCAGCCCAGCCCAGCCCAGCCTAGCCGTGGCTCTAACTCCAGGGAGTTGTCCTCCAAAGATGGTTTTTGCTGAAGGGTGAGGCATGAGAGCATTTAGGGGCTGAGGCTTGTTAAGGAGTCGGCAGTGCCGTGTAACTCTTGGGGCGTTCTGGCTAAGTCATAAAAACAATTCTGTAAAAACAAAGTCTGTTCTGAGTTTTAAGAGTTCAGAGCTCAAGTGCATGGGGAGACGCGATTTATTACTAACAGTTTGAAGGTAATGTGATCACATAATAAAACGCAGGGCACGCCCCTTGGGTGAAAGGTCAGCATGGGAGGGGGCCCTCCCTGCTCCGGGGCTTCAGGGAGGGGAGCTGGTCCTCACGGACCCCTCCCGCTCCGCAGGCAGCCCTGTGCCAGCCAGAGCAGCCTCAAGGACATCAACTGGGACAGCTCGCAGTGGCAGCCGCTGATCCAGGACCGCTGCTTCCTGTCCTGGCTGGTCAAGATCCCCTCCGAGCAGGAGCAGCTGCGGGCGCGCCAGATCACGGCACAGCAGATCAACAAGCTAGAGGAGCTGTGGAAGGTGAGGCTGCCCAGCGGGCCGACCCGTGCCTTTGTGTGGTTTCTAGTTGCGGGGAGGGGAGTGTCTTCAGAGACGGCTTGACCCAGTGAGACCGCTGGAGATTCTCTGGAAGGAACTCAGGCAGGCCTCTGCCACCTCTACGTGGAATGACCTCAGGGCACCTTGGTCACCTTCCATCCAGGCAGCCTTACCTGACTGAGAAGAGCCTGGCCTTGGGGAAAGGAAAGCTCTGGCTGCTGCAATTTTTCTTGTCTTGCCGGGGTGAGGATGGGTGGTGGGAGGGGAAGGATGGGGCTGGCTGTGGGCAGACTTGTCTGGCAGAGCCTGGACCTGCACAGACAGGTGGGCTGCGAGAGTGTCCTGGGGAAAGGGGTCGGCACAGTCAGCTGAGACAGAGGGGAGAGGAGAGGGTGCCAGGTCAAGTAGTGGGTGCCTGGCCCTCCTTCAACAGACAGCCCTCACTTTTCCCCATGGAAGCCTTTCTCTGCTTCCAGCTGTTTAGGATTTTGTGATAAAGTAGTTCTAATAACTAGGCTAGAACTTTTCATTTGCCTCCCATTCAGTCAGAAATCTCACATAGGAACTGAAGTGCAAGTTAAAATATTTTTTTAAGCATTGTTCAGCCGGGTACCTTTCCACTTGGATTTTCGGGTTGCCAGATGATTTCATGATTCCTGTTTATATCTGAACAGCCCAGAAAATGTCCTGTCCCCACCAGCGTGGCACTCACTGAGGGAGCTGGCCCCCAGGGGAAGAGCTGCGGGCCCATGTTGGTCTGGCTCAGGGTTAGCAGACGTGGGAGACAGGCCTCCTGGGCTGTGGACACATCGAGAGAAACCGGTGGTCTTTGTGGCAGCCTGCGAGGAGGGTTAGCTGCTCTCATTCGCAAGCTGGGCATGCTTGGAGGAAGCAGCCGGCTCTGAAGGTGCCCTCTGCTGTGGACAGTGTGTCAGGCTGGCGCCTGGGGCTTTGTAGGCAGGTTCACCCAAGTACCGGAACCCCGCTGGGGTGAGGAGCAGCAGCTGAGGCCCAGACATGGGCCAGGCCGGTGTGCAGCTCCCTGTGTGGCATGGAGTTCCCGTTCCCAGGGTTCTCCTTGCAGGTGGGGCCGCGCCAGAACCCCTCCATGCCACCTACCGTGGCCCATTCTGAGAAGCGGCATGTGTGCTCCATCCCTCTGGTGCCTCTGCGCCCTCGTTCATTTGCATGTAGGGAAAAACAGGACGAGTGTGGCGCGGTGTTGTTGTCTTCTAGGAAAACCCTTCTGCCACCCTGGAGGACCTGGAGAAGCCGGGGGTGGACGAGGAGCCGCAGCATGTCCTCCTGCGGTACGAGGACGCCTACCAGTACCAGAACATATTTGGGCCCCTGGTCAAGCTGGAGGCCGACTACGACAAGAAGCTGAAGGAGTCCCAGGTGATATGTGCAAGAGGGCTTGGCCTGGGCTGGGCTCTGGCTCTCACAGCTCTCTCCTTAGGCTTCCAGAGGGAGGTTTTCTCTCCAGGCTGTGGGAGCTGATGTGGGCTGCAGCCGCGACACCTGAGAGTTGGAGCTTGCGGATCCGGGCCTGGCAGCCTGGTGGTCTGGGCCCCCGCCCTCAGATCTGACATCAGCGTCAGCATTTTCTGTTTAAATCCAACACATCTTTCCCAGTGGGGTCCACAGCTTTGCCCACAGTTTCGAGAGTTAGACTCGGGCGTCATCCCTGTGAAGACCACATTTAGGCAACGGGAGCCCTGGAGCGCTGACCTCCCCTCCTCTTTCTGTCCCTCCCTCCCCTCCTCTCTCTCTTCCTCCCTCCCACAGCAGCTGCTCCCTGGCCACGGAGGCCTCTGGTGTGCAGTGAAGCCTCCAGACAGGATCGGCCCGTGTGTGTTCTGGGGACTCCTAATGGCTTCTCTTTCAGATATGCCCTTGGTGGCATTTGGGGCTGTCAGGTGCCACTCACGGCGCCTGCCTTCATGGCAGAGGCTTACTGTAGGGCCCGTCTCATGGGGCCTCGGGCGTGTGGAGGCCAGGCCCAGGCCTGTGCTGGAGGCTAACCGGGGCTCTTGTTTTTCATGTGCTCAGACTCAAGATAACATCACGGTCAGGTGGGACCTGGGCCTTAACAAGAAGAGAATCGCCTACTTCACTTTGCCCAAGACTGACTCTGGTAATGAGGATTTAGTCATAATTTGGTTAAGAGGTGATTTTAAGTTTTAAAATATTTGTGACCATAAGTAGCATAAAATTCCTAGTTCCACCCTTGTAAAGTGCCCCTTAATTTGAACTCACCCTGGTGGAAGCAACGGTGCGGGTTAAAATGGCCACCTCTCTCACTTTTTTACCGCAAGACATGCGGCTCATGCAGGGGGATGAGATATGCCTGCGGTACAAAGGGGACCTTGCGCCCCTGTGGAAAGGGATCGGCCACGTCATCAAGGTCCCTGATAGTATCCTTCATGTGAAGAGGGTGGGGCCGGCTGGTGGGAGAGGAAAGTGGGGGCATCAGGTGGAGGCCACCGTGGATTTGATGCTCACTGCTGGGCCAGCATCTCATGCTCTGTGGTGAGTGCTGGTTGGCACCGCCCTCCACTGCTCTTAGGAGAATAGCAGGGCCTTCACCTTCAGGGGACAGCTGGTTGTATGGTTTCTTCCCCTCTGCCCAAATGGTGATGTTGGTGATGCCGCTTGTGTGGCGCGTCCCTGGACTCTGGAGGTTAATGTGGCTGCAGGAGCGCCTTACCTGGACGCTGACTCTGCACACGGAGATTCCAGAAGCCAGTGGTCACATGCAGACCCTCTGAGCACACACTTGCTCCCAGGCCACATTTGGGAATGTGCAGTGACCTCATGGTGACGCAGCCTGCCGGCCAGAGTGGGGCAGCTGTAAAGCACAGGTGCAGTCAGAGGCCTGGGGCAGGGAGGGGTCCTGGGAGAAGACATTGCGGGTTGGACTCAGGCTGCCTCTTGGTGACTGGCCAATGCTGCTGGGGCCTGACCATTCAGCGGTGGCCTCCACAAGGGTAGGGAGAGTTGTCTTCCACACCCACCCTGGGCCTGACAAGCTCATCCTGAACACGTGAGACCGGTTTTGGGGCTCGGGGGTCGAGGGAAGAGTGTTGCCTACCAGCCACAGCCTCCTGGAGGGCAGGTTGCTTGTGTATGTGGAGCCCTGTGCTTGGGCGTACTGGGAGGGGCGTTGTTTCCGTGGAACTGTGAGAAGAGCTGCTGTGGCCACAGCTGGGTTCCCCAATCTCTGCCTGCCCCTACTGGCCACATGTGCAGGAGCTCCTGGCGAGGTCCTGGGGCCCGGGATGTGGCTGCTCACTGCTGGCGAGCGCTGCTGGCTTCACTGCTGCCCTCTGCGTCTCTGAAAGGGGCCTAGATGGGTGGCTGGGAGTGGCAAGGAGGAACTCCGGGCTGGCTGGGGGTGGGACACCGGCTCATGGTGAGGTAGAGTCTTTCCTCAAGGATGCTGTCTGTCCTTCTGGTCTCTGGTGTGGTGTTGGCTGCACGTTTTTAGCATTTGGTGCAGAGCCAGCGGTGTCTTAAGTAACTATATTTTAAAAACGCCATTTAAAGAGCGTGTACCAAGGGCAGCCCAGAAAGGGCAGCCCGGCTTTTGACAAGGATGCAAACTTAACTCAGCACACAGATTATGGCGATGAGATCGCCATTGAGCTGCGGAGCAGCGTGGGTGCACCTGTGGAGGTGACTCACAACTTCCAGGTGGATTTTGTGTGGAAGTCGACCTCCTTTGACAGGTACGTCTTCTCCCATCGCTGCCCTCTGTTCCCTGGTTGCCACCCGTGGCATCTTTATGAGCCCTCCCCATCACTGTGGAGTGGGGTTCCCCACCCAGCTCTGCAAACTCAGGATACCGGTGAGGCGGCCACGGCTGTGCGTGTCGCCAACCCCAAACCCCCCTCACAGGATGCAGAGCGCATTGAAAACATTTGCCGTGGATGAGACCTCGGTGTCTGGTTACATCTACCACAAGCTGCTGGGCCACGAGGTGGAGGACGTAATCATCAAGTGCCAGCTGCCCAAGCGCTTCACGGCGCAGGGCCTCCCCGACCTCAACCACTCCCAGGTGCGCGCCGTCCTCAGCGTGCGGGGCCTCGCCCACGGGCCGGGACACAAGCGGAGGCTGCCTCTAACGGCCGCTTGTATTGAAGGTTTATGCTGTGAAGACTGTGCTGCAAAGACCGCTGAGCCTGATCCAGGGCCCGCCAGGCACGGGGAAGACGGTGACGTCGGCCACCATCGTCTACCACCTGGCCCGGCAAGGCAACGGGTAGGGCTGACACGGCCCCTGCGGGCAAGACCCGGGAGGGCTTTAGGGTGGCCGGATGGAAGGCCTGCTGCCGGGAGCCTCGGGCTCTGTCACACCGAAGAGAGCACGTGGCGGCTAGTGTCGCTGTGGCGCCTACCGCTCTCTATGTGACATTATTCGTGTCAGCTCCAGCCTTGGGATTGGATCTTAGTAACCAAGTCTGCTACTGGTTTAGAAAACTGGGGGCAGGAGGGGCATGGCTGCAGCAGCGTGAGTTCCATGTGTGGCACTTTATAGCGTGGGCGGGAGGGTGCAAGTTCCAGCCTTGGCATTGCTTGCGGTGGGTAGAGCTGTGAAGGCTGGGCTGTCTGGATCTGAGCTCCTTCAGCATCGTGTCATTACTGCCTGTTAAAAATGACAGGAGCTTAAGGCCAGCCTGAACAGGGTGAGACGTCTCTACAAAAAAAAAAATTGAGAAATTAGCTGGGGATACTGGCGTGCACCTGTGGTCCCAGCTACTCAGGAGGCTGAGGTGGGAGGATCGCTTGAGCCCAGGATGTTGAGGCTGCAATTAGCTGAGATCACACCACTGCACTCCAGCCTGGGCAACAAAGCAAGACCCTGTCTCAAAAAACAGTCTTGGCTTATTACGTTCACCAAGCTTCCTCTGGGTAAGCACTGAGCCGCCCCAATGGTGTTGCAGGCCAGTGCTGGTGTGTGCTCCGAGCAACATCGCTGTGGACCAGCTAACGGAGAAGATCCACCAGACGGGGCTAAAGGTCGTGCGCCTGTGTGCCAAGAGCCGTGAGGCCATCGACTCCCCGGTGTCTTTCCTGGCCCTGCACAACCAGATCAGGAACATGGACAGGTGTGTGTCGAGTCCATCCCTCCCAGTTGGTCCCTGAGCTTCTGCGGGTGACGTATACAGAGCTCAGGCATCCTGCTGACCCGCATGTGCTTCCAGCATGCCTGAGCTGCAGAAGCTGCAGCAGCTGAAAGACGAGACTGGGGAGCTGTCGTCTGCCGATGAGAAGCGGTACCGGGCCTTGAAGCGCACCGCAGAGAGAGAGCTGCTGATGGTGAGTGCCCCTCCTGCCTGCAAAAGGGCCTGTGTGCTGGAGGCCTGATGGTTTTTGTTTGGGCCAAAGCACCTATTTGAATTGTTGCTTCGCTTCCGGAAAGAGAACTCAGATGCTCTCTACTTGGCCTCTCTGCGCTCAGTTGTACAGTAAATTAGGGACATCACGCTGCCTGGAACACGGTCTTCTAGGGAGTCTCCACTCCCTGCCAGCCTCCACTGGGATCCGGCAGTGGATCTAGAACACTCCTGCTCTTTCATAACCAACCAGCCTGAACTGGAATCAGCCTGAGTGCAGGTTCCAGCAGCTCAGCACTGCCCCGTGGAGGCTGTTGTGAGGCGCAGAGCTCTTGGTGTGGAGAGGTTGCTTTCCGTGAAACATGACTGTTTAAGGACCTTAAAAGTTTGTAATCACCACAGCCTGGACCATGTATCTTGTCGGGGAGGGACAGCTTGTTTTTTATAGTGTCAGGGAGGGTGAGAAACAGGAGAGCTTCTGTGTCCTGTCCCACCTGCCCTCTGGGGTCTGGTGGCGTTTACAATGCAGGTTCCCTGATGCCTCTGCACCCTTCCCCAGAACGCAGATGTCATCTGCTGCACGTGTGTGGGCGCTGGTGACCCGAGGCTGGCCAAGATGCAGTTCCGCTCCATTTTAATCGACGAAAGCACCCAGGCCACTGAGCCGGAGTGCATGGTTCCCGTGGTCCTCGGGGCCAAGCAGGTGGGCTGCCTCCCCTGCCCTCTCCTGTGTGAAAACTCGTGTGTGTGATTCTTGGTGTTTGTCTTTTAAAACACCTTGTATTGAGGTAGGATGCCCAGCAGAGTGCGCACACACAGGGGGCTCCCTGAGGGGTTTATAGAGAGTGGGCTCTGCCAGCTGCACATCCAGTGTGTGTGGTGAGCAATGCCCCTGTGGCCAGGTGGTGTCCTGTGCACCCTGGGCCCCCTACTTCCTTGCTAGTGTGTGTTGAGGCCGATTCACACCTGAGCTTCTTGACTTATGGGGGCCCCTGTCCCTACAGCTGATCCTTGTAGGTGACCACTGCCAGCTGGGCCCAGTGGTGATGTGCAAGAAGGCGGCCAAGGCTGGGCTGTCACAGTCGCTCTTCGAGCGCCTGGTGGTGCTGGGCATCCGGCCCATTCGCCTGCAGGTTCAGTACCGGATGCACCCTGCACTCAGCGCCTTCCCGTCCAACATCTTCTACGAGGGCTCCCTCCAGAATGGTGTCACTGCAGGTAACGGGGCTCTGCACAGGGCAGGGGCTTCTACAGAGAAGCAGCATCAAGGGAATGTGGACTGGGGAGAAGGAACAGGCCCATCAGTTTCCCCTGAGTGGCTTCACATAGCCACTGCTTGAGTTAAGGGCACTTTGTGCCCAAGGTCTTGGTGGTATGGTCTTGGATCAAGTGGTGTCTCTGGGGCATGTGGGGAGCCTGTGTCCTCTGAAACTCAGTCATTGCCTGAGAATTCATCTAAGCCTCATGTGGCAGCATGCACAGCAGCCAGGATAGGCTGTTAGGGGAGCTGAGCCCAGGCCTTAACGTGGGCTGTGCATTCAGTGCTTCATGAACAGCCGTTCTCAGGGCCTGGGCCCCGGGGGTCCGCAAGACGGTGTCCGGCTTCCCTGAATAACACAGAGGCCTCACCTGCCCTTTTTCACTCTGCCGATGCTCGCACTGCTGGTGACCCACTGGTGCTTCTGCAGGAGTCGGCCCAGAGCGGCCAGACTGTGCCCAGATCACAGTAAGAAACGCCCCGGATGAGGAAGTGAACAGTACATCTTACTAAGCCTCGAGTGTTTCACTGTGACCGGATAAAATTTCTCGTGACACCTTCGGGTATGCCGGTGCTTGAAGGAAGGCCTTGTGGACACACCCTGGGTATTTACCCCAAGGTGTTGGGCAGACTTTTTCCAAAAATGATCGAACCTGTCGCTTCATGGAGAATAAGTGGCAACATCTGTTACAGTAGTAAAATTCAAGTGAAAACCAGAATTTTGGAAAACCTAATGTCGCTTGCCATGAGCTTGGTATCTTCCCAACACTTAGAGACTTTTCTGGTGAGGTCTGTGGGGGTGACAGATGGAATGTTTCCACCATTGCCGGTGAAATGTGTCAGCCTTTGGAAGACCTACTTGACTCGGTGGGAGATCCTTCCTGAATGACCAACACAGAGTGTCACGAAGTCACATGGGGATGGAGTGGCAAAGAGTTGTCACAGGCCTGTGGAAACCCACCTCTGCCCAGCTTGATGTGGCCTCAGGGCTGGAGACTCCCAGCCATGCAGAAAGGCTGTAAAAACAAACCCATCTCCCTTTCCAGCCACAGGCATCCATGAGGCCCGGCTTCCCCACAGCGTCCCCGGAGCCCAGGAGGGTGGACTGAGCAGAGGCAGACCCCAGGGCCCAGCTGCCTCCGATTCAGCCAGATAGATTTGCAGAAATGAGAGACAGGACCACTCTTCTTACTTAGCTTATTTTTGGAGAAATAACTAACATGTAATGGGTTATTTTTTTTTTTTAATTTTAATTTTTATTTTTTTTTTAATTTTTTTTTTTCGAGACGGAGTCTCGCTCTGTCACCCAGGCTGGAGTGCAGTGGCGCGATCTCGGCTCACTGCAAGCTCCGCCTCCCGGGTTCACGCCATTCTCCTGCCTCAGCCTCTCCGAGTAGCTGGGACTACAGGCGCCCGTCACCACGCCCGGCTAATTTTTTTGTATTTTTAGTAGAGATGGGGTTTCAGCGTGGTCTCGATCTCCTGACCTCGTGATCTGCCCACCTCGGCCTCCCAAAGTGCTGTGATTACAAGCGTGAGCCACCGCGCCCGGCTGTAATGGGTTATTTTTAAATGAATTAATATATTTTTTAAATTTCCAAGTTTAGAGAATACAGTTATCCAATAAACAAAAGCTGTTTGGACTCACTAACTTTTGAGAGTGTAAAGGCTCCTGAAAGCTGCTGACACAGCACCTTGTGAACTCCAAACCTGTGAGGTTGGTATTGTCAGGCCTAGTTACAGGAGAAAGTGAGGCTCAGAGCCCACCCCCCAGGTTGGGCCACACCACTCTTTGCTGAGCGATAGGTCGTGGGAATTGATGCCACTACTGACATCGCAGGGACACCGCTGTTCCCAGCGCATGGCAAGGCTGGAAACACAAGGCTGCAGAGACCTCACTTGTGCTCTGGGGTGTCTGAGCACTGGCTG
This sequence comes from Nomascus leucogenys, assembly GCF_006542625.1. NCBI lineage: Eukaryota > Metazoa > Chordata > Mammalia > Primates > Hylobatidae > Nomascus > Nomascus leucogenys. The sequence continues at coordinate 52,290,028 of NC_044390.1, read as the reverse complement.
GGAAAGGCGTGGCTCGGCGCAGGCTCAGACCCCTCATGGTCCCCAGGGCATCGGCCTAGAGGGCAGACGCAGGTGCACACTGCTCTCTAATTGATGTACAGCACGTAGTTCACACCCAGTAAGTACATTTTAGGAAATTCTCTATTGAAGTGTAAACATGTGGCCATATTACAAGTGTCTGGCTCAGTGAGTGGTTACTAAGTGAGCATATTTGGATAGCCAGCACCTGAACCCAGAACCACTTGACCAGCTGTGAGACGCCTCATCCCTGCAGGTGGCCACCATCCAGGGGTGCGCATCCACAGCAGCCCCTGGGCTGAGGGACTTCTGAGCTCATCCGGTGGCCCCTGTGCTTGCTGTAACAACAGTGATGCACTTGGCCTCGTTTTCAGCTCGACGTGGGATCATATGGTGTGTCCTGGCGTGTCTAGCTTCCTCTGTCCGTGTCAGGCTGGTGCTGTGCAAAAACACCAGTTTCTCACACTGATCGAAGCTCCCAGTAGAGTGAGGAGGGCACCTGTAAATTGAGAAACTGGTTTTACAGTTTTAAGGAAACGTAATAGGGCCCAGAAAAGCCAAGATGAGTGCGAAGAGCCCAAAGAAAGTGGCTGCTCACACGGCAGGACACCCCGGCCCCCTAGTTGCAGTGTTGGGCCCCAGCCCAGGAGGGAGCCCAGAGGCAGAGCCACCGGTCCACAGGCCCTCAGCAGGAACGGACAAGGCTGCAGGGCAGGGGGACACAGTTGGCTCAACAGTGTCACCCACAAGTCAGTTGTAGGGGCTGTGGCGCCTTTAAGGCAAGCTTCTGGAAGGAAGCAAGAGAATAGCCCGTATCCTGGGGTTGGCAGAGATCCAGGCTACAGGAAAGCCCTGGCTGAGACCCTGTTCCCTGTTCAAGGGCTGAGCCAGCTCTGTGCTGGCCATGGTGCTCTTGGTGGCCTCTCCTCAGCCTTGCCCAATCCTGGGCATCTCTGGCCAGGGGACCGGCTCAGGTGACCTCACCAGGGCCTCACAGATCGAGGTCTCCTGCCCCAGGGCCTGCGGCGCTGTAGTGTAGCATCTACGTTGCGCTGTGTCTGAACTCAGTTGAGGCGGGCTAGGGCTTTTGAAGTGTTAACACCTCTTTCCCTCCTCTCACAGCGGATCGTGTGAAGAAGGGATTTGACTTCCAGTGGCCCCAACCCGATAAACCGATGTTCTTCTACGTGACCCAGGGCCAAGAGGAGATTGCCAGCTCGGGCACCTCCTACCTGAACAGGTGAGCAGGGACAGGCCCACCGGCGTCTGCAGGCCTTGGGGACAGCTTGAGAGGTTGCTGACCCATTCTACTTATTTTGTTTTTAACATGGGACTGAAACTTTTTTTGCCTTCATCCCGTTTAGACTCTAAACCGTGTTGTTTCTGCCTCCTTTTCTATTGTACTTGTTTTATATTGGGCAGATACTTGCTAATCCCACATGGCAGCCTTTTCTGCCCCTCAAGACTCCCCTGGTGAAGGCTGGGGAAGCTCAGCCGTGCAAACGCCAGTGATGGCAGCTGCCTTCCCGCAGGGTGTCATGTGTCTGCACCCCTCACGGCCTCCAGCCTCAGGGCTCGGGATCCCACAGGTGGAGCCCAGCACTGAGAGCCTGGGTTTCTTAGGACCGAGGCTGCGAATGTGGAGAAGATCACCACGAAGTTGCTGAAGGCGGGCGCCAAGCCGGACCAGATTGGCATCATCACGCCCTACGAGGGCCAGCGCTCCTACCTGGTGCAGTACATGCAGTTCAGCGGCTCCCTGCACACCAAGCTCTACCAGGTGCACCGTGCCCTCGGGCACACTTGGTCTCCTGGGCCATGCAGGGGTATTGACCCTTGACCTTTAAGTTACCCCCCAAGAGGTGCCTGTCCTGGCTGGATCTCAGAGTCGCCCAGGAAGCACCAGCTGGCCCACCCTCTGGGGAGGGCACAGACAGCACATCCCCACAGACCCTGCGAAATTCCACATGGTCAGGACAGAGACTTTGAGAAATATGTCACAGGGATCAGAAACATGGGCTGAGATTGGCAGATCAGGGTGTTTTCTTGGGACGGTTGAAACAAGTCCAAGGTGGAACGGCAGTGGTCTGTGCGTGCCACGCAGTGGATGTTGTGCTGTGGAGACCGTGGTGTTCACACCTTTATTGACACCCGGATAAAACCCCCGCTGCGGGTGTGTGGGGAGGAGGCACAGCTTTGCCTCCACGGGGAAATGAGCCCAAGTGCTGAGTCTGAGTGGCCACATGGCAGTGGTTTCTGTTCTGTTTTTGAGCACGGCTCAGGTTCTGTGGGATGAGCATATGTGCTCTTAGTGCTGAGAAACAAATCCCCGTGGCTAAAAGAGAACAGGCTGGGTGTCATGGCCCACACCTGGAGTCCCAGCACTTTGGGAGGCTGAGGCGGGGGAGTCACTTGAGCCTAGGGAGTTCCAGACCAACCTGGGCAACGTAGGGAGACCCTGCCTCCACCAAAAAAAAAAATAACTAGGTATGGTGGCATGTGCCTATGGTCCCAGCTACTCAGGAGACTGAGGTAGGATCAGCTGAGCCTGGGAGGTCAAGGCTGCAGCGAGCTGAGATTGTACCACTGTACTCTAGCCTGGGTGACAGAGCAAGATCCTGTCTCTAAAAAAAAAGAAAACAAAATGGCAGCAGAGCCAGGACAGCCCTTAGGTGCGGCAAGCAGGCACCAGGCCCCAAGCTCCCGGGTGGGATTTGAGGGTGGGTCTTGGTGTGTTTCCTGCATTTTGGGGGGACTGGGAAGGCAGCCTGCTGGCTGATAGTGACCACAAAGCTCCCTTCCAGGAGGTGGAGATCGCCAGTGTGGATGCCTTTCAGGGACGTGAGAAGGACTTCATCATCCTGTCCTGTGTGCGGGCCAACGAGCACCAAGGCATTGGGTTTTTAAATGACCCCAGGCGTCTGAACGTGGCCCTGACCAGAGCAAGGTAGGGAGGCTGCCTGCTGCGTGCTGCCCAGCCGCTCTCATCAGTCCTCAGTTCCCAGGGAATTTGGGGCTAGGGTTGGAGGTTACCAGGGCCAGAGGTCAGAGGACTCTGAGCAGCAGTTGAGAAACGATGTCTCACTGGAGAGATCTTTGTTTCCATGTCCTGAGGGTTTGCTGTGGCCCCTGTGCCTCAGCGCAGCAGGACGTTTCTTTCCAGGCCCTTCTGGTCCGATTCAAATAAATCTTGTGTGTGTCTGTCAAGTTGTTTAATCTGAGAGCCTGTAAGTTTTGGTCCTGTCCACTATTTTTGGTTCTAAAATACGACTTTTGTGAACTGATGATAGCAGAAGGGACCCCGAGAACAAGGTGTCCATTCTGTCATCCCACATAAAAACTAGACATCAGGCCAGGCGCGGTGTCTCACACCTGTAATCCCAGCACTTTGGGAGGCCGAGGCCGGTGGATCACCTGAGATCAGGAGTTCTCGACCAGCCTAACATGGTGAAACCTCGTCTCTATTAAATACAAAAAAATTAGCCGGGCGTGGTGGCACATGCCTGTAATCTGAGCTACTGGGGAGGCTGAAACAGGAGAATCGCTTGTACCTGGGAGGCGGAGGTTGTGGTGAGCCGAGATCGTGCCATTGCACTCCAGCCACTGGGCAACAAGAGCAAAACTCTGTCTCCAAAGAAAAAAAACAAACACTAGACAGCAAGGACCCATTCACCAGCTGGAAGGGGTGACCTGGCCTGTGGCTCCACCCAGCACAGGGAGAGAGCCTGGTGCTCCTTCCGGCTCACATGCGCGGTGGTTCTCCTCTAGGTCATCATGGCTTTGTCATTGGTTATTCCCTCTTTCTAAGGCGCCCTCTTGTTTGGTGGGCAGTATTGGGTGGATCCCCTCACAGCTGCGTGAGATGGGCTAGAGGAGCTGGGCATCGGATCAGTGCCCCAGCCTGCTGGGGGCCCTGTGGGGCCGCCTGTGCCTCAGTGCCTGGAAGGCCAACTCTTTTGACAGCAGGTCTTCTCTCCAAATGTATCCACCCAGCCAGGTGTCTGCCAGGGGGCTGCTTAGAGTCGGCCACAAAATCAACCCATGTGCAGGGTCAGTGGCTTGGCATTGGGCTCTGGGGGCCTGTCCCTGTGGCTGGCAGCCTGCCTGCTGCCTAGTCCACGCCTCTGTTGCCTTGGATTTGGGTTCTGAGTGAATGCAGCCTTGCCTCATGGACCATTCTGTGAGACGGGCAGCTCTCCACCTGCGTCCTCAGCACTGCGCCCTTGTTGCAGGTATGGCGTCATCATTGTGGGCAACCCGAAGGCATTGTCGAAGCAGCCACTCTGGAACCACCTGCTGAACTACTACAAGGAGCAGAAGGTGCTGGTGGAGGGGCCACTCAACAACCTGCGCGAGAGCCTCATGCAGTTCAGCAAGCCGCGCAAGCTGGTCAACACCATCAACCCGGTGAGCGCCTGCGCAGGACAGCAGGGCAGCACGGAGAAACCTGGGCCCGAAACACTGCTGGGAACGTGCCAGCTTGGCCCATGTGCCTGTGAGCTGAGGGAGGGCTCTCCTAGGGGAGGGTGGGCCAGTCCACTTCCTGTCTCCCAAGCCGTGTGTGGCATTTTTGGCTTGGGGCCGCTAAGTCCTGGGTGGCCTCTGGGAATTGGGCTCAGGGCTGCTGTGCTGCATGCAGCAGCCTGGGACCTTGGACACGGGCAGCTGGAAGCTTTGCAAGCCTGGGGTGCCCTGGTATTGAGGGGGTGTGAAGCTTCCTGAGCTAAGGCCCAAGGGTCAGCATCAGAGCCCAGGTCTGCTGAGGAGGGCAGGCGAGACCCAGAGGCCATGAGACAGCAGCTCCCTCCTGTCTCCAGGGAGAGCCCCTGGCGCAGTGTCAACACCCCACAGCTGCGTACCTGCCACCTCCCAGGCCACTGGGCCCGTGGGAAATTGTTCCTTCTGTTGAGATGACAAATTCCTCACCTATCTAAACCTTCGCAGGGAGCCCGCTTCATGACCACAGCCATGTATGATGCCCGGGAGGCCATCATCCCAGGCTCCGTCTATGATCGGAGCAGCCAGGGTGAGTCACCCAGCAGGGGACCTGGCCGGCCCCTTGTCCTCACATGGGGATGCTGGCCGTTCCCACGGCTGCAGCTTTAGGTGCCCCCATCTCTCCTCCCCCTCAAGGGTGGTGCCTGGCTCCCTTGGCCTCCCCGCCCCTAGGGCATCTCTAGCCCCAGAGCACCCCTGGGGTGTTTGTCTTTAGCCAGAGTTTATTCGTTTGTGTTTCCTGGTGATCAAGCTAGTTAGCTTTTTCTTGCCTTTTTACCAAAAGGGCAGGGACTGCATGTAGTACAAATAGAACATTTTCATAAAAAGGATTTTTTTTTTCCTTTGGTAAGGGTGATTTTCATTTATTTTTTTTTTTTTTTTTTTTGTTTAGAGACAGAGTCTCGCTATGTTGTCCAGGCTGGTCTCGAACTCCTGCCTCAAGCAGTCCTCCCACTCAGCCTCCCAAAGTGCTGGGATTACAGGTGTGAGTCGCTGCACCTGGCCAATTTGCAGGTTTTTTTTTTTTTTTGGAGACCGAGTCTCGCTCTGTCGCCCAGGCTGGAGTAGAGTGGTGTGATCTTGGCTCACTGCAACCTCCCCCTCTGGGTTCAAGCGATTCTCCTGCCTTGGCCTCCCAAGTAGCTGGGATTACAAGCGCCCACCACCATGCCCGGCTAATTTTTGTGTTTTTAGTAGAGACGAGTTTTTGCCATGTTGGCCTGGCTGGTCTCAAACTCCTGATCTCAGGTGGTCCACCCACCTCGGCTTCCCAAAGTGCTGGGATTATAGGCTTAAGCCAACACTCCCGGCCCCAATTTTCAGTTTTTAAGATCTTTGTAGGCCAATGATTCCCAGCAGACTCTCCTGGGGGAGGGTGCCTGCCCAAGCACCCAGCCCCAGGCAGGCTGCTGTAGTCAACATGGAGTCCTGCGAATCCGAATCTTCAGGCTGGGCAGAGCCGGGACAGATGTGCAGCTCCAGCTGACTGGCTGGCAGGGTGGGTGGGGCATCGCTGGGGTTTGACCGAGGCAGGTGATACCTGCCGTGTTCCACTGTGATTTGCAGGCCGGCCTTCTAGCATGTACTTCCAGACCCACGACCAGATTGGCATGATCAGTGCCGGCCCTAGCCACGTGGCTGCCATGAACATTCCCATCCCCTTCAACCTGGTCATGCCACCCATGCCACCGCCTGGCTATTTTGGACAAGCCAACGGGCCCGCTGCAGGTGAGCATCCGTGGCTATGGCTGGGTGTGGCTTTCCTGAGAGCTCTTGAGAGTGTGCTTGTCGGCGAGGCCCCGGCCTCCTTCGGATCACCCTGGACTGCTGTCTTTCAGGGCGAGGCACCCCAAAAGGCAAGACTGGTCGTGGGGGACGCCAGAAGAACCGCTTTGGGCTTCCTGGGCCCAGCCAGACCAACCTCCCCAACAGCCAAGCCAGCCAGGATGTGGCGTCACAGCCCTTCTCTCAGGGCGCCCTGACGCAGGGCTACATCTCCATGAGCCAGCCCTCCCAGATGAGCCAGCCCGGCCTCTCCCAGCCGGAGCTGTCCCAGGTGAGCTCACCCCATGCACAGAGCCCTCTCAGAGCCCTGGGATGGGACTTACCTGAGTGAGGGTGGGGCTGTGCACCTGAAACATTCCCTCTGAAGAGCCCCAGAGAGCTGGCCTGGCCCATGTCCACTGTCTGAATTACCTGTCCCTGGGCTGGGGTCATCAGAGTGGGTCTCCTGGGTCTTAGTTTGGGAATGGGTTTTCCATTCTTTTCTCTGGGGCTTCTGAGGGCTGGGTGGATGTGAGCACCCTTGGCCTGTGGTGCTCACCCCGACCTTGTCTTTCAGGACAGTTACCTTGGTGACGAGTTTAAATCACAAATCGATGTGGCGCTCTCGCAGGACTCCACGTACCAGGGAGAGCGGGCGTACCAGCATGGTGGGGTGACGGGGCTGTCCCAGTATTAAAAGGCAAGCCCCCCTGGAGCAGGCCTGGCCCCACCCCAGCCTCAAGGAGAAGGATGGGAGGGGGCTCTCCCCAGGGAGCTGCACTGGGGGGGTGGTATCTGGAAATGTGTGCTGTGCCTGGTGGGGGTCACAGGCCCCCAGGGCCAGCTTGGCCTGTGCCCTTCACTGCTAGTCAGGGTGACTCCCCACCCCACCCTACCCCATCCTCTCTGCTCTGGGGACCACCGCGGGACCTCAGTTTCCTCATCAGAGTGGGGGAGGGCAGCTTGGGCTCTCCCTCACTGTCCTGTGTGCTGGGTACCTGTGGGGCTCAGGTCGCAGCCTCTCACTGCCTCCTGCCCTTCTCCCTCCTGACAGGTGGCAGCGGAAGAGCTAAGCAGCGTGGCTTAGTCCATCAGCATCTTATTCTGGGTAATAAAAAATAAAAATAAACGGATACCTGTTTTCCACTGCTAAAACTGAAGCACCACTGTGTGAGCGACAGGAAGGGAGAGCGCACGAGGGAGAGGAGCCGAGGCCGAGCGCCCCCTGCTGGCCCGCGGCGGCGAGGAGCAGAGGGAGCGGAGGAGGGGCCGGCCCGCGGGAGCCGCGGCCACCAGGAGGCCCCGCTCCGTCCCACCGGGGCTGCGGCCAGGGCGGAGGGAGGAAGACCCTCATCTCAGAGTAGCCCTTTCCTCTGTTCTTTTATTTCTTTTTCTCTTTGATTGAAAGGGGACTACGTCTTAGCAGGAAAAAACTTCGCATTTCTGTGCCCGAGCAGGCTCCTTGCAAAGACAGCAGCGTGCGGGGCAGAGCCCCGGGAGGGCGCGTCTGTCCACGCCTACCGGACGCGCTGAAGTTGCGCTGCCTGTGTTCTCTGAGGGCCTTCATTTAAAGAAAATAAGGGTGTTTGGGGTTTTTCTGTTTTTTTCAAGATTCTTTTAAAGGAGTACTGAAGAATACTTTCCTAAGTTTGTTTCTAAAATCTTAGCGGTGGACCTGGGAGATGTGAGAAGCTTCCAGAAACAGTTTAAACAAGCCAGCGCCACTGGAGAAGAGGAGCAACACCTGTGCCGCGGCCGGAGGAGGATTTCTGTTGTTGATTTTAGCTTCCAGTGGCTTCTTGGCTGCGGGGCATCAGGCCGCTGGGGTAGCCGCCCGCCGAGCCTGGAAGCTGCTCGTTCTCCGCTGGACTCAGAAGCCAAGCTGCTTCCCGCCTGGACTCGGCGCAGGGCCGCGCACCGGTGAGGAAGGTGCTTTTGGCCCCATTGCGAGGGGCCTTGGCCAGAACTGGCCCTGTGGCCAGGAGGCGAGAAGGTGGTTGTTCCCGGATTGACGGCTTTTTCCCGGGGGCCTTTAGAAGATTTGGTGGAAGGACAAGAGGGCCTGTCCCTATCCCCGTCCCCAGGAGGTACCGACAGTTCCTGTGCTGGTTAAGACACGGAGCGCTGCACACCGAAAGCCCAAATTGGGAGCTCTGCCTGCCGGCAACTTTGCTGATGGGGTGATTGCTGCTTCTGGGGGGTAAGGAAACAAGTTACAGAAATTACCGCTTTCTGTGTGAAGGGGCTGGGGGTGTGGTGTCACTGGCAGAGGGTCATTTTAGGAGAGCTGCCCCAGCCCCTCGAACGCCTGGCTTGGGGTGTCATTCCGCCTGGTGGCCAGGCCTCCAGCCTCCCCTGGCCCGGGCCTGGGGCCGTCACTGGCCCTGATCCGAACACCTCCAGATTCCGGCTTCTACATGGGACAGACGGGGACGCACAGGCCACCTTCCTTCTGGCAGGGACTCTTATTTATTCCCATTGCTCTAGGGCTTTCGGTTTCCCCTTCCGGTAGGCCGCGTAGAGGCATGCACCGGGTAGGTTTCCGCGGTGACCCCGCGGCAGCCTGAGGGACGCTCCCTGCCCCATCCCGGCTGTTGGGCTGGGCCGCTTTGCCTCTGCTTCGCCCTGTGCTGTGTTCTCCAGCTTTGTAGCGGCAGCCTTGACAAACCCAGGCGCACTGTACCAAGGCAATGTAACTTTTGATTTTCGGTCAATTTAAGTTCTTTTGTCACCAATAAAATATTAATAAACAGTTTTGACTTCACACCAAGGTTGGATAAACTGCAGGGGGTGGAGGGTGCTGGGGTTGGTGCCCTGGCTGAGTGAGGGGTTGGGGTGTGAAGGAGGCCGGGGGAGACAGGCAAAGCCCAGAAGGGACAGGTCTGCTTGCAGGACTGAAGAAGAGCGACGCGTGCCCCTAGGCCCCTCCCGTAGGCAGCACCTGGGCCCGTCGGGGCGGCTCCCCGGAGTGGCGCGTTAGGCCTCTTGCAGGGTGGCCTGGAGGTGGAAAGACCTATCTGATCACCAAGGCTGGGGGCGCCCTCCCCACCCCCAGGCAAGGAGTCCAAGGAGACCAGCGGAGCAGACCACGCGGCATTTATTGTTGGGCCCGCGTCCCCGCCCGCCCCGGGTTAGCGGCAGCCGCACTCGTCCACCACCATGTCCTCATACTGCCGCAGCACCACGTTGTCGCTGTTGTCAAAGAAGAGCACGGAGATGGGCGACAGGCGCGCAGGCACGCAGCAGGGCAAGTCGGCGGCTCCCGGGGCGGCCGCGTGCATGAGCGCGCGCAGCACAGCGTGGTTGAGCGCCGGCGGCCCCCCGGACCCCGACAACGCGACGGGCAGCGCGCACTGACCCTGGCAGTAGTTGGCTAGGAAGCCGCGCGGCGCGATGACCCAGCGGTGCCAGCCCACCTCGCGGAAGCTCACGTACAGCCGCCGTGCGCGACAAGCGCCCCCGGGGCCGCCGCCCAACACGGGTTCGGCGTCGCGCCGCGGCCGGGCCAGGGGGTGGCACAGGCGCGGGTCGAGGGTCACCAGCAGCAGCGAGGCCTCGGCCAGGCGCGCGCAGGCGGCAGGGGCCCGGGGGCGCAGCGCCAGCGCCAGGCGGAGGCTGCGCGGCCATGAGGCGTTTCGAGCCCAAGCGGCGCCCAGCAGCTCCGCGCGCACTGGCGGCCCCAGGGCGGGCACCAACTGGCGGAGCAGCACCGGCCCGGGGTCCGCGCCCGCGCCCGCGCCCTGGACCGCCTGCGCCACGCTCAGCTCCCAGCCGCCTTCCGGGGCCGCCGCCGCCGCCGCCGCGAAACGCAGCTCCAGGCGGGCCCGGCTCGGGCGCTCAGCGGGTTCCACAGCCGACAGGTCGAAGACGACTGTCCACCCAGGGCAATGCCCCGCGGCCGAGGCAAGCTCCGAGGCCCGGGTGGGCGCACCTGGGGAGGTAGGGAGAGGACTCGGCTCGCGCTGCGTCCCCGTCCCCGGCCTGCCCATGGGGTCTCGGTTAGGGACAGGGAGGAAGGTGAACACTGGGGCTCGGGGCGCACCTTCTGTGAGAAGGGTGTGAAGCGGCGGGGTGGGCTGATGGAGTGGGGGCAGGGCATGAGTTCCAAGGAAAGCGCCCTGCGGGGTGCGGCGCGGGGGGTGGCCTGCCCTCGGCGGGAGGCATAGGAGGAGGGGTGGCGGAAGTGGGAGACATGAGCCAGAACCTGGGCCCCTGGGGAAGCCATGCTAGGGTGTGGGGGTGGCATCTGCAGGAAGGCATTAGTGTCAAGAGGTGGGGGTGGGGATGGGGTGGGGACAGGGCTTCAGCATCAAACAGAAGCACTGGTCTTGGGAACCCCCTGACATGTGTCCCCGGCGTGCAGCAGAGGACGAGGAAAGGGTGGGGTGCGGTGGCCGAAGTTGCTAGTAGCCTGGACAGGGCGGGTGGAGCCTCTCGGGCATCCCCGGGCCACTCTCGAGTCTCGCCTTGCGAGGTCTGGCCTCCAGGACCAGTGCCCCCAGCGAAAGCCCCACTCACCGCGGTCCGGGATGTGGCGCACGATGTTTCCGGCGACCCCCAGCTCCTCCATGTGGCACGGTTGCAGGGTGACCCCTGGGGACGTCCGCCGCGAACCAGACCTGGTCTCCTGGGGGTCCCGGCGTCGAAACAGGCGCCACATGACCGGAGGAACCGGCCGGAGCCTGGGGGCACCCTGGGGCGCATCGCGCAGCCCGAGAGCCTGGAGCAGGGCGGCGGCTGGGCCTGGGGGCACGGGGGCGCGGGTCGGGGGCAGCGAGGGCAGCAGCAGGGCCAGGAGGAGGAGGAGGTGGTGGCCGCAGTGACCTTGCCGCGGCGGTGGCATCTTCCTCCCAGGCGATGACCAGAGTGCGCAGGGTCAGCCGCGGCCCGGGACCAGTGGGCTGAGGGCGGGGCCGGTGTCCCCGGAGGGGCAGGGGTCCTGGGGGGCGTGGCCGGGAAATGGAGGCAGGATGAGGGGGCGGGGGTCCCAGGGGAGGTGGCAGCGGCCCTAGAGGAGCGAAGTTGGAGGGTGTGGAGGGGCGTCAGGGACGGGGGGCGTGGCCGGGGTATTCGGGGTGGGGCCGGGTCCACGGGGGCGGGGCCGAGGGGTTCAGAAGCGCTTGTCCTTCACCAGGCCGTTCCTCAGTGGCTTCCTGGGGGGTCAGAACCAGCGCAGGTTAGCCTGGGAGCCCCACGCGGCCGCCTGGCCCTCTTTCCCGCTTCTTCTCTGGCCGTTTCACACCCTCTGGCTCCTTTTACCTGGCCAGGCCCGGGCCTCGCCTTGTGGCTTCCTCCTTGCCTTCACCCTGCCCCTCCAACCTGCCCCGTAGGCACGTATGTCCCTCCTGGCACCCTGGCACTTCCTCCTTGCTACCCCCTCTGCAATTAAATCTTTCTCTTCCCCTCCTCCCTGCCTCTCCAGGCCGCTGGAGGGCAAAAGCCACGTACCAGCCTGGGCCTGACAACTCCACCGCCTCCACAGTGGGACCCTGCACATCCTCCTCTCCTCTGCCACCCTCCCCACAAAGGCTAGTCCTTGACTCCAGTGGCCCTGGCTGGCATCTGCTGTCCCCCCCTACTTCCCTTCCAAGTTCTTTTCTTTTCCTTTTTTTTTTTTTTGGAGACAGGGTCTTACTCTGTGGTCCAGGCTGGAGCTGTGGCACAACCTCCAAGGCTCAATGGATCCTCCTACCTCAGCCTCCAGAGTAGCTGGGATTACAGGGGCACGCCACCACTCCCAGCTTTTTTTTTTTTTTTTGAGACGGAATCTTGCTCTGTTGCCCAGTCTGGAGTGTGGTGGCACAATCTCAGCTCACTGGAACCTCTGCCTACTGAGTTCAAGCGATTCTCCTGCCTCAGCCTCCCAAGTAGTGTGGTGGCACCTGCCACCACACCCAGCTAATTTTTGCATTTTTAGTTGAGACAGGGTTTCACCATATCACCCAAGCTGGTCTTGAACTCCTGACCTCAGGTGATCCGCCCACCTTGGCCTCCCAAAGTGCTGGGATTATAGGCGTGAGCCACCGTGCCTGGCCCCAGCTAACTTTTTTATTGTTTGTTGAGATTAGATCGCTATGTTGTAGAGGTGAGGTCGCTATGTTGCCCAGGTTGGTCTCAAACTCCTCGGCTCAAGCAGTCAGCCCTCCTCCGCCTCCCAAAGGGCTTCTGTCACTTTAATTCGCTCTTCTCTTAGGCTGAAGCTCAGCTTCTCTGTATGCATTTCACAGCCAATTGGCTGTCCCCATCCAAGGACTGTTGGTCTTTATCTGAGAGGAGATAAGCCTTGCTTGGACCTCCCACGTGTCACTTGTCTTCTGATTTTGCCTGCGATCCTTGAGACGGTGAGTGGTGTTTCTTCATCCACCCTTGTGACTTCTCGATTCTTCCCATAAACAAACGTCCGTGACACACTCTCCCCTTTTGGCTCTGGGATGACTCCAGGGATTCCATTTCTGCATCGACACCTTTGGTATAAGGTGGGGGTTTGCCCTAAGGCTTACAGGAAACAAAGACACACCCTCACTGTGTTTTCCAGAGGGTCCCCGTGCTTTCCATTCCTGCCCTCCAGGATGGTCTTTAGTATTTGCTAAATAAAGGTTTTAAGGTCTTAGGTCAGCTTCTCCACTCAGTTCCCACAGAGAGTATAGATTCCTCTAATGGTAAAGTTTAGCATCCTCGCCCTGTGGCTTTTTATCAGAGCTTTCCTGCTGATTCTTGTTTGTTTTTTCTGCAAAAGCTTCAAAGTGTTCTCTACTCACTCAGAAACCGCTGTCAGTATTTGCCTTTTGGGGTGTGGGTGGGGGTGTACCCACCTTGGGGGAGATAGCTTTTCTCTGTTTTTTTTTCTTTCTTGTTTTGTTTTTTTTGAGACGGAGTCTCGCTCTGTCGCCCAGGCTGGAGTGCAGTGGCACAATCTTAGCTCACTGCAACCTCTGCCTCCCAGGTTCACCGGATTCTCCCGCCTCAGCCCCCCGAGTAGCTGGGATTACAGGCATGCGCCACGATGCCCAGGGTAATTTTTTTTTTTTTTTTTTTTTTTTTTTTGAGACAAAGTCTCGCTCTTGTCCCTCAGGCTGGAATGCAGTGGCACGATCTTGGCTCACTGCAACCTCTGCATCCTGGGTTCAAGCGATTCTCCTGCCTTAGCCCCACAAGTAGCTGGGATTACAGGCGCCTGCCACCACGCCCAGCTAATTTTTGTATTTTTAATAGAGATGGGGTTTTACCATGTTGGCCAGGCTGGTCTAGAACTCCTGACCTCAGGTGATCCATCCGCCTCAGCCTCCCAAAGTGCTGGGATTACAGGCGTGAGCACCGCACCCGGCCAATTTTTATATTTTTAGTAGAGACGGGATTTCACCATGTTGGCCAGGCTGGTCTCGAACTCCTGACCTCAGGTGATCCATCCGCCTCAGCCTCTCAAAGTGCTGGGATTTATCGGCGTGAGCCACCATGCCGGGCCGAGATGTCCTTACTCTGATTGACACCTTTCGGCTTCTATCCACCACTGTGGTGAAAAGAGTCAGAGCGAGGGTGCAGAGAGAGAAGGATGATGCAGGCATTTTCTAGATGTTTCTTCATAGATGAGGAGGAGAGGGAGACAGAGGAGACAGGGCCCCCTGGGGTCTTCCAAGGGTTTTGCCCCAAACTGCTGTCGACACTGATAGACTAGTGTTGACACTAGTCTATGACTAGAGAGGGAGTCTGGGGTGAAATTGGGGGCTGATTTGAGATATTTTAGAAGATGCTGGAAATGTCAAACACGGGAGATGGAGAATGGCACTCAGGGGAGCTTCGTGGCTAGGAGAGAAGTGTGGGAGTCGGTGTGGATTAAGTGTGGGCAGAGAAAGGGCCCCAGAAGAGGAGGAGGCCAGCCAGGAGGCCAGAGAGACAGAGCAGGAGTGCAGAGTAAATAAAGGGCTTCAAGGGCCAGGCGCAGTGGCTCACGCCTGTAATCCCAGCACTTTGGGAGGCCGAGCCAGGCGGATCACCTGACCCTAGGAGTTTAAGATCAGCCTGGGCAACACAGTGAGACCCCATCTCTACAAAAATTTTAAAAATTAGTCAGGGCCAAGCATGGTGGCTCATACCTGTAATCCTAGCACTTTGGGAGGCCGGGATGGGTGGCTCACCTGAGGTCAGGTGTTCAAGACCATCCTGGGCCAACACTGTGAAACCTCATCTCTACTAAAAGAAATACAACAATTAGCCAGGTGTGGTGCACACGCCTGTAATCCCAGCTACTCGGGAGGCTGAGGCAGGAGAATCGCTTGAACCTGGAAGGTGGAGGTTGCAGTGAGCTGAGATCTCACCACTGTACTCCAGCCTGGGTGACAGAGCAAGACTCTGTCTCAAAAAAAATAAATAAGAAGAAGAAGGGGAGGGGACTCTCTGGGGTTAGCACCAAGAGAGCCACATGGGAGCTGGACAGGAGTGGTCTTCGGGATGGGGAGAGGAAGACTGGGCACAGCTGGGTTTGAGGAGGATCTAGGAATTCTGCTACAAGGGAGGGAAACAGGCTGATGAGGCCAGTGGTGGAGAAGAGCAGAGAGCACGTTCTCTCCTGGGTTGAAATGTCCTTGAACAGGCAAGCTGGGTGAACATCCCTAGCCTCAGAGAGAGAGGGACTGTTGTCCACTGTAGCAGCAGGTGGACATCCTCACCCAGCCACTCCTGCTTTCTTGAGGACATGTTGGCCAGATTATCAGTGCAGGAGATGATGATGATGGGGACAGCTGGTGCCCAGGAACCCTCAGGAGGGAAGATGCTCCTACATGGGCCAGACATAGGGGCTGAAGTTCACAGTTTTCTATTTTTATTTTTTGAGACAGGGTCTTGCTCTGTTACCGCAGCTGGGGTGCAGTGGTGCAGTCATGGCTCACTGCAGCCTTGACCTCCTGGGATCAAACCATCCTCCAGCCTCGGCCTCCCAAAGTGCTGGGATTACAGATGTGAGTCACCGTGCCCAACCCGGTTCTTTAGACACTGCAGGGGCGGTGGCAGGTGCAGCAGAGGTGAAAATGGGATTTACGGAGCACTGGGTGCAGGTCACCAGAGCCAGAGAGAGGTGAGAGTGTCTCAATGGATGGCCGGTCCCGGCAGCCCCTGAGAGGGCAATGGGGACTTTGGATGGAGGGGCTGGGTCATGACAAGGACATGGGAGTGACCACAAGGAAGCTATGGGTGTCAGTGTACGAGAGAAGGGTACTGGCTACCCACATCACTAGGGGTCCCATGAGGGCCATGAGGAGGACACGGAATTCAGGGGAAGGAATACAGATGAGGGGACCCTGGAGATGAGGCTGCTCAAGAAGCAGCAATGGGGTGAGATGGGGTGAGGAAGAGATCAAGCCAATTAATTGCTCTCTGATTTGCTTCATGCCTCCTGAGTTATATAAAAGTGGTTCTCAGTCTTGGTTTTCTGAAGTATTCCAATCCTGACTGAATTTTCGGAATCAGGCAAAGTGGCTCATGCCTGTAATGCCAGCACTTTGGGAGGCTGAGGTGGGAGGATTACTTGAGGCCAGGAGTTTGAGACCAGACTGGGTAATATAGTGAGATCTCGTCTCTACAAAAACACTTTAAAATTAGCTGCATATGACAGTGGGTGCCTGTGGTTCCAGCTACTTGGGAGGCTGAGGCAGGAGGATCACTTAAGCCCAGGAGGTTGAGGCTGCAGTGAACTATGATTGAGACAGTGCACTCCAGCGTGGGTGACAGAGTGGGACCCGCTCTCTAAAAAAAAAAAAAAAAGAAAGAAAGAAACAGGCTGGGCCGGGCGCGGTGGCTCATGCCTGTAATCCCAGCACTTTGGGAGGCCGAGGCAGGCGGATCACGAGGTCAGGAGATCGAGACCATCCTGGCTAACATGGTGAAACCCCGTCTCTACAGAAATACAAAAAATTAGCCGGGCGTGGTGGCGGGCGCCTGTAGTCCCAGCTACTCGGGAGGCTGAGGCAGGAGAATGGCGTGAACCCCGGGGGGCGGAGCCTGCAGTGAGCCGAGATCGCGCCACTGCACTCCAGCCTGGGCGACAGCAAGACTCTGTCTCAAAAAAAAAAAAAAAAAAAAAAAGAAAAAAGAAACAGGCTGGGCACGGTGGCTCACGCCTATAATCCCAACACTTTGGGAGGCTGAGGCAGGAGGAACACTTGAGGTCAGGAGTTCAAGACCAGCCTGGCCAACATGGTGAAACCCCATTTGTAAAAATACAAAAATTAGCTGGGTCTGGTGACACACGCCTGTATTGCCAGCTACTCAGGAGGCTGAGGCAGGAGAATTGCTTGAACTCGGGAGGTGGAGGTTGCAGTGAGCTGAGATCATACCACTGCACTCCAGCCTGGGCGACAGAGTGAGACACTATCTCAAAAAAAAAAAAAAAAGAAGCTTTTGGATTCAACTGTTAAAACGGCAATCCACCTGGAGTCCTCTCTCTGCTGGGGAGAGCTTTCTTTTATTAAACTTTTGCTCCAACCTCGACCTTTGTGTCTACGTTCCTTAATTTTCTTGGTCGTGAGACCACAAGCTCAGACAACACCTTAGACAACAAGACCAGTGACCCTGACCTGTTTCACCATGACAAGTGTCCTTATAAGAGAGAAGAGAGATGGAAGAGAAGAAGAGAAAGCCCTGGGAAGACAGAGACCGAGACTGGAGCGATGCAGCCACAAAACAAGAAATGCCTGGAGCCACCAGAAGCCCAAGAGGCAAGGAGGGATCCTCGCCTAGAGTTCCCAGAGGGAGCACCGCCCAGCTGACCTTGATTTTGAACATCTGTCATCCAGAAATATTAGAGAATAAGTTCCTGTGGTTGTAAGTCACAAGTTTGTGTTACTTTTGTTATACAGTCCCTGGGAAAGTAACATTCAATGCCTTTTTTTCACTGCAACCTCTGCCTCCCGGGTTCAAGCGATTCTCCTGCCTCAGCCTCCTGAGTAGCTGGGATTGCGGGAGTGCGTCATCATGCCCAGATAAGTTTTTGTATTTTTAGTAGAGACGGGGTTTCACCATGTTAGCCAGCTCCTGACTTCAAATGATCCACCTGCCTTGGCCTCCCAAAGTGCTGGGATTACAGACATGAGCCACCACGCGTGGCCAAACTTTTTTATTTTAGGATAATTTTAGATTTACAGAGATGCTACAAAGGGAGTACAGGGAGCTCCTGTCACCTCCATCCAGCTTCCCTGACATTACAGCTTACATTTCCATGGCACATGGGTCGCAGCTAAAGAAACCAACATTGGTGCTTTGCTTTTTTTTTTTTTTTTTTTTGAGACGGAGTCTCGCTCTGTCGCCCAGGCTGGAGTGCAGTGGCGCGATCTTGGCTCACTGCAAGCTCCGCCTCCCGGGTTCACGCCATTCTCCTGCCTCAGCCTCTCCAAGTAGCTGGGACTACAGGCGCCCGCCACCACGCCCGGCTAATTTTTTGTATTTTTAGTAGAGACGGGGTTTCACCGTGGTCTCGATCTCCTGACCTCGTGATCCGCCCGCCTCGGCCTCCCAAAGTGCTGGGATTACAAGCGTGAGCCACCGCGCCCGGCAGGTGCTTTGCTATTAACTAAACTCGACATGATTTGAATTCACCAGCTTCTTGGTGAAGGTCCCTTTCCTGGTCCAGGAGCCCATGCTGCAGGTGGCATCTGTCTCCTTGGTCTCCTCTGACCCTGGATTGTTCCTCAGTCTTTCCCTGTTTCCCATGATCTTGACAGTTTCTGGGCATCCTGACGGGCTCTTTTGGAAGACGTCTCTCAGCCTGACCGCCTTCATCCCATTCTGTTTTATACCCAACTGCACTAACTCCAGCTGTCCTTAGAGAATCGAACTCTGCTGGTGGTGCCTATGGGATCAATCATCGCAGGGTGTTCCCTGGTACACTCTGGCCCTTCTGTGCAGAGTCCATGCTTTGCCGTCCTAGAGGACATGCCAGCTCTTACCCTGTGTTCTGATGAGACATCCTCAGCGGGGACAGAGCCAGACACTGGTGGGGCTGGGAGGTCTGGCTTCCTCTTGTCCTGGGTTCTGCACCTCCAAGGATGTCCCCACCATGAGCTCACTGTTCTACAGCAAGAGGACCTTCCTGGTGTCTAGATGTTGCCAAACTGGTGCCCCCTTTAGCCATCGCCACCTTTGGAAGACTCCTTGGGGAGACCTAGCTGATCTCTGGAGAATTCCCGACTGAGGCTGACTGCAGTGGCTCATGCCTGTAATCCCAGCAGCTTTGGGAGGCTAAGGCATGTGGATCACTTGAGCCCAGGTGTTTGAGACCAGCCTGAGCAACATGAGGAAACCCAAGCTCTACAAAAAATACAAAAGTTAGCACAGCATGGTGGTGCATGCCTGTGGTCCCAGCTAGTTGGGAGGCTGAGGCAGGAGGATCACTTCCTGGGCCTGGGAAGTGGAGGTTGCAGCGAGCCAAGATCGTGCCACCGCACACTCCAGCCTGGATGACAGAGTGAGACCCTGTCTCAAAAAAAAAAAAAAAAAAAAAAAAAAATTATTGACTCATGCTCAAAGGACAGTGCAATCTAACACCCTCAAAAGGAGGCTCCTAACGCCACATCTGCCAGAACCCATGCGACCCTGCCCCAATCCCATCTCAGTCAATACCAGCTCGAGCCAAAAGTCTTGAGTCGTCTTTGATTCTTTTATTTCTGTCTCATCTACACCCAAGGCGAATCTGATGGGTTCTCCCTTCCAAACAGGGTAGGGGGTCTGATGCTTCTCTGCCTGGCTACAGCCCCGGATGTGTTAAATGTCTGCATCTCGCACCTCCCGTTCCAAAAAACGTCATGGAGCTCTGAGCCACTGCTTCCCTGAAACCATCGTTCCCAGGTCACTGATGGCCCCCACTGGCCAAATCAGAGGGCCTGGCTGGTCAGCACCTTCCAGGGCCTTCCACAACCTCCTGCCCCTGCTCCTGCTCAAACACTCCTCACGTTGCCTATGAGACACTGCACACCCCGACTCTGCTTGTTACCCAATTCGGCCTCCGTTCATCCCTGGCCCAGGCACTCCCTGCCCGCCCAAGGCCTGGGGCTTCGGACACCATCTGGCTGTCACCCAGGGCTGGTGAGGCTCGTGGGCTGTCTCCTTCCCCAGGACTCCCTCCTGGGCTGGACTGAGTCTGAGCTCCCAGCCCCAGCTCCTGTTTGGTCGGGCAATGGGCTCCCCTGTCAGACTTGGAGGCCAGGATGTCTCGGCCCAGATGGAGCCTGGGCTCTCTCTGCAGCCCTTGGCGTTCCTTCCTCCCCAGCCCCACTGCCACCAGCTCCAGTGGCAGCATGGGTCAGAGGTCGTCATCCAGCCTGACCAACAACTACTCCTCACCACCCACGGGGCCCCAGCTCACCACTACAGCCACGCCAGCCACTAGGCCTGGCCCTCAATGTCCCCACTGCTGAGACCCTGCCTGTCGCCCTGCCTGCCCCTCCCCAGCCTCTCCCTCCCCTTCCTCACTGTCCTGTCCTTCAGGGTACTGGCCACATCATCCACGCCTTTATTGCAGTCTCTGTTTTGGAGTAGGCTTGGGGGGCAGCATCCGCGTCGGCCTCATCTGCTGCTGGGTCTTGGGGGCCTGCCCACGAGCACGCTCAGGCGGGTGACACTAAAGGAGGGAACGCGGGGCGCGGGCCCCTCCACACTCACTCGGCTTTGATGGGCTTCAGGCTCTGGGCCTCGGCTGTGTCGTACTCCCGCAGGTCCTTCAGCTCGCGCACCTGGCCTGTCAACACCTTGGCTGCAAACGCCACGATGTACTGCGAGAGGGGAGGGGAGGTGCCGGTGAGAAGAAAGCCCCCCACGCCACTGCCCTGCTGACAGCCGTGTGCTCCTGTCCCAGGCCCTCCACACAGGCTGTCTGCCACCTAACGTGCCCCTCCCCGGGACTGCCTGAGGAGGGGACAGGGATTGGGATGAGGACGGGACTGCCACTGTGGAGGAGAGCCGGGGCCGACTCACCAGGAACCAGTAGAGGTTCATAAGGGTGAGCAGCAGCAGGAGCGCATTGAAGAAGAAGTAGAAGGGGATGTCAGGCACCGCGCGCAGACTGCAGTGACTGGTGGCATACAGGACCTTGAGCGGGAACCAGTAGAGGCGGAACCAGAACCTGTGGTGGGAGGAGTCAGGAGGCCATGGGTGGAGGGGGACGGTGCCCTACCCAGTCCCTGTCCTATCCCGTCCTAGACCCACCCTTGCCCACTTGTCCCATCCTTGCCCACCTCTGCCCACCTGTTTCTACTACTGCTCTGTCCTTCCCCTCCCCTGCCATGCCCCGCCCACCTCGCCAAAGGCCCCACCTCCTTCCCTGCCCAGCCCCCTCTTCCCTGCCAGGCCCCACCCACCTCGCCAAGGCCCCACCTCCTCCCCTTCCCAGTCCCTCCCCTTCTCTGCTAGGCCCCACCTACCTCACCAAACCCCACCTCCTTCCCTGACCAGTCCCTCTCCTTCCCTGTCAGGCCCCGCCCACCTCACCATGGCCCCACCTCCTTCCCTGCCCAGCCCCTCCCCTTCCCTGCCAGGCCCCACCCACCTCACAAGGCCCTACCTCCTTCCCTGCCCAGTCCCGCCCCTTTCCTGCCAGGCCCCACCCACCTCACAAGGCCCTACCTCCTTCCCTGCCCAGTCCCGCCCCTTTCCTGCCAGGCCCCACCCACCTCACCAAGGCCCTACTCCTTCCCTGCCCAGTCCCTCCCCTTCTCTGCCAAGCCCCGCCCACCTCTCCAAGCCCCCACCTCTTTCCCTGCACAGCGCCTCCCTTTCTCTGCCAGGTCTTCCCCACCACACCAAAGCCCTACCTCTTTCTCTGCCCAGCCCTACCCCA
This sequence comes from Nomascus leucogenys, assembly GCF_006542625.1. Taxonomy (NCBI): domain Eukaryota; kingdom Metazoa; phylum Chordata; class Mammalia; order Primates; family Hylobatidae; genus Nomascus; species Nomascus leucogenys. The sequence continues at coordinate 52,268,931 of NC_044390.1, read as the reverse complement.
ACCCTGCTTGGCCCCACCCCTGGCTTGCTCTGCATTAGTCTAGCTCCTCCCCTTCCATGCCTGGCCCAACCCATCTCATCAGGCCCCTCCCCTTCCTGGATCCACCCACCTCACCTGGTTTATCCTTTTCTGCCCAGCCCCACTCCTAGCTCAGTTGGCCCCACCCTTGTCCTACTCCTTTCCTGTATAGCCCCGCCCCTTCACAGTCCCACCCAAATGAGGCCCCTCCCTTGTCATGCCACACCCACCTCACTGGGCCCCGCCTCCTTCCCTGCCTGGTCACGCCCCTTTTCTGGCCACACCCACCTCACCAGGCCACACCTCCCTCCCTGCCCAGCACTCGCTACCACTCACCAGCTGAAGCCGAAGCTGAGGCAGCCCAGGTCTGCTGCCAAGGCATGCAGCCGATGGTAGGAGCCGCCGCGGGACTTGAAGTAAATGTTGAGCTTGGTGAACTCAAGCTGCACGTCACTGATATCGTGCAGGAAGAGCACAAGGATGCCCACATTGTGGTACCTGGGAGAGGAGCAGGCAGAGAGGAGAGGGCAGCTCACATTGGGGGACCTCCACTCTGCACTAAGGCCCCCAGCAGAGAGTCTCTGGGCTACACCTCAGGCTCCTGGTGGGCCTCTTCAAAGCCACCCTTCCTGGCTCGCCTGCCCTGCCCATCTCCACTTCCCAGGATGCCATTTCCTCACTGTCCCCCACTTAGCCATGCACCCCCCAACCAGACCCTCATCTTCCCTGCCTCAGTGTCCCCGTGTGGCCCAGGGGGCTCCCTGGAAGTTTATTTTTCTTTTGAGACAGGGTCTTGCTCTGTGGCCCAGGCTGGGGTGCAGTGGTGTGATCGGGCCCACTGCAGCCTCAAACTCCCAGGCTCAGGTGATCCTCCCACCTCAGCCCCCGGAGGAGCTGGGACTACAGGAAAGCAACACCACACCCGGCTAATTTTTTTAATTTTTAGTAGAGACTGGGTCTCGCTATGTTGCCCAGAATGGCCTCAAACTCCTGGGCTCAACTGATCTTCTCACCTTGGCCTCCCAAAGTGCTGGGATTACAGGCGTGAGCCACTGTGCCCAGTCTTGGAGTTCCTTGCTGGCCCCTCCTCATCTTGGTGACCTCTGACCCTCTATGACCCCTGACTCTCACAGGCCTGGGCCACTCTGTGTCCAGATCCTCCATGAACTTGTCCCTCACTTTGGACCCCACCACCATGGTGAGACTTCCAGGTCTGTGCGTGCAGCCTGGCCATCGCTGCAGGAAAGGCCTCTGCCGCAGCCCATTAGGATGCTTTTTTTAAAAAAATTTTTTTTTTTGAGACAGAGTCTTGCTCTTGTTGCCCAGGCTGGAGTGCAATGGTGCGATCTCAGCTCACCACAACCTCCACCTCCCGGGTTCAAGCAATTCTCCTGCCTCAGCCTTCCCAAGTAGCTGGCATTACAGGTATGCGCCACCACGCCCAGTTAATTTTGTATTTTTAGTAGAGACGGGGTTTCACCATGTTGGTCAGGCTGATCTCGAACTCCCAACCTCATGTGACCCACCCGCCTTGGCCTCCCAAAGTGCTGGGATTACAGGTGTGAGCCACCATGCCCGGCCCCATTAAGATCTTAATAAGCCCGAAGGCCATCCCCCATCCTTCCGCAGAGTCTCCACCTGACGGATGCGCTGCCCGAGGCGCCTGGATTCACCCTGGACGTGGGGAAGTGTCTCTCACCAAGTCCCTGTTCCTTGCTCTGTCTCCTGACAGCTCCTGGGCTCCTGCCACAGGTCCTTTGCACATGCTGTCCCCATGGCCCAGCCAGCATGCCAGTGCCTGGCTGAACGCACCTCCCTTCACTCCTTTCAGTCTCTGCTCATCTGCTCATCTGTCACCCCCAGACCAATGCACCTACACTTAACACCTGCAGCCACAATTTTTTTTTTGGAGACACAGCCTCGCTCTGTTGCCCAGCCTGGAATGCAGTGGCGAGATCTCAGCTCACTGCCACCTCTGCCTCCTGGGTTCAAGCGATTCTCCCACCTCAGCCTCTTGAATAGCTTGGACTACAGGCACTCATCACCATGCCCAGCTAATTTTTTTATTTTTAGCAGACACAGGGTTTCACCATGTTGGCCAGGCTGTTCTCGAACTCCTGACCTCAGGTGATCCGCCCACCTCGGCCTCCCAAAGTGCTGGGATTACAGGCATGAGCCACTGCACCTGGCCTTTTCTCCATAATTCTTATCACCTTCAAATGAACTGTTCCTTCCTTCCTTTTTGGTTCTATCATCTGATTCTGCCCTCTAGAGAGCCTTGTCTGATAGAAATTTCTAGAACTATGGGAATGTTCTAAACCTGTGTTGTCCAACATGGAAGCCACTAGCCACTTGTGGCCACTGAGCCCTTGAACTGTGGCTTGTGTGGCTGAGGAATGGAATGGGGGCTTTTTAAAATTATTTTTTAAACTAACCATACGTGGTGGCTCACGCCTGTAATCCCATCACTTTGGGAGGCTGACGCAGGTGGATCACTTGAGGTCAGGAGTTCGAGTCCAGCCTGGCCAACATGGTGAAACCCCATCTCTACTAAAAATATAATAATTAGCCGGTGTGATGGCATACCCCTGTAATCCCAGCTACTTGGGAGGCTGAGGTGAGGCGGGAGGATTGCTTGAACCTGGGAGCCGGAGGTTGCAGTGAGCCAACATCATGGCACTGCACCCCAGCCTGGGTGACAGAGCGAGACCCTGTCTCAAAAAAATAAATAAGTAAATAAATAAATAAGATAAAGTAATTTTAAAAATGTATTTATGTATGTGTTTATTTTATTTTTGAGATGGAGTCTCGCTCTGTCACCCAGGCTGGAGTGCAGTGGCATGATCTTGGCTCACTGCAACCTCCGCCTCCTGGGTTCACGCCATTCTCCTGTCTCAGCCTCCCGATTAGCTGGGACTACAGGCACCCACCACCACGTCCAGCTAATTTTTTCTATTTTTAGTAGAGACAGGGTTTCACTGTGTTAGCCAGGATGGTCTCGATCTCCTGACCTTGTGATCCGCTTGCCTCGGCCTCGCAAAAGTGCTGGGATTACAGGCGTGAGCCACCGTGCTCAGCCTAAAAATGTATTTATTAGAGACAGGGTCTCCCTATGTTGCCCAGGTTGAACTCAAACTCCTGGGTTCAAGCGATCCTCCTGCCTCAGCCTCCTAAGTAGCTGGAGGACTACAGGCATGAGCTACTGCTCCTGGAGTTTTAAGTCTAATTAAAGTTGAAAGGGCCACCTCTTTGTTGCTCTATATTTGTGGGCCGTGGCTACTCTATTATCGCAGCTAGAGCGGCTAGTCCCGTAGGAATAGTATATGAGCAGTGTATTTCATTTTAAAGTTTCTATCGGCCACATTTAACAAGAAAGAGAAAAGAACAGGTAATATTAATTTTAATAATGCATTCTCATTAATTCAGTATATCCAAAATATTGTCATTTCAATATGGAGTCGAGATAACAAGGCCAGGCATGGTGGCACACACCTGTAATACCCGCACTTCGGGGGAGCTGAGGTGGGAGGATCACTTGAGCCCAGGAGGTCCAGGCTGCAGTGAGCTATGGTCATGCCACTGCACTCCAGCCTGGATGACAGAGCGAGACCTTGTCTCAAAAAAAAAAAAAGAGAGAGAGAGAGAAATAAAAGGGTGGATAAGATATTTTCACTCGTTTGTATACGAAGGCTTTGAAGCCGGGGTGGGTTTTATGCACACGGCACGGTGAGGCTCGGACAGACTCCGTCTGAAAGGCTCAGTGACGGCCGTGGTTGGCTCTAGAACATCAGAGTGTGTCAGCTGCGTTCACGGTCGTGCCCCCATTGCTTGGGCATGGCAGGTGCTCAGGAACTCCTGGGTGTGTGACCTGGCTGGTCAAGGGCAGCATCTGAGGAGCTGGGTGGGTGAGTGAGGTGGGGTGGCTATGGCTCTCCGGGCCTGTTTCACCCCATCCCTGCGGAATCTCCTTCAGGAATCTCCAGGCCCACATCCCCTCCTCGGCCTTCCTCCCTCTGGCCTGTCCCCTCGTCGGACCCCTGAGCACTCCGACATGATGTGATCCCCTCCACGGCCTCCTCTGTGCCCCGCCGCAACGTCATCAGCCTCTGCACTCTGTGTGGGCTGTGCCTCGGCCCCCTGCCACCCGATCCTGTCCTTACCTGAAGGCGTAGGAGGAGATGATGAGGATGAGAGTGACCACATGGTGGAGCAGCATGACCACCGAGTCCTTGCGCCAGGTGTCCATGTATAGTGTAGCGTAGATGGAGTGGCCGTAGAAGCTTCCCTGGAGCAGGTAGGCGGCCGCAATGTCCTGTGGCACCGCCATGCCCGGTGTCCAGTCTGGGGGGAGCCAAATCTCACAGTCAGGGCCCTGCCAAGCCTCTAGACAACTGCCTCCAGGATCCGGTGACACCCTCCAAGCCACACGTGTCCTCCCAGTACCCGGGTAACCATACGTGTCTGATTGCTGGCTTTCCATTCCCAATTCTTTTTTCTTTTTTATTTTTGAGACGCAGTCTCCCTCTGTCGCCCAGGCTGGAGTGCAGTGGCGTGATCTCAGCTCACTGCAACCTCCACGTCCTGGGTTCAAATGATTCTCCTGCCTCAGCCTCCTGAGTAGCTGGGACTACAGGCACATGCCACCAAGCCCGGCTAATTTTTTGTATTTTTAGTAGAGATGGGGTTTCACCGTGTTAGCCAGGATGGTCTCCATCTCCTGACCTCAAGATTCACTTGCCTCAGCCTCCCAAAGTGCTGGAATTACAGGCGTGAGCCACCTCACCCAGGTGTCTTTTTTTTTTTTTTTTTTTTTTTGAGACAGTCTCGCTCCGTCACCAGACCGGAGTGCAGTGATCTGAGCTCACTGCAACCTCCAACTCCCAGGTTCAAGTGATTCTCCTGCCTCAGCCTCCAGAGTAGCTGGGATTACAGGAGCCAGACACCACGCCCGACTAATTTTTTTGTATTTTTAGTAGAGATGGGCTTTTGCCATGTTGGACAGACTGGACTCGAACTCCTGACCTCAGGTGATCCACCCACATCGGCCTCCCAAAGTGCTGGGATTACAGGCATGAGCCAACGTGCCTGGCCAGGAAGGATTTTTATTTTAGGAAGAGTTTTGGGTTTCTAGAAAAATTAAGCAGATAGGACAGAAAGTTCCTTTCTCTCTTCTGCCCCAACACACCCACAGATTTCCATTTCCCTGGCTTTAAGTGGCATATTTGCTACAAATGCTGAACTAATATAGACACATTATTATCATTATATACATTTTAAATTTTTTTATATATAAGGAGATGTTCTTGCTCTGTAGCCCATGCTGGAGTGCAGTGGTGTGATCATAGCTCACTGCAGCCTCGACCTCCTGGGCTCAAGTGATCCTCCCACCTCAGCCTCCTGAGTAGCTGGGACCACAGGCACCCATCACCATGCCTGGATAATTTCTTTCTTAATTTTTGTGTTGCCATGTTGCCCAGGCTGGTCTCGAACTCCTGGGCTCAAGCAATCCTCCTAGCTTGGCCTCCCAAAGTGCTGGGATTACAGGCATGAGCCACCTCACCCAGCCCAGCGCCCCTTCTCGTTTTTATCTTTTTTTTTTTTTTTTTTTTGAGATGGAGTCTTGCTCTGTACAGGCTGGAGTGCAGTGGTGGGATCTCGGCTCACTCCAACCTCCATATCCTGGGTTCAAGTGATTCTTCTGCCTCAGCATCCCGAGTAGCTGGGATTATAGGCACCCACCACCATGCCCGGCTTTTTTTTTTTTTTTTCAGTAGAGACAGGTTTCATTGTGTTGGCCAACCTGGTCTTGAACTCCTGACCTCAGATGATCTGCCCGCCTCGGCCTCCCAAAGTGCTGGGATTACGGGCATGAGCCACTGTGCCCGGCCCCCTTCCTGTCTTTATCTTAACAGGTCCCTACCTTGTGGGTGTCCTGGGCCCACTCTCTGCAAATCCCTGGCCCTGACAGAGGTGGCTGCCTATGGAGTCTTGCCATGCCTAGGCACACCATGCCACCAAGCGCAGGGTCTCCCACCAAGCGGGTCCTGCCTCACCTTCCCCTCCTCCTGCCTCCTGGTGCACCTGACCACCACGCTCAGGTGATCGGTGACACACCAGCCCACCCCACCATGTCCACCTCCTCCTCTCCTCAGCCACATCCCCAGAGGCTGCCAGACACCAAAGTCAAGGGCTATGCTCTGGACGGGCACAGTGGCTCATGCCTGTAATCCCAGCACTTTGACAGGCCGAGGCAGGAGAGTTGCTTGAGTCCAGGAGTTCGAGACCAGCCTGGACAACATGGTGAGACGCTGTCTCTGCCAAAAAAAATATAAAAATTAGCCGAGGCCGGGCGCGGTGGCTCACGCCTGTAATCCCAGCACTTTGGGAGGCCAAGGCAGGCGGATCACAAGGTCAGGAGATCAAGACCATCTTGGCTAGCACAGTGAAACCCCGTCTCTAATAAAAATACAAAAAATTAGCCGGGTGTGGTGGCGGGCACCTGTGGTCCCACCTACTTGGGAGGCTGAGCCAGGAGAAAGGCGTGAACCCGGGAGGTGGAGCTTGCAGTGAGCCGAGATCGCGCCACTGCACTCCAGCCTGGGCGACACAGTGAGATTCCGTCTCAAAAAAAAAAAAAAAAATTAGCCGGGTGAGGTGTTGTACGCCTGTAGTCCCAGCTACTCAGGAGACTGAGGTGGAAGGATCACTTGAGTCCTGGAGGGAGGCAGAGGTGGTGGCACGAGCTGAGATGTTGCCACTGCACTCCAGCCTGGGAGACAGCCAGACCCTGTCTCAGAACAAAACAAACAAAAAACAAAAAAAGGTGGGAAGCCATACTGTGCTCTGCCCACACAACCTGGAACTCTCTGGGTTGCTCCCTGTTCTCTGGCCACTCCTTTTCTGCAGACCCCCAAGACAGACCCTCCAGCCTCCATCTGCGGCTTCCTGGCCCCTGCCTTGGTAACCTGCCCTGCAGCCCAGCTGCCTCCAGATGCCCCATGAACCGCCTCTGCGACAACTTTCATCTTGGCCTGGCCCCTTCTGCAGCCGAGTTACACTAGAACCCCCATCCAGGGTCCCCTCTTTGGCCCATGCCACCCCCACCCCAGTCCAGGCGCTGTTGTCTCCTGCCCACATCTCTCCAGCGATCCCTGGCCCCCATGACTGTTTGTCCACTGTCCTCACTCAGCCCTGATGGCCATGTACACACAAACATTCACCATGACCCAGCAAGTCCACTAGGGTGTGTGCCTGACAATGGACAACAGGGACTCAAAGAGATACTCATGTGTCCCTGTCCATAGCAGCACACAACCAAAAGGCAGACACAACCCGAAAGTGCATCAGTGGATGAATGAAGGATAGGTAGGTTACCTCCACACAGTGGAATACTATGCAGCCATGAAAAAGAATGAGGCATGGATCCATGCTACAATGTGGGTGAACCCCAAAAACATGATGCCAAACACAAAAGGTCACACAGTGTGAAACTCCAGTGATCTGAAATGCCCAGAACAGGCAAATCTGCAGAGACAGGAAGCAGACTGGTGGCTGCCAGGGGCTGGGGGAGAGGACTGGTAAGTGACTGTTAATAGGGACGGGGTTTCCTTTTGTGGGGGATGATAATGTTCCAGAACTAGACAGAGGGGGTGGTTGAACAACACTGTGAATGGACTAAAAGCTGATGAACTGTTCACATTAAAATGGTTAATCTTTGGCCAGGAGACGGAGGCAGGTGGATCACCTGAGGTCAGGAGTTGGAGATCTGGCCAACATGGCGAAACCCCGTCTGTACTAAAAATACAAAAATTAGCTGGGCATGGTGGCACATGCCTGTAATCCCAGCTACTTGGAAGGCTGAGGCAGGAGAATCGCTTACACCGGGAGGTGGAGGTTGCGGTGAGCCAAGATCACGCCATTGCACTCCAGCCTGGGCAACAAGAGTGAAACACTGTCTCAAAAAAAAAAAAAAAAAAAAAATTGTGGTAAGATTTATATGGCAAAAATTTACCATCTAAGCCATTTGTTAAGTACACATTGTTGTGTAACCATCACCAGCAGCCATCTCCAGAACATTCTCCTCTTCCCCAATGGAACAGTCCTCTGTCCCCATTAAACAGTCTTTCCCCATTCCCCTCCCCCAGCCCCTGGCACCCCTCCATCCCACTTTCTGTCTGTATGAGTGGGATGACTATAGGAACCTCATATAAGTGGAATCACATAGTATTTGTCTTTTTGTGATTGGCTAAAATGCCTAATTTCAAGTTACATAAATTTTACCTCAATAAAAAGTGGAGGCCAACTGAGGTGGCTCACGCCTGTAATCCCAGCACTTGGGGAGGCCAAGGTGCATGGATCACTTGCGGTCAGAAATTCAAGACCAGCCTAGCCAACATGGTGAAACCCCAGCTCTACTAAAAATAGAAAAAATTAGCTGGGCGTGGTGATGCACACCTGTAGTCCCAGCTACTCAGGAGGCTGAGGCAGGATAATCGCTTGAACCTGGGAGGCAGATGTTGTAGTGAGTTGAGAGGGTGCCACTGCACTCCAGCCTGGGTGACAGAGCAAGATTCCATCTCAAAAAAAGAAATTAGCCGGGTGTGGTGGCTCGTGCCTGTAATCCCAGCTACTCGCGAGGCTGAGACAGGAGGATCCCTTGAACCCAGGAGGCAAAGGTTCCAGTGAGCTGAGATCACACCACTGCACTCCAGCCTGGGCGACAGAGTGAGACCCTGTCTCTTAAAAAAAAAAAAAAAAAACAAAGAAAAACAGGCTAGGTGCAGTGGCTCACGCCTGTAATCCCAGCACTTTGGGAGGCCGAGGCAGGCAGATCACCTGAAGTCGGGAGTTCAAGACTAGCCTGACCAACATGGTGAAACCCTGTCTCTACTAAAAATACAAAATTAGCTGGGCGTGGTGGTACATGCCTGTACTCCCAGCTACTCTGGAGGCTGAGGCAGGAGAATTGCTTGAACCCAGGAGGCAGAGGCTGTGGTGAGCCGAGATCATGCCACTGTACTCCAGCCTGGGCAACAAGAGCGAAACTCTGTCTCAAAAAAACAAACAACAAACAAACAAACAAAAAACCCTCCCCTATTCCACACCCTATTCCAGAATTTTTTTTTTTTTTTTGAGACAGAGTCTTGCTCTGTCGCCTAGGCTGGAGTGCAGTAGCGTGATCTCGACTCACTGCAACCTCCACCTCCTGGGTTCAAGCGATTCTCTTGCCTCAGCCTCCCGAGTAACTGGGATTACAGGTATGCATCCCCATGCCTGGCTAATTTTTGTATTTTTAGTAGAGACGGGGTTTCACCATGTTGGCCAGGCGGGTCTCGAACTCCCGGCCTCAAGTGATCCGCCCACCTCAGCCTCCCAAAGTGCTAGGATTACAGGTGTGAGCCACTGCGCCCGGCCCTCTTTGGCCCTCTTCCAGAATTTCAGTGAAAATTGTTTGAAACTCTGAAATGCCCTGATCCTCTCCATCCTGACTCTCCAGAAACATGTGAGCCCAAGCTTTTGCCCAGGGCCACCTTGCTGGATCTGTTGCCCACCTTTCCAACAGGGCCCCTCCCCCAACCCTCCTATAGCTTTACCTCCCCACAGGATAGGGGGGAAGTCCTGGCTTAGTTCAGGGGTCTCAAATCTCCTCTCCCTCTTTTTGTTTTTTGAGAAAGGGCCTCGCTCTGTCATCCTGGCTGGAATGTAGTGGCGCAACCTTGGCTCACTGTAGCGTCAACCTCCCGGGCTCAAGCAATCCTCCTGCCTCAGCCTCCCCAGGAACTGGGACCACAGGCACGTGCCACCATATCCAGCTAATTTTATTTTTTTATTTTTTGTAGAGATAGTGTCTCACTATATTCCCAAGGTTGGTCTCGAACTCCTGGGCTCAAGTGATCCTCCCACCTTGGCCTCCCAAAGTACTGAGATTCCAGGAGTGAGCCACCGCACCTGGCCTGTCCCACCTCTTCATACTCATGTCCCACCTTCTGTTGGGACACTCAATGCCATTCCTGCCTTGTCTCTATCCCTGAATCCAGAATCTTGGTCTCCCTGACCAGCCCCCATCTCACAAGACCCTAGCATCATCCTCACCCTCTTCCTTTCACACCACCTCTAGGGTGGCAGCAAATACTATCAGCTCTGCCTTCTAAACATTTCTAAAATTGGCCACTTTGCTCCCATCCTCTCCCCTCAGCTCAGTCCTGGTGGGAGTCCCTTCGGGCTCCAGCTCCTGCTGTCAGCCCCCTCCTGGAGCCCTGGGGTAGATGCCCAACCCAGGGTGACATCCCTCCTCTGCTCCCAGCCCACAGATAAGTAACAAATCCTGATGGTGGCCTCCGAGGCCTGGAAGGCATGGCCCCCACTCGCTTGGACAGCAGTCCCTGCCTCTCCTGCCTGCCCCAGGCACCTCCAGGCCCTCACTCAGTCCCCTTCAGTGGGGCCACCCCTGTCCCTGCTAAAAACTGCCCCTCCCCAACACAGCACACTGCCTCTTCTCTCCACACGTTTTCTCATCCACACTTATTGCTGTTGATAGACTGCGTACTGCACTGTCTGTTACCCCTGCCACACGGCCAGCTTCATGAGGGCACAGGGCTTTCTCTGATCCGTTCCTAGCTGTGTCTCAGCTGTGGTATACAGTAGGTGCTCAATAAATGCACATGGAAATAATCAGCTAACTTGTGAGTGTCATTTACAAAAAGCAACTAAGGCTGGGCAAGGTGGCTCACACCTGTAATCCCACCACTTTGGGAAGCTGAGGTGGGAGGACTGCTTGAGGCCAAGAGTTCAAGACCAGCCTGGCCAACATGGTGAGACCCCCATCTCTACCAAAAAATACAAAAAAATTCGCTGGGGGTGGTGGCACACACCTGTGGTCCCAGCTACTCAGAAGGCTGAGGTGGGATGATTGCTTGAGCCCAGGAGGTCGAGGCTGCAGTGAGCCGTGATCACGCCACTGTACTCCAGCCTGAGCAACAGAGTAAGACCCCATCTGAAACAACAACAAAAAAAGAAGCTAAAGGCAACTCCATGCCCAAAATGTTAAGAGAGGCCGGGCACGGTGGCTCATGCCTGTAATCCTGACACTTTGGGAGGCCGAGGCAGGCGCATCACCTGAGGTCAGGAGTTTGAGACCAGCCTGGCCAACATGGTGAAACCTCGTCTCTACTAAAAATACAAAAATTAGCCGAGTGTGGTGGCATGTGCCTGTAATCCCAGCTACTCAGGAGGCTGAGGTAGGAGAATCACTTGAACCTGGGAGGTGGAGATTGTAGTGAGCCGAGATCGTGCCATTGCACGCCAGACTGGGTGACAGAGTGAGACCGTCTCAAAAAAAAAAAAAAAAAGTTATGAGAGTTCAATCATGGGTCATCCGTCTAGAAGGAAAACTGAGCAACAGCTAACACCTCCCCTCTAGGGGATCAAGGTGTGTTACATGGGAAAAGTGGCCCCATGGGTGCCACATCCACTGTACACTCTGGGCTCCGTGCCACAAGGAGCCCTCCAGGCTGTTCCCATCACATGGCAGGAAACAGCTATCATGTGTCTCCCTGGCCCACAGCCCTGGTGGTCCTCGCAGGGCAGAGAAGCCGCAGCCCCCACTGCTCCATTGCAGATGGGGTTTCCTACATCAGCCTGCCCAGTGGCGATGCTGGCCCTGCCCTGCATTCTCTGCCAGGACAGGTCACACAAAGCGTGCTGCAGTCACCTCCCTGCCCAGCCCACCCAGAGCTCAGGCCATATCCACTCCAATCAACTGGACACAGCCACTTCTTATCATCTTCCCCTCACCGCCCCCCCACCCCCAGACAGGGTCTCGCTCTGTTGCCCAGGCTGGAGTGCAGTGGCATGACCTCAGCTCACTGCAACCTCCACCTACCAGGTTCAAGCAATTCTCCCACCTCAGCCTCCCAAGTAGCTGGTGCTACAGACGTGCCCCACCATACCAGGCTAATTTTGTGTAGAGATGGAGGTCTCACCATGTTGCCCCAGCTGCTCTTGAACTCCTGTGCTCAAGTAATCCTCCCACCTCCGCCTCCCAAAGTGTTGGGATTACAGGTGTGAGCCAGTGAGCCACCACGCCCAGCTCACTTCTCATCCTCATCATCTTTTTTTTTTTTCTGGAAATGAGGTCTTGCTCTGTCACCCAGGCTGGAGTGCAGTGGCACCATTTCAGCTCACTGCAACCTCCGCCTCCTGGGTTCAAGTGATTCTCCTGTCTCAGCCTCCCAAGTAGCTGGGATTACAGGCACGTGCCACCATGCCTGGCTAATTTTTGTATTTTTAGTAGAGACAGGGTTTCACCATGTTGGCCACGCTGGTCTTGAACTCCTGACCTCAAGTGATCCACCTGCCTCAGCCTCCCAAAGTGCTGGGATTACAGGTATGAGCCATCGCACCAGGCCTCATCATGTTTATCTCCTCACCAAGATGGTGCAAGCCAAGGGGACCCTCTCACCTCCACAGGGCAGCCAGAGGAAGCATTTTGTCATCCACAAAACCCAATCCTCTCCATGCTGTGCTTAAAAACATCACAGTCAGGCCAGGCACGGTGGCTCACACCTGTAATCCCAGCACTTTGGGAGGCCGAGGCAGGCAGATCATGAGGTCAGGAGATTTGAGACCATTCTGGCTAACACAGTGAAACCCCGTCTCTACTAAAAATACAAAAAATTAGCCGGGAGTGGTGGTGGGCGCCTGTAGTCCCAGCTACTCAGGAGGCTGAGGCAGGAGAATGGTGTGTACCCGGGAGCGGAGCTCGCAATGAGCCGAGATCGCGCCACTGCACTCCGGCTTGGGCGACAGAGCGAGACTCTGTCTCAAAAAAAAAAAAAAAAACACACATTCAGAATGGAACTCAAACTGCTGCCTCAGCTCTCTGCAGCGACCCTCCTCCTGTCCCCATGCAACGTGAGTGCCTCTGGGCCTCTGCACATGCTGTTACTGACACCTGGAATGCCTGCCTGGACCCACACAGGGGTCCCTCCAGGATGTCTTCCCTGAGCTCCAACGCGGCCAGATACCCCCTTTCCTGTCCCCAGGGATCACCTTTGTCTTGGGGCTGGCTTAACTTCTGAGACACCCATAGGAGCTCCGATTCTGATAAGCGTCCCCTTACACTGTTCTTTTTTTTTTTTTTAATATAGAGTCTTGCTCTGTTTGCCCAGGCTGGAGTGCAGTGGCGCAATCTCGGCTCACTGCAACCTCTGCCTCCCAGGTTCAAGCGATTCTCCTGCCTCAGCCTCCCAAGTAGCTGGGATTACGGGCGCCCATCACACCCGGGTAATTTTTTGTATTTTTAGTAGAGACGGGGTTTCACCGTGTTAGCCAGGATGGTCTCGATCTCCTGACCTTGTGATCCACCCACCTTGACCTCCCAAAGTGCTGGGATTACAGGCGTGAGCCACTGCACCTGGCCCTCTTTTTTTTTTTTTTTTTTTTTTTTTTTTTTTTTTTTGAGACGGAGTCTCGCTCTGTCGCCCAGGCTGGAGTGCAGTGGCGCAATCTGGGCTCACTGCAAGCTCCGCCTCCCGGCTTCATGCCGTTCTCCTGCCTCAGCCTCTCCGAGTAGCTGGGACTACAGGCGCCCGCCACCACACCCGGCTAATTTTTTTGTATTTTTAATAGAGACGGGGTTTCACCGTGGTCTCGATCTCCTGACCTCGTGATCCGCCCGCCTCGGCCTCCCAAAGTGCTGGGATTACAAATGTGCGCCACCGCGCCCGGCCGCTGGCCCTCTTTTTTGATACCAGATGGGGTCTCACTCTGACGCCCAGGCTGGAGTGCAGTGGCGTGCTCACAGCTCCCCTTGGCCTCCAACTCCTGGGCTCCAGCGATCCCCCTGCTTCTGCCTCATGATTAGCTGGGACCACAAGCCTGGCGTCTTTGTGTTTTAACAGAGCCCTCCCAGCCATCCCCTCAGGGCCCTTACCGTAGAAGACAGATGGTGGGTCATGGAAGAAGGGGTAGTCGGTGCCAAACAGCAGGTAGGCACTGTAGCTCCAGCTGCCCAGGTAGAAGAGAAACTTCCAAGCACTCTCGGGCATCTTGGCGGCATCTCTGGGCTGGAGGCGGCACTGCTTCGCCAGGGGCTATGGGGGAGAAGACGGGCAGGCAGCCATTGGTGCTGAAGGCCAGAGACTGCTCCTCCAGGGTGGGGAAACTGAGGCCAGGGACTCCCCAGGCCAGGCAGCACTGGGAAGGCCTGTCCCCCATGCCCACAGCATAAACAGAGCCCACAGGCGCCTGCCAAGGCTAAACTTAGTGCCCAGCTGTCCGGCCGCGGCGGTGCTGGGAGGGGAGTGAGGGGGGAGGCCCCGAGGGGAGAGGAGGGGAGCAGGAGGGCTCTGGAGGCCGGGAGGGGGACACTTGGGCTTACAGTGAGGGAGACAGATGGATGCGTCAGCCCAAGGGAGTTGGGCTGGTGGCGGTGACCCTTGAAGGGAACATGGAGGGGTTATATGGGGGCATCTTGGGAAACACAGAGAGCCCCATGGGACCGACACAGAGGGGAGAGGAAGAACTTGTGAGGAAGCCGCCCCTTCAGTGGGGGAATTTGGAGAGGCCAGAGACTAGAGGGCTGGGAGAGACTGGGGGGAAAGTGTGGCGGGGACATGGGAACTTGGGGGCGATGAAAGGGGAGGAGGGACTGGAGGGAGAAAAAGGGGACAGGACGCGGAAAAGGTGTCACAGGCGAGCTGAGACCCTGAGGGGGCATTGGGAGTGCAGAGCAAGCTGCTGGCTCCAAGGCAGGGGTTGGGGAGTGCGGTGGGTGGGTGGGGGGGCTCAAGCTCCCTGGGGGCGGGGCTCCAGAGCTGCCCGGCCAAGCCCCGCCCCTGGACAAGTCCCACCCCCTTCCCGGAGGCTGAGGGGGCCGGAGCCCAGAGCACCCAGCAGTTGTCATGGAGACAGCTGGAGCCGGCTCCGGTAACCCCTGGCAACCAGGCTGCTGCCAAGAAGATGAGCTTTGGAACACCCGGCAGCCCCTCCACCCATTTCTGAGGAAGGGCGAGTCTCGACATGGGGCGAGCACCCCACCCAAGGGGCTGGGGAGGGCCCCCCGGGCTCCGCCCTGGTAGTCTACCAGCCGCCACATCCTCCTGTCCCGCGGGGGTGGGGGGCCACTTGCCCTCCTGGGTCTCGGGCTTCCCAGCTGGAAATTGGGAAGAAGGCAGGGGCGACAAGCAGGATAAAGACCACTGCGGACCCAGGGAGGGGCCCTGGACAGCCCTGTCTCCCCCTCCCACAGCAGGGCTGTGGCTGGGGTCTCTCCCCCATGTGGGTGATATGGGGACGGGAGTGGGGAGAGTGGCAGTCAGACAACAGCCCATCATCGACCTCACAAGGGCCAGCCTCTTCCCGGCCAGCAGAGAAAGGCCCCTTTGTTGGTGCTGGGCACACTGTCCCTGCACCCTCCAGCCAGACGGGCGGGGTGACACCAGCTGGTCCACGGGGGTGTCCAGGCCAAGCTAAAGGCCCAAACACCTTCCAACCAGCTCCTGCCACAGCGACCCTTCCCCAGGGAAGTGAGTGGGGTCAGGCGCCAATGTCACCATCATGGTCACTCTCTCGCAGGGGCGATGGTCTCAGCAGAAACTGGGGAATTATGCTGTCGCCTCTTGGAGGCAGCACAGTCCAACCCTGAAGCCCCGGGCCATGTCACCTCCAAGGGAGCGACCACTGGCCTGGCCAGAGCACCCAGGCCCTTGCCATCCCTGGTCGGAGGGTGGCGCTGACCCCAGACAGGCACAAGGCAGCGACCGGGCAGCTCCTGCCTCTTCCCCCTTGGAGCGGGCAAGCCGGCCCCGGCGCCGCACGGACCCCGCAGAAAACGGGCAGCGGACCTCGCTCCGGGCCAGGGCGCAGCCCACATGGCAGGGAGGCGCATGGTGCAGGCCGCGGCGCGCCAAGCCCTCCCGTTCCCGGTCCTGGGCTTCTCAGTGTCTGGCTTGGCCCTGCCGGAAAGAGCGCGCGGTGTCCGGAGCCATCCACCGCGCGGGGCCCCCTGGTCCCAAACTGACCGGAAAGGGCCGTACCTCGGTCCCCCACGTCTCAAACATCCCACCTGTCTCGGGCCCCCCATGTCCCAGACTCACCCCAGCCCAGCCACACCCCCGCATCCACCCGGTTCCCCCACGCCGCACTGTCTGAAGGGGGCGCGCAGCGGCCCGAGAGACCTTATCCTGGGGCTCCAACGTCCTGGGCCTCTCCAGCCCGAGGCCCCCACCCACGTTCCGGCGACCCCTCCATCCGCAGCAACCAGCACTGGAAGAAAGGAACGCGCCGGCGGCCCCAGGTCCCCGGTCCCGACTTCCCCCAGTCCGGCGTGCCCTCGTCCCAGCCCCCCGCCACACTGACCCGAAAGAAGCGCGCAGTGGCGGCGGAGCGCAGCGCGGTCCAGCCCAGCGCGCCGAGCGCCAGCAGCAGCAGCTCGGGCGGCGCCAGGTGCGCGTGCTCAGCCAGGCCGCGACGCGCCAGCCCCCAGCCGCAGTCCGTGCAGCCCCGCGCCGCCGCCAGCGCGCTGCCCCAGCCACGCTGCACTAGCTGCGCGTAGCTCGGCATGGGCTCGGGCCCCGTCGGCCCCGCCGCGGGCCCCGCCGCCGCCATACCGCCCGCTCGCCCGCCGTGCCCGTCGCCTGCGCCCGCCCGCGGTAGCCGACGGAGCCGCGCGCCCCGCGTCACGCGCCGTAGCTGGGCCGGGGGCGCGCGGGCGGGAGAGCGGAGGGCGGAGGGGCGGGACCGGTGCAAGCTCCGCCCCGCCGGGGGCGCGGCTGGGGGGCGGCCAGCGGGAACGCGGGGCGCCCTGGAGGCGGGCCCGCGCCCCTGCCCGTTTCCCAGCAGAGAAACCCAGGCGCGGAGAGGCGGGGGCTGGATCTGGGGGCCCGTTGGACCTGGACCCCGAGAGACCCTGCGCACCGCCGTATCGCGCCCCTATGCCTGCCCCGCGCGCCCCTCGCTCCCCCACCCCACCGCGCCGTGCCCGTGACGGGGGGCACGGGGGACGCTAGCAGGCAGTCCCCTCTACTGGCGACCCCCGCTCCTCCCGGCCCTCCAGCACGCCACGCCGCTCCAGCTCCATCGACCCGGCCCGCTCCGACCTCACCGTTCTTGGAGCCCTCGCTCCTCCTCAAGAACCCGAGGCCTGGCACGCCTTGGCACAGTCTTGGGACCATCCCGTGGCCTTCCCGCATTCAGGAGGCGTAGGCTCAATGAAACATTCTCATTCTTCAAAACGGCACGGCCCACGCCAGGGCGTTGGGAGGCGCACCTAGTGGAGACGCAGCTCTCTGCCCTACACCAGGAGCTTGGCAATGGGGTTCCAGCCTGGACGTGGGGACCCTGAGCACTTCCCAGGCATCTTCTTCTGCAGGTCTGCAGAGCGGGCTACTGGGACAAAGGTGTGATGGGGGCTGCTGAGATTAGGGGGTTCTCTGAGGGTCACTTGCTGCTCTCTGTGACCCTGGGGAACCCAGGGGGGGGCTCCCCAACATCAGGTTAATACAGGAGTTGCAGAGAGGCTGCAGGAGTGGGTGCCAACGTGGGAGGGACTCCCAATCTGGATCGACTGTGACATCATTGGGACCACCATAAGTGACTTTCCAATGCACTGTTCATTGACAAGGCCCAAGGCCCTGTGCCCAAAGCCACTGAAGGCCATCAAGAAAGACACTGGTCACCTCTGTTAGGACCGTCATCTCCCCAGGCACTGCTGCACCCTCCCCCATCCTAGACCCCAGGATGTCCCCACACCTGGCCTTCAAGGTGCAGGATGCAGGGATGAGTCCTGCAGCAGCCACGCTGGCTCCCACACACCTGCACCTGACCTTCAGGGGCACAGGTGAACACACCTTCCCCTTGCCCCACACCCATCCCCCACAACACATCCAGGGTCCCTGCATCTGGCCACTTCTCTGCATCTGCACAGCCTTGCCCCTCACCACCACCACCACTACCGTCTGGGGTTCTGTCTGGTATCCTGGCTTCCTCCTCACCCCACAGAGGCGAGAAGGTGGCTGCGACACTGTTGGCCTGTTCCTCCTCGAGAAGGTGGCTGCGACACTGTTGGCCTGTTCCTCCTCTGCTTGCAGCCTTCCATAGCTCCCGTCCCACTCAGGGAAAGCCCAAGTCCTCACTGGCCGCCCTCACAGCACCGTTTCCCCCCACCTGTGGGCTTTCCTGCTATTCTTCCAACATGCCAAGCTCTGTCCTGCCTCAGGGCCTTTGCACTAGCTGTCCCCCCCTCCTGAAATGCTGTTCCCCTAGGTACCTGCATGGCTCTTCTGCCACCTGCTCAGGCTGCCCCCGACTCTGAAGTCCCACACACCCCTCATGTCTTCATGTCTGCTTGGCACTTGTCACCATCGGCCCCTACATACATACAGTTCATTTTTTTTTTTTAAGTTGGAGTCTCGGTCTGTTGCACAGACTGGAGTGCAATGGCGCAATCTCAGCTGACTGCAACCTCCGCCTCCCAGGTTCAAGGGATTCTCCCGCCTCAGTCTCCCAAGTAGCTGGGATTACAGGCGCCTGCTACCACATCCAGCTAATTTTTGTATTTTCGGTAGAGACAGGGTTTCACCATATTGGCCGGGCTGGTCTCAAACTCCTGACCTCAAGTGATCTGCCCGCCTTGGCCTCCCAAAGTGCTGGGATTACAGGCACGAGCCAACGTGCCTGGCCCCACCCTTTATTCTTGAACGTGGACTCTATATGGACTAGGGGCCTAGTGTAGGGGCGGGGCACAAGGCCTGGCCTGGCCAATAGTTCAGGTCCAGCCGGAGGCCAGAGATGTGACTAACGCCACAACCTACCTGGCAGGCAGAGGGGGATGAGGGGAATATGCTCTCAAAGGTACAGCAAGGCCTGTGGGGCAGCTGTGGACAGTCCCAGCCACCTCCCTCCACCCTCTCGGCCAGCACTATCTGGTCACCATGGCGCCCATCGGTCATGGGAGAGGCGCCACCCGCCCACCCACTGGCCCCAGCTCAGCCTCGAATTTCTTTTTGGCGGGTCCAGCCAGGAGGCTGCCAACGGGTGGGTGCAGGGCAGGAATGGAAGGCGGCTCTACTGGCAGCTGGGGACCAGGCACCCAAGGCTGGGCGGAGGTCAGTCTTAAGGCCGGTGTCCCCCCACCCACCCCAAGGTTTCCTCCCTCCAAGAAGCTCGGCCTGGACCCCTCCTAATGTCCCTGCCCAGGGTGTCCTCTTTTGCCACTTCCCTCCCCTACCAGGCTGGGGGTGCGGGGCACTTGCTGTCCTGCCCTGGCAACCAGAGACAGGGTCTGCTTTCAAATGAATAGGCCTGGGTGGGGCTTGGGGAAACCCAGCGTCTTATCTTTTCCCTGGGAGGTAAGCCCAGGCCAGGCTCAGAGGTCAAGGGGCATGCATCCCCATCCAGCACCCCTTGACCTCACAGCCCCGTGCCACCAAGGGACCTCTGCACTGGTCATGCCCACTGCCAGGGTGCCTGTCCCCCTAGAACCTAGCCTGGCAGCTCCTTTTTGTTGTTCGGGTGGGCACAGCTCAATGGTGACCTCATCTGGGAGGCTCCGGCCAGCCCCGATGCCACCCACCCACCTCCCTCCCTATGGTGCAGCTGCCTTTCATCGAGGCTGGGTGCTTGGCCCCAGGACCCCAGCCACAGCAGGACTCTGCCTTGGAGGAGGGTTTGGGGGGCAGCAGGAGCAGCGCCTGGGGTTAACACTAACCCTGCAGGGCCCCTTGGGCTTTGCTGAGCTGAGGCCTGAGTTTTTCCTGCCCTGGCCCCCACTTCCTCCAGGCCACTAGGGGTTCTCATTTTGAATCTTGGTGCCCCTCATGATGGCGGCATGACTTCTCTGTGCCTCAGTTTCCCCCGATGCCAACCAGGGCTGCTCAGTGGCCTCTAGGGGCCAGGGTGAAGCATGGCCACAGGGTTGTGCTGCCCCTGGCCTGGCAGGAGCAGGTTGTGGCTGTGTGAGGGGCGGGGTGGGGGGTCTGCACAGCTGCTGCTCGTCACAGACCCCGGTCTCCAGGAACAGCCCTAGACGTCAGTGCCCCAGGACTCTCCCTGAGCGTCAGCTCCCACATGCCCCCAGCAAAGTGGCCAGAGCACATCAGATGGAACACCCTGGAGTTGAGATATTTATTAACAGATGGGGGTGCTGGGGGCGGGCTCCTGCCCCCAGAGGGGATGCGGGGTGGATGCCAGGTGGGGAGGGCTGCAGGGCTCCTGGCCTCTGTCCTGGCTTCGTGGTCCTGACAGCTCTGGACCAGCCTCAGGCGCTGGGAGTGTACTGTAGCACCAGCCTGTCAAAGTCGTTCTCCTTTAGCAAGACACATGGCGACACAGGGTGGGGGCGGGGTGTGGGGAGACAGGTGGAGGGAGAGAGAGAGGGCGCATGTGAGCCCAGGCTGAGCTCCAGGCGCCCCCGGCCTGGCTCTCAGGGACAGGCCACCCCCGCCGCTCACCTTGGCCTGGTACTCCTTGATGAAGGGATGGGACCTGTGGGCGTCCTTCAGCTGGGACAGGTACCGGTTTGTCACCTGCAGGGGAGGCAGGGAGGCAGGTGAGCCAAACACGGGGACCCCACGGTGGCTCTGACCTGCAGGACGGGTGGATGGGGGTGAGAGCCACAGTACCCCCGGGGGCTCCTCACCCTGCCTTGGGACTAGGCAGATCTTGGAGAACCTTCAGGTCAGGGTGGAGGGACGGGCCTGCCCCTGGAGAAGCGCTGGCATGGAGCTGGCCTCCGTACATGGTGAGGGATGTATCGTGGTGTTCAGGGGAGCAGGTTGGGCAGGGCCCCAGGTGAGGATGGGTTGGGACCCCAGGCTGGGGTCCCAGGGTCTGGACATTAGGGTTGGCCTGGAGCCCTGGGGGCCGCTTACCTCGGGGGGCTTGCCCAGGTGCTGGGACAGGACGATGAGGTTAACCAGCGTCTCCGGGTAGCCACTATCCTGGAGACACAGGCAGACACGGGCAGGCAGGGTCAGCCACTCCAGCCCCCATGCCTGCCCGTCACCCCCACCTCAGGCAGCACCACACAAGGTCACCTCCTCAGAGGTGGAGTGGGACTGACACTGCCCACCGCTCTGCAAGGTGGAAATCTCAGATGATATGGTGCCAAGGGGCCAGCCGCCTCGCTGAGCCTCAGTTTCCCCATCTGTGGTCCAGCTGGGGCATGACTCCTCGTTAATAGAGACTTGGGAAGGTTGTATTTGTTCCACACATCTCAAAGCCATGGGGCCCAGACCCAGATGGCCTCAACTCCTGCTACACAATGAACCCCGAGGCCATGGGCGGACCTGCCACCCCTGCACCGGCTCCCAAGGAGCCTTGAAGGAAACCTCGGCAGGGACCTTGCCTGAGCCACTCACTCTAGGCTCCCAGCACACAGGACCCTAGGAGACATCTAGGCCAAGAGACCCAGCCAGAGCCCTGGTGTCTGCTTGGAGCACAGACACACCAACCAGGACGTGCCCGGACCCAGACCTGCCCACGGCGGCCCATGGCAGGGCACCTTTTTGGAGACTGGACTTTTCTGAGCCTCAGTCTCCACCATGAAGGGGGACACCAGCTTGTGCTCACAGGAGCACCCATGAGGTGGCTCCAAAGGGAAGCAGGGGGACCTGAGTGCCTCCCAAAACCCAGCAAGAATGCAGGGTGACCACAGCCACCGGGAGGCCACCAGGGCCAAGGGGCATGGCCAGCCAGCCCCAGGTGGTGTTTCAGGAGACAAGGACAGAAGGGAGTCATCTAACTGGTGAGTCACGGAACGTGTCACCTGAGAGGTGTAACAAAAGCCCCCAGAGGATGCGGCCATGAACACAGAACACACATCCAAGTGTTCTCAGGTGGCAGAGAGGGGCAGGGTGGTGGAGGAGGGCGTCAGCCTCGCCCCTGTTGGCAGCAAGGGACACACAGCCTGAGATTGCGCATTAGGCTGGGAGTTCCTGACCAGCCCTGACTACTCAGAGCTAAAGATGGACCCTGCTCAGGAGGAGCAGTACCCAGCCTGTGATGGGGCCAGCCTGATACCCCTTGGCCTGCCCCGCTCTGCAAACAACTTTCTGATAACTCAGCCCCTGGAAAGTCAGACAGGGAGGAGGGCTCCACCAGTGTTTGTCAGTAGATTAAAACTGTTTCTCAGCTGGGCACAGTGGTGCACATCTATCATCCCAGCACTTTAGAAGGCTGAGGAAGGTGAGAATTGCTTGAGCCCAGGAGTTCAAGACTAACCTGGACAACACAGTGAGACCCCATTTCTAACAAAAAATACAAAAATTGGCCATGCATGGTGGCATACCCTGTTTCAAAAAACAAACAAAACCCCCCCCAAAATTCATTTCTCCAAAATGGAAAAAGCTTTGATGTCCTTTCTGATTATAAAAATAATAATCCAGGCCAGGCACAGTGGCTCACGCCTGTAATCCCAGTACTTTGGGAGGCTGAGGTGGGCGGATCATGAGGTCAGGAAATGAAGACCATCCTGGCTAACACGACAAAACCCCGTCTGTACTAAAAATACAAAAAAGTAGCTGGGCATGGTGGTGGGTGCCTGTAATTCCAGCTCCTCAGGAGGCTGAGGTAGGAGAATGGCATGAACCCGGGAGGCAGAGCTTGCAGTGAGCCGAGATCACACCACTGCACTCCAGCCTGGGCGACAGAGCAAGACTCCATCTCCAAAAAAAAAAAAAAAAAAAATTCCACCAAGCATGGTGGCTCACACCTATAATCTTAATGCTTTGGGAGGCTGAGGTGGGACGACCACTTGAGGCCAGGAGTTCGAGACCAACCTGGGCAACAAAGCAAGAACAACCCCGTCTTTACAAAATATATATATATTTTTAATTTAACATAATGTAAACTCTTCATAAAGACTGCAGATGGCCAGGTGTGGTGGCTCATGCCTATAATCCCAGCACTTTCGGAGACTGAGGTGGGTGGATCACCTGAGGTCAGGAGTTTGAGACCAGCCTGACCAACATGGCGAAACCCCGTCTCTACTAAAAATACAAAAATTAGGCAGGCGTGGTGGCAGGCGCCTGTAATCCCAACTACTTGGGAGGCTGAGGAAAAAGAATCACTTGAACCCAGGAGACGGAGGTTGCAGTGAGCTGAGATCATACCACTGCACTCCAGCCTGGGTGACAGAGTGAGACTCCATCTCAAAAAAAAGAAAGAAAGAAAAGACTGCAGACATCAGGCAGGAGACGACTGCAGCCAACCTGGGCAGGCAGCGCTCTCTCAACGAAGAGCTCCTGTCCACAGCACGCTCTCCCCTAAATAAGGACTGGGAGTGTCTCTCTAATACTGAGTATGTACTCAGGTGAGGGGTCCCACGTGCAGACCCCGGGCCAGGCAGCTGAGGTGACAACAAGGACGGCTCAGACCACTGAGGCCCAGGCTGCCCAGATGCCCCATTTCTGAGGCTGGAATCTGGATTTCTTTGCAGGTGAGATCCCTGCTTTGTGGATCTCGCTGCTGACTGGGCCTTAGAAGCCCTGTGGGGCCACACACACACCCAGGGGGTCTCTGCTACACTTGTTTCTGTCCGTCCTGACCCCGCCCTCTGGCCGCCTGGCCTTCCCTCCGTCCCCACTCTGGGACAGGCTAGTGCCTACCTTGTCTAGCGCCTCCTGCAGCAGGCCCTCGGCGGCTTCCCAGCGGCCCTGGGCCATGTGGCAGGCTGCCTGCCCATTGAGCAGCAGCAGGGTGGGTGAGCACTTGTCAGCCATCTCCTGGAAGATGTAGTAGGCATCCTGCAGCTTCTCACCGCCCTGCAGGGAGGGTCCCGCATCATCGCCTGTGCCCCTGCTGCCCGGCCCTTCCCCCGTCGGCCCCCTCCCCTAGCGGGGGGACTCCAGCACTGCACAGAGACGAATCTGGTGTGCCCGCTTCAAGGCACAGCCATTCCACCATGGGGACTGCCCGTAACTTGTACTCTGCTGATGGGGCCTAAAGACTCACGGCCGCCTCCTGCCCCACCTCCCACCCGGCTCCCAGAGTGCTGAGTACATAGAGTTGGAATCTGGGGCTTCCAGGGCCTCAGTGCACAGGTGGCTGGGCCAGGGTCTGAGCACATTAATCTGGGCACATTAGAGGAGAAGGAGTCAGCTCTGTGACCAGCAGCCCTGACCTGTCTGCTTGCTCAGAACAGTGGGACACTCGCAGGGGGAGCCTGAGGCCAAGGCGGGCTGTGAAAACAGCTTAAACTACCCGAGAGGGCTGCCGGGGCCTGTCCTACCACACTAGAGGGGTCACTGGAAGTCCATCTGGGTGAGGCTTCAGCCCCGTGGTGGGCAGGAGCGGGGAGCACATTTTTTTTTTTCTTTCCCAGAGTTTCACTCTTGATGCTCAGGCTGGAGTGCAATGGCGGCGATCTTGGCTCACCACAACTTCCACCTCCCAGGTTCAAGCGATTCTCCTGCCTCAGCCTCCCGAGTAGCTGGGTTTACAGGTGCATGCCACCAAGCCCAGCTAATTTTGTATTTTTAGTAAAGATGGGGTTTCTCCATGTTGGTCAGGCTGGTCTCAAACTCTCAACCTCACATAATCCACCCGCCTCGGCCTCCCAAAGTGCTGGGATTACAGGGGTGAGCCACTGCACCCAGCCAGGAAGCACATTTTAACAGGCCCACACAAAAGAGTGGCTCAGAAGGGGGCCAAGTCCCAGAAACCAGGAGAGGGGCTGTTGCCAGGCGGAGGTGCCCAAGCCTGGGAGCCGAGGACATCTCCACTGCTGCTATGGGAACACTGAACCCCGTCCCTGGCTGGCGACCAGGACCCTGGAGAGCAAAGCTGAAGTCGCAGAAAACCCCAGGAAGCCCTAGGGGAGGAGGGCCTGCCAGGCTAACCCAGACCCTGGAGTACCCCTGCCCCTCAGGCTCAGGAACCCCTGTCCCCGCCCCCACCATCTCTTTGCTCTGGCTCTGGCCAAGTCGCTTGGCTGTGAGAAGCCCAGAATGGAGTCAAGGCTGAGTTGTGCCAGGCTGGCAGGGGGCCATGGCCTGATCCTGGAGCCCCACTGGAGTGGCCAGCAGCCTAGGCACAGGTGGGGGTGCCCACAGACCTTGCTCAGCCAGGTGCCTGCAATGCCCACCCGCCTCATGGCCCAGGGCTCACCGTGGCCAGGCTGACCCAGGCAGTGGCGAGCTGGGTGAGGGTGGCGTCCTCGTCCAGGTCCTGCATTCTCTTCAGCTCCTTCCTGGGGCAGGGACAGATGACGGAGGGGATGAGTGGCCAAGGGCCCTGGCCTGGCCATCCCTGCCCTGTTCCCACTTGGGGCCCACCAGAGCCTGGGGATGGCCCCCGCTTTGTGCCCCACTGCATGCTCATACCCTATGACTAAATGCCCGAGCCACCCTGCCCTTCCGACCACGTGCAGGCCCTGGGAAGGTGGGACTGGCGCCAGCTATGGCCCCCCGGGGTGGCCAGCACAAGGTAGGGCTTGGGAGAGACTCACTCCACGGAGGATGGAACGCAGGGAAGGGCGACGGAACTACAGTGTGAACAATTCTGAGGCAAGGGCTTTGGAAACGGCAGTAGGGGAGTCCTGGACCCCCAGCCATGGCCTCCGACCTGGTGATGCCACGTGCAGGCCCCGCCAGCCCCATGGCGCAGTTACAAGCTGGCCAAGTAACATGTTGCTCGGGGCACA
This sequence comes from Nomascus leucogenys, assembly GCF_006542625.1. NCBI lineage: Eukaryota > Metazoa > Chordata > Mammalia > Primates > Hylobatidae > Nomascus > Nomascus leucogenys. The sequence goes on along the minus strand of NC_044390.1, from coordinate 52,243,271 downwards.
ACCTCCACTCTCCCTCCATGAAGCCCACCCTCGCCCCGTGGGAGAGGCCCTGCCACCCACTGCACAGACAGAAACTGAGGCACAGAGAGCCATGGCCCTCCTCCCTGGCAACATACTGCAGGGAAGGGCTGAGTGACGGCAAGCCACCCTCATGGAAAGGGAAGACAAGAGTAATGACAGCACCACAGACGCTCTGGGCCGTGGCTCAGTGTGGGTGGAGAGGGGCGGGAGGGCTCACCGGGCGAGGTCCAGGCGGTCCAGCTTCAGCAGGATCTGCACCGTCATGGCTGTGCTGTAGGACAGGGCAGGGGGGCGGTCAGCGGGTGGCCACAGACACATTGCATGGCCGCTCCACACCCAGGGCTCACTGTGTGTCTGGGATGTTCCTAAGTCCTGTGCTTAGGACCACCAGCCCCGCCCAGCAGAGGGGGACACCCTCACTCCCACATTTCACCGCTCAGCTTCCTCGGGCCCAGGAGCTCTGGGGGGTACCGAGGATGGGGTTCCAGGCCCCGGCCCACTCACTGCCCATCTGGAGAAGCAGCCCAAATGGGCTGTGCTTGCAGATGGAGGGCCCTGCCCGGACTCAACACCCTGGAAGCGTCGACGCTCAGGAACAAGGCCCTAGAGGAGGGCCACGCACCCGCCCCTGCACCTGCACCTGCAGCAGAGCCCTGGGGCCACCCACTCTCTGCAGGTCCCCTCATTCCCTCATCCCTCTCGGCCCCAGGTGGCTGTGACCACGAATTACTCGTGAGGCCTCTTGTTCTTGTTTTCCCGCCAACAGGAGCCAGCACCTGGACTAGCACCGAGTCTGCCGGCTCGCCGACAGCGTGACATCCCCATTTATTTTCTTTTTTGTGTGTGAGACAGGGTCTGGCTCTGCCACCCAGGCTGGAGTGCAGTGGCACCATCATGGCTCACTGCAGCCTCCACCTCCCAGGCTCAAGGGATATTCCTGCTTCCGCCTCCCAAGTAGCTGGAAACATAGGTGCATGTCACCATGCCTGGCCGCGCCCTGCAATTCTAAGCCCTCCGTGGATGGAGGTGGGATGGGAGCAGATCCACAGCAACCATGAAATGCCCAGCTTGCAACTCACAGTGGAAGGCAGGCACTGCAGGGACAGCTCACGGGGAAGAACTGACACACTTTCTGTGACCAGTGCCCTGGACATGGCCCGGAGTCACATCCTAGGGTGGAGGGGGGCACCAACCTTGCAGGGCTTCAGCACCCCAACCCCAGAGGGCTCTGGAGGAGGGCTGGTGTGGGGGACCGGGGGAGGCCTGAGACTGGGCCCAGGGCCGAGACACAGAAGGCTTCGTGGGGGGTGGGGACGCAGAAACCGAGCAGAGACAAAGCTGCTTTCTGCTCTGCCCTTGGGAACAGAGGGTTTGCAGCCTGGGCACCGTGTCCTTGGATCCGCAGCCTGGTGTGCAGATGGGAGTGCCTCCCACACTGGGCAGGGGAGCTGGAGCCTGGACAGCAGGCCAGGGCCTCATTTCAGCACCACCTCATTCTCTGCTCCCATGACGACAGCCAGCAAGGCCGTGCGCAGCCTGGAGATGTGGCAGGGGACATTTGCCTCCCTGGACTGTCCCCAGAGCAGGGCGGCCACTCACCACTCCAGGCTGTCCCCCTGGTGCAGCGCACGCAGGGCAGCATCTGGGTTCTGGTCGTGGAGATAGATGGAGGCGGCCATGAGCAGGAAGGTGGTGTTGGTCACGTCCACGCTCCTGCTCATCTCTCGGTCCAGCTCGGCCACGATGCTGTCCCTGCAAGACACAGATGCTCAAGACCCACAGCTGGGGTGGCCTCTGTGGGACCTCAGAGGGTCCCCTTCCTTGGGAGCAGACAGGTCCAGAGAGGGTGAGCCAGGCCCTGGGGGTGCAGAGCAGCAGCAGGCCGAGCATCGAGCTGTTCCGACACGTCCTCCCTCCGTTCCTATGAAGCACCTCTCATGTTGGGCCAGGCAAGGACCCAAGGCCGGGAGATGTGGGGTGGAGCGCTCCAAGAGGACGTTAAGGAGGCACCGCCAGTCTCACACCAACCTCACCCACCTTCCTGAGGAGGCTGGTGGGCCCAGCTGGGACTCCTGACCATAACCCATCAGCCCTGTGGGCTTCAAGGCCACGTCTTCTAGCAGGAGGTCGTCCTGGGTGTGAGGAGCCGTGCAGAAGGATGGGAGCCCTGGGGCACCCCCACTGCCAGGGCGGCTGCCCTCAGTCCCTGAGAGCCCAGTGTGCTGGCTGCACCCTGAAGATGGCCAGTGTGTTATGGGCCAGGGCCAGGCTTGAGCCCAGGCGAGGCTGAGGACCAGCTCGGCTCCAAGGGCACAGGTCACCCATGCCTCCGTGTCCCTAACTGGACCCAGACCCTCCATTCCCCATTGCTACTGAGCAGCTAAAAAGAGAAGGCAGGTGAGGGGGCCACCCTAGACCGAAGCTGGTGTTCTTCTGGGTTCAAACGTGGCTCTGTGACCGCATAAGCATCCACGTGCGTCTGGGGGCTGTCTGCCCAGGGCCTGTGTCTGAGTTGTCACTGAGGGCATGGCATGTCTGATACCAACCAGGTTCCTGAGGGCTTGCCACAGTGCCAGGCCCAGTGGACAAGTGGCTTCAGGTCTCAGTCTGTTCCCATGCTGAGGGACCATGGTACAGGGATCACGCAGGGGAGGAGCAAGGAGCTCCTTTTTTTTTTTTTTTTTTGAGACGGAGTTTTGCTCTTGTTGCCTAAGCTGGAGTGCAATGGCGCAATCTCAGCTCACCGCAACCTCTGCCTCCCGGGTTCAAGCGATTCTCCTGCCTCAGCCTCCCAAGTAGCTGGAATCATAGACACCATATCCTGTTAATTCTGTATTTTTAGTAGAAATGGGGTTTCACCACGTTGGCCAGGCTGGTCTTGAAAACTCCTGACCTCAGGTGATCTGCCCACCTCGGCCTCTCAAAGTGCTGGGATTACAAGTATGAGCCACTGCGCCCAGCCCTCCTTTTATCTCTTAAAAGGACACAAGTCCTTGGCTTTGGGGCCCACCCTAAATCCAGCATGTCTTCATCTCATCTCTTAATTTGATCGGCAAAGACCCTTTTTCCAAATGATATCATATTCACAAGCACGTGGGATAGGATATGGACGCACCTTTTGGGGGACACCATTCACCCCACCATGCTGCCTCTGCACAGGAGTTAGCTCCCAGGAACCCCAGGTTTCTTTGAGTGAAGGGAGGCGGTAGTTGGGGCACTGCCTCCGTGGGCCAAGGAAGAGCAGGATCACAGCAGAGTCTCCCCGTGTCAGACCCTCACTCCGACCCCACAGCAGGAGGGGGCAAGGTTCCTGGGTCCCCACAGCCCAGCCCCCTCTCCCCTTGGCTGCCGCCCATGGGCGTTTGAGCAACGCTGGCCTGTGGCTCAGGGGCAGGACACGCGTGGCCTCACCCGCCCTCCCACTCCACTCCAGGGGAGACACTGGTAGGTTGCAGTCCTGGACTAGCTGGGACTAGAAAACTGATAGGATTTGGGAGGCTGAGGTGGGCAGACGGCCTAAGCTCAGGAGTTTGAGACCACCCTGGGCAACATGGTGAAACCCAGTCTCTGCTAAAATACAAAAATTAGCTGGGCGTGGTGGCACGCGGCTGTAGTCCTAGCTACTCAGGAGGCTGAGGCACAAGAATCACTTGAACCCAGGAGGCGGAGGTGGCAGTGAGCCGAGATCGCACCACTGCACTCCAGCCTGGTGACAGAGTGAGACTCCGTCTCTAAATAAATAAATAAATAAGAAAACTGATGGGAGGGCCCTGCCCCTTCTGCGCCCTGGGCTATCTTGGGGCTCTGGGTGGTGCAGAGGGCTGCTCAGTAATTGATATTTTCAGTTCTAGGTTCAGAGAGTGCCTTGTGGTCCATGAGGGCGTGTGCCCACACAGCACTGTCTCTGACCCTCCCCTTTGAAGCAGGATCCATCACCAGCCCCCCACAGCTGTGCAAGTGAGGGAAACTGAGGCACAAAGCAGCAGAGGAGCAGAGGGGAGAGGCGCCTAATCTGAGGGATGCTGTGTGCTGCACGCCATGCCCCCGCCCACCCAGGTTCATAACCAACAGGCCTTGGAGAAGGCCCCACGGCCCAGGCCAACCCATTCTCCGGGGCCTCACCTCCGGCTCTCGTGGGCGAGGTAGTCAGCGAACATGCGCACGGCCTGGAGCTCAGGGACCGAGGAGGGCTTGATCTCGTCCAGGACCACGCCGAACTTCCTCTGCAGTAGGGACAAGGCGTCAGCTGCACCCGTCCGCCCCAGAGGATTTCTGTCTTCAGCTTGGCAGGGAGAGCCCCAGACAGGAAGCCCCTGCCCCACCAGGGACCCCTCAGCCCACCAAGGGCCACCCCCACAGCAGTACACTGTGGAGGTCGGTGTGGCGTCACCTGTCATGAGCAGCCAGGTGTGCCCTCATCTGCAAGGCCACACTGCCCATGCCTTGAGCTGGGGACCCTGGCAGGTTACTGCCTGTTCCCTGGCAGCTGTCCACCTCTGGTGGTGAGGTGAAGGGCTTGTCACCTGGGGGCAGGGCAGCAACAGTTATGGGGGTTGTGACATGCGCTTCTGTAAAGCAGGACATGCCCCCAGCCAGCCCTGCCCACCTACTGGCCCTCCGAGGATGCCCAGACTGATACCACTGTCACATCTGCAGCCAGGGGCCCATCCCTCACTGTGTTCCCTCCTAGGTGGTTCCCCATTCTTTTTTTTTTTTTTTTTTTTGAGACGGAGTCTCGCTCTGTCACCCAGGCTGGAGTGTAGTGGCGCAATCTCGGCTCACTGCAAGCTCCGCCTCCCGGGTTCACGCCATACTCCTGCTTCAGCCTCCCGAGTAGCTGGGACTACAGGCGCCCGCCACCATGCCCCGCTGATTTTTTTGTATTTTTAGTAGAGACGGGGTTTCACTGTGTTAGCCAGGATGGTCTCGATCTCCTGACCTTGTGATCCACCTGCCTCGGCCTCCAAAGTAATCCCAACAAGCTGGGATTACAGGCGTAAGCCACTACGCCCGGCCTTTTTTTTTTGAGATGGAGTTTCGCTCTTGTTGCCCAGGCTGGAGTGCAATGGCATGACCTCAGCTCACCAAAACCTCTGCCTCCCAGGTTCAAGCAATTCTCATGCCTCAGCCTCCCGAGTAGCTGGGATTACAGGCATGCACCACCACACCCAGCTAATTCTGTATTTTTAGTAGAGACAGGGTTTCTCCATGTTGAGGCTGGTCTCGAACTCCTGACATTAGGTGATCCGCCCACCTCACAGCCTCCCAAAGTGCTGGGATTACAGGCGTGAACTACCAGGCCCAGCCCCTATTCTTACTTTTTTAGAGACAAGGTCTTGCTCTGTTGTCCAAGCTGGAGTGCAATGGCATGATCACGGCTCACTGTAGTCTTGACCTCCTGGGCTCAACCGATCCTCCTGCCACAGCCTCCCAAGTAGCTGAGACTCCAGGCACATGCCACCATGCCTGGCTTATTTTTTAATTTTTTTTGTAGAGATGGAGGTCTCACTATGTTGCCCAGGCTGGTCTTGAACTCCTGGCTTCAAGTGATCCTCCCACCTCAGCCTCCCAAAGTGCTGGGATTACAGGCATGAGCCACTGTGCCTGGCTCCCACCAATTATTTTAGAAAAAAAAAATCAGCTGGGTGCGTTGGCTCACGCCTGTAATCTCAGCACTTTGGGAGGCTGAGGCAGGTGAGTCACGAGGTCAGGAGTTCGAGACCACCCTGGCTAATGTGGTGAAACCACGTGTCTATTAAAAATATAAAAATTAGCCGGGCGTGGTAGCATGCACCTATAATCCCAGCTACTCAGGAGGCTGAGGCAAGAGAATCATTTGAACCCAGGAGGTGGAGGCTGCAGTGAGCTAAGATCGAGTATGACAGAGCAAGAATTCGTCTCAAAAAAAAAAAAAAAAATCAAGAAGCTGTGACCCAGGCCCCCTGGCCTGGCAGTCTTGGGCCTCCGTGACACAGCCACCTTCACATGCTGCCTGCACTGGCTGTTCACAGTCACTGGACACTGCAGGCCTGGGTCCCTGCTTTGCCTGGGTCCCTGCTTTGTTTACTGTCCCCGCCACCCACTCTGTGGTGCCTTCCTGTCCCCAGCCCCACCCTCTACTCTGTTCATCACTCTCGCCCCCGGCCAAGGCCCGCACTCACCTGCGCAAGGTACGCTCTATACAGGAAGACGTCCCTCTCCACGTCTCTCTCTGGGCTTGACAGCTGTGGGAACCAATGTGGGTCAGGACGCACAGTGGGACGCCCAGTGCAGCCCACACAGGGTGAGCATGACAGACAGGCCCCTGTACACTGGGACACGCGGCTTCTCCGGCAGGGTTGGAGGTCTGAATCCCAGCCCTGATCCTCCACAGCCCGAGTGGCCTCTGCTAGGGGTACCTTACATGGGGAGTGCCTGATCTCATCCCGTGCTGTCACCACCCCAGGAAGGAGGCTTGCTCCCAAGTTCAGTGTCTGCTCCAGCCACACTTAAGAAGCCAGGGTGGCGCCCGCACCTCTAACTTCTGGACATGCGGCCACTATGGCTTGATTCTGTTCTGCTTTTGTCTCAAGAGATTTTGAGCTCAGTTTGGCTGCCCCAGTTTGGTGACATCTGTGTCCAGCCCTGGCCAGGGGAGACCCTGGGAACGGCTCTGTACTTGGGCCACACCCTCACAGCCCAGCCACTGCACAGAGCTGAGGAGCAAGAGGGAGGTGACCTGTGGCAACATCCATTTTGGGACGATAAGGAAGCTGCCCCTGAGCCCAGGCCAGGCAGGGAGGCTGGGGCCCCTCCTCCAGAACACAGCTTTGCATGCTGCCCCCGGAGGCTGGCTGACTTCCCGGGGTGCCCACGGCAGGTGGGCACAGTGCAGCTCAGCCTGTGGCCTGAGGGTGCTCACTCAGGCCCCTAGGGGCTTTGAGAGGAAAGTACAGTTGGGAAGGGGCCCAGCCACCTCGGCATCGCCACTCCAACAACCTCTAAACGGAGGGAACTGAGAAGGCTGTCAGCAAGAGGGCCTGCCAGCTGTCAAGGCACAGGATCAAAGGACCTGGTGCCCAAACCAGGGGGAGTCACTCTGCCCTGTCCTCTGAAGCCGAGAACCACAGATTCCAAGCCACATCTCTTCCTTCTCCCCAGCCTGAGGGAGGAGCGTGGATGTCAAACGTGTCCTCATCCCAGGCCGCTGCAGACCTGGCCCCAGCCTGACTCAGGCTGCCATTGCCAAGAGACCCCAGCAGCTTCTGCTCAGGCCCTGGTGGCCAGAGTGGGTATCTGGCTGTGATTTGGAACAAGATGCCATCGAAATAAATAACTCCTAGAAGAATGTCAAAGGCACGTGGAGGGTGGAGGCTGCAGAAATCGAGCCCTGCAAATGGGATGGACAGGTGAAAGATGTACCTTCTCAAGTATGCAAAGAAACATATCATAGGCCGGGCATGGCAGCTCATGCCTGTAATCCCAGCACTTTGGGAGGCCGAGGCGGGTGGATCATTAGAGGTCAGGAGTTCCAGACCAGCCTGGCCAACATGGTGAAACCCCACCTCTACTTAAAAATACAAAAATTAGCCAGGTGTGGTGGCGGGCTCCTGTAATCCCAGCTGCTCAGGAGGCTGAGGCAGGAGAATCACTTGAACCCGGGAGGTGGAGGCTGTAGTGAGCTGAGATCACACCATTGCACACCAGCCTAGGCGACAGAGCAAGACTCCATCTCAATAAAAAATACATAAGTAACTCTCAATCAACCTTCTGAGGTGGACATCAGTTAGGTGACTAGCCCAGGGCCGCATGCCACCCTCAGTTAAAAAAGAGACAGGCCAGGTGTGGTGGCTCACACCTGTAATCCCAGTGCTTTGGGAGGCCAAAGCAGGAGCACTGCTTGAGCCCAGGAGTTTGAGACCAGCATAGGCAACATAGCAAAAAGCAAAGTCTTTTTTTTTTTTTTTGATGGAGTCTTGCTCCGTCACCCAGGCTGGAGTGCAGTGGTGTGATCTCGGCTCACTACAACCTCTGCCGCCTGGGTTCAAGAGATTTTTCTGCCTCAGCCTCTCGAGTAGCCGGAACTATATGTATTTTTAATAGAGACGGGGTTTCACCATATTGGCCAGGCTGGTCTTGAACTCCTGACCTTGTGAACCAGCTGCCTCGGCCTCCCAAAGTGCTGGGATTACAGACATGAGCCGCCGCACCTGGTCTGAGACCCTGTGTCCATAAAAATATTTTAAATATTAGCTGGGTGTGGTAGCGTGCACCTGTAGTCCCAGCAACTTGGGAGGCTCATGAAGGAGGATCGCTTGAGCCTGGGAGGTTGAGGCTACAGTGGACTATGATCATGCCACTGCACTGCACTCCACTCCAGCCTGGGTGACAGAGTGAGACCCTGTCTATCTTTAGGGAAAAAGAAAAGAGACAAAAGCTGGCTGTTGGGCTTTCAAAGTGAGGACACAGTGGGGCGCCACAGGGGGCACCAGGGTGGCCTCCGCTGCCCCTGTGTGAATTGCAGGTGCCCAGGAGACTGTGTGTGCAGAAGTGCTCAGAGGCTGCAGAGTGCACTGGGGAGACAAGAGTGCCAGGAAGCATAACAACAACAAATGTGCAGACCGTGACCCTGACGTGAGGCTCTGGAACCATTATGGCTTTCCTCGACTCCCAGGGACGATCCTACCATCAGGACGCATGTGTGTTCCCGGGATGGAAGAGCACTGCTCTTCAACCCCAAGGCCTCACTAGGATCACCTGGGAGCCCAGAAACCAGCAAAGCCAGGAGGCCACGTCCACCAAGGACACCTGGCCCTAGGATGGCCCCCGCACTGGCCCTAGGTGGCTTAAGATGTGGCCATGGTTGAGGAATCAGGGTACTGTTTGGGAAGGCTGATGACAGGATGGGGGCCCTGTAGCTGGAAACCTTGGGGGTAGTAACTCCTCCCTTCTGTCCCTATAGCCAGTGATCTGACCACACTGGGCAAGGCCTATGAGCTGCTTTAACCCCAACAGCTGGGCGATGCCTGCCATCTTGTGGGCAACTGGCAAATGTCAGAAACCCAGAAATGTCATGATGGTAGCCTAGTGCTGGGGGCAGTAAAGGGCAAAGACATGCCAGGTGCTCTCCCTGGGGCCACCTCAGGTGGGGCTGAGGTTGCTCAGGCCACTGTCATGAACTACCACAGACCAGATGGCTTAAAAAATGTATTCCTCAAAAATTAGCCAGGTGTGGTGGCGCACGCCTGTAATCCCACCTACTCGGGAGGCTGAGGCAGGAGAATCGCTTGAATCCAGGAGGCAGAGATTGTAGTGAGCTGAGATCGTGCCACTACACTCCAGCCTGGGCAACAGAGCAAGACTACATATCAAAAGAAAAAAAAAATTAGCTGGGTGTGGTGGCGGGCATCTGTAATCCCAGCTACTCAGGAGGCTGAGGCAGGAGAATCGCTTGAACCCAAGAGGAGGAGGATGCAGTGAGCTGAGATTGTGCCACTGCACTCCAGCCTGAGTGACACAGAATGAGACTCTGTCTCAAAAAAAAAAAAAGTATACCTTCACAGTCACAGTCCTGGAGGCCAGAAGTCCCAAATCAAGGAAGGTGTCAGCAGGGCCACACTCCTTTCAAAGGCTCTAGGGGAGGATACTTCCCTGCCTCTCCCAGCTTTTGGTGACTGTGACATTCCTCAGCTTGTAGCCACATCACTCCCATCTCTGCCTCCGTCATCTCTGTGTCTCAAATCTCTCCCTCTGCCTTCTTTTTTTTCTTTTTCCAGTGGCGGGTTCTGGTGAAGACAAGAAAGCCTACTAGACACATTCTTTCTTTTTTTTTTTTTTTGCGATAGGGTCTCACTTTTGACACAGCAAGAGCACCATCATCTCAGACAAACACTGCCGCTTTTTAAGTTCCAGCTCCCTTTCTAGCCTCATGCATTTTAAGGAAATTTCTTTTTTTTTTTTTGAGAGGATTCTCACTCGTCTCCTACACTTGAATGCAATGGCTCGATCTCGGCTCACTGCAACCTCCACCTCCCAGGTTCAAACGATTCTCCTGCCTCTGCCTCCCAAGTAGCTGGGATTAAGGTGCCTGCCACCACGCCCGGCTAATTTTTGTATTTTTTAGTAGAGACAGGGTTTCACCAAGTTGGTCAAGCTGGTCTCGAACTCCTGACCTCAGGTGATCCGCCCCTCGGCCTCCCAAAGTGCTGGGATTACAAGTGTGAACCACTGCGCCCGGCCAGGAAATCATTTCCAACTACAAGCAGCCAGAAAGAGGAGACAGTAAAACACAGAAAGACAGCTCGGGCAGAGAGAGAGTGGGGAGAAAGGTTTCTTGGGTAACTGCCAAACTTCACCCTCATACAATGGGCCCCAGTAAAACAGAGGGCCTTAATAAGCACATTCCTTTCCCTTCAGGTGCACTAAAATAGGGAAGCTAAAAGCAGACTAGGGGGGTATGCCTGCAGATGCAGAAAGATGTATGGGAGGCTGGGCGCAGTGGCTCACACCTGTAATCCCAACACTTTGGTAGGCCAAGGCGGGCAGATCACAAGGTCAAGAAATGGAGACCATCCTGGCTAACATGGTGAAACCCTGTCTCTACCAAAAATACAAAAGTTAGCTGGGCCATGGTGGCGCGCACCTGCAATCCCAGCTACTCAGGAGGCTGAGAAAGGAGAATTGCTTGAACCTGGGAGGCAGAGGTTGCAGTGAGCCAAGATCACCCCACTGCACTCCAGCCTGGCGACAGCGCGAGACTCCATCTCAAAAAAAAAAAAAAGAAAAGAAAAAAGAAAGATGTATAGATGTATGGGAACAGACACACAAATCTCCCTCCCAGATAAGCACAACAAAGAGACACAGAAGCAGTTCAAGCCTCTGATAAACTCTCCGACCCTGAATCCTTAAAAACTCAGTCTGTAAAAGAGTGTGCCTCTGACCCGGCTAGGCCAGAAGGCGCCTCTCAGGTTTGTTTTCTCTAAAATAAACCTGTCTTGACTAGCAAGCCGCCTTTCGTGTTTCTTTCCTCTTTAATTCTTACAACTTTTGTCACCCAGGCTGGAGGGCAGTGGCGCGATCTCGGTTCACTGCAACCTCGGCCTCCGGGTTGAAGCGATTCTCCTGTCTCAGCCTCCCGGTAGCTGAGATTACAGGTGCCCGCCACCACGCCCGGCTAATTTTTGTATTTTTGGTAGACCCATGGTTTCTCCACGTTGCCCAAGCTGGTCTCGAACTCCTGGGCGCATAAGATCCGCCCGCCTCGGCCTCCCAAAGCGCCAGAATTAGAGGCGTTTGAGCCACTGCGCTGGGAAACTGTGTTATCATTCTGAGTCCAGCGGAATACAGTGCCTGTCCATAAAAGTGCTCAATGAAGAATGAATGTATGAATGGGTAAGCTATGGGAGAAATAACCAGGCTCGATGGGCAGGGAAACGTCCTTCTCTGAACTTTAGGGTTCTCATTCGTAAAATGAAGATAAGCAACAGTCTCTATCTCACGGGAACTGAAGGTATGGCTGAACAAAATACACTTAGTGTCACTACAGTGGCATAAACACCTCCCTTACTCAAAACGCCTTCAAGGGCGTAGAGCGAACGCTGTACGAGTGAGCAGTACCGTAAACTGGTACTGCTCTGGGTTCTGTCATGGGACAGTGATTACTTCTCACTGAACTGTGGAAAAGGTGCCCAAAAAACGCGAGAAGAAAAGAGAAAGTTTTTAGACGCAGAACGCGGTTCGCGGCCATCAGGAAGCGTCCTCCGCCTCCGCCCCCAGCGTCCCCGCGCCCCTGCGCGGCCGCACCTTCACCCGCTGCGCCTCGTTTATGCACTGCTGGTAGCTGCCGATGTAGAAGGCGTTCTTCACGTCGAACAGCTCGTCTACCTCCCCGGAGCCGCCGGAGGCCGGGCCGGGGGCCGGAGGCGCCATGTCGCTGTCTTCTCACCCGCTCCTCTTCCTTGAAAGACACGTCGGCCGGAAGCAAGACACCTGCACAGGCACGCTGGGAAATGTAGTTTACTTTTTCCGCGTGGCGGCGAAGTAAGCCAAAGGGAAGCTCCACAATAATAAGCAAGGGGGCGGAAGACGTAAGTGCGTCACGCAGAGCATCTCGGGAATTGTAGTGTGTTTCTGCAAGCCAATGGGATCCGGGGAAACATGATAAGGATGCGGTCGAGGCTGGGAATGAGCTGGAGAGGGTGGGACCACGCAGGAGGCAGATCCAATAAACAGGAAGATTTTTCTCGTGACGCCATCGGCGCGCGCCGGAAGCGCGGATCACACGGGCCCCTACACGGCTGGCCACAAGGATGGCAGGTTTTGCGGAGCTCGGGCTGTCATCGTGGCTCGTGGAACAATGTCGGCAGCTGGGTTTGAAGCAGCCCACGCCCGTGCAGCTCGGCTGCATCCCCGCCATCCTGGAGGGTGAGTATGGCCCGGGGCCTTCCCCAAGAGGCGTCTCCGCTCCTCTCGACTTCTTTCCCTTCTCGCAGCCTTTGCTCATTCCGGTCCCACGAGGCGAGGGGCAACCTTGGGCGTTACAGGAGATCTGGGGTTCCGGAGGACGACTGGACAGTGTTGGCATTTAGGTTGCATGACTGACTCGCTTTGTGTCCGTACGCAAGAGATGTAATCTCTGAAATTTTCATAGTCTCAGCACAGGGAGGGTTTGATGAATGACTAATTGATAGTATCGCAAAATCCTGCAGACCTGGTACTGATATCTTTATTTTACAAATAGAAGTTGAGGCTGTCAAAATTGCTGGTAGATCCAGGACTCCTTGGTCCTGTGATTGCTCCTCTAGGAGCAGGTCTTCTCTCTGCTCCTCTAGCCCAACCCAGTTTGGCCATTAAAGAGAGGCCCACAGGAAGCCTAAGATGTGACAAGTCAAGGATTAAATAAACAAATGAAGGGGTCAACAGGGAGCACAAGATGCATATGAGGGAAGGGAATTCTGGGTTCCCCAAGTTCACTTGCTCCTGGACGGAGTCAGAATGAGGTGGTGGGAAGCTGTGGGCATCTCGGGTCAAATGGATATAAGTTCCAGTCCAGCCTGCCACTCACTGGCTGTGTGTCCTGGGCAGGTCTCTGAAACCCAGCTGTCCACACATGGAGGGTGTTGATGCTGCTTTGTCCCCAACCCAGGTCGAGACTGCTTGGGCTGTGCCAAGACAGGCAGTGGGAAGACAGCAGCGTTTGTCCTTCCCATCTTGCAGAAGCTGTCTGAGGATCCCTATGGCATCTTCTGCCTTGTCCTGACACCCACCAGGTGAGCCCCCAGCAGGCCTTCTGGGTATGGGTTAAGCAGCTGTGCTGTCTTGGGCAAGCCCCTTTCCCTCTCTGAGCGCCCTTTTCCCACGTGTGAGATGAGGATGAAAATCTTGCTACCCACTTCTTAGGGGTCCTGCAGAATTAAACAAGATGGCCTGGGTGCAGTGGCTCGCACCTGTAATCCCAGCACTTTGGGAGCTCCAGGTGAGCGGATCACTTGAGGCCAGGAGTTCGAGACCAGCCTGACCAACATGGAGAAACCCCGTCTCTACTAAAAATACAAAAAATTAGCTGGGCATGGTAACTCATGCTTGTAATCCTAGCTACTCGGGAGGCTGAGGCAGGAGAATCGCTTGAACCCAGGAGGCGGAGGTTGCGGTGAGCCAAGATCGCGCCATTGCACTCCAGCCTGGGCAACAAGAGCAAAACTCCGTCTCAAAACAAAAAAGAAAGAAAGAAAGAGGCAGGCAGCAGAAAGGGTACTGGGGCCTGGGCATATTGGAGCCAGTTTGAGAAAGGCCTTGAATGCAGGTGGAGAGTTAGAATTGATTCTGGGGGTGTGTGAGCAGGAAAGGTGGGCCAGGGAGAGGCCAGGACAGAGTTTGTTGGGGGCAGAAAGGAGGCTGATGCTTGAGACCCTCTGGCTGGGGCAACTGGCTGGTGGTGAGGCCATTGCTGAGAGGCGAACTGGGGGAAGGCACAGGTTTGGGATAGGAAGAGATGCTGAGGCCAGCTTGGGTTGGGCTGGTGAAGGAGGGATGTTCCAGGCTGAGCCTGGCGAGGGGGCAGGGGCCACAACGGCCTCCAAGGCTTCGGCATCAGAGCCTTTGTGAACAGGACCGGGCAAGTCAGGAGCTTGGGGGCTCAGGCAGGAACCCTGGGGATGGAGAGGGGAATGGGGGGCAGGTCCAGAACCACTACCTAACCCAGCCTGGCCCCTTCACACCCACAGGGAGCTGGCCTACCAGATCGCAGAGCAGTTCCGGGTCCTGGGGAAGCCTCTAGGGCTGAAAGACTGCATCATCGTCGGTGGCATGGGTATGGGAGCTGGGAGGCGGGGGAGGCCCCAGCATGGGACCCTAGCAGCTTTGGACCACCCTCCCAGCCCTGCCTCTCACGCTCTGTCCCCCAGACATGGTGGCCCAGGCTCTGGAGCTCTCTCGGAAACCGCACGTGGTCATCGCCACGCCGGGGCGCCTGGCAGATCACCTGCGCAGTTCCAACACTTTCAGTATAAAGAAGATCCGCTTCCTGGTGAGTTCGCCCCGCCCCTGCAGACCTCAGGAGCTGTGCTCGGAGCCTCCAAGCCCAGCATCAGAGCCTGGGGCACCATCTCATCCATTTAGGAGATGTATGTCCCTTAGACTGTCCAGTAAAATGCTAGGAACAGTGACAAGGACCGTTCAAGGACCAACAAGAGGGGGCCCAGTCCTAGCAATGTTATTTGAGGGTAGGGCCTTGCTGAGACTTGGGTGTGGGGCAGGCCTCCCTTGGAAGGAGGGTACTCCAGGGCCTAGGGTCCACGTCCACGCCTCTCAAAGAGGCCTGTTTTAGGGGTGGCCAAGACCCGGGGCCATGTACAGCACCCTCACCCCTGCCCCCACTGGCATGGCAGGTGATGGATGAGGCAGACCGGCTGCTGGAACAGGGCTGCACTGACTTCACCGTGGACCTGGAGGCCATCCTGGCGGCCGTGCCGGCCCGCAGGCAGACGCTGCTGTTCAGCGCCACGCTGACCGACACACTCCGGGAGCTGCAGGGCCTAGCCACCAACCAGCCCTTCTTCTGGGAGGCACAGGCCCCGTGAGTCCACAGCCCAGACAGCATGGGGAGGGCAGCCCCATCCTACAGACAGGGACACTGAGGCGTGGCGGTCTACCTGTCCATCCCCAGGGTGAGCACCGTGGAGCAGCTGGACCAGCGCTACCTGCTGGTGCCTGAGAAGGTCAAGGATGCCTACCTGGTCCACCTGATCCAGTGCTTCCAGGATGAGCACGAGGACTGGTCCATTATCATCTTCACCAACACATGCAAGTGAGCGGGGCCCGCCTCTCCCCTCCCACCGCCCTTCAAAGGAGGAGGTGGCCCGACGTCTTTGGTCTGGGACACACAGCCAGTCTCAGCACTCCCCAGCCTCTGCTCAGCCTGGAGGTCATGGGGGCTTCCCTCAAGGAGCCAAGGTCCCTCAATCTGAAGGTGCAGCTGGCCTTTGGGGTTCCTCAGCCCAGCCCTTGATGGAAGGGCCAGGAAACCCCTGCAAGCAGCTGTTTGAGCAGCCCATTCACTGTGTTCTGGGGGTGTCACTGAGCTTTCCTGGGACTCTAGTCCCATCTCAGAGGAAGTTGTGACAACTAACAGGCCTGGTGTGTGTCTCCGCAGACAGAGACCCCTGGGGAGGGCAGTTCACATCTTCATTGAGCTGTTTGGGAAGGTCATTGAGAAGCTGGAGGCTCTTCCAGCATGAGCCAGGATAGAAGGGCAGAAATCAAGGCGCTTTAAACGCGTTACCTCCCAGAAGAGAAAAGTTGGGACTGGGCGCAGTGGCTCACACCTGTAATCCCAGCACTTTGGGAGGCCGAGGTAGGCGGATCACCTGAGGTCAGGAGTTCGAGACCAGCCTGCCCAACGTGGTGAAACCTCATCTCGACTAAAAATACAAAAATTAGCCAGGCATGGTGGCGAGCACCTGTAGTCCCAGCTACTGGGGAAGGTGAGGTGGGAGAATCACTTGAACCCAGTAGGTGGAGGTTACAGTGAGCCGAGATCGCGCCACTGCACTCCATCCTGGGGGACAGAGCGAGACTGTCTCAGGGAAAAAGAGAGAAAAGTTTGGCTGTAGGGTGGCTGTCAGGCACAGCAGGATCCAGCAGCTTATGTGATGGTCCCCATCCTTTCTCCCTGTGCCCCTCTTTCTCCTCTGTTTTCCTCTGCTGGCTCCTTCTTGGCCTTCTTGGTAACAGTGACCGCCCCTAGCAAGTCAGTTTCCAGCCTTCCAGCCCTGCAGTCCCAGGGCCAACTCTTGTCAGTTCCAGCTCTGGGGAAGGATCAGCAGAGAGGACACCAGGCAGGCAAGACCTCTGCCAACCCTCATCCTGCCTCTTCTTCTTTTTTTTTTTTTTGAGAGTCTCATGCTGTCCCCCAGGCTGGAGTATGGTGGCGCAATCTTGGCTCACTGCAATCTCTGCCTCCTGGGTTCAAACAATTCTCCTGCCTCAGCTTCCTGAGTAGCTGGGGCTACAGTCATACGCCATCATGCCCGGCTAATTTTTGTATTTTTAGTACAGACAGGGTTTTGCCATGTTGGGCAGGCTGGTCTTGAACTCCTGGCCTCAAGTGATCCACCCGCCTCAGTCTCCCAAAGTGCTGGGATTACAGGCGTGAGCCACCGTGCCTGGCCTGCTGCCTCTCTTTTCTAAGCTGCATGAGGCCACTGTGCTAGGTGTCTCAGGGGCGGGTGGGGGCAGGAACACCTTCCCAGAACCTGACAGCTGGAGGGGTTGACAGGCACATCCTTCCCGCCAGGACCTGCCAGATTCTGTGCATGATGCTGCGCAAATTCAGCTTCCCCACTGTGGCTCTGCACTCCATGATGAAGCAGGTGAGGCGACCCCGGGGCCCGCCAGCCTCACCCTGGGACACCTCCCAGCCTCAGACATTGGCCCCGATCCTTCCTTCTGCCGGGCGCCTTCTTCCTGCTGCCTGGTCTCTTCTGGTCCCAAAATATCGCAGCTCGAGAGGCCCTCCCTAACCATATCTCTTTTAGCCGTCATTCTTTTGTCCCAGTCTGACTTCTCATGGTTACCTTCCTCAGTGGATGGCTGGGGACTGTCCCGGCCTCTCCGCCCTGTCCCCAGGCCTCACACAGAAAACCCTGCCTTCATGCATTCCCAATTTTCTTCCCAACCCTGTGCAGAAAGAACGCTTTGCCGCCCTAGCCAAGTTCAAGTCCAGCATCTACCGGATCCTGATCGCAACAGACGTGGCCTCCCGGTGAGCAGCCCCCAGTCCCCTGCCAAGGGCACTCCCTCTTTCACTACAAGGCCCCACAGATGAGAAGGCTGGCCTCAGGCGTGTCAGGCAGCCCCCAGCCTCCCTGCTGAGTGACCCTGGGTGAGTCCTAGCCTCGGTTTCCCCACATGGACAGGGGAGCTGACCAGTCACCTCTGCCTCCAGGGGCCTGGACATCCCTACGGTACAGGTGGTCATCAACCACAACACCCCCGGGCTCCCTAAGATCTACATCCACCGAGTCGGCCGGACGGCCCGTGCAGGTGAGCAGTAGAGGGGGAGGCCGAGCCTTGGGCCTCTGTCCCTCCAGCCTGCCCAGCAAAGTCAGGTGGTAGGACGTGGGTAGGGTGCAGCCCACAGATGAGAGCTACTCGGGGCCATGTTTGCAAGTTGGGGAGTTGTCCTTTCTAAAGCAAAGGTGAATCCCAGCTACTCGGAAGGCTGAGGCAGGAAGATCACTTGAACCCGGGAGGTTGCAGCAAGCCGAGATTGCACCATTGCACCCCGGCCTGGGCAAAAAGAGCAAAACTCTGTCTCAAAAAAATACAATAAAATAGGCCAGGTGTGGTGGCTCACGCCTGTAATCTCAGCACTTTGGGAGGCCGTGGTGGGTGGATCATGAGGTCAGGAGTTCGAGACCAGCCTGGCCAACATACTGAAACACTGTCTTACTAAAAATACAAAAAAATTAGCCAGGCATGGTGGAGGGTGCCTGTAATCCCAGCTACTCGGGAGGCTGAGGCAGGAGAATTGCTTGAACCTGGGAAGCGGAGGTTGCAATGAGCAGAGATCGCACAATTGCACTCCAGCCTGGGCGACAGTGTAAGACTCTGTCTCAAAAAATAATAACTAAAATAAGTAAATAAAATAAAAATATAAAATAAAGCAAACGCAAGTGAGGTGCTGCCTTCACCCAAGCCAGCTGATGAACTGAGCAGTGTGGGGCTGCCCCCTGGGAGGGTGCACACACAGCCCCAGCCCTGACTACTTGCTGCTGCCTCGTCAGGGAGGGGCACGGTGCCCATGAGATGCTCTCAATTCTGGAGCCAGGAAAGATGTGGTTGCTGGGGTCAGACGGGGCCTGGACCTTCTATCCTGACCCTGTGGTGCTGGGCAGGTTACTTCCACTCCCCACACCTCACATGGCGGATAATGAGAATGGTGATGTCCATGTGGTGCTGCCATGAGGGTCACGGACCTTGTTCGCCATCAGTGCAGTTTTGGCCCTAGTCACCGTCACAGAAACAGCAAGCAGAAATCTTGGGCTGAGGCCCATCAGGGCTAACGGCTGGCATTACTTAGACTGGGTTCCCTGGCAGCCAAGCCAAAAAGGGAAGTCGGGCAGTAACTAACTGCTGTGTAAGGCTAGACTGGAAGACCTGCCTCTCCCCAGCGACCCGTCCTCCACACAGTGGTCCTGCTTGGTGTCAAGCCCAGACACTCTGGGCTGGTCCTTCCCAAGCCTAAGCCCTTGTTCAGCATCTCCAGGAGGACCCCTGAGCTGTGTAGCTGTCAGGATCTACCCTTATTTGCCCCATGTCCTGACCCCCAGCACATAGCAGATAACTGGCACATCCCCACAGGGCGGCAGGGTCAGGCCATCACGCTGGTGACACAGTACGACATCCACCTGGTGCACGCCATTGAGGAGCAGATCAGTGAGTGGGGTGGTGGGGGGGGGTGGAGAAGGAGGGGTGGGGTGGGCAGAGGTGGGCACCTCGGGGTGAGACCCATTTTCCCCTGTGAGACACCAGCCGGCCTGCTCCTGTGAGCAGATTTAGGCTGGGGCTTCCTTCCCTAGGCGCCCCCAAAAGAAGTTCTTTTGCCCGTTTATTGAAACAAACTCCCCATAGTTGCCACCAGCAGCTGAAAGCCATATCAGTCAGGAGGGGACTTGGGTTTCTCAGACTGAGGTGTATGGAAGGTCCCTGAGATGTCAGAGGCCCCATTGACAGGGCCTGGGCCCGTTAAAAACCCCTAGGAGTGGTTTCATATGCAGCCAAGACAGAGACACTTCCTAAGGTATCTCTGATCACTACATAGACTGTCCTGAAATTTAGAAACATCTGGACTTGGCCAGGCACAGTGGCTCACACCTGTAATCCTAGCACTTTGAGAGGCCAAGGTGGGCAGATCACTTGAGCCCAGGAGTTCAAGACCAACCTGGGCAACATGGTGAAACCCCGTCTCTACTAAAAATACAAAAATTAGCCAGGTGTGGTGGCACACGCCTGTAATCACAGCTAGTTGGGAGGGTGAGGCATGAGAATTGCTTGAACCCAGGAGGCAAAGGTTGCAGTGAGCCAAGATCGCGCCATTGCGCTCCAGCCTGGGTGACAGTGAGACTGTCTCAAAAAAAAAAAAAAAAAAAAAAAAAGAAACAAACATCTGGACTTTAAGGCCGGGCACGGTGGCTCACACCTGTAATCCCAGCACTTTGGGAGGCTGAGGTGGGTGGATCACTTGAGCCCAGGAGTTTGAGATCAGCCTGGGCAACGTGGAGAAACCCTGCCTCTCCAAAAAATACAGAAACTAGCAGCACACGCCCGTACTTCCAACTACTCAAGAGGCTGAGGTTGGAAGATGGCTTGAGCGGAGGCTACAGAGACCTGATTGAGCCACCGCACTCCAGTGTGGGCAACAGAGTAAGACCCTGTCTTCAAAAAAAAGGAAAAAAATATCTGGACTTTAAAGGACACTGTTTGCAAGAAATTAATATTCATGGTTAAACTCATAATGCTGCTAATACTGAAAAAAAAAAAATGTGGGGGGGAGGCTGAGGCACGAGAATTACTTGAACCCGGGAGGCGGATGTTGCAGTGAGCCAAGATAGTGCCACTGCACTCCAGCTTGGGTGACCGTGAGACTCTGAAAGATAGCGGTCCATACCTTCCTTACCTCAGAAATCCCTGATCTTGCCCACCTGGTCCTTACCTGATATGACCCCAGATGGCCTTGCATAGCCCAAAGCATGGGGAACTCACTACTTGGCTGAACTCCCTTTCCATGTCACGTCTCCTCCCCACCTCCACCCCCGGCTTTGCCATCCCTACAGAGAAGAAGCTAGAAGAATTCTCCGTGGAAGAGGCCAAGGTGCTACAGATCCTCACACAGGTCAACGTGGTGCGAAGGGAGTGTGAGATCGTGAGTGTCAGAGGCGGGCGAGGACTAAAGTGCTCTCCAGGGCCGGGGGTGCTCCCTTCCAGGTGGGGCCCCCGTGACCAGCATCTCCTTATCCCACTTCCCTCCACCAGAAACTGGAAGCGGCCCACTTTGATGAAAAGAAGGAGATCAACAAACGGAAGCAGCTGATCCTGGAGGGGAAGGTGAGGGCCGAGCCCGCAGGTAGGGGGTGGGTGGCCAGTTTCCCTGGGTGGGGCCGCCAGCTCAGCTGTCCCCTGGTCCTCCCTGTGCCAGGACCCTGACCTGGAGGCCAAGCGCAAGGCCGAGCTGGCCAAGATCAAGCAGAAGAACCGGCGCTTCAAGGAGAAGGTGGAGGAGACGCTGAAGCGACAGAAGGCTGGCAAGGCTGGCCACAAGGGGCGTCCACCCAGGACCCCACCTGGGTCCCACTCAGGCCCAGTCCCCTCCCAGGGCCCGGCCTGAGCCCCACATGGCCATCTGCTGAGTCCTGGACTCTTCCATGGAGCTGAGGGTTGGAGGAACCTTCCTTGGGGGCAGCGGCCCTTCCCGGGGGCCTACCCAGTGCCCCACAGCGGAACCCATGGGCGCTCATGTTGTGCGGGCCCCGCTCCTCTGCCCCGAAACCACTGGCTGGCCCCTTTCCTGAGCCTTGGCCAAGATTCAGGCTGCAGGGGAAGAAAGAACATGACCGGGAGGTTGTGACCCCAACCCAAGGTCACCCCCCAGGGGTGCCGCATACAGGAGGTGCCCAATAAATGGGTCTTTTGACTTCCTCAGTCTGACTTTTGAAGAGCAGGGGGACAGGAGAGGTGGGGTGCAGCCGCTGGTGTTTCTCAGGTGTCTGCCCAGAACACCACGTCCGTTTCCACCAGGCAGGCCCAAAGTTTTGCAGACAAACCACCTGCTCGAACGGCCATGGGATTTTGGGTCCTGAAGCTCCTTCTCTGGGCTTCCAGTTTCCTCACGCGGAGAATGGGCATAGCAACTGCCCTGCCCTCCAGAGGCGGCTGTGAGGCTTCGGTGAGGTCAGTCCTGTGCCGAATGGGCGCAGCTATGAGCTTCCCTGGCCACCCACCTGGCCACATCTGGGGGTTGTGGCCAGAGTGAAGAGGTCATGAAAGTCCAAACTTGGCCAGATGACGTGGGCTAAGTCCAAGGGGACAGGCAGAGAGATACCAGAGCCAGGTTCCTGGCTGTGTGGCCTGGGCACCCCCCTCGGACTCCAAGCCTCACCCCTCATCTGCAAGTGGCTTATAACTGCCACCTGGATGCGGGGGCACCCAAAAAGAGGCAGGGAAAGGGGCCGGCGACATGTTAGGTGCCCAGATACCCACATACCACACACACAGCCACGCTTAGAAATGTAATCTGGGGATCTAGAAATTCTACACAATGAGAAGCTCAAAAACAGCCCCCAAGCTGCCAACAGCCAGAGCTGGCTGGGGCCCATCCCAGCTCGGCCCGGCCCACCCAGGGCTAAGTTGGGACCCCCAGTCCCTTTCCAGGACGAGTGGACCCAACTATGCCGCCTGCAGCCTGGCCCACATCCCAGGCCGGAATCATTCATAGAAAACCAGCCCCAGCTCAGGGCGCAGCCTCAGCCAGGCGGGCCAGGCCCTCACGCAGCTCACTCAGCTCAAACAGCCTGACGTCCAGCAGCTGCGCCGCCCGGCCCACCTCAGCCCGCGCCCGCTCCCGCTCTGCCCGTGCCTCCTCCAGGCTGCGTTCCGTCGCCCGCAGCTGGTGCTCCAGCTCTGCATTGCGGGTCTCCAGGTCCTGCCAGGAAAGGGTGGGTAGGGTTGGGGGCCCCAACAAATCCACAGTCCTGCCCGAGGTGTCCAGAGTCTGACCACCTTCATGTCCTCTTCTGCCCAGAGCCACCCTAGGGCGCCCATCACACCAGGAATAAAATGCACACCCCACAGGGGCCTAGCTTCTGCCCTCATTTCTTTTTTTTTGAGATGGAGTTTCGCTCTTGTTGCCCAGACTGGAAGGCAATGGCACGATCTTGGCTCACTGCAACCTCCGCCTCCCAGGTTCAAGCAATTCTCCTGCCTCAGCCTCCCGAGTAGCTGGGATTACAGGCATGCACCACCATGCCCAGCTAATTTTTTCTATTTTTAGTAGAGACGGGGGTTTCTCCATGTTGGTCAGGCTGGTCTCGAACTCCCCAACCTCAGGTGATCCACCCGCCTCAGCCTCCCAAAGTACTGGGATTACAAGCGTGAGCCACCGCGCCCAGCTCCCTCATTTCTAAAAAATAGGAATTTTCTCTGTTGCCCAAGCTGGAGTGCAGTGGCACCATCCTAGCTCACTGCAGCCTCCAACTCCTGGGCTCAAGCAACCCTCCCACCCCAGCCTCCCAAGTAGCTAGGAATACAGGTGTAAGGGAAGCAGGTCCTTTAACATCTCAACTTATTGGGCTCACAAGAAGTGCCCCTGAGCTGGGCGTGGTGGCTCACACCTGTAATCCCAGAACTTTGGGAGGCAGAGGTAGGTGGATCCCCTGAGGTCAGGAGTTCGAGACCAGCTTGGCCAACATGGTAAAACCCCCTCTCTACTAAAAATACAAAAATTAGCTGGGCATGGTGGTGCACACCTGTAGTCCCAGCTACTCTGGAGGCTGAGGCAGGAGAATCACTTGAGCCCAGAAGGCAGAGCTTGCAGTGAGCTGAGATCGGGCCACTGCACTCCAGCCTGGGTGACAGAGTGAGACTCCATCTCAAAAAAAAAAAATTGCTGGGTGTGATGGCTTATACCTGTAATCCCAGCACTTTGGGAGGCCGAGGCAGGCGGATCACGAGGTCAGGAGATCGAGACTATCCTGGCTAACATGGTGAAACTCCGTCTCTACTAAAAAATACAAAAAATCACTGGGGCATGGTGGCGGGCACCTGTAGTCCCAGCTACTTGAGAGGCTGAGGCAGGAGAATGGAGTGAACCTAGGAGGCGGAGCTTGCAGTGAGCCGAGATTGCACCACTGCACTCCAGCCTGGGTGACAGAGCGAGACTCC
This sequence comes from Nomascus leucogenys, assembly GCF_006542625.1. Lineage (NCBI taxonomy): Eukaryota > Metazoa > Chordata > Mammalia > Primates > Hylobatidae > Nomascus > Nomascus leucogenys. The sequence continues at coordinate 52,219,835 of NC_044390.1, read as the reverse complement.
GTCTCAAAAAAAAAAAAGTGCCCCCTGAACATTTCTCAGATAAAGCCTTTAGCAAAAGCCAAGCCAAGGCTGGGCGCGGTGACTCACGCCTGTAATCCCAGCACTTTGGGAGGCCGAGGGCAGATTGCTCGAGGTCAGGAGTTCGAGACCAGCCTGGCCAACATGATGAAACCCTATCTCTACCAAAAAACACAAAAAATGCTCGGGTGCGGTGGCGCATGCCTGTAATCCCAGCACTTTGGGAGGCTGAGGCGGGCAAATCATGAGGTCAGGAGTTCGAGACCAGCCTGGCCAACATGGTAAAACCCTGTCTCTACTAAAAATACAAAAAATTAGCTGGGTGTAGTGGCGGGCGCCTGTAATCCCAGCTACTCAGGAGGCTGAGGCAGGAGAATCGCTTGAACCCGGGAGGTGGAGGTTGCAGTGAGCTGAGATCGTGCCATTGCACTCCTGCCTGGGCGACAGAGCGAGACTCCATCTTGAAGAATTAAAAAAAAAAAAGCCAAGCCAAGCCAGACCTGGTTCCAATGCAGGCTCTGTGATCTCAGGCTGAGAACAGGAGGAATTGACGGGGTCTGGCACGGGAATGCATCAGGGACTCAAGCACTGCTTGTTGAACCCATAGATGGATATGAAACTGTACCAATAGCCACTGTTCACATGGCACCTGCTGGGCATCAGGCCTTCCACGGGACTGGGCCTCCCAATACTTTATCGTCTTAGGTAGATATCGTCCTGTCTGTTGAGGTGACTGTCACCCACCGTCACCCCGCCTCCTGGTGCCCACACACACCTGCACCTTCTGCTGAGTCTCCTCGCGCTCGGCAGCCTCCGGGGCCTCACGGGGCCCCCCAGTCTGACTCTTCAGGGTCTGAATCTCCTAGAGGAGAAGAGTTCCCAGGGTCTGTTGCGGGGGTCCTGGCTTTCCCGCGGGAGGTGAAGGAAGGCGAGGCCTGGGAACCACACTTGGCACTCACCTGGTCCTTGGTTTGCACCAGAGCTTCCAGCTGTTCCAGTGACTGGCCCTGGCCCGGCCCCTCCTTCTCGCTGGCGGGGGTCACCTCTGAAGCTGCCTGAGCCTCCAGCTCAGCCACCTGTGGGACAGGAATAGCAGCCCCTGACGCCCCCGCCTGCACTCTCCCTTGCTCGCCCAACCTCCACGGAATCTGCCTCCTGTCTGGCCACGCCCAGGACCGAGCACCCAATTCCCTTGGTTAGTGCCACCACCCCCCTCTGCACAGCTTGGACTTTAGGGTCTGATCACCCTCTGAGGTTGGCATTGTCTCAAACCCATTTTACAGAGCAAGAAACTGAGGCTGGGTCAGTGACCTGCTGAGGTCACACAGCCAGTCCATGAACCCAGGGCAGATGGGAACTGCGGAGGCGCGGGCTCCACAGTTGCCCGGGCCAGGTGGGGGTCTCTCGGAGGGAGGAGTGCCCTCACCCGCTGCCGCAGCCGCTCGGCCTCTGCACGCTGAGCCTCCAGCTGCTGCCTCCACTGGGCTGCGGCGGCGTTGGCCTCTCGCAGGGCGCCAGCCAGCTTGTTGTTGCTGTCCTGCAGCGCGAAAAACTCGGCCTCCCACTGTACCTCGCCCACGGAGCTGCAGGGACACGAGGGTCGGCAGTGGGTGACACGGGGCTGGGGGGCGGAGTCGGGGCGATGCTGGGCTAGGGGGCGGGGCCGGGGGTGGGTTAGCTCTGGGCTTAGGTCAGGGCGAAGGCTGGCGAGGGTGCGGAGTCGGGCAGGAAGTTGGACTGGGGGCGGGGCCAGGGTGGAGTGGCACTGGGCTGGGGGCGGAGTCAGCGGCAATGATCGGCTAGGGGGCGGGGCCAGGGCGGGTGGTGCTGGGCTGAGGCGGAGTCACGGGCGATGATGGGCTAGGGGGCGGGGCCAGAGGAGGGGTGGCTCTGGGCTAGGGCACCGAGTCAGGGCCACGCAGGGCTGGGGACGTGGCGACACTGAACGCTGAGCTTGGGGATGGGGCAGTCCCGCAGAAGCGGGGTCTTGTCGGGGACCGAGTCAAAGAAAGGGGCACGTGGAGTACGCCCAGTGACACTGTGGGAATGTTGAGGGAGGGATGGGAGGTTGGGGAGAGTCAGCCGATGGGGGCGTGGTCAGGGTGGTTATCCTAAGCCCAGAGAGGCATCGACGGGGCGAGGTTAGCAGCGAGAAGAGACAGGGGTGGGGTCAAAACGGAGGGGCGTGACCAACGCAGGGTAGGGGCGGGGTCGGCTCTGGGTGGGGCAGCATTCAGATCCTCGTCCCCTTCCCCAGTCTTGGGTCCACAGTTAGATCCCGCCATCCGTGGCACTCCCTTGGCTTCCGAGAACCGCCTCCTCGTCCCCCACCCCTACCCCCGCCCCTGCCACGCCCCCAAGTCCTGCCCCTCACCCCTCAGACAGCATTTTCTTTAGCCGCTCGCGCTCTGTGGGGCCGGGAGCATCAGCGCTCTGGCTGCGGAACAGTTTTTCTTCGCCCGGGCCGTTGGCACTGACGAGAGGGCTCGGGGGCACCTATGCACGGGTAAAAGAGTAGGTCACGACCCCACATCAGCTGGGATCAAGGCTGATGTGACTGGGGTCGTCACATCGGGGGTCCAATTGACCTATGCACCCTAAGCAGGTCCTTCACAGCACAGGATCCAAGTGTGTCCCTCCCCACCTCACCCACCCTCCATGGCTCCCTATGGCCCCTAGGCTGGGAGTTCCATGCCCATGCCCTCAACCTTGCCTTCCTGGGCTTTCACCACCCCCAGGAGCAAGTCTGATGCAGGTTAGTCTAAACCAAGATACTTGGAACCTGTAAGGTAGGGGAGGGGGACAATCGGACAGCTCCCTGCTGTTCCCTTCCCTGCGGCCGTTTAGGATTTCAGCAGGAAGCCCTGCCCAGGCCGAATTCGTGTTTCATGAGCAACCCCACTGCTCATGAACCCACTGGCGGGTGCCCTGCGAGAGGCCAACGCCGCGGCAGCCCAGCGGAGGCAGCATCTGGAGGCTCATGCTTTTTTTCATCTCTGCAACTCCTGTCCACAGCCCTGGGCCTGGTACACAGCAGGTGCTCAATACATAATGCTGAATAAATTAATGTGGGAAAATACGCAGGGACAGTTTGTTGTTCTGCCGCACACTTAGCCATTTCTTTCTTTCTTTTTTTCTTTGAGACAGAGTCACACACTGTCACCCAGGCTGGAGTGCAGTGGCACGATCTTGGCTCACTGCAACCTCCACCTTCTGGGTTCAAGCGATTCTCCTGACTCAGCCTCCCAAGTAGCTGGGACTACAGGCGCATGCTACCACGCCTGGCTAATTTTTGTATTTTTTAGTAGAGGCGGGGTATCACCATGTTGGCCAGGCTGGTCTCGAACTCCTGGCCTCAAGTGATCCTCCCACCTCAGCCCCCCAAATTGCTGGGATTACAGGCGTGAGCCACCGCGCCCAGCCACACTTAGCCATTTCAATTTCTAGTCTTCCATCTTGCCATCTGAGCTGGTTTTGCTACTGGGACCTCCTGGGTGCACCCCACCGGCCCCAGGCAAGGTCCAGATCCTCTATGACACGCTCCACACCGCTTCTCCATGGTCCCTGCCGTGGGTCTAACTTTAGGTCATCTGGAAGCATTGGGTCTTGAGGACCAGCAGAGTGCCCCGGTCTCCCAATATCAAGGTCCCCCAATATCAGTTGAGCGCCTGGCTGACTCACAGGTTCCCAGGCAGGCATAGGGGAGTAGGGAGCGCTGACCTGGTGGGAGGCGAGCCCCAGGGCTGGACTGGTGAGCTCCCCGCCATCCTGAGATTTCTCCCTGGCCAGCCTGGCTGCTTCCTTCACTTCCTGGAACTTCTCAGCAAACTAAGGGAGTGGGGAGGAAAAGACAGTAAAACCCCAGCCCATCCTCCCAAACAGGTCCCCATCACCCAGTGACAGCCCCGTCACTTTTGAACTGTACCCATCCCCTTATCACACACCTTGGAAGAAGAAGAGAAAGTTTGAAAAATGATGTACCACGGTGGGTGGGCAGGTGGCATCAGATCACAGAGGTGGCATTTAAATACATTGGGCCACATTGAGAAAGGGAAAGGAATTCCCATTTCCTCCTTTTAGGAAAGGGTCTCACTTTGTCACCCAGGCTGCAGTGCAGTGGCATGATCTTGGCTCACTGCAGCCTTGACCTCCCTGGCTCAAGTGACCCTTCCACCTTACCCCTCCACCAAGGAGCTGGGACTACAGGTGTGTGCCATCATGCCTGGCTAATTTTCATACTTTTAGTAGAGATGGGGTTTCACCATGTTGGCCAGGCTGATCTTAAATTCCCGGCTTGAAGTGATTCGCCTGCCTCAGCCTCCCAAAGTGCTGGGATTACAGGCACAGCACCCAGCCTTTTTTTTTTTTTTGAGATGGAATCTCGCTCTGTCACCCAGGCTGGAGTGCAGTGGCACCAGCTCAGCTCACTGCAACCTCTGCCTCCCAGGTTCAAGCGATTCTTCTGCCTCAACCTCCCTAGTAGCTGGGACTACAGGCCCGCGCCACCATGCCCAGCTAATTTTTGTATGTAGTACAGATGGGGTTTCATCATATTGGCCATGCTGGTCTCAAACTCCTCAAACCCACCCACCTCAGCCTCCCAAAGTGTGAGAATGACAGGTATGAGCCAACACGGGTCCCTTTTAATCTTTATTAGGGCTATTTCAACAAAGAGAGCTTCAGGTGGGTGCTAATCTGTCTTTAACACCTGTTATTATTCCTTTATAACAAAGAGATTAGGTCTCAGGCTCTGAGAGACATCAGAAGTCAATGAGAAAGTAATCATCTCATTCTTGTTTTTGTTGTATTAAATGTTTACATGTTTACATTTACCACCTATTTATGACAAATCAATACCAGTTTTCCAGTTAGGATAAACCCACCACCCCGGTTTTAAAATAAATTTCCTTAGTTTAAAAATAATTTTTTAGGCCGGGTGCGGTGGCTCACACCTGTAATCCCAGCACTTTGGGAGACTGAGGCAGGCGGATCATTTCAGATCAGGAGTTCGAAACCAGCCTGGCCAACATGGCGAAACCCCATCTCTACCAAAAACACAAAAATTAGCCGGGCATGGTGGTGGGCGCCTGTAATCCTAGTGCTTGGGAGGCTGAGGCAGGAGAATTGCTTGAGCCCAGGAGGTGGAGGTTGCAGTGAGCCGAGATTGTGCCATTGCACTCCAGCCTGGGTGACAGAGTAAAACTCTGTCTCAAAATAAATAAGGCCATGTGTGGTGGCTCACGCTTGTAATCCCAGCACTTTGGGAGGCTGAGGCAGGCGGATCTTGAGGTCAGGAGTTCAAGACGAGCCTGACAACATGGTGAAACCCCATTTCTACTAAAAATACAAAATCAGCCGGGCATGGTGGCGCATGACTGTAATCCCAGCTACTTGGGAGGCTGAGGAAGGAGAATCACTTAAACCAGGGAGGCAGAAGTTGCAGTGAGCCGAGATCGTGCCATTGCACTCCAGCCTGAGGGACAAGAGCGAAACTCTGTCTCAAAAATAAATAAATAAATAAATAAATAAATAAATGATTTTTTAGGCCGGGCATAGTGGCTCACACCTGTAATCCCAGCACTTTGGGAGCCCGAGGCAGGCGGATAACCTGAAGTCAGGAGTTTGAGATCAGCCTGGCCAACATAGTGAAACCCTGTCTCTTCTAAGAATACAAAAATTAAAAAAACAAAAATTAGCCAGGTGTGGTGTGTCTGTAATCCCAACTACTTGGGAAGCTGAGGCAGGAGAATTGCTTGAACCTGGAGGGAAGAGGTTGCAGTGAGCCGAGATCAGGCCACTGCACTCCAGCCTGGCAACAGAGTTAGACTCTGTCTCCAAAAAAAAAAGACCTAAATTAGAAAGGTAAATTGTCGGGGCCGGGCGCAGTGACTCACGCCTGTAATCCCAGCACTTTGGGAGGCAGAGGTGGGTGGATCACGAGGTCAGGAGATCGAGACCATCCTCGCTAACATGGTGAAACCCCGTCTCTACTAAAAACACACAAAAAATTAGCCGGGCGTGGTGGCGGGTACCTGTAGTCCCGGTTACTCGGGAGGCTGAGGCAGGAGAACGGTGTGAACCTGGGAGGCAGAGCTTGCAGTGAGCCAAGATCGCGCCACTGCACTACAGCCTGGGCGACAGAGTGAGACTCTGTCTCAAAAAAAAAAAAAAAAAAAGAAAGGTAAATTGTCTGGGTGCAGTGGCTCAAGCCTGTAATCCCAGCACTTTGGGAGGCCAAAGTGAGAGGCTCGCTTGAGGCCAGGAGTCAAGAACAGCCTGGACAACATAGTGAGATCCTGTCTCTACAAAAAATAAAAATAAGAATAAAGATATTAGCTAGGCATTGTGGCGTGTGCCTATAGTCTCAGCTAGTCAGGAGGCTGAGGTGGGAGGATCCCTTGTGCCCAGGAGTTCGAGGCTGCAGTGAGCCTGATTGCACTGCTTCACTCCAGCCTGGACAACAGAGCAAGATCTTGTTAAAAAAAAAAAAAAAAAAAAAAAAAGAAGGGAGGGAGGGAGGGGAAAAAAAAAAGGTAAATTCTAAAGCTTCTAGAAGAAAACAAAGAAAGCCTGGTGTGCTAGCTCATGCCTGTAATCCCAGCACTTTGGGAGGCTGAGGCAGGTGGATCATCTGAAGTCAGGAGTTCAAGACCAGCCTGGCCAACAAAATCCCATCTCTACTAAAAATGTAAAAATTAGCTGGGCGAGGCCGGACGCGGTGGCTCATGCTTGTAATCCCAGCACTTTGGGAGGCCAAGGTGGGCGGATCACGAGGTCAGCAGATCAAGACCACGGTGAAACCCCTTCTCTGCTAAAAATACAAAAAATTAGCCGGGCGTGGTGGCGGGCGCCTGTAGTCCCAGCTACTCGGGAGAGGCTGAGGCAGGAGAATCGCTTGAACCTGGGAGGTGGAGGTTGCAGTAAGCCAAGATCACTCCAGCCCATCTCAAAAAACAAACAAAAATGAACTAGGAATCAAACCAGGGAAGCTCAAAAGGGCTTCAGTCTCATCTCATCCTACAATCCCATCCTACAGATGGGAAGATAGAGGACCTGCCCAAGATCCCAGAGTGAGCCCAGGAGAAGACTTGAGCCCAGTCTCATCCGTTCCCTCCACTTTCCCCCTCACCCGGCCCACCTGTGTCAGATGCTGTTCAGAGGCAAAGCCCAGGCCGTAGACTGTGTTGGCGCGACTGTCCGCCCACTGCCCGAACTTCTGGGAAGTTTTGGTGAAGGTCATGTTGGGAGTGACAGTGCTGTTGATGATGGCCTAGGGTCAGGGAACAAAGTTCAAGGTCGATGGGACAGATACTAATAAACATGAAATCCCCCAGGTATCACCTTGTATTAGGGTCCTGAAGGTCTTTACTCTGAACCATTTCAGGAGATAGAGACTAGGGCCTGGGAAGACTCAGGGTTTCCCATCCCTTGGGCACACAGCAAGCCAGCCACCAGACCCAGGGTTGTCACCAGGACTCCTGGTGCCTCTGCCCCACCCAGACCCCACCCGGACCTTGGCACCCCCGATGCTGATGATGCGGTAGACATTGCGGGTGGCATCGTAGAAATAGGAGACAGTGAGTGCGTGCTTGCCCGCCGGGATCCAGTTTCGCTTGGTGGCTGGGTCGATTTGGAACACGTGCGCCCGTGTGCTGAAGATTGGCTGCTCCCTGCGTGGGGAGAGGGTGTTCGGTGGGGGCCAGGCACCCCCCTTAGAAAGCTCAGGGCCAGGCTTGGGGGAGGTGGGAGCTCACCTGGCTGTGGACATTGGTCAGGCTGGGATGGGCAGGCTCTAGGGGGCAGCCAGAGAGGTGGCAGGAGCACTGGTTTGGCCCCTAGGGAGAGAGGAGGGACTATGAGTGTCCCTCAGGCCAGGCTGAGGGAGGCCAAGCAGGTTCCATCTCAGGACCCATCACCAGGTGTGCCTGTCATGGAACTTTCAATCAAAAAGGCAGGAGAGGCCCAAATTACACCTGGTGCTTTGGGAGGCTGAGTCAGGAGGATCCTTTGAGCCCAGGAGTTTGAGACCATCCTGAGCAACATGGCGAGACCCCATCTCTACCAAAAATTTAAACAATTAGCCGGGTGTGGTGGCATGTGCCTGTGGTCCCAGCTACTCGGGAGGCTGAGGTGGGAGGATCGCTTGAGCCCAGGAGGTCAAGGCTGCAGTGCAGTGAGCTATGGTCACGTCATTGCACTCCAGCCTAGACAAGAGAGCGAGACCCTGTCTCAAAAAAAGAAAGAAATTATAAAAAGGAACAAAAAGGCAAGATAATTATTATAGATAACTCAGAGCAAGCGGACCCCATCTTTCTTTGTCTAGGGGAAGCCCCCACAACACCCTGTACAGGAGATGGCCCTCTGAGAGGAGCCTGGTGGCCACTGACATCCAGATGTAAATTTCTCACTGTCCTGGTTATTGTACCCCCCGTGAAGTCCCCTCCAACCTGGGCTGAGCTGTGGAGGCCAAATCTCTGCTGAGTTCTTTCCACCACATTCACCCATGACTGGCCAGAGCAGGGCTCTCCATCAAAAAATGGGGCGTTGAGAGGTGTGTAGTACCAGGAGACCAGTTCCCCACTACACCCTGCAGAGGGACCCTACCCCCAGAAGCTCCCACCCTAGGGCAGAGGCACACCTTGAAGTCCAGAGTCCAAATCCCCAGGGAGCCCCCAGCCAAGTTAAAAAGACAAGATGTAGACAAACAGCCAATCCCAATGCCCACCATGGGGGGCAGGGCAGAATCCACATTGGGAGACCAGGGCTCCCCAACCTCCCCATTGGGCCATTCAGCAACCCCGAATGTGCAGGGGACCAAGGAGGAGTTTGGAGGAGGGGGAAGACAGGTGGGGGAGGGGAGGCCCCAGCCCAACGGCCTCTGTGGTCAAAGTAGGGATGCCCCCCCCATCCTGTCCTGGGCAGCTGCTGTCCTGGTCACAGGGTCTGAAACCGGAGCCCCTGAGTGGGGGTGGGGCTGCAGCTCTGGCCTGGACGGGGGCGGGTCCTGCGCCGGGTGGGAGTTTGGGAACACAGGGGTCCCCGGAACCCAGGCCCTTCCGGTCTGGCAGCTCCTGCTGCGACTTGCAGCGTTTGGGGAAAGTTACTCACCAACTAGTCATGCGCCTCGGATGCCGCCGGCCACGGGGCTCCCGGAGGGGGGGTCCGACACCGCCCGGTGCCCGGGATCCCCAATCTGGCCGGTGGATGAGGCCCCATCCCATGCACCCCAGTGCGGGGGACGGAGGGGTTAATATTAATTCAGGATCCCATCCCCACCCGAGGCAGGAGGACACCCAGTGCACGCCCCAACTCCGGGACGCGCGCTCTGACCCTGGAACTTCCGAGATTCTCGCGACGCCCCGTTTCTGGGTCCAGAACTTCGGGGACACCTCTTCTGCCTCCTCCAACCCCAGGACGGTAACTCCGGGGACACCCTCCGTGCCTCCTCCTCTAACCGGGTCCGGGACCCCGGTCCCCCGCGTTGTCCTAGACTCCTAAACTTCGAGGACCCCCTGCCACCCCTCCAGTCCCTGGGTCCGGGACGTCCGGACCCCTCCCACGCCAGTACCCCAGCCCAGGTCCGCAGCTTTGGGGACCTCTTCGCAGCCTCTTCCAACGCCGGGTCCAGAACTTTGGGAGCCTCCCGCACAGTCCCCTCTCCGACCCTGAATCCAGAACTTCGGGACCCCCGCGCTCCCTCCAGCCCTGGAACTTGGGGACCCCTCGCGCCGCTCCCAGTCCCGGGGTCCGGAACTTCTGGGGAACCCCCACGCCCTCCCCTTGGCCCTGGGACTTCGAGGCCCCCGCGCTCCCGGCGCAGGCTCGGCCGGCCGGGCTCACCCTGCCAGGTCGGCGCCCCGCGACTGTCCAGGCGCGAGTCGGGTGCGGCCCCCGCGGCGCTGACTCCGCGCTGCCGGGCGCCCCGCTCGCTCCCTGGCTCCCGGGCCCGCGCCCTCCGCGCCGCCCTCCGCGCCGCCCGCGCCTTTGTCTGCGCCGCCGCCGCCGCCGCCCGCGCCGCCTCCGGTCCCATCGCGGCCGGTCCCGACGCGGCCGCCGCCCGCCCCGCCTCCCCGCCTCCCCGCCTCCCCGCCTCCCCGGGCCGCCAAGGCCGCCCCGCTGCGCCCCCTGCCGGCTTTTTGCACGGGAAGGGGTAGGGGTGAGGGGATAAGGGGGAGGGGCGGGGGCCGGGACTGGGGAAGGGACGGAGGATTGGGGGAGGGGGCTAGGGGCGGTGGAGGGGGACTGGGGGTGTTGGAGGGGGCCTGGGTTGGGAGCAGAGGGTGGGGAAGAAAGACAGACGGAGAGGGACATCTGGGATGAGAAAGAGACCCAGAAACAGAGACACGGGGGAGACAGGCGGAGAGATAGGAAGCAGATGGAGAGAGCTGCACGGACAGCGATGTGACCTCACCCTCCTGTGACCTTCTCAGGGGACAGCTGCCTCTGTCCCCACTACCTGAGGTCATAACTTTGGGCCTGTGAGGGAGGTCAGGTCCCTCCCGGGCTGACATGGGTGGCCCAGTGAGGTTGGGGAGGGGGCAGTGGGTCTCAGGGTCTGCATACAGTAAGTGCTCAACGGGTGTTGCCAGGAAATGGAAGAGATCAACTTCGGGAGGGAAGGGGAAGCAAGACAAAGAGAAGCCTCTGTTCTCCTGCCTGCGCCATCCCTAAGCAGGGTTACGTCTGTCCACCTCTGTCCCTCCCAAGACGATGGTAAAAATGCCCACAATGGTTGGATTAAGGTTATCTCTGGTGTTGTTTGAGGGTTCCAAAATCCAAAGGCTGAGGGAATGTCTCCAATGCATGGCTGTATCCCCTCAGCCTCCACTGGCGTGAGTTTGTCACCTCTGGTCACAGGGAGCGCCCCCTTCCCACACTTGCCAGGAGAGCGTCCTTCCGGAGTAGAACTAGGATCCACCTCCCCAGCCCCGAGCCCACGTGTCCCACTTGTCAATCCTGGTGCCGCCCCCTCTCTGGCACGGTCTCCAAAATCACACAGTGCCGTTGGTTTGTTTGTGGACAGAGGTCCTGCAGCTCCCTGGAACCAAGGCCTGTGGCGCCCTAAAGCTCTGACCTTACATTTGAGTTTTTCTTTTTTTTTCTTTTTTTGAGACAAAGTCTGACTCTGTTGCCCAGGCTGGAGTGCAGTGGCACAATCTCGGCTTACTGAAGCCTCTGCCTCCCAGATTCAAGCGATTCTCCTGCCTCAGCCGCCCGAGTAGTTGGGACTACAGGTGCATGCCACCACACCTGGCTGATTTTTGTATTTTTAGTAGAGATGGAGTTTCACCATGTTGGCCAGTCTGGTCTCGAACTCCTGACCTCAAGTGATCCGCCCCCCTCAGCTTCCCAAAGTCCTGGGATTACAGACGTGAGCCACCACACCTGGCCGACACTTGAGTGTTTTGACAACTTCAGAGAGGCTTTTGCTTTTCATCTCCAAGACCTCTGTTCCTGTCTCCTTTCCCTGTTCCTTTATTTCTGTTTCCTTCTAAGAAGAATAGTATATCTGAGCTGGCAGTTACATTACATTCAAATTACCTTTAGGTGAATTCCAGGTCAGATTGTTTTTGGAGATTGACTCCTGGGCCAAGATCTGAGTCTTCCCCCATCCAGGCCTTTGCCCAAACTGTTCCTTCCACCTGGAATGCCCTCTCTGCAGGCATCTCTTCTGCCTTGTCCTTCCAGGCTCAGCGCCACCACCCTCTCTCCTCCTCCAGGAAGCCTCTCTGACTACCCTGGCCTTAGAAGGGATCTTGCCCTCCCCTGTCCCAATCCCTGTGACTCTTTTTTTTTTCTTTTTTAAAGTTTATTTTTAGAGACGAAGTCTCACTATGTTGCCCAGGGTGGTCTCAAACTCCTGAGCTCAAGTGATCCTCCCACCTCGGCCTCCCAAAGTGCTGGGATGACAGGCGTGAGCCCAGACCCTTTCTGTGACTCTTATGTTACCTGTTGATTACATGACCAGGTCTGGGTGCTCCTCTAGGGCTGGCCCATCCATCCTGAAGCCCCAATCTAACCCAGCACAAGAGCGACTGTTCATCCCACAGGGGAAACTGAGGCACAGACTTGGTTTCCCTGGCTGCTTCTAACTTCACGAGGCATCTGCACAAGGGAAGGATTTGGCTCTGTTCTCAGGCCGGAAGCCACGAATTGCTTGAACATTGTGGGGAGCAAAGAAAATACCGTCTGTTCTGTGCAAAAAATGACTTTTCTTTATTACCAACAAAATAATGGAAAAAATAAAAAAGTATCTGGGAAAGGTGCTGGCATGGCCGAGGCTTCTGGAAGCTGTTTAGAGTTTGCCAAGTGCAGAACTGGGGCCATGTGGCTATTCTACAGGGGCGCTGGGCGAGGGGCCCAGGCAGACTTTGCCCTTTGTGTGGGCAGAAAGCAACAGTGAAAGAGACAGTGAAGGGTTGAGTTGCTTCCCTGAACACCCTCTCCGGTCTCTGGGAGGGGCTGGGACAGGGCTGGCCTTGAGCAGCCCCAACCTGAAGCTGGATTAGCGAAGTCTATGCTGAGGTAGTGGCTTCCTCAGTGTGGGCCTCAGTTTTCTCACCTGGAAAATGGGCCAATGCTTTCAGGGCTTCTAGTAGAGGGAGAAACATGAAGGATTCAGTCAATATCAGCAGCTGTCCTCTGGGGTGCCTGCCATTAGGTTCATGGGCAAAGGCCCTGCCACTCTTTGCTGCAGCTGGGGAAACTGAGTCTGTGCCTCAGTTTCCCTGCTGGGATGAACAGTCACTGTTATGCTGGATCAGACTGAGGCTTCAGGATGGATGGGCCAGCCCTAGAGGAGCACCTAGACCTGGTCCTATAATAAACAGGTAACATAAGAGTCACAGAAAGGGGCTGGGCTCATGCCTGTCATCCCAGCACTTTGGGAGGCCGAGGCTGGAGGATCTCTTGAGCCCAGGAGTTCGAGGCCAGCCTGGGCAACATAGTGAGACCTCGTCTCTAACGAGGGCTGTCCTGAGCAGCTGCCCCCACCCCAGTCTGGGCCCTCTTCTTCCTAGGTCTGGAGGCCTCTCTTTAAAGAACTGGGCTGGGTGCAGTGGCTCATGCCTGTAATCCCAGCACTTTGAGAGGCTGAGGCAGGCAGATCACCTGAGGTCAGGAGTTTGGGACCAGCCTGGCCAAAACATGGTGAAACCCCGTCTCTACTAAAAATACAAAAATTAGCCGGGCGTGATGGTGCACACCTCTAATCCCAGCTACTCGGGAGGCTGAGGCAGGAGAATTGCTTGAACTCAGTAGGCAGAGGTTGCAGTGAGCTGAGATCAGGCCACTGTACTCCAGCATGGGTGAAAGAGGGAGACTCTGTCTCAAAAAAAAAAAAAAAAAAGTTGGAGGAGGAAGGAAGGAAGGAAGGAACAGACTTGGCGGTGTCCTTGCAGGGCAGGCAGAGGCCACCACCCCAAGGTGGCTGACTAGGAAAGCAACTTTCCTTTGGGGCTGAAAAATGGTATGCGAGAATGAGCTTCCCGCCTTAAAGGGGAAACCAAGCGGGAGCCCGAACAGCTCATTCAGCACTAAGAAAACTGCATTTGCCGAATGGCTTTTATGGCTCAGGCTCTGGTCTCTGCCTAGTTAGATCTGACCCAGCCTTTGGAGTGAGGCTAAACAGTCTCTCCTCCCCAGAGGCTTTCTGTGCCACCAGAGCAGGGACAGTCCAGCTGCTCTTCCCCCAGGCTGGGTGCCCGCCTCCCAGTGAAGGTCTCGGTGACTACGTCAGGTGTGTTTATGGCATGATTTGGTTACTGTTCACCTCTTACATGGATTTGTCCCTGCACCTAGAACAAGCCTGACCTGTGACAGCTTTCTTTTTTTTTTTTTTTTTGAGATGGAGTCTCACTCTGTCCCCAGGCTGGAGTGCAGTGGCACAATGTCGTCTCACTGCAACCTCCAATTCCTGGGTTCAAGCTATTCTTCTGCCTCAGCCTCCCAAGTAGCTAGGATTACAGGCACTCGCCGCCACACCCAGCTAATTTTTGTATTTTTTTTTTTTTGGTAGAGACAGGATTTCACCATGTTGGCCAGGATGGTCTCAGTCTCCTGACTTCGTGATTCGACCGCCTTGGCCTCCCAAAGTGCTGGGATTACAGACGTGAGCCACCACACTTGGCCCCTGTGACAGCTTTCTGTGAGCACTTTCAGAAGTAGGAGATCCCCAGGTTCCAGCTTTCAACTTGGTGGCTTTCGGAATCACGTGAGCCAGGGAGTGAATCCCAGCCCTGCCGCTTACCAGCAGTGCCACCCTGAAGAAGTCACTTTCCCTTCTTTGTGCCTCAAGTTCCCCATCCATAAAATGGGCATATGAATGGTGTTCACTTCTGAGGTTTACTGTAGGGATCTAATGAGTTCTTTCTTTTTCTTTTCTTTTTTTTTTTTTTTTTTTTTTTGAGACAGAATCTTGCTCTGTCGCCCAGGCTGGAGTGCAGTGGCACAATCTTGGCTTGCTGCAATCTCTGCCTTCCAGGTTCAAGCGATTCTCCTGCCTCGGCCTCCCTAGTAGCTGGGATTACAGGTGCACGGCACCACACCCGGCTAAATTTTTGTATTTTTAGTAGAGACAGGGGTTTCACCATGTTGGCCAGGCTGGTCTCCAACTCCTGGACTCAAGTGATCCACCCCCCTTGGCCTCCCAAACTGTTGGGATTACAAGTGTGAGCCACCACGCCCAGCCCTTTTTAAAATTTATTTATTTTTATTTTTATTTTTTTTGAGACAGGGCCTCACTCTGTTGCCCAGGCTGCAGTGCAGTGGCTCAATCATGGCTCACTGCAGCCTCACCTTTCTGGGTTCAAGCAATCCTCCCATCTCAGACTCCTGAGTGGCTGGGACTACAGGTGCACACCACTATGCCTGGCTAATTTTTGTATTTTTTGTAGAGACGGGGTGTCACTATGTTGCCCAGGCTGGTCTCCAGCTCCTGGACTCAAGTGATCTGCCTGCCTCAGCCTCTCAAAGGGCTGGGATAACAGATGTAAGCCACTGCATCTGGCCTCCAATGAGTTTTTATGTGAAGAGAACGTGATTGTAGGTGCTTAATAAATGCTTGCTATTATAAACATCATATTTATTTTTGGTATGTGGTTTTGACCCTGAACCAACTTCTTACTCTCTTTTTCAGAAGTTAGAGGACTCCAACCAGGCCGGAACTCTCAAGGACATAAATGGGTCCAACCTGGCATGACATCCTCTAAATCTTTAGCTCCCGGCCCCTCAGGTGCCCCCTCCAGCTACCTCCTTCTTCCTTCTCCTCATTCCCCAAGCCATAGCTGGTTGGGCCAACCTCCAGACATTAGCCTCTTTGCAAACTCCTAATCATCCCTCCAAGCCTCACCTTCAATGCTCTCCTCCCCAAGAAGCTCCCTCCTCTACCTCTAGACCTTCTCCAGCCCTCTTCCCTCTTTCTGGCCCAGCCCTGACTCCTGGGAGTATCTGTGTGCAGCTTTGACTCCCCCAGCCTGAGTGTCCCTCAAGGGCTGAGACAAGGGCTGATGTTTCCCTAGAGTTTGTCATCTTCCAGCATAGGGTGGACACATGGGGGTCAGGCAAAAGGGAGTTTGATGACTCAATACTATTGGTGATTTTGCATCACTTGAAGGAGACCCTGCCTTAAATTCAGAACTTGACTTCTGCCCACGGCTAAAGTTAATTCATTCAACAACCCCCCATGAAGCAACGGAGCCAGGCCAGGCTCCCTCAGGCCTAGGCAAGAAAGGGTCGTGGAGTTGGGGTCGCCAGCACTAGTTTATGGATTTGAGGACCTACGACCAGAGTGAGTTAGGGATGGGAGGAGGCAGTGCTTGAGGCCCCTCTGAGCACCAAACCTGGACCTGAGGTTCAGTTCCCGCAGACCTAATTACCCTAATTTGCCACGTGCACTAATTACCTCCTGGGTGCCAGGTGGCTGGGCGGGGCTGCCCCAATTTCCGGAGGTAGGTCGGGCCCGATTATTTTTGGCTGTGGCGTCCTTGAAGGCTCCGCCATCAGCAGCGCTTGAAGGGCAGAAAGTGGGGCGCAGAAATTGAGGCCACATCAGGGGAGGCACTGCGGGAATTGGGGGTCGGCTGGCCTTGGAGCTCCCTGAACAGGGGGCCTTGGGCCCAAGGCCTGAGAGTCTTTGGCACCTAGCCAGAGGTGGCAAGATCTGGAGGGGCATGGCCAGGCACGATGGCTCACGCCTGTAATCCCAGCATTTTGGGAGGCTGAGGCGGGTGGATCACGAGGTCAGGAGTTCAACACCACCCTGGCCAATGTGGTGAAACCCTGTCTCTATTAAAAATATAAAAAATTAGCTGGGCATGGTGGCGCATTCCTGTAGTCCCAGCTACTCAGGAGGTTGAGGCAAGAGAATCGCTTGAACTTCGGAGGCAGAGGTTGCAGTGAGCCGAGATTGCGCTACTGTACTCCAGCCTGGGCGGCAGAGCGAGACTCTGTCTCAAAAAAAAAAAAAAAAAAAAATCTGGAGGGGCTGAGAATCAGCCAGCTCCATGGTGGATTGGTCTGAAGTCTTTTTGTTTTTTTTTGTTTTGAGACAGAGTCTCAGTCTGTCATCCAGGCTGGAGCGCAGTGGCACAATCTCGGCTCATTGCAATCTCGCCCTCTCAGGTTCAAGCAATTCTGCTGCCTCAGCCTCCTGAGTAGCTGGGACTACAGGCGCGTGCCGCCACGCCCAGCTAATTTTTTCATTTTTAGTAGAGATGGGGTTTCACCATGTTGGCCAGGCTGGTCTCGAACACCTAACTTCAGGTGATCCGCCTGCCTTGGCCTCCCAAATTGCTGAGATTATAGGCGTGAGACACCGCGCCCGGCCCAGGCTGTTTTTGATGTGATACCATGGCCGGGAAAGGGGCTGCCAGGGGGTGGGGGTGGGGGGGGTGGGGGTAGTCAGATGGGCCTGGTTTCATATCCCAAGTCCCACCAGCTTGCTGTGTGTTCCTGGGCTTATAACCTTTCATGAGCTCTTTGCACCTTTCCTGAGGGATGAAACAGGTATAATTTTAAAAGGGTGCTTTAGGCACTGGGGGTCGGAGCATGGGCAAAGGCCCTGAGGTGGAGAGAGGTGTCTAGAGTGGAGTACAAGTGGGAGAAAAGCTTATGGGATTGCTGACACCTAGGGGGTCACAGGAACTGAGCAGAGCCTCGTGGGTCTTGGTGAGTTGTGTGGGTTTCATTCTGAAGGCACTGGGGAGCCATGGGAGAGTTTGGAGCCAGAGAGAGAGGGAGTGGTCACATTGACACTGCAGGCCCTGGGCGGGGGTTTCAGCTCTTAGGAAAGAACGAGGTGTCTGTCCATGTGCAGAATGGTCGCAGACCCTACCATTCTCTGAGCCTCAGTTTCCCCACCCTGAGCAGAGTTCTGAGACTAGGGCAGCCCCAGAACACAGTGGGCCCTCTGCCGGGGAAGCCCCACTCTACCCGGGAGCTCCCAAATGCTGGCTGTGCAGTCTACACGGCCTCCTCCCTGCCTGTCCCCCCATCCCACGCTCCTTCTGTGGCCTTGAGGGAGCAGCTGTGGGAACAGAGAGCAGAAGCCCGTGGGGAAGGCAGCTCACAGGGGCTCTGGGGGCTGTGTTCCTGCTTGGTGACAGCCCACGCGGGGCTGCCGCGCGCCGAATGTTCTCACAGCAGCTGGGTGACTCACATGCTACAGCCTCTTCCCTGGGTCTGCCAGAGGGAAAGTATTCCTCGTCCCCAGGCACAGGCCGGGGTCTCTGGTTTGGCCACCTGTGCCCTGGCTATGCCCTCTAGGATCCCCCCCACCAACACACACCAAGGGACCCCTCTAACCGGCGGTGCTGCCCACCTCCTTGCTCCAGCATCTTCTGTGGCTCTCCTGGACACCTCAGAGAGAGGCTCAAGCTCCTCATTGCCCATTGGTCAAGCTGCTGAGCCCCACTTCAGAGCACTTGTACTTGGTCCCACGTATGGGCTGAAATGCCAGCTCTAAGGCCGTCTCCTCCAGGAAGCCTTCCAGCCCTCCCCACAACTCTGACAATCCTGACCCCCAGGATGCGTCTGTGTCTGGCCCTGCCTCCCTCCCAGACTGGGGGCTACCTGGAATCCAGGCCCAGGACCCAGGCCTCTCAAGGGCTCCAACGTTATCCAGTATAGGAGTGCACAGCAGGGGCTCTGGGGGAGGAAGGCAAGGTCCAAGTCTGGACCCCATGGGCCTAACATGTAACCAAATTATGTATGTATGTATGTATTTATTTATTTATTTTTTGAGACGGAGTCTCGCTCTGTCACCCAGGCTGGAGTGCAGTGGCGTGATCTCGGCTCACTGCAACCTCCATCTCACAGGTTCAAGCAATTCTCCTGCCTCAGCCTCCTGAGTAGATGGGACTACAGGCACGTGCCACCACGCCCGGCTAAATTTTTTTTGTATTTTTAGTAGAGGCAGGGTTTCACTGTGTTAGCCACAATGGTCTCAATTTCCTGACCTCGTGATCCACCCACCTCAGCCTCCCAAAGTGCTGGGATTACAGGCATGAGCCACCACGCGCGGCATTAATTTTTATTTTTTGCGACAAGGTCTAAATCTACCGCCCAGGCTGGAGTTCAGTGGTGCGATCTCAGCTCACTGCAGCCTCAGCCTCCTGGGCTCAAGCGATTCTCCTGCCTCAGCCTCCCGAGTCACTGGGATTAGAGGCATGAGCCACAAAGCCTGGCTAATTTTTTAATATTTTGTTGAGATGGGGTCTTCCTATGTTGTCCAAGCTGGTCTCTAACTCCTGGGCTCAAGGAATCCTCCTGCCTTAGCCTCCCACAGTGCGGAGATTACAGGCATGAGCCACTGCACCTAGCTAACCCGTTTCATAGAAGAGAAAACTGAGGCTCAGGGAGCTTGTCAGTTCCCCAAAGTAAAAGTCAGTAGAAGGCTGGAGGTGGTGGCTCATGCCTGTAATCCTGGCTCTTTGGGAGGTGGAGGCAGGCAGCTCACCTGAGGTCAGGAGTTCAAGACCAGCCTGGCCAACATGGTGAAACCCCGTCTCTACAAAAATACAAAAAAATGGGCCAGGCGCGGTGGCTCACACCTGTAATCCCAGCACTTTGGGAGGCCGAGGCGGGCGGATCATGAGGTCAGGAGATAGAGACCATCCTGGCTAACACGGTGAAACCCCGTCTCTACTAAAAATACAAAAAATTAGCCGGGTGTGGTGATGGGTGCTTGTAGTCCCAGCTACTCGGGAGGCTGAGGCAGGAGAATGATGTGAACCCAGGAGGTGAAGCTTGCAGTGAGCCGAGATTGCGCCACTGCACTCCAGCCTGGGCAACAGAGCTAGACTCCTTCTCAAAAAAAAAAAAAAGAAAAAAAAATAGCCAGGCACGGTAGCTCATGCCTGCAATCCCAGCACTTTGGGCGGCTGAGGTGGGTGAATCACCTGAGATCAGGAGTTCAAGATCAGCCTGACCAACATGGTGAAACCCTGTCTATACTAAAAATACAAAAATTAGCTGAGTGTGGTGGCACACGCCTGTAGTCCCAGCTACTCAGGAGGCTGAGGCAGGATAATCACTTGAACCCTTGAACCCAGGAGGCAGAGGTTGCAGTGAGCAAAGATCACACTATTGCACTCCAGCTCGGGTGACCGAGTGAGACTTCATCTCAAAAAAAAAAAAAAAAAAGGCCGGGCGTGGTGGCTCACGCCTGTAATCCCAGCACTTTGGGAGGCCGAGGCAGGTGGATCACAAGGTCAGGAGATTGAGACCATCCTTACTAACACGGTGAAACCCCGTTTCTACTAAAAATACAAAAAATTAGCTGAGCATGGTGGCGGGCGCCTGTAGTCCCAGCTACTCAGGAGGCTGAGGCAGGAGAATGGCGTGAACCTGGGAGGTGGAGCTTGCAGTGAGCCGAGATCATGCCACTGCACTCCAGCCTGGGCGACGGAGCAAGACTCTGTCTCAAAAAAAATAAATAAATAAAAAGTCACCAGGAGGCTGGAGGTGGTGGCTCATGCCTGTAATCCTAGCACCTTGGGAGGCCAAACCAGGCAGATCACCTGAGGTCAGGAATTCGAGACTGGCCTGGCCAACATGGCGAAAACCTGCCTCTACTAAAAACACAAAAAATTACCTGGGAGTGGTGGTGTGCACCTGTAACCCTAGCTACTCAGGAGGCTGAGGTGGGAGGATCGCTTGAACCCGGGAGTCAGAGGTTGCAGTGAGCCCAGATCACACCACTCCACTCCAACCTGGGCGACAGAGTGAGACTTTGTCTCAAAACAACAACAAAAAGTCAGCAGAGAGGAAAGGCTGGTCTTGGAACCCCCGTCTGAGAGGCCAAGTCTGCTCCTTGCAACCTTTGGAGCTTTGCTTACCCAGGGAGCAGGTTGAGGAGTTTGCTCATCCACCTGCAGGTAGATTTGGTGCAGCCTGGGCTCAGACTCAAGGGGTCCAACAGCCCTTCCTCCCTGAGCCTCTGTTTCCTCCTCTGTAAAGCAAGGATTATTCATCATTAACTCATGTTTATTAAGCACTTAAGGCATCCAGGTCTGTCAGGACACCCTGCCCTCAGGGACCTCATGTCTGATAGACAAGGGAAAGAGGAAATGACTTCTGACAGGATTTTACAAAAGAAAGAAAACCAGGCAAAGCACCAGGCCAAAACTGCAGTGGTTGCTGAAGGCTACTTTGTGGAGGTGGTGATTCAGGGCAATAGCACGCCCAAAGGCCCTGAGGCGGGGATGTGTTCAGCCTCCTGGGACAGCATTGAGGAGGCAGCTGTGACTGAAGCAAAGTGAGTTGGGGAGAGTTGGGGGGCACCATATAGGCAGGGAGGGCTACAGGCTGGGCATCAGGGACCTGTGGGTCCCCAGCAAGGAATGCAGACTTTATACTTAGAGCACTGGGGAGCCACGTGAGGCTTTTGAGCAGGAGAGGGCATGATCTGCTTTTTTTTTTTTTTAGACAAGGTCTCACGCTTTCACCCAGGCTGAAGTGCAGTGGCGTGATCATGGCTCACTCACTGCAGCTTCGACCTCCTGGTCTCAGGTGATCCTCCCACCTCAGCCTCCCAGGTAGCTGGGACTACAGGTGTGCGCCACTATGCCCGGTTGTGATCTTCTTTTGTGTTTAAATGTTTGCAGCCAGGCGCAGTGGCTCATGTCTGTAATCCCAGCACTTTGGGAGGCTGAGGTAGGAGGATCACTTGAGTCCAGGAGTTCGAGACCAGCCTGGCCAACGTGGTGAAACCCTATCTCTACTAAAAATACAAAAATTAGCCAGGTGTGATGGTGCATGCCTGTGGTCCCAGCTATTCGGGAGGCTGAGGCAGGAAAATCGCTTGAACCTGGGAGGTGGAGGTTGCAGTGAGCCGAGATCCTATCATTGCACAGCAGCCTGGGAAACAGCAAGACTCTGTCTCAAAAAAAAAAAAAGATTTGCAGCCAGGCACAGTGGCTCACACCTGTAATCCCAGGGCCTGAGGGAGGAAACTCGTCTTCATAAGCCCTTTCCCATCTTCCTCTGTCTCTCATGAGGTCCCGGATGCCGGCCTCCGGGTCTTATCGCTGAAATCTCAGGCCTCCAACAGCAGGGAAACATCTGCTTTCCGGAGTGCAAGGATCTTCCAGCCCGGAGGGAGGTCACAGGGAAGGAGGATCGCTGAAACAAAGAGAAAGTGTCACACGTTGGGTGCTGACTGCATCAACAGGGGAGACACTGGCCGGGTGCAGTGGCTCACTCCTCTAATCCCAGCACTTTGGGAGGCTGAGGTGGGTGGATCATTTGAGGTCAGGAGTTCGAGACAAGCCTGGGCAACATGATGAAACCTTATCTCTACTAAAAATACAAAAAAAAATTAGCTGGGCGTTGTGGCACACACTTGTAATCCCAGCTACTCAGGAGGCTGAGTCAAGAGAATCGCTTGAACCTGGGAGGCGGAGGTTTCAGTGAGTCAAGATCACGCCACTTCACTCCAGCCTGGGTGACAGAGTGAGACTCCACCTCAGAAAAATAAAAACACACAAACAAAAATTAGCCGGGCATGGTGGCACACATCTGTAGTCCAAACTACTGGGGAGGCTGAAACAGGACAATTGCTTGAGCCCAGGAGGTCAAGGCTGCAGTGAGCTCAACTTGCACTGCTGCACTCTAGCATGGGGGGCAGAGCAAGACCTGTCTTGAAAAACAATAAAGAAAAAAAAGAAAAACAACAAAGAAACAAATCCCAAAGTTAATGGGGACCAGCATCTGGGGAAGGGTGTCAGTACCCCCACATCTTGGGGTCCCCCCTAACACCTTGGCATCCCTCAGGCTTTGGCATCTATCCTGGGACCCAGGAGGGATGTAGCTGCTGGTGGCTGGGCCGAGCCCTTGGGGGTAACCCCACTGTTCTGGGGGGTACCATTCAGGGAGGTCATGACCAGTAGCTGAGGGGTTCCTGCAGGGCCCATCCAGGTGGTAGGTGCTCAGGAGTTGGCTGTTAACAGGTCAGGAGAGTGAGAAACAGAAAGAAACATAGACATACAGACTTGGAGAGCAGCTGCTTGGGGGCTGGCCTCTCGCTTCTAGACGAGACCCTCTCCTGGGGGGCCACTCAGAGTCCATCTGGGACACCACAGCCAAGCCCACATGCAAAACAGACATTGTGTAGCTGGCCAGTGACCTCCAAGTCACATCTGCCAGAGCCCTCCACCTTGCAGCAGTCACAGGGCCCAGGGTGGGTGTTGAGCAGCATCTGGACCTGGCTCGAGGGCAGGTGTCTGGAGTCCTGTGGGAGGAGGGGCTGGCCCTTGAAAAGGCACCTGGGGAGACCAGATTGGATACAGAGATGCAAAGCACAGGCGCACTAGGGCCACTACCAGTGTGATGGTCTACACTGGGCTCTTCGAAGGGTAGGCAGGGTGCTTAGAGAGTGTTGGGGCTCAAGCTACACCTTTCCACCTCCTCACATGTTCATGCACCCACTCAATGCCTATCCATCCATCCACCCACCCATCCACCCATCCACTCATTCGCTCATCCATCCATCCATCCACCCACCCACCCATCTGCCTATCCATCCATCCATCCATCCATCCATCCATCCACCCACCCATCCATCCATACATACACCCATCCATCTTCCCATCCATCCAACCATCTATCCATCCACTCATTCTTCCATTCATCCATCCATCCATCCACCCACCCATCCATCCATCCATACACCTATTCATCTGCCCATCCATCCGCTCATCCATCCATCCATCCATCCATCCATCCATCCATTTCCCATCCATCCAACCATCCATCCATCCACCCATTTACCCATCCATCCACACATCCACCCACCCATCCATCCATTCACCTATCCATCTTCCCATCCATCCAACCATCCATCCACCCACCCATCCACCCATCCACCCATCCATCCATCCACCCACCCACCCATCCATCCATCCATACACCTATCCATCTGCCCATCCATCCACCCATCCACCCACCCATCCAGCCATCCATACACCCATCCATTTTCCCAACCATCCAACCATCCATCCACCCATCCACCCATCCATCCATCCACCCACCCATACATACATACATACACCCATCCATCTCCCCAATCATCCAACCATCTATCCATCCATCCATTCATCCATCCATCATCCATCCATCCATCCACCCACCCATCCATCCATCCATCCACCTATCCATCTGCCCATCCATCCACCCACCCATGCATCCATCCATATACCATCTGTCATCCCATCCATCCATCCACCCCTTCACCCACCCATCCATCCATCCATCCACCCACCCATCCTTCCATCCCTACACCTCTCCATCTGCCCATCCATCCACCCATTCACCCACCCATCCATCCATCCACCCACCCATCCTTCCATCCATACACCTATCCATCTGCCCATCCATCCACCCACACATCCACCCACCCATCCATCTATCCATACACCCATCCATCTTCCCATCCATCCACCCATCCACCCATCCATCCATCTATCCATCCATCCATTCACCCAGCCATCTTCCCATCCATCCAACTATCCATTCATTCATTTACTATCCATTTATCCATCGATACACCCATCCATCCAACCATCCAACCATGTGTACATTCATCTTCCCATATATTCATCCATTCATTGATCCATTATTTATCCATCCATCTGCCCATCCATCCACCCAGTCACCCATCCAGTCATTTATCCTCCATCCCCCCTCCATCCCCATCCATCCCACCATTCACCAATCCCCCATTCCTATCCCATCCATCCATCCTTCCATCCATCCACCCTCATATGCAGGCATCATCCACTATCCACCCAACTCTACTTCCACTTCTCATACTTCTACTCATTCTTCAAGCCCCAATTCCATGTGCCTTCCTCTTTGCAGCCCTTGGTGTGGCCCAGACCCTCCCTGTCCCTTCCTCTCACCCAGGCCCGACCCCATGGAGCTAAGAGTGAATGCACCTGGCTCAGCTTTCAGAATGGAGGCTGCTCGAGAGCAAGGCCTGGGGCTGAGGCTTCTTGGGGGCCCAGCAGCACCAGTGTGGGGGGCGCTGAGAAGACCAGCAATTTCTGTCTGTGGGCCATTGAGGCATCAGGCCTCCAGGTCAGGGGGGATACCACCCAACCAACAATAATAAAGCCCCTATGATTTAAGCCCAATAAAAACGCCCAGGGAAGGAATTAAGGGTTGGCCTGAGACCACTCCATGGGCAGTAAGAGCTCTGGGGACAGAGATATCTGGATTTGTGCTCCACTTTGTCACATATGCACTGTGTGACACTGAACAGGTCACTTTACCTCTCTGAGCCTCAGTTTTCCCATTTGGAAATCAATCTGTCTCATGTTAATTGCACATTTACAAGGAGTTGAGGCCCACATCAGGCCTCATCATTTGGGATGTGTCAACTCCACTCCAGGGGAGAGGCCAGGAGGAGCTGGGGCGAGGAGAACAGGAAGGAAGGTTGAGAAGGTGGATGGGGCCAGGCGCGGTGGCTTATGCCTATAATCCCAACACTTTTGGAGGCTGAGGCAGAAGGATCACTTGGGGCCAGGAGCTTGAGACCAGCCTGGGCAACATAGCGAGACCCCATATCTACAAAATATAAAAAGATTAGCTGGGCATGATAGTGTACACCAGTGGTCCCAGCTACTCGGGAGATTGAAGTGGGAGGATGGCTTGAGCCTGGGAGGTTGAGGCTTCAGTGAGCCGTGATGGCGCCACTGTATTCCAGTCTGGATGACAGAGTGAGACCCTATTTCAAAAAAAAAAAAAGGTGGATGGCACTGGTGGGGGGATGGGAGGAGTGTGGGACATAGATGTATGTTTCCTAATGGATTCAGAGTTCCGTATTTTCTTTTTCTTTTCTTTTCTTTCGTTTTTTTTTTTTTTTGAGATGGAGTCTCACTCTGTCACCCAGGCTGGAGTGCAATGGGATGACCTCGGCTCACTGCAACCTCCGCCTCCCAGGTTCAAGCAATGCTCCTGCCTCAGCCTCCCGAGTAGCTGGGATTACAGGCATGTGCCATCACACCCAGCTAATTTTTTTTTTTTTGAGACAGAGTCTTGCTCTGTTGCACAGCTGGAGTGCAGTGGCGCGATCTCGGCTCACTGCAACTTCTGCTTCCTGGGTTCAAGCATTTCTCCTGCCTCAGCCTCCCCAGTAGCTGGGATTACGGGCGCTCACCACTATGCCCAGCTGTTTTTTTTTTTTTTTTTTGTATTTTTAGTAGAGACAGGGTTTCACCATGTTGGTCAGGCTGGTCTTGAACTCCTGACCTCGTGATCTGCCCACCTCGGCCTTCCAAAGTGCTGGGATTACAGGCGTGAGCCACCACACCCAGCCAATTTTTGTATTTTTTAGTAGAAACGGGGTTTCACTATGTTGGCCAGGCTTATCTCGAACTCCTGACCTCAAATGATCTGTCCACCTCAGTCTTCTAAAGTGCTGGGATTGCAGGTGTGAGCCACTGTGCCGGCATCTTTTCTGATTCTCCAAATAATGTGTGCTCATTGTAAAAACAGTTTTGGAAAGCACAGATAACGTGTAATGTAAATAATCTAAATAGGTCCCTTGTCATAGCATTTAATTTCTTTTATGAATTTTTAATACCTATTTACTTTATGCCTGGTGCTTATTGGTAAATTTTAAAATGCTGGCTCAGGAAACAAACTAAGTAAACAAATTCAGATGCTATCCCTGCCCTTGGCCCTAGCTGACACGGACCAGGTGCTCTGTAAATATCTGTTGAGTGAACGAAATTTTAAAAATAAAATCAATGCCCAGAAATAACTGTTACTAAC
The DNA here is from genome assembly GCF_006542625.1 of Nomascus leucogenys. NCBI lineage: Eukaryota > Metazoa > Chordata > Mammalia > Primates > Hylobatidae > Nomascus > Nomascus leucogenys. The sequence goes on along the minus strand of NC_044390.1, from coordinate 52,193,543 downwards.
ACGATGGTCTATTTCCATCTAGATTTTTTTCTCTCTTTCTTTTTTTTCTTAGCCCAAATGGAATTATACTATACACATGATTTGTCAGTCAAGGCCAAATTCCAGTGTACATTCTTGAGTTTAGAGACTTCAGCATCACCCACCTTGAAGCTTTTCTACGGTTTGTTAAACAGATCTCCTATGGTTGGACATCTAGGTCACTCTCTGGGGACAGCCTAACAAATAGAATAACACATTTTCTTTTTTTTTTTTTTTTTTTTTTTTTTTCTGAGACAGAGTCTCACTCTGTCGCCCAGGCTGGAGTACAGTAACGTAATCTTGGCTCACTGCAACCTCCACCTCTGGGTTCAAGTGATTCTCCTGCCTCAGCCTCCCAAGTAGCTGGGACTACAGGCACCCACCACCACGGCCAGCTAAGTTTTGTGTTTTTAGTAGAGACGGGGTTTTACCATGTTGGCCAGGCTGTTCTCAAATTCCTGACCTCAAGTGATCACCGGTCTCGGCCTCCCAAAGTGTTGAGTTTACAGGCATGAGCCACTGAGCCCGGCCAAACACACGTTTTCAATTCTTCTCCTTCTCCTTTTCCTTTTTTTTTTTTTTTTTTTTTGAGACAGGGGTCTCAGTATGTTGCCCGTCTGGAGTGCAGTGGCTATTCACAGGTGTGATCCCACTGCTGATCAGCACAAGAGTTTTACCTGCCCAGTTTCCAACCTGGGCCTGTTCACCTCTCCTTAGGCAACCTGGTGTTGGTCTCCCGCTCCCCGGGAGGTCACCATATTGACACCAAACTTACTGTAGTCACCCGACTGGCATAGTGCACTACAGCCCAGAACTCCTGGATTCAAGTGATTCTTCCACCTCAGTCTCCTGAGTAGTTGGGACTACAGGCATTCGTCAGTGAACCCAGCTTTTCAGCATTTTTGATGAATACTTAAGACCATGCCACCTTCCATACAGGGGACCTTACTTGGCTCCCAGCAGTGATGGGTGAGTGTGTCCATTTCTCTGAATGTCTGACATTTGCAAATAAATGTTAGAGATATTTGCTTTGCAAGATGTAGATTAAAATCAGAAGCCATAAACCAGGCATGGCGCCTTGTACCTATAATCCCAGCACTTTGGGAGGCCCATGATGGAGGATCGCTTGAGTCCACGAGTTCAAGACCAGCCTGGACAACACGGCAAGATTCTGTCTCTACCAAAAAAAGTTTTTGTTTTGGCCGGGCGCGGTGGCTCACGCCTGTAATCCCAGCACTTTGGGAGGCCGAGGTGGGCAGATCACGAGGTCAGGAGATCGAGACCATCCTGGCTAACACAGTGAAACCCCGTCTCTACTAAAAATACAAAAAATTAGCCGGGCGAGATGGCGGGCGCCTGTAGTCCCAGCTACTCGGGAGGCTGAGGCAGGAGAATGGCGTGAACCCCGGGGGGCGGAGCCTGCAGTGAGCCGAGATCACACCACTGCACTCCAGCCTGGGCGACAGCGAAACTGTCTCAAACAAAAAAAAAAAAAAAAAAAAAGGTTTTTGTTTTGTTTTTTGTTTTTTTGAGACAGAGTCTCGCCCTGTCGTCTAGGCTGGAGTGCAATGGCACGATCTTGGTTCACTGCAACCTCCGTCTCCCAGGTTCAAGCAATTCTCTCACCTCTGCCTTATGAGTAGCTGGGACTACAGGCACGCATGACCATGTCCGACTAATTTTCGTATTTTTAGTAGAGACGGGGTTTCACCATGTTGGCCAGGCTGGTCTTGAACTCCCAACCTCAGGTGATTCGCCCACCTCCTTGGCCTCCCAAAGTGCTGGGATTGATTACACACGTTTCCAAACAGTGGATCCCACAAGAAAAGAAGGTGTCATCGTAGGTGACAGAATGGAGGTCCCTGTCTGAGGGAGGGACCGCTGAGCCTCAAGTGAGTAGGCTACAAGGCTGGCAGGGAGGTCACCCCATCCTATGGCCTAAGATTGTCCCCAAACATAAAGCTTGAACCCTGAGGCCACTTGGTTGGTTTCCTTGGTCCTTGGCCAGCATTTAAACTCTCCCTTTTTTTATTTTCTTGAGACAGTTTCTCACTCTGTCACCCAGGCTAGAGGGCAGGGCACAATCTTGGCTCACTGCAACCTCCACCTGTTGGGTTCAAGTGATTCTCCTGTCTCAGCCTCCGCGAGTAGCTGGAGCTAGACATGCACCACCATGCCCCACTAATTTTTGTATTTTTAGTAGTAACAGGGTTTCACCATGTTGATCAGGCTGGTCTCAAACTCCTGACCTCAAGTGATCCACCTGCCTCGGCCTCTCAAAGTGCTGAGATTACAAGGGTGAGCCACCGTGCCCGGCCTACACTCTCTTGACAAAGGTTTTTATAAATCCCAGTTTGGCTGGGTGACGTGGCTCATGCTTGTAATCCCAGTACTTTGGGAGGCTGTGGCCAGGGGATCACTTGAGTCCAGGAGATTGAGACCAGTCTGGCGCAACATGGCAAAACCCATCTCTACAAAAAATAAAATAAAATTAGCCAGGCATGGTGGTGCATGCCTGTGGTCCCAGCTTCTTGGGAGGCTGATGTGGGAGGATCGCTTGAGCCCAGGAATTAGAGGCTGCAGTGAGCCATGATTGTGCCACTGTACTCCAGCCTGGGTGACACAGTGAGACCCTGTCTCGAAAAATAAATAAATAAATAAATAAATAAATAAATAAATAAATAAATAAAAGACTGTCTGAGCCAGGTGCCAAGGCTCACGCCTGTAATCCCAGCACTTTGGGAGGCTGAGGCAGGCGGATTGCTTGAGCCTGGCAGTTTGAGACCAGACTGGCCATCATAGTGAAATCCCATCTCTACTAAAAATAAAAAATTAGTTGGGTGTCGTGGTGCACACCGATAGTCCCAGCTACTTGGGAGACTAAGGTGGGAGAATCACTTGAGCCTGAGATCAAGGCTGCAGTGAGCCATGATCGCACCTCTGCACTCCAGCCTGTGTGACAGAGTGAGGCTCTGTCTCAAAACACCACCAACAATAAGAAAACCCCTGACTGTCTGGGCGCGGTGGCTCATGCCTGTAATCCCAGCACTTTGTGAGGCCGAGGTGGATGGATCCCGAGGTCAGGGGTTCGAGACCAGCCTGGCCAACATGGTGAAACCCCATCACTACTAAAGATACAAAAAATTAGCTGCGCGTGGTGGCGCACACCTGTAATCCCAGCTACGCAGGAGGCTGAGGCAGGAGAATCGCTTGAACCCGGGAGGTGGAGGTTGCAGTGAGCTGAGATCGCACCATTGCACTCTAGTCTGGGCGACAGAGCAAGACTCCGTCTCAAAAAAAAAAAAGAAAAAAGAAAAAAGAAAAGAAAATCCATGAGCACTCAGACCTGCAGCCAGGGAAGGCAAGGCAGAGATGGGACCCCACCCTTCAGCCTGTGTCTTACATTTTTAGGGGGCTAATTTAATTTAGAATGTCCAGCAGGGAAGTGTGTCTAGCTGTCCGGTGAGGGGACCCTGAAGCTATCTTCCCACCTCAGCCCCCCAAACAACTGGGATTACAGGCATGAGTCACTGTACCTGGCCTGAAGGTCCCTTTTACAGATAAGAAAACTGAGGTTCAGGGCCAGCTTCTGCCCCTGCCCAACCTGCTGGCTTCTTCTTCAGCCAGCCCTCTCCAACTACTGCCTATTTCTTTCTTTCTTTTTTTCTTTGAGACAGAGTCTCGCTCTGTCGACAAGGCTGGAGTGCAATGGCATGATCTCAGCTCACTGCAACCTCTGCCTCCCAGGTTCAAGCGATTCTCCTGCCTCAGCCTCCTGAGTAGCTGGGATTACAAGCGTGCACCACCACACCCGGATAATTTTTTTTTTTTTTTTTTGAGACGGAGTCTCGCTCTGTCTCCCAGCCTGGAGTGCAGTGGCGCAATCTCGACTCACTGCAAGCTCCGCCTCCCGGGTTCATGCCATTCTCCCGCCTCAGCCTCCCGAGTAGCTGGGACTACAGGCGCCCGCCACCACACCAGGCTAATTTTGTTTTTGTATTTTTAGTAGAGACAGGGTTTCACCATGTTAGCCAGGATGGTCTCGATCTCCTGACCTCGTGATCCGCCCGCTTCGGCCTCCCAAAGTGCTGGGATTACAGGCCTGAGCCACAGCGCCCGGCTTTTTTTTTGAGACACAGTCTCACTGTTGCCCAGGCTGGAGTGCAGTGGCACCATCTCAGCTCACTGCAACCTCTGCCTCCTGAGTTCAAGCGATTCTCCTGCCTTGGCCTCCCTAGTAGGTGGGATTACAGGCGTGCACAACCACGCCCTGTTAATGTTTGTATTTTTAATAGAGACGGGATTTCATCATGTTGGCCAGGCTGGTCTCGAACTCCTGACCTCAGGTGATCCACCCGCCTCAGCCTCCCAAAGTGTTGGGATTACAAGTGTGAGCCATCAAGGCCAGCCACTACTGCCTATTTCTGCATCTCCTGTTCCAGACAAACGGAAGAAACAAGGCCATTTATTGAGCGCCGGTGGTATGCTGAGCACTCAACCTGCATTCTCAAAGATCGTCGATCCAACAGCCTGCTAGGAGTGGACCAACCGAGTCACAGAGGGGGCTCGACCCCCACTCACTGTAGAGAGGGGAAAGCTGAGGTTCAGAGAGGTGAAACGATACTCCCGGGGTCACACGGCAAGGACATGTAGGGGCAGGTTTTGGGACGAGGCTATTCCTGCATCCACGGTATAGAAAGGGAAGGCAAGGCGCAAAGGTCAGCCAGGGCTGGAGACCAGACGGCGGCCCATAGGGAGGAGTGGACTTGGGTCCGGGATGCTCCTGATGGAGCGGGGCTATCCTTATTGGGTGGGCGGTGCCGGACCGGGCTGCCCCTATCAGGTGGAAGCGGGGCGAAGTGCACCTGTGCAGAGGGCTTGGGGGCGTGGCTAGAGGCTGAGATGCGCCGGATGGACTGGAGCTGGGGCTGGGGACGGGGCTAGGGCTGGGCGGAGCGCGCGGCTCAGCACTGCCCCGGAAGAGCTTTCTTGTTACACGCAGTTGAGGCTAAGCTACCAGCAGGATGAAAGGGTCCTGCTGTGGGTGATCGTGCACAAATAAGGCTGCGAGGTCACGTTGTCCATGCACTGAGAGAAACGAGAGGACCCCTGGCCCAAGCTCCTAGTCTAGCAAATGGAGCCGCCATTCTTGACTCCTGTCTGTGCCTGTCTGCGCCTCAGCAAGCCTCAGTCTCCATATCTGTTGAATGGGCATGCCATCCCCAAGATGGAAGGGACCTTTTGTGCACCAGAGCTGGTCCCTTCCCTGTGCCCCCACAGCCTCAGAATAAAGCCAAACACCTCACCTGTCCACCCTCAACTCCCTCCACCATCCCCCTTATTCACTGTACTCCAGCCACAGGCTTCCCAGTTGGTCTTTGCACAGTGCGACAACATTACCGCCCCAGAGCCTTTGCACATGCTGTCTGAGCCGCCTACTCTCTGTTCTTCCCTATGACTAACTACTCCTTTAGGAGTCGACTAAATGCTACCATCCTGGCCAAAATAGCCTCCCCTCTCTGCAGTTTCAAATCCATGGAGGGACTGGATTTTGGCCTAACTGGATACTACTACAAAAAATATACATATATATGCCCGGTGCAGTGGCTCACGCCTGTAATCCCAGCACTTTGGGAGGCCGAAGCAGGCGAATCACCTGAGGTCAGGAGTTCGAGACCCGCCTGGGCAACATGGCAAAACCCCATCTCTACTAAAAATACAAATAAATTAGTCGGATATGGTGGCACATGCCTGTAATCCCAGCTACTTGGGAGGCTGAGGCAGGGGAATCTCTTGAACTGGGGAGGCGGAGGTTGCAATGAGTCAAGATCACGCCACTGCACTCCCTGGGGGATAGAGCGAGACTCTGTCTCCAAAAAAATAAAATAATAATAATTCCAAATGGACCTGAGATGTGAATATGCACCCTGCAAACATTAGAAGAGGCTATGTGCGGCCAGGTGCAGTGGTGCATGCCTGTAATCCTAGCACTTTGGGAGACTGAGGCAGGTGGATCACCTCGGGTCAGGAGTTCGAGACCACGAACATGGTGAAACATTATCTCTACTAAAAATACAAAAACTTAGCTGGTCATGATGGCAGGTGCCAGTAATCCCAGCTACTCCAGAGGCTGACCCAGAAGAATTGCTTGAACCCGGGAGGCAGAGGTTGCAGTGAGCCGAGGTCGTGCCACTGTACCCCAGCCTGGGCAATAAGAGCAAAACTCCGTCTCAAAAAAGAATAATAATAGTAAGAGGGTATGTGTGCATTTCTCTAAGGTCTGGGAAGGGAAAGAGCTTTCACAATGATCAATCAGAGCCCAAGAGCAACTATGGGAAGGACATGTGTATTCATACATGTATGTGTGTGTGTAAGAGTAAAATAGGCCGGGCGTGGTGGCTCACACCTGTAATCCCAGCACTTTGGGAGGCCGAGGCAGGCAGATCACTTGAGGTCAGGAGTTCGAGACCAGCCTGGCCAACATGGTAAACCCTGTCTCTACTAAAAATACAAAAATTAGCCAGGCATGATGGCACTCAGGAGGCTGAGGCAGGAGAATCACTTGAACCCAGGAGGTGGAGGTTGCAGTGAGCCGAGATCACGCTATCGCACTCCAGCCTGGGGATCACAGCGAGACTCTGTCTAAAAAAAAAAAAAAAAAAAAAGAGTAAAATAAAACCTTTGGCCAGGCACAGTGACTCATGCCTGAAATCCCAAAGCCTTTGAAGGCTGAGGCAGGAGGATCACTTGAGGCCAGGAGTTCGAGACGAACCTGGGCAATATAGCAAGACTCTGTCTCTACAAAAAATAAAAAATTAACTGGGCACAGTGGCACGTGCCTGTAGTCCCAGCTATGCATGAAGCTGAGGTGGGAGGATCACTTGGCCCAGGAGTTTGAGGTTACAGTGAGCTGTGATTGTGCCACTGCAACTGCACTCCAGCCTGGGAGACAGAGTGAGAACCTGTCTCAAAATAATAATAATAGGCCAGGCCTGGTGGCTCACGACTATAATCCCAGAACTTTGGGAGGCTGAGGTGGGCGGATCATGAGGTCAGGAGTTCAAGACCAGCCTGGCCAACATGGTGAAACCCAGTCTTTACTGAAAATACAAAAATTAGCCAGGCATGGTGGCGGGTGCCTGTAATCCCAGCTACTGGGGAGGCTGAGGCAGGAGAATCGTTTGAACGCGGGAGGCAGAGGTTGTAGTGAGACGAGATCATGCCATTGCACTTAGCCTGGGTGATAAGAGCAAGACTCCGTCTCAAAAAACAAAAAACAACACCAAAACAACAAACAATAATAATAATAATAATAATAATAATAATAATAGTGCATTGAACAATGATCATGAGTTTTGAAAAATGAAAAACAAAACAAAACAAAACAATGAGCTGGGGCCACGTGCCATGGCTCATACCTATAATCCCAGCACTTTGGGTGGTTGTGATCGTGATACAGGAGATAGAAATTATTTTGGCAGACTGTGAGGGTAAAAGAGTCCTGGGAATTTCCCTTTTAACAAAAAGCAGCCCCCAAATCATTTCTTTTTTTAATTTTTGTTTTTTGAGACGGAGTTTCGTTCTTGTCACCCAGGCTGCAGTGCAGTGGCGCGATCTTGGCTCACTGCAACCTCTGCCTCCCAGGTTCAAGCAATTCTGTCTCAGCCTCCCGAGTAGCTGGGATTACAGGCGTGTGCCACCACGCTCGGCTAATTTTTGTATTTTTAGTAGAGACGGGGTTTCACCATGTTAGCCAGGCTAGTCTCAAACTACTGACTTCAGACGATCCACCCACCTCGGCCTCCCAAAGTGCTGGGATTACAGGCGTGAGCCACCGTGCCCGGCCTTCTTTTTTGAGATGGAGTCTCACTCTGTCGCCCAGGCTGGAGTGGAGTGGTGCAATCTCGCCTCACTGATACCTCCGCCTCCCGGGTTCACGCTACTGTCCTGCCTCAGCCTCCCAAGTAGCTGGGATTACAGGCATGTGCCACCATGCCCAGCTAATTTTGGTATTTTTAGTAGAGATGGGATTTCACTATGTTGGCCAGGCTGGTCTTGAACTCCTGACCTTGTGATTCACCCACCTCGGCCTCCCAAAGTGTTGGGATTACAGGCGTGAGCCACTGTGCCCAGCCCCAACTCATTTATTTCTTCTTTCTTTCTTTCTTCCTTCCTTTCTTTCTTTCTTTCTTTCTTTCTTTCTTTCTTTCTTTCTTCTTTCTTTCTTTCTTTCTTTCTTTCTTTCTTTCTTTTTAGACAGTGTTTCGCTCTTTTTGCCCAGGCTGGATTGCAATGGCGCGATCTTGGCTCACTGCAACCTCCGCCTCCCAGCTTCAAGCGATTCTCCTGCCTCAGCCTCCCAAGTAGCCGGGATTACAGGTGCCTGCCACCACACCCCGCTAATTTTTTGTATTTTTAGCAGAGACCGGGTTTCACCATGTTGGCCAGGATGGTCTCGATCTCTTGACCTTGTGATCTGCCCGCTTTGGCCTCCCAAAGTGCTGAGATTACAGGAGTGAGCCACAGCACCCGGCCAACTCATTTCCTTTCTAACAAAGAACAGCCTGAAAAATCGAGCTACAGACATGGATAAGCAAGCTGGAAGCTTCCAGGGGTGAATACCAGCAGCTGTGTCAATGGAAAACGGCCACCTGAAGGCCAGGCATGTTCAACATGGGGGCTCCAGCTTCCCTCTTTTTGGTCACTATGTGTACAGTAAAGAAACAGGTTTTAGTTTGGCTGGGCACGGTGGCTCATGCCTGAAGAGGCAGGTGGATCACCTGAGGTCAGGAGTTCGAGACCAGCCTGGCCAACATGGCGAAACCCTGTTTCTACTAAAAATACAAAAATTAGCCGGGCATGGTGGTGGGCGCCTGTAATCTCAGCTACTCAGGAAGCTGAGGCAGGAGAATTGCTGGAACCCAGGAGGTAGAGGTTGCAGTAAGCCGAGATCGAGCCACTGCACTCCAACCTGGGCGACAAAGCAAGGCTCTGTCTCAAAAAAAAAATGAACAGGCAACATGGCGCCAGCCAGCTAGAGAACTCTTCTGCATAATAAAAGATTAAGAAGCCGGGCGCAGTGGTTCACACCTGTAATCACAGCACTTTGGGAGGATGAGGCAGCAGATCACGAGGTCAGAGTTTCAGACCAGCCTGGCCAAGAGACCAGCCTGGCCAACATAGTGAAACCCCATCTCTACTAAAAAAATTAGCCGAGCGTGGTTGCAGGCACCTGTAATCCCAGCTTCTCAGGAGGTTGAGGCAGGAGAATTGCTTGAACCCGGGAGGCAGAGGTTGCAGTGAGCTAAGATCGCACCATTGCACTCCACCTGGGAGACTCAAAAAAAAAAAAGAAAAAAGAAAAAAGAGATTAGGGTGGGAAGGCCAGCTTTTCACACCCTATGCAAATTACACACCTAGCCGTAACCAGGTTTTTGCACCCTATGCAAATGAAACACCTGGTCCAAGCAATCTTTTGTGCCCTATGGAAATCAGACACCACCTCCTTAAGCTCATCCATAAAACTCACTTTTTTTACTGAGGAAGTGGAAACCCGTTCAAGATCCCTCTCTCTGCAGCAGAGAGAACGCTTCTCTTTCTTTCGCCAATTAAACTTCCACTCTGAACCTCACTCTTTGTATGTCTGAGTCCTAGTTTCCGGGGCCTATGAGACAACAAATCTCGGGTGTTTACCCCAGACAACAACACTACTCCAGTGGGAGGAACACTTGAAGCCAGGAGTTTGAGGCTGGCCTGGGCAACTTAGTGAGACGCCATCTCTATAAAACAAACAAACAATAAGCAGGAGCCAGGCACGGTGGCTCACGCCTGTAATCCCAGCACTTTGGGAGGCTGTGGCGGGCAGATCACCTGAGGTCAGGAGTTCGAGATCAGCCTGGCCAATATGGTGAAACCCTGTCTCTGCTAAAAATACAAAAATTTGCCAGGCATGGTGGTAGGTGCCTGTAGTCCCAGTTACTTGGGAGCCTGAGGCAGGAGAATCGCTTGAACCCAGGAGGTGGAGGTTGCAGTGAGCTGAGATCGCACCACTGCACTATAGCCTGGGTGACAGGGCGAGACTCCAACTCAAAAAAATTAAATAAAAAAAAGCTGGGCGCGGTGGCTCATGCCTGTAATCCCAGCATTTTGAGAGGCTGAGGTGGGTGGATCACCTGAGGTCAGGAGTTCGAGACCAGCCTGGCCAACATGGTGAAACTCCATTTCTACTAAAAATACAAAAATTAGCTGGGAGTGGTGGCACATGCCTGTAATCCCAGCTACTAGGGAGAGTGAGACAGGAGAATCACTTGAAAGACAGGAGAATCACTTGAACCCTGGAGGCAGAGGTTGCAGTGAGCCAAGATTATTCCACTGCACTCCAGTCAGCGTGGGTGACAGAGAGAGACTCTGCCTCAAAAAACAAACAAACAAAACAGTCAGCGGGGACAGGCTCCAGGGAGAGACGTTCTGCTGCCTGGGTTGGGAGGGCCGTGAGAAGTTGGCTGAAGGAGGAGCCTAGGGAGACTGCTAGATTTTCTGGGTGCTTGATGGACTCTCTCTCTGATTTGGGGAGGCTTAGGGAGCACTGGGCAGCTCTGAGAGTGGCCTGGGAGCCTGGCCGTGTCCCCTGCAATCCTGATGCTTTGGGGTAGGCAGGGGTTTGCCCCACCAGGCCAGAGGGCAGAGCAGTTCTTCCGGAACATCTCCCAGTGCACAAAGGCTCTGGATGTGGGTATGACTGTGAACTTCCCTTCGGCAAATACCTCCCCCACGGAAATGCACACGCAGCTTTCTCCCTTGGAATAAGGCAGGAAAATAAAAAAATAAAAAATAAATATATAAGAAGGTGAAGTCACAACGGGCAGTAGACAGTTGGGGATATTGCACCATTCCTGCAGGAAGGAAGCACCTTGGAGCTGACCCAGGCCGCCTCACTCTGCTTCCTTTGGAAACGCTCGTGACTTTTCAAATACTGCATTTTGCTGACAGGGCAAAGCATGCTCAGCTGGCCATGACGACAGGCCCTCCGGAGACTTGGAGAATGTTCCAGATTGACTCAGAGGAATGGAGGTTGGAATCCCTGCTTCATCTCTGGTTACCTCTGTGAGCTTGGGCAAGGATGGGCTTTTTATTTTTATTTTTATTTTATTAGTATTATTTTTTAAGATGGAGTCTTGCTCTGTCACCAGGTAGGAGTGCGGTGGCATGATCTCGGGTCTTTGCACCCTCCACCTCCCGAGTTCAAGTGATTCTCCTGCCTCAGCCTCCTGGGTAGCTGGGATTAAAGGTGCTTACCACTACGCCTGGCTAATTTTTGTATTTTTAGTAGAGACGGGGTTTCACCATGTTGATCAGGCTGGTCTCGAACTTCTGACCCTGTGATCTGCCCGCTGTGGCCTCCCAAAGTGTGAGCCACTGTGCCCAGCCCCAGGCTTTTTAATAAACTTTTCTGGAGTAACTGGGTATCTGTGTGGCACAAAATAAACCTTGATCCCTACCTCACACCCTACACACAAAAATTCAACTTTGGGGAAGGCCTTTTCTCACTCTGAGTCTCCTCTAGGCCATGGTTTCCAACTCACAGAGCTGCTGTGGTACTAGGTCCCAGCAGCCCTGCCTGAACACTTGGCAAAAAGTAACTATCACTGGAGGTGTGGGGGTTCATGCCTGGAATTCCAGTGCTATGGGAGGCTGAGGCAGGAGGATCACTTGAGGCCAGGAGTTCTAGACCAGCCTGGGCAACATAGGCAGACGTCATCTCTCATATATATATATATATATATATATATATATTTTTTTTTTTTTTTTTTTTTTTTTTTTTTTTTTGAGACAGAGTTTTGTTCATTCCCCAAGGCTGGAGTGCAGTGGTGCAATCTCAGCTCACTGCAACCTCTGCCTCCCAGGTTCAAGCAATTCTCCTGCCTCAGCCTCCTGAGTAGCTAGCTGGTGTGTACCACCATGCTCAACTATTTTTTTGTATTTTTAGTAGAGATGGGGTTTTACCATATTGGCCAGGCTGGTCTCTAACTCTTGACCTCAAATGATCCACCCGCCTTGGCCTCCCAAAGTGCTGGGGTTACAGGTGTGAACCACAGCACCCGGCCCCCACCTCTTCATATTGTCACATGGGTCTTAGGCTTCCACATGTGAATTCCAGGAGGACACATACATTTGGGCCATAGGAGAGATACATGACTCTCAGGAAGGACTGAAGGGCTGGGAGTGGGATTCTCTAATCGATGGGACTCTGCAAATTTGAATTGTTCACATAGTATACAGTGATTCCCTTTTATCTGAGGTTTCACTTTCTTTCTTTCTTTCTTTCTTTTTTGAGATGGAGCCTTGCTCTGTCTCCCAGGCTGGAGTGCAGTGCTGCGATCTCGGCTCACTGCAACCTCCAACTCCCAGGTTCAAGTGATTCTCCTGCCTCAGCCTCTGGAGTAGCTGGGATTACAGGCACGCACCACCACACCCAGCTAATTTTTGTATTTTTAGTACAGATGGAGTCTCACCATACTGGTCAGGCTGGTCTTGAACTCATGACCTCAAGTGATCCACCTGCCTGGGCCTCCCAAAGTGCTGGGATTACAGGCGTGAGCCACCGTACCCGGCCTGAGGTTTCATTTTCTGTGGTGTTGGCTACCTTCCATCAACCTCAATCCAAACATATTAAGTGGAAAATTCCAGAAATAATTCGTAAGTTTTCAGTTGCCTGCAGTTATGAGTAGCGTGATGAAATCAGCCCCCGCCCTGCCCCCTCCCGCCCTGGATGTGAATCATCCCTTTGTTAAGGGTGCCCACGCCATAGACACTACCAGCCCGCTAGTCACTTAGTAATCTTCTGGGTGATCAGATCAACTGTGTCAGTATTACAGTGCTTATGTTCGAGAAATCCTAATTTTATTAATTTTCTATTTTATTATGTTATTGTTAATCTTTTACTGTGTCTCACTGATAAATTAAACTTTATCATAGGTATGTATGTATGCCTAGGAAAAAAACAGTGCATACAGGTTTGGTATTTTCTGAAGTTTCAGGAATTTACTGGCAATCTTGGAACATATTCCCCACAGGTAAGGGGGAACTACTGTATTATTTTGGTATTCAAAATAAAAGAGGCTGGGCATAGTGGCTCACTCCTGCCAAGGCAGGAGCAATCGATCCCTTGAGCCCAGGAGTTTGAGACCAGCCTGGGTAACATAGCGATAGCCCGCCTTTACAAAAACTTTAAAAAGTAGCCAGGTGTGGTAGCTCGCGCCTGTAGTATCAGCTACTCCAGAGGCTGAGGTAGAATTGCTTGGGCCCAGGAGGCTGCAGTGAGTTATGATCATGCCACTGCACTCCAGCCTGGGGGACAGCGTGACAGCCTGTCCCAAAAAATTAAAACAAAATAGCACACAGAAAAAAGTTTTTGAAATTAGCCTCAATAACTTGACAGTTTCATCCATGTCAGGGATCAAGCCTGAACTGTGGATGAATCATGTATCTCTCTCTTTTTTTTTGTTTTGTTTTGACTCTGTCTCCTAGGCTGGAGTGCAGTGGCACGATCTTGGCTTGCTGCAACTTGTCTCTCAGCTTCACGCAATTCTCATGCCTCAGCCTCCTGAGTAGCTGGGATTACAGGCATGCGCCACCACGCCCGGCTAATTTTTGTATTTTTAGTAGAGACGGGGTTTCACCATGTTGGCCAGGCTGGTCTTGAGCTCCTGACCTCAGATGATCTGCCTGCTTTGGCCTCCCAAAGTGCTGGGATTATAGGCGTGAGCCACCGCCCCGGCCTTGAACTTTAATTTGTCTCCTGTTCTGACCTGCCTCAGGTGGAGCTCTACTGGGTGGGTGGGGCCGATAGCCTTTCCCGTCCTACATGAGCTGTAGCTGTGTGTGTGTGCGTGTGCGTGCGCGCACGCGTGTGCATGCATGTGTGTGTATATATGTGTGTGTTTATGTGAGTGTGTATGTGTGTGAGAGAGATGAATTCTTTTTTCTTTTTACTTTTTTCTTTCTTTTTTTTTTTCGAGGCAGAGTTTCGCTCTGTTGCCCAGTCTCAAGTGCAATGGAGCGATCTTGGATCATTGCAACCTCTGCCTCCCAGGTTCAAGTGATTCTCCCACCTCAGCCTACTGAGTAGCTGGGATTATAGGCACCTGCCACCACGCCCGGTTAATTTTTGTATTTTTAGTAGAGATGGGGTTTCACCATGTTGGCCAGGCTGGTCTCGAACTGCTGACCTCAGGTGACCCGCCCTCCTCGGCTTCCCAAAGTGCTGGGATTACAGGTGTGAGCCACTGTGCCTGGCCAAGAGATGTATGTTGTATTTTTTTAAGCAGAGGAAAGAAGTATAAACATTAAATTTAAAAACAAAACTTTTGGCCGAGCATGGTGGCTCAGTCCTGTAATCCCAGCACTTTGGGAAGCTGAGGCAGGTGGGTTACCTGAAGTCAGGAGTTCAAGACCAGCCTGCCAACATGGAGAAACCCTGTCTTTACTAAAAATACAAAAATTAGCTGGGCATGGTGGCGCATTCCTGTAATTCTAGGTACGTGGGAAGCTGAGGCGGGAGAATCACTTGAACCCAGGAAGTGGAGGTTGCAGTGAGCCAAGGTCAGGCCACTGCACTCCAGCCTGGGTGACAAAAGGAGACTCTTGTCTCAAAAAAAAAAATTTTTTTTTAATTATTTATTTTTTAGAGACACGGGTCTTACTATGGTGTCCAGGCTGTTAAACTCTTGGGCTCAAGTGATACTCTCCCCTTAGCCTCCCGAGTAGCTGGGATTACAGGGCGTTTGCCACCACACTGGCTAATTTTTTATACTTTTAGTAGAGACAGGGTTTCACCATGTTGGCCAGAGTTTGTCTTTTTTTTTTTTTTTTTTTTTTTTGAGACGGAGTCTCGCTCTGTCGCCCAGGCTGGAGTGCAGTGGCACAATCTCGGCTCACTGCAAGCTCCGCCTCCCGGGTTCACGCCATTCTCCTGCCTCAGCCTCTCGAGTAGCTGGGACTACAGGCACCCGCCACCACGACCGGCTAATATTTTTGTATTTTTTTTTTTAGTAGAGACGGGGTTTCACCATGGTCTCAATCTCCTGACCTCGTGATCCGCCCGCCTTGGCCTCCCAAAGTGCTGGGATTACAAGCGTGAGCCACCACGCCTGGCCGAGTGGTCTTGAACTCCTGACCTCAAGTGATCCACCTGCCTTGGCCTCTCAAAGTGCTGGAATTACAGGCGTGAGCCACCATGCCTGGCTGTTTATTATTATTATTATTATTATTATTTTGAGACGTGGTTTCACTCTTGTCACCCAGGCTGGAGTGCAATGGTGCCATCTTGGCTTACTGCAACCATTGCCTCCCAAGTTCAAGCGATTCTCCTTCCTCAGCCTCCCGTGTACCTAGGATTACAGTCACACGCCACCACGCCTGGCTAATTTTTTTTCACGCCATGTTGACGGGGTTTCACCATGTTGGCCAGGCTGGTTTCAAACTCCTGACCTCAAGTGAGCCGCCTGTGTTGGCTTCCCAAAGTGCTGGGATTACAGGCGTGAGCCACGGCGCCCGGCCGAGGGGTATACTTTCTGTTTATTTTTTCTCTCTGCTTATCTTGTTGGCTGTTTCTTCTACAATACAGTCACATTTCTTGGATAAGAACAAAAATATAATAAGACAGTTTTGAAAATGCAGGCAAAGAAATGCTGGAAGGCAGTCATGAACATGCCAATGGAGATTATCTCTGCGAGCTGAGCGATTAAGGGAGGGGTTGCAGGGTTTTTATGTTTTCTTTTCTGCTTCTTTGTTTCTCCATCAGGAAATTGGCCAACATTTTTTTAATTAGGGGAAATGACAGTTACCCCACGTGCACTTTTTGGCAGGACCTGGCCTTCAGCGTGGGTCTTGGGGCCCCCTGGCCAGTCTGAGCTCCTGTGGGGCAGTTTTTCTGGTCATCTGCAGAGGCCCCGGGTGCAGGCAGGGGAGCCCCAGCTCCTACGCTGCATTGCCTCAGGGGCTCCAGCACCACGAATTTTTTTTTTTTTTTTTTTTTTTTAGACAGGAAATTGCTGTGTTACCCAGGCTGGAGTGCAATGGCACAATCATAGCTCACTGCAGCCTTGACCCCCAGGGCTCAGGTGATCCTCAGCTACCTCAGCCTCCTGAGTAGCTGGGGCCACAATCATGTACCAACACCCATGGCTAAATTTTGTGTTTTGTGTAGAGACAAGGGTCTCACCATGTTGCCCAGGCTGGTCTTAGACTCCTGGGCTCAAGCAATCCACCCACCTTGGCCTCCCAAATTGCTGGGGTTACAGGTGTTAGCCACCACACCCAGCCAAAGGCTTCATTCTCTCTGAGGCTCTGTGAATAGAGTTTAGACTATCCTCCCCCCAGCATTGGGGTGAGGTAATGCAGGAAAGGGCTGGTCCCACTGGCCCAGAAGCAGATAAGAGCACCCTCCACCTACAGCCAAAAGTTAAAATCCAAAATCCAGAACCTTCCTGAGCCACACTTTCTGTCTTTGGTGCTGGCACGGCACTGGCATGCAGTGGGTGCCATATTATCGCTCTCCAGAGGCATGGCAGGTCTTAACCACTGTGGCATCAGGACCCCGGGTTTCTCTAGCTCGGGTGCTGTGGCTCACAGCTGTAATCCCAGCAGTTTGAGAGGCCGAGATGGGAGGATCACTTAAGCCCAGAAGGCTGAGCCTGCAGTGAGCCCTGATGGCACCATTACACTCTAGCCTGGGCAACAAAGTGAGAATCTGTCGCAAAATAAAAGAAAAAAAGAGAGAGAGAGTTTCTCTTACCTTCAGTCTTGAGTAAGGCATCCTGCGGGATTTTTTTTTTTTTTTTTTTTTTTTTTTTGAGATGCAGTTTCTCTCTTGTTGACCAGGCTGGAGTGCAATGGCGTGATCTCGGCTCACTGCAACCTCTGCCTCCCAGGTTCAAGCGATTCTCCTGCCTCAGCCTCCCTAGTAGCTGGGATTACAGGCATGTGCTACCATGCCTGACTAATTTTGTACTTTTAGTAGAGAAGGGGTTTCTCCATGTTGGTCAGGCTGGTCTCGAACTCCTGACCTCAGCTGATCCGCCCGCCTCGGCCTCCCAAAGTGCTGGGATTTCAGGCATGAGCCACCGCGCCCGGCCTTTTATTTTATTTTATTTTATTTTATTTTATTTATTTTTTTGAGATGCAGTTTCTCTCTTGTTGCCCAGGCTGGAGTGCAATGGCGTGATCTCGGCTCACTACAATCTCTGCCTCCCGGGTTCAAGTGATTCTCCTGCCTCAGCCACCTGACTAACTGGGATTACAGGAGCCTGCCACCACGCCAGGCTAATTTTTGTATTTTTTTTTTAGATGGAGTCTCGCTCTGTCGCCCAGGCTGGAATGCAGTGGCGCGATCTCGGCTCACTGCAAACTCCGCCTCCCGGGTTCAGGGAGGCCAACATGGTGAAACCCCTGTCTCTACTAAAAATACAAAAATTAGGCCGGGTGCAGTGGCTCACGCCTGTAATCCCAGCACTTTAGGAGGCCGAGGTGGGTGGATCACGAGGTCAGGAGATCAAGACCATTCTGGCTAACACAGTGAAACCTCGTCTCTACTAAAAATACAAAAAATTAGCCAAGTGTGGTGGCCGGTGCCTGTAGTCCCAGCTACTTGGGAGGCTGAGGCAGGAGAATGGCGTGAACCCAGGAGGCGGAGCTTGCAGTGAGCTGAGATCGCACCACTGCACTCCAGCCTGGGCGACAGAGCGAGACTCCATCTCAAAAAAAAAAAAAAAAAAATTCAAAAATTAGCCAGGCATGTGGCATGAACCCATGTTCACGCCTATGGTCACGGCTACTTGGGAGGCTGAGGTAGGAGGATTGGTTGGGCCCAGCAGGTTGAAGTTGCAATGAGCCATGATTACACCACTGCACTCCAGCCTGGGTGACAGAGCCAGGCCTTGTCTGAAAAAAAAAGATTTGTGTCTGCATGACACACCATGATGTGGCCAGGGAAGGGATGGAAAGGACACCGTGCATGCAGATAGGAGACCACATACACTGCAGCAACCCCACTTCCATGAATGTATCCAACAGAAATGGGACCTTTATTCAGCTGGGTGCGGTGGTTCACACCTGTCATCCCAGCACTTTGGGAGGCCGAGGCGGGCAGATCACTTGAGGTCAGGAGTTTGAGAACAGCCTGGCCAACATGGCGAAACCCCATCTCTACTAAAAATACAAAAAATTATCTGGGCGTGGTGGCACATGCCTGTAATCCCAGATACTCGGGAGGCTGAGGCAGGAGAACTGCTTGAACTTCGGACGTGGAGGTTGCAATGAGCCAAGATTGCGCCACTGCACTCCAGCCTAGGCAATAGAGCAAGACTCTGTAAAAAAAAAAAAAATGCCCTGTTGCAGTGGCTCACACCTGTAATTCCAGCACTTTGGGAGGCCGAGGCAGGCAGATCACCTGAGGTCGGGAGTTCGAGACCCGCCTGACCAATGTGGAGAAACCCCGTCTCTACTAAAAATACAAAAATTATCCAGGCATGGTGGTGCATGCCTGTAATCCCAGCTACTCAGGAGGCTGAGGCAGGGGAATCTCTTGAACCCAGGAGGTGGAGGTTGCGGTGAGCCGAGATTGTGCCACTGCACTCCAGCCTGGTGACAGAGCAAGATTCCATCTCAAAAAAAAAAAGAACATTCTCAAGAGGAAATAAATTATCCATGACAGGGCTCAACGGTTCTCCTTCATTCATGTGAGGTTTTAATGCTTTTTCACATGCCTTGGGAGAGAGTTGTCAAATCTTAACAAATCAGAAAAGAATTAGAACTCCTAGAAGAACGTCAAAGGCATTTGGAGGGTGGAAGCTGCAGAAATTGAGCCCCATCTGCAAATGGGATGGACAGACAAAAGATGTATATTCTCAAGTCTGCGCAGGAACGTATTTTAAGCTGGGCATGGTGGCTCACACCTGTAATCCCAGCACTTTGGGACGCCAACGCGGGCGGATCACCTGAGGTCAGAAGTTCGAGACCAGCCTGGCCAAAATGGCGAAACCCGTCTCTACTAAAAATACAAAAATCAGCCGGGCATGGTGGTACGTGCCTGTAGTCCCAGCTACTCAGAAGGTTGAGGCAGGAGAATTGCTTGAACCTGGGAGGCAGTGGTTGCAGTGAGCCGAGATCGCACCACTACACTCCAGTCTGGGTGACAGAGTGAGACTCCGTCTAAAAAAAAAAAAACATTAATCCATTCCATCTTGCATTTTTTTAATAAAGTTTTTCTTAATTAGAAAACATTTTTTTGGTAGAGATTGGTGTCTTACTATGTTGCCCAGGCTGATCTTGAACTCCTGGACTCAAGTAGTCCTCCCACCTCGGCCTCCCAAAGTGCTGGGATTACAGGCTGAGCCACTGCACCCGGCCTTGCAGATGTAGTTAACACCTCCAATCAACTGACCTGAAGTAAAGGAATTTATCCTCAATGACCTTGATGTTTTTTTTTTTTTTTTTTTGAAACCGAGTTTCGCTCTTTTTGCCCAGGCTGGAGTGCAATGGCGCAATCTCGGCTCACCGCAACCTCCATCTCCCGGGTTCAAGAGATTCTCCTGCCTCAGCCTCCTGAGTAGCTGGGATTACAGGCATGCACCACCATACCTGGATAATTTTTGTATTTTTAGTAGAGACGGGGTTTCTCCACGCTGGTCAGGCTGGTCTCAAACTCCTGACCTTAGGTGATCATCCCGCCTCGGCCTCCCAAAGTGTTGGGGTTACAGTCGTGAGCCACTGCACCCAGCCGATGCTTCTTGTCTAATCAGTTGAAGTCCTTCAGAGAGCAAAAACAGCTTCTAGGGGAAAAGAGGAATTCATAAGCTTGCAACAAAGAAAGGCTCCCTGTTTCCAACCTGCTAGAGTGCCCTATGAATTTGGGGTTTATCAGCCCCCACGATTGCATGAGCCAATTCCTTAAAATACATCTTTTTTTTTTAGAGAGACAAGATCTCTGCCACCCAGGCTGAAGTGCAGTGGTGGGATCATGGCTCACTGCAGCCTCGACCTCCTGGGCTCAAACAATCCACCCACCTCAGCCTCTGGAGTGGCTGGGATCACAGGCACACACCACCATGCCCAAACTTTTTCTAGACTTTTTTGTAAACATGGAATCTTAAACTCCTGGGCTCAAGCAATCTTTCCACGTCAGCCTCCCAAAGTGCTAGGATTCCAGGCATAAACCACCATGCCCAGACTTAAAATAAATCTTAATTTTTTTTTTTTTTTAGAGAAAATCTCTCTCTATATATGTAATATGTATATTTCCTGTTGGTTCTGTTTCTCTTGTGAGCCCTTACTGATAACAGGCACCCAGAGGCCTGGTGATGGGAAGGAGGCGGGGCTTACTTTCAATATATACTCAGGGAATTTCTTTTTTTTCTTTTTTTGAGATGGAGTTTCGTTCTGTCACCCAAGCTGGAGTGCAGTGTATGATCTCGGCTCACTGAAAGCTCCGTCTCCTGGGCTCAAGTGATTCTCCTGCCTCAGCCTCCGGAGTAGCTGGGATTATAGGCGCCCACCACCATGCCTGGCTAATTTTTGTATTTTTAGTAGAGACAGGGATTTACCATATTGGCCAAGCTGGTTTTGAACTCCTGGTCTCAAGTGATCTGCCCGCCTCGGCCTCCCAAAGTGCTGGGATTACAGGCGTGAGTTGCTGCGCCCGGCCACTCAGGGAATTTCTGAGATAGTGACAGCTTCCCGTGGCAGGACCTCAGCTGATTGCCTCGGCCTTTGTCCGCTGAACCCAGGCCAGCTTCCTAACCTTGGACACCGCCCAAGACACCTGCAGACCAAGGACACACATTAGAGGCCTTGGGTTTCACGGTCCTGGGCAAGGCCAGGCCTGAGGTGCTGACCAAGCCTGCTACCCTCGACCAAAATAAACCTAGGGCAGGACGCTGCTTGATCAGCCATCCATAGTACCCCACAGCCTGAGCTGAGTCACAGATCTCCTTTGGCTGGCCTGTGGATGGGGACATCCTCAGCCGCAAAAGGCCTGAGAGGTGGACACATTGGATTTGAAGACCAAAAATGGCCCCCTTCTGGTTGGGCGCAGTAGTTCACACCTGTAATCCCAGCACTTTGGGAGGCTGAAGTGGGCGGATCACTTGAGGTTGGGAGTTTGAGACCAGCCTGGCCAACATGGTGAAACCTCGTTCTTTACTAAAAATACAAAAATTAGCCGGGCTTCGTGGCATGTGCCTATAGTCCTAGTTACTCGGAAGGCTGAGGCAGAAGAGTCACTTGAGGCTGCGGTTGCAGTGAGCTGAGATCGCACCACTGCACTTCAGCCTGGGTGACAGAGCAAGACTTTGCCTCAAAAAAAAAAAAAAAAAAAAAGGCCCCCTTTGGAGACGTGGGAGTTGGGGGTGGGGGCAGATTTCAAAGCCTGGGGGATTCGATCTGTCATCTGTGCAACCCAGCTGACTATGTGGCTGAAGTTTAACAAGTTTCACAATAACCATTAGACATTGACTGACACTGCCAGGGAAGTGCTCCAGAGATGGGGAAACACACATCCACACAAACATCTGTCCACGCGTGTCCACAGCAGCTCTAGTCGCGGTTGGCAGAAAGTGGAAGCCTCCCCATACCCATCAGCTGGTGCATGGATAACAGAGTGTGTTCCTTCCACACACTGAGATATGATACAGCCGTGGAAAAGAAGGAACCACTGATCCATGCTACAGCGTGAATGAACCCCCAAAACATGATGCTGAGTGAGAGAAGCCAGACACAAAAGGCCACACAGTGTGAGATTCCATTGATCTGAAATGCCCAGAACAGGCAAATCTATAGACAGGAAGCAGACTGGTGGTTGCCAGGGGCTGGGGGAGGGGAATGGGGAGTGACTGCTGATGGAGACAAGGTTTCTTTCTGAGGTGATAACAATGAGCCTGGGTGGCTGGGTGTGGTGGCTCACGCCTGTAATCCCGGCACTTTGGGAGGCCGAGGGGGAAGGATTACTTGAAGTCAGGAGTTCAAGACCAGCCTAGGCAATATGGCGAAACCCCATCTCTGCTAAAAATGCAAAAATTATCTGAGTTTGGTGGCACGTGCACATAGTCCCAGCTACTCGGGAGGCTGAGGCAGGAGGATCACTTGAACCCCGGAGGTGGAGGTTGCAGTGAGCCGAGATGGTGCCACTGCACTCCAGCCTGGGCAAAAGAGTAAGACCCTGTCTCAAAAACAAACAAACAAACAAACAATTTATCATCATTATTATAATTTAAGACGGCATCTCAAGCGACAGAATGAGCCTTTATCTCAAAAAAAAAAAAAGAGCCTGGGCGACATAGCAAGACCCCATCTCTGCAAAAATATAAATAAAATTAGCCAGGTGTGCTGGATACACCTGCAGTCCTAGCTATTTAGGAGGCTGAGGTGGGATCGTTTGAGCCCAGGAGGTCGAGGCTGCAGTGAGACATCATCGCACCACTGCATTCTAGCCTGAGCGATAGAGTGAGATCCCACCTAAACCACATTTATTGAGTATCCACTGTGTGCCAGGCACTGAGCTGGGTGCTAGAACAGAGCCCAGAGTGGGAGAAACAGCTATAAACAGACAATCATAGTGCCAGGGGAATGCTTCTTTTTTTTTTTCTTTTTCTTTTTTTTTTTTTTCTGTTTTTTTTTTGAGATGGAGTCTTGCTCTGTCACCCAGGCTGGAGTGCAGTGGCATGACCTCGGCTCACTGCAACCTCCACCTCTCAAGTTCAAGTGATTCTCCTGCCTCAGCATCCTGAGTAGCTGGGATGACAGATGCGCGCCACCACGCCGGGCTAATTTTTTTTTTTTTTTTTTGAGACGGAGTCTCGCTGTATTGCCCAGGCTGGAGTGCAGTGGCGCAATCTTGACTCACTGCAAGCTCTGCCTCCCGGGTTCATGCCATTCTCCTGCCTCAGCCTCCTGAGTAGCTGGGACTACAGGCGCTCGCCACCACACCCGACTAATTTTTTGTATTTTTAATAGAGACGGGTTTTCACTGTGTTAGCCAGGATGGTCTTGATCTCCTGACCTCGTGATCCGCCTGCCTCGGCCTCCCAATGTGCTGGGATTACAGGTGTGAGACACTGCGCCCGGCCATTTTTGTATTTTTAGTACAGACAGGGTTTCACCATGTTGGTCAGGCTGGTCTCAAACTCCTGACCTTGTGATCCGCCCACCTTGGCCTCCAAAAGTGCTGGGATTACAGGCGTGAGCCACCGCACCCAGCCTGGATGTTTCTCTTATAGCACAGAGAGGAGAGAGATGTAGCATTTTATGAACCTTTGAAGAATGGAGGAGGGGGTGTGGGTGTTGGATTTTGAGGGATGAATATGAGTTTGCCAAGTTGAAGGTGGAGGCTGACCATGAACTGGACTTTATGGAATCTAACCAACACAATAAAATAAATCTAATTTTCAAAATGAAAATGAAAATGAGCATATTCTCCTTTGTCGGGGTGAACTGCAGGAATGTTTATATGTGGACACTTCACGGGCCAGCCTGCACCAGGCCTGGCTCATGCCGGCCAATTCCTTCCTGAAGCTATTCATGTCTGCTGCAAAGATGGGATTAAAAACAGCATGTCGGCCTCTTCATTCATTAGGAGAGTGGAGAAATGGGAAAATTTGGGCTGCCCAAACTCATCATCTATGAGGATAAACAAAGTTGAAAGCCAGCCCTGGCTGAGGACCTCCCACAAGGACTTACCTTCTATGTTTTTCTTTTTTTTTTTTTTTTTTTTGAGATGGAGTCTGTGTCTGTTGTTCAGACTGGAGCGCAGCAGCATGATTTCAGCTCACTGCAACCTCCACCTCCCGGGTTCAAGTGATTCTCCTGCCTCAGCCTCCTGAGTAGCTGGGATTACAGGCTCGTGCCACCACTCCTGGCTAATTTTTGTATTTTAGAGATAGGGTTTCGCCATGTTGGCCAGGCTGGTCTCGAACTCCTCACCTCGAGCGATCCACCCTCCTCGGCCTCCTAAAGTGCTAGGATTACAGGCATCACCCACCATGCCCATCCTCCTTGCTCTCTGAATCTAGATCTCGCTTTCTGTAAATCCAATGTGAACTTTGGCTGTTTACTGAGTGCAAGACGCTCCTGATGACCCATTTTACAGATGAGGAAATTGAGGCTCAGAGAAGGGGAGGGAGCAGAGACTGGGATTCAGTGAGGAGGGTCCCAGGGGGCCTGATTATTATTATTATTATTGTTATTATTATTAAGATGGAGTCTTGCTCTTTTGCCCAGGCTAGAGTGCAGGGGTGTGATGTCAGCTCACTGCAACCTCGGTCTCCCGGGTTCGAGTAATTCTCCTGCTTCAGCCTCCTGAGTAGCTGGGATTACAGGTGTGCGCCAGCACGCCCAGTTAATTTTTGGGTAGAGACAGGTTTTCACCATGTTGGCCAGGCTGGTCTTAAACTCCTGACCTCAAATGATCCACCTGCCTCGGCCTCCCAAAGTGCTGGGATTACAGGCGTGAGCCACCCGCACCCGGCCAGGCCCGAATTTATTTAAAGACAGGGTCTTGCTATGTTGTCCAGGCTGAAGTGCAGTGGCATAATCACGGCTCACTGCAGCTTTGAGCTCCTGGGCTTTAGTGATCCTCTCACTTCAGCTTCTCAAGTAGCTGGTACTACAAGGCATGGGCCACTATGCCTGGCTAGATTTTTAAATTTTTTATAGAGACCAGGTCTCCCTATCTTGCCCAGGCTGTTCTCCAACTCCTGGGCTGAAGTGATCCTCCCACCTTGGCCTCTCAAAATGCTGGGATTACAGGCGTGAGCCACTGCGCCTGATTGATGGTGAGTTTGAAGTGGAAGGTGTTTGAAGGGGTGAAAGTGCCCATCTGAAAGCAGCTGGCCGGGCGTGGTGGCTCATGCCTGTAATCCCAATCCCAGCATTTTGAGAGGCTGAGGTGGGCGGATCACCTGAGGTCGGGAGTTCAAGACCAGACTGATCAACATGGAGAAACCCCATCTCTACTAAAAACACAAAATTAGCTGGGCATGGTGGCGCATGCCTGTAATCCCAGCTACTCAGGAGGCTGAGGCAGGAGAAACGCTTGAACCCGGGATGAGGAGGTTGCGGTGAGCCGATATCACGCCATTGCACTCCAGCCTGGGCAACAAGAGCAAAACTCTGTCTCAAAAGAAAAAAAAAAAGAAAAGAAAGCAGCTGAGGCCAGTATAGCTAAGGAGCGAAGAGCTGGGTTCTGATTCTGATTCTGCCCACTTGCAGGGGCTCTTCCTGGTCCTTCTGTGAACGGCATCTCATTGTTCTTAGGGTCTTTCCCCCTTCTTAGCGAAGGCCAATGAAGCCCTGCCTATCAGTGTATTGTGGCCCTTTGGCCACTGTGATTGGTCCAGAGACAGGCATATGCCCCGGGCTGGGGCAATAATACACAATCTTGGTGTCTGTGCCACCCCCATCAGACAACAGAGCTCTTGTGAAATTGCTTAAACGGGTAAGGCTAGGCTCCGAGTTGCTGGCCACCATCTTGCCTGCCTGGAAACAAAGGACAGCAAAGCCAAGAAATAGAGAGAGAAGCTACCCTGGTGGTTTTGGTTGAGTACCTTAATCCAGCTGATCCTGAAGGTGTCCTTTCCAATTCCATCCACCAATTAATTCCCTTTTTGGCTTTATGCAGCCCAAAGAGTTCCCATGTATTCAGCCCTTAGTGCTGCAGAGACAGCACTATAAACATATCAGTTGCTTCATTCATTAGGAGAGCAGAGAAATTGGAAAATTGAGGCTGCCCTCGTTGCTGTCTATGAGAATAAACAGAAAGTCAAAGACCAGGCTGGCTGCAGTGGCTCCTGCCTGTAATCTTAGCACTTTAGGAGGCTGAAATAAGCGGATAACTTGAGCCCAACAGTTTGTGACCAGCCTGGGCAACACAGTGGACCCTGTCTCTACAAAAAAAAAAATTAGCCAGGCATGGTGGTGCATGCCTGTAGTTCCAGCTACTTGGGAGGCTGAAATGAGAGTATCACCTGAGCTCAGGGAGATTGAGGCTGCAGTGCCACTGCACTCCAGCCTGGGTGACAGAGTGAGACTCTGTCTCAAAAAAAAAAAAAAAAAAAAAAGGCTAAAGGCCAGCCCTAAGAACTGCCCTTTCTGGAAATGGCTTGGATGTCCCACCTGCCTGCCCCAGAGAGTTGTTAACCAATGTCTCTGGGCCTCAGTTTCCTCATGTGTAAAGGGAGTTGTGGTTGCCTAAGATGAAAGGAGCATGGGTGCCAGGTGTCCTTTGCCATGCCTGGTGCTATCCAGTGGTATCTAGGGATGCCCCCTGGGTGCCCACCCTGGACTCCTGCTTACTTGGACTTGTATAAAAGAAGATTTTCTGGCCAGGCGCAGTGGCTCATGCCTGTGATCCCAACACTTTGGGAGGCAGAGGCGGATGGATCATCTGAGGTCAGGAGTTCAAGACCAGCCTGTGCAACATGGTGAAACCCCATCTCTACTAAAAATACAAAAATTAGCCAGGTATGGTGGTGCATGCTTGTAGTCCTAGCTACCTGGGAGGCTGAGGCAAAATAATTACTTGAAACTGGGAGGTGGGGGTTACAGGGGGTTGCAGTGAGCCTAGATTGAGCTGCTGTACTCCACCAGCCTGGGCAACAGAGTGAGACTCTGTCTCAAAAAAAAGAAAAAAAAAAGAAGAAGGAGAAGGTTTTCTGAGGGACACAGTTGCTCCCAGACACCTCTGCCTCTTGCAACAACCTGCCAAGAACGTGGAAAGCCAGAAGGGAGAGGGTGAAGAGCTCTGGACTGAAACAAGGAAACTGTCAAAGGCTCTAGAGTAGGCAGGTGGGACGTCCAAGCCAGAAAGGACAGGTTTGCTCTGGGTTCCTTGCAAGTGACCTCCATGGGGTTCAGGGCTGACATGGAGCCTACAACATTGTCTAAGGCCACATTTCAGACAGCTACCAGAGAATGGCTGTTTTACCAAATAGCTGGCCAGCACACGGGGTCTATGTCTCTGTGTCTTTTGGCTGGGTTATTCACACCCCACCCTCGTCAGCTGTCAGGGTTACCCTGGGGAATGTCAATTCCAGGCACTTCTGGTTCCAGTGGGCATTCAGGCAAAGGGTGCTCCAGCAGCCCAGGGTAGCCCTGATACCCTGCACAGGTGCCTGCCGTTAAATGGGGCTGGAACCGAGGGGTATAGATGGAACAGTTCAGAATTGCTTTCATTCCTGCCCTTCCAGACTGCTCTTTTAAAAGGTGTAAATCAGGCCAGGCATGGTGATACATGCCTGTAGTCCCAGCTACTCAGGAGGCTAAGGCTGGAGGATCATTTGAGCCCAGGAGGTCAAGGCTGCAGAGAGCTATGATCATGCCACTGTACTCCAGCCTGGGCTACAGAGTGAGATGCTGTCTTAAATAATAATGATAATGATGATAAATTTTTTGTTTGTTTTTGAGACAGAGTCTTACTCTGTCACTCAGGCTGGAGTGCAGTGATGCCATCCCGGCTCACTGCACTTCCCGGGTTAAGTAATCTTCTCGCCTCAGCCTCCCGAGTAGCTGGAACTATGTGTGTCTACCACCATGCCTGGCTAATTTTTGTATTTTTAGTAGAAACAGAGTTTTGCCATGTTGCCCAGGCTGGTCTCAAACTCCTGACCTCAAGCGATCCATCTGCCTCGGCCTCCCAGAGTGCTGGGATTACAAGCATGAGCCACCACACCATGGCAAAAGCCCCGCTCTACTAAAAAATACAAAAATTAGCTGGGCGTGGTGGCGCGTGCCCATAGTCCCAGCTACTCAGGAGGCTGAGGTGGGAGGATCGCCTGAATCTTGGAGGTAGAGGTTGCAGTAAGCCGAGATGGCACCACTACACTCCAGCCTGGGCGACAGAGTAAGACCCTGTCTGAAAACAAAAACCAACAAATAAAAATGTGTGGTGAATGAATGAATGAATGAATGAGTGAACAGACAGATGTAAAAAGCTGATCAGAGCCTCTGCCAGGGAGATGTCAGAGGGTTTTTCACAGCAGCCTTTGAACAATGGCCCTGGCAGGAAGCCAGGCTTATTTCCCCATTTGACACAGGAAGAAACTGTCTTGGTTCATATCTGATCCTTTTTTCTCCTAAGACCACAGCTGCCTCCGAAACAAAGGCCGACAATTGCTGCCAGCAAGTGCTTTGCTGTTTTTACTTCCTCCAAACATTCTTCAGTGGATTTTCCTTTCAAACTGGTTGCAAGGAGGAACATGGCTGGGTGTTGGTGGGGGGTGGCACCCCTGCCTGGACCCCACACGGCTCCCTACCACGTGGCCGGTTTGCAGTAGGCCCATCTTTGTGCTGAAACACAGCCCAACATTGCCATATACGGGGGGTTTGCCTATATTTTACAATATTTTTACAAAAATGATGCTACACTTTGCAACTGGATTTTTTTTTTTTTTTTTTTTTTGAGACAAGGTCATACTCTATCACCCAGGCTGGAGTGCAGTGGTGCAATCCCAGCTCACCGCAGCCTTGACCTCCCGGGCTCAAGTGATCCTTCTTCCTCAGCCTCCCAAGTAGGTGGGACTACAGGCATGTGCCACTATGGCCTGCTAGGCTTTTTTTTTTTTTTTTTTTTTTTAATAGAGATGGGGTCTTGTTACATTGCCCAGGCTGGCCTTGAATTCCTGGCCTCAAGCAGTCCTCTTTCCTCTCCCTCCTAAAGTGCTGGGATTGCAGGTGTGAGCCACCGCACCCAGCCTGGAACATCTTTATTTTAAGATGAGCATGCTGGGGCCTCAGGGAGTGAAGTGAATTTTCCAGAGTCACTTGTTGTGACCAGGACACTGGAGTCAAGGCCCTTTCATCATGTCACGGGGTCTAGGTAAGGACTCAGGAAACTTCATTTATTTATTCATTCATTATTTATTTAGAGATAGAGTTTTGCTCTTGTAGCCCAGGCTGGAGTGCAGTGGTGCGATCTCGGGTCACTGCAACCCCCGCCTCCTGGGTTCACGCGATTCTCCTGCTTCAGCCTCCGGAATAGCTGGGATTACAGGCATGCACCATCACACCCGGCTAATTTTTGTATTTTTAGTAGAGACGGGGTTTCACTATGTTGGCCAGGCTGGTCTTGAACTCCTGACCTCAGGTGATCTGCCCGCCTTGGCCTCCCAATATGCTGGGATTACAGGCATGAGCCACCACTCCTGGCCTTTGTTTTAAGGAGGAGTCAGCCAATGGGATGCCTCAAGGACTGGGTCCACTGATGCAGAACAATGGAAACAGATCAGCTGATGTCTGAGCTCACAGCGTGCTGGTGCTGCTCCTAAGAACCCTTCTGTAGATGCTACTGTTCTCCCCATTTGCAAATGAGGAAGCTGACACTCAGAGAGGTGGATCACTCGCCCCAGGTCACACAGCACAGAGAGGACATGTTAGGACTGAGGATTCAAATTCTTAAGGTTTGCTTTGCTCCTGGCAAAAGCAAGTCATGAAGGCGTGGAAGCTGAAATCTCGAGGCTAAGGCTCCCCTTTTCACACCTGGCCACGAGCTGCAAGAACTGGGAGTCGGTGCTCCCATGAGTCCAACCTGAGGATTTGCTGGAGAAAAATCCAGCCGAGAAAAGCTCAGCTCGTGAGGTCCCCCTCCTGGGGTGTGAAGGAAGTGGATAGTGCCAGTCATTACAGAGCTGCAATCCCTGAGTGTTAAAGTTCTCAGGGCCATGAGTATGGACTTCGTGGGAAATAGAAGCAGCATGTAGACCTATGCATGTGTGTATGTCTGTGTGCACACGTGTGCATGTCTCTGTATGTATGTGCATGTGTGCACGCATGCACACATGGCGTTGCACAGGGTGTGTCCATGTGTATGCAAGTGTGTGTATATAGGGAGCTTCTAAATCAGATAAAACCAACTGGAAATCCGGATACTGATGTTTAGAATTCAAGCTCTGGAGTCAGACTGCCCCAGGCCTCAGTTTTTCCATTGGGAAATGGGCTGATCCTCCCTGGATGAGAGCACTGGAGTCCAGAGAGGCCAACGACGATCAGATTTATCTCAGTATATGGTCTGTGCTGTGGGCCTTGAGGTTGAAATTTTGTGAGCTCCTTTAATTCTTTTTTGTGTGTGTTGGGGATTGGCGGCAGGGTCTTGCTCTGTCGTCCAGGCTGGGGTGCAGTGGTGCATTCATAGTTCACTGCAGCCTCCAACTCCTTGGCTCAAGCAATCCTTCAACCTCAGGCTCCCGAGTAGCTGGGACTACAGGTGGGACTATCATGCCCTGCTAATAAAAACATTTGTTTTTGTAGAGGTGGAGTCTCCCTATGTTGCCTAGGCTGCAGCCCCAGCATTCATTAATCATCCCCGGCTCCTACCTCTGCCCAGCCCTTAATCCCCCGAACATATGATGGGGATTAATCCCCCAAACATGTGGGGGTGGGGGGACTCATGACAACTTACCACTCTTCCCCTGGATAGCTCCTCTGTGGAATGTGGTAGAGTTTGGGGGCCACCCCACCCTCAGGCTGGCCAGGGAGGGGTGGGCAGGGGGAGCTGAGAAGGGCTTGGGGATCCTCACGAGGGAAAACTGAGGCCCAACCGGGTGGGATGTGAAAGGATCAGTCGGTAACAAGACCAGTCCCTCTGAACCCTCTAAGAGAGGTCCTGGGTAACCATATGTATTTAACCCTGCAAGCCGTTGGCTACATTTCACTGGAGAAAATGCAGGCATGGAGGGTCCCACTGCTTGACCACCTGGCAGAGGACTGACTGTGAACAGAGGGTCAGTAATAGCGTCCCTGTTGCTGGCACATCTCTGGCCCTCAAGACACCACCCTCCACCGTGGGTGGGCATTGGGGTAGTGTGTTGACACAGGGGAGATAGAGGCCTGGCCGGGACCCTCAGGGAACGCGGTGACCCCAAACCACCACAGGCTCCTGCACTGTTGAAGTGGGGATGGTGACAGGGTGTGGGTGAGAGGGACAGAGTTGAGGGACCTGGAGGAGGTAGAGAGAGTCAGCAGTCAGGTCCATATCCCAAGGGGTCAGGGGTTGGGGGGTGAAGCTGGCAGTGGAGCCCAGCCTAAGGGCCAGTGCCTGCCAGAGACACTTGCAGGAACCACAGCCCCCACTGTCCCGGAGAGGCAGGGAAACTAGGGAATTGGGACATCAGCAGGGTCACCCCAAAGTTAGATGGCACATGAACTGTGTGGAGGGAGGCAGCAAGGTGAGGAGACCCTCAGGAGGACCCTTTGTTCTCATATGCTATTTCCTGGACTTTATCCACAAAGAAGCCTATTCTAGGATGTAGGGCCCAAACCCAAATGGCTAGGGGTAGAGAACCTGTTAGCTAAACGACAAGCCATCATATATACACGTGTATATGTAAGTTTATTTCAGGTTTGTATTTTTAGATACAGGGTTGCCCAGGCTGGAGTACTGTGACACAATCTCAATTCACTGCAGCCTCCAATCCTGGGCTCAAGTGATCCTCCCACCTCAGCCTCTCCAGTAGCTGGGATTACAAGCATGGGCTACCACACGTGGCTTCAGAATTTTTTTTTTTTTGAGACTGAGTGTCGCTCTTGTTGCCCAGGCTGGAGTGCAGTGGCACGATCTCAGCTAAACGCAACCTCCGCCTCCAGGGTTCAAGCGATTCTCCTGCCTTAACCTCCCGAGTAGCTGGGATTACAGGCATGCACCACCATGCCTGGCTAATTTTTGTATTTTTAGTATAGATGAGGTTTCTCCATGTTGGTCAGGCTGGTCTTGAACTCCCAACCTCGGGTGATCTGCCCACCTCCACCTCCCAAAGTGCTGAGATTACAGGCGTGAGCCACCGCGCCCAGCCTCAGAAATTTTTTAAGTGAAAAAAAGCAGGGAGCAGATTAGAACCTGAAGTATAATTTGCATTTTAAAGGTTCCATCTAAAACACGATTGTGCCTACGATCGTCTACACTTGGAATATCCTCTGAAGCCAACCCAATACCTGCTCTTCTCCCATGGGCCAGGGAGACTGCTGAGACAGCCCGTGGGGAGAGGAAGGCAGTCTCTGAGTGGCACCCTAGGTGTGTCCTGTCATTTGTTTGGACTTATGGGAGGAGAAAGCCTCTGTGCTCCATTCCGCATACATCTGGGTTTGGTTTTTCATCTTTTACAAGGAAAACGTCCTTGCGTGCTGCTTGAACATGCACGCGTGCACATCTGTAAGTGGGCATGCATGCACAGCAAAGGCCTGGATTGAAGCCACACCTTGCTTTTGCTACTGGGGCTTCTCGGCAGCACCTTCTGCCTGTCTTGCCCGGAGGAAGCTCCAGGGAGGAGAAAGGCCATGACAGGGATCTTGTGGTTCTACTTAGTCCTAAATTATTAGGTTGGTGGAAAAGTAATTGCAGGTTTTGCCTTTACTTTTGCACCAACCTAGTACAAGGCAGCAGGGGAGATTTTACCTTCCAAATGAGATCCTTCCCAGTCTGCAGAGGGGAAACTAAGGCCTGAGATCAAGTGACCTGCCTGGGGTCAACGCCAGGACAGGCATCCTGGGCTGGAGACCACTCCTCCTGTCCTCCTAAGACACCCTGACAGGCCTCAGGGTGGTATTAAGAGGAACTAGGGGAAGAAGGATTCTGCTACTGAAGTGAAATTCCTGGTGGTTCCTCACCCGCTGCAGGTGAGCCCCACATTTTCCCTGCAGGCTCCGGCCTTTCTCAGGGAGTGCCACTGAAGCTAGTGGTTAGACATCGCTAAGATGAAGGCAGGGTGAGGGTCTTGGCTGGCAATAGCTTCCTCCGGGGCACGGGAGAAGTGAGGCTGGGGGTCCTGCCTCAGCTTCCTAAGGGCTCTTATCTCAAGGCTCCTGCTAAGCTGCCCACAGGGACCTTCCTACATGAGCATCACCTGCCCTGGGCACAGTGCCTTCCCCCTTCCTGCAGTCTGGCTCCTCCCCTCCTCGCCCTGGTCAGGCAGAGGCCCCTGCAGGCCCCCTGGGTGCTGCCTTGGTCTCTGCTGTGACCTCTGCAAGCCCCTCCTCACCTGGAGGGCCAAGAGGCTGTTGACAGAGGAACCATGGGCAGGCTGGCAGCACCCAGGGACGGCAGGGAGTGTGAAGATGACAGAGAGGCAGCTCCACAGTCAGAGGGAGGCCCAGGCAGGCTCTGCTTTTACACTGGCAGCGGGAACCCCAGCCCTGGGATGATGGGGCAAAGCCCTGTGGGGACAGGTGAGTCGTAGGCAGAGGGGCACGGCTCCCACTGCCCTGACACCCCTCAAAGGCAGCTTCTGTACTCAGTGGTACTGATTACCCTCCCCAGCCTCCCCAGAAGGGAATCGCCCTCCCTCTGGTGGGTGCTTGGTCCCTTCCTGCTCTCTGGCATCTTCCAGGCTTTCCTGCTGACAGTGTCACAAGGTCCCTCAGGTGGGGCGAGCCAGTCAGGAGGAGCCCGAGGGAGGAACACCATGCCGGCGGAGGGCACGTCCTGGGAATCTGGTTCCACACTGCACTCCCATCTGTGTGCACTGGTGACGGATCTGATTTTAAAAACACAGCCATGGAGACCCCGGCACACTGCATTTCCTCTACATTTATTGCAACGGCTAAATGATTAACAACATTCACAACTTCTTAGATCTTAAAAAACAGAAACAAAAGAAAACTTCCATTTTGTAACATCACAAATGTCTTCTAGGCTTTATCAAGGACCAAAAACACTACAATTCTCTAAGTGATTTCCAGTGATGGAAACAAGCCAGAGACAGTAAGCACCCAGAGTGGCGAGAGAGCACTTCCAGATGCCTGTTGTCCTCTTGGGGGTGACCCTGGAACTAGAACGACAGAAAAGACACTGTGACTTTGACACGGCTGTGCCACCACACATCACGCGCGACACGAGGATCCTGCAGAGCGGCCTCTGCAGAGAGCAAGGGCAGCCTCGGTTAAGAGGGAGGGGCTGGGGGCACGGAGGGCCAGTGGCATCTCCTCTATCCCGGCTGGCCGGCAGCTGGCAGCACGCACCATGCTCTGCTGGCTCCCGACACCTTCACTGCCCCAGCGCTGAATCCACAGG
The DNA here is from genome assembly GCF_006542625.1 of Nomascus leucogenys. Lineage (NCBI taxonomy): Eukaryota > Metazoa > Chordata > Mammalia > Primates > Hylobatidae > Nomascus > Nomascus leucogenys. The sequence continues at coordinate 52,159,480 of NC_044390.1, read as the reverse complement.
AGAGGCGTCCTCTGAGTGTAGGGGGCTTTCTAGGTTCAAGGAGGTGTGCCCTTTGACCCCTGCCAAGGACTCACAGACCATCTCAGCTCAAACTTGGAGGAGCGCCAGGAGGTGGGGGGCGGTCAGTGGCCACACGCCACAAATTCCTAAGGCATTTAACTTTTTAGTAAAATGAAGTGGAGAAAGTCAAGAATGAACATGCTAGGACAAAGCACATGAAATGGTCAGGGCGATGCTGGAGAGAACGTGCTTGATCCACGCTGCAGGTGTGTGCACCTCGCTCGGGCCAATGGGCTGAGCCCCACTCGGAGCTCCATCCATTCACCTGACCCACGGCCAACATGGAAGCTGTCGGAGGGGTCAGGAAAGGAGAAGCAGAAAGGAGAAGATGAACCCCCCACACCTGTAGTTCCCCAAAACCAGCTCCACTCCAGGCCCCAACAGGCTGGTTCGTTCGAGGGTTGGGTTATAAACCCAAGCCCCATCCTCCATGCTGGCACCTCTACTGCCATAAAGATCTGCCAGTTCCCAAAGCTACAGAAGCCACTGGAAGCAAGCAGAGCCCCTGGGGGTGGTGGCACTGCAAGGTGACAGGGACCAGGCAGATAAGGAGCTGGGACCACAGTCTAGGAAGTCTGTGGCTTAAAGAAAGCCAGGATTTTTTTTTTTTTTTTTTTGAGACAGAGTCTCGCTCTGTTGCCAGGCTGGAGTGCAGTGGCACAATCTTGACTCACTGCAAGCTCTGCCTCCCGGGTTCACGCCATTCTCCTGCCTCAGCCTCCTGAGTAGCTGGGACTACAGGTGCCCGCCACCACGCCCAGCTATTTTTTTGCATTTTTAGTAGAGACAGGGTTTCACCATGTTGGCCAGGATGGTCTCGATCTCTTGACCTCGTAATCCACCTGCCTCGGCCTCCCAAAGTGCTGGAATTACAGGCATGAGCCACCACGCCTGGCCTTTTTTTGGAGATGGAGTCTTGCTCTGTCGCCCAGGCTGGAGTGCAGTGGCATGATCTCAGCTCACTGCAACCTCTGCCTCCCTGGTTCAAGTGATTCTGCTGCCTCAGCCTCCTGAGTGGCTGGGATTACAGGTGCCTGCTACCACACCTAGCTAATTTTTTTGTATTTTTAGTAGAGACGGGGTTACACCATGTTGGCCAGGCTGGTCTCAAACTCCTGACCTCAGGTGATCCACCCACCTCAGCCTCCTAAAGTGCTGGGATTACAGGCTTGAGCCATTGCGTCTGGCCCAAAGCCAGGATTTCTTTACAGCCAATACAAGTGGCATTTCCCACTCAGTTCTGTGGCTGATGCCCTAACCACTGCTGTGTCCCCTAATCCTGGGGTGTCAGGGGGATCCTAAGTTTTCCAGATTTTTGCCCATACTTTAAACTTCAACGCTCCTGCTTCACAAGGAAGGATGAGTGGAGAATTGAGTGGAGTTACACGCAGCAGAGTGCTGGGGAATCTGGAGAGCAGCGGCGATCACATGCCTGGAAATAGAGCAGCTGCAGAGCCCACCCCAGGAGGAGCCTGCCTCTCCTTACAAAGGCTGTAATAAGACAGCACTTGACGATGCCATACATGCGAAAAGTGCAGAGTCTCAGAGGGTTTACAACCCCCGTCCCTTTGTAACTGTAGTTTGCTTACACTGTGGATTCTAAAGAGACATGTAAACCTGGGGCCGATTTCATCTGTTTTATGATCACTCCCCACCCAATAGAGCTATTCTATACTGTTGCTAAAATTTCATTAAGTCTCTCAAGATGCATTGAAGAGATTAGACACCATGAATAACACATTCATCAACTCAAGTATGGCAACTGTTCAGAGAGCTTCAGAGCTTTGGTACCCGAGCGCAGACTTGGTAATTACCGATTTGTCTCCCCCGTATAAATTCTGGCGAACAACGAGAAAACACCATCTGTGATCGTTTCCACATCACGTTTGCTAACAGAGCACTTCTGGAGAGCAATGGCCAGTCCAACTGGAAAACCAGCCAGAGGAGCTGGTTCCTCAGCACTCACAGGCTGAGGTGCCTTTTGGGGGCAGCGCCACCTTCTGAAGGGGAACCAAGACAGATTTGGAGGGGACTTGCTGCTAAAAGCATGTGGACAGAGAGGAGAGGCAAAAGCACATTGAAAATGGTGCATGTTTTTTTCTTTGAGAGAAACAAAAGCCAGCGAAACCTCCGCCCCAGAGACTGCAGAGACGTTTGTTTTCATGTACACACCAAACCGTACTTGGGCACTGGCTCCAGGCCGATCCAGGGCAGGGATGATGTTTTAAGGGCAATTGCTGCTTCAAGGCTTATCTTTCACATCAGTGGTTTTGATCTATTCAGGAAGAGAACGATTTTGTTCAAAACTGAGGTGGAAATTAGGTGAGAGGGGCAACTAAAAAAAAAAAAAAAAAAAAAGAGTAGAAAGATGAGGATATTTACAGGCCCAAGGCCCTGCAGAAGGAAAAGGATTTGAAGACCCTCACAAAGGGACATAGCCAACTGCCATCCTCTGTGGCGGTGGCTGTCACAGTCGCCCTTCCACTTGCATGACGGCAATGCCCTCTGGACTAGGAACAGTCTGTTTGCTGGTCATGTTATGTGGTAGGTGGCTGTCATCTGTGAGAGAAAACTTGAGCAAGAGAAGAGACAGGTGTGGCCTATTTCCACACACACATCCACAGAGGCCAGCCCGGAGGCCTTGACGGGCTCACAGCCAGGGCGCCAGGCAGGCCATGCACAGCTGCCCTTGGCCAGCATGAGGTTTGCTCCTTCAGCAAACCTGGAAAGTAAGAATGGGGCATATCCACATCCAGAGACCCTTTTGTTTCCCTCACAGAATTTTGTGATTTTTTTGTGTGTGGCATTTTTGGGGGAGCAGGGAACATCAACTTTGTTGGGGGAAATCTCTCTGCATAACAGCACGCCGGCGAGGGCAGATGGCCTTACGCACTGGCCTGTGAACATACCTATTTGTTGGCCCGCTTGTGTCTGTACATCTGCATCATCCTCTGTCGGAACACGTCGAATGTGTCTTCTTTGTGCTCCTGCCCGTCAGCACCCAACCCTTCCCCTTCCGAGGGGGTTCCCCTAGGGAGTGAAAAAGAGAGTCAGTTGTGCACCTGAGCCCAGGGCCTGGCATGCCAGGAACTGGGCATGGGCACAAACAGTCCATGAGATGCAGGTGTTTGGGACACACACTGAGACATCAAAGAAAGGGAAAATCAAGACGCAACTCACAGTGGAAACAAGGAGTACTCACCCTCGAAGAAGAGCTGGCTTTTGAGGGGGTGCCCAGAGGGCCCTGGTTACCTCAGAATGCCTTACCCAGCAGGGACTAAGCTCAGTATGAAATGAAATGCCTGCTGATGTTATGATCGGGGTTTAATAAACTTTGGGCCTGTGTTCGGGACCCTGGCTGGCCCGGCTATGGGTTCCCAGAAATGGGAAAGTGGTTCCAGACTGATACTACACAGAAATACCACTTAGCTTTTATGATGGTAACAAATGTGGCCAAAATGACCAGGGCCAACAAGCTGGTTAAAAAATCTACACCAGGACAGAAAGGAGCTCTGTAAACACCTGCACATGTAAATGATCAGCTTCTCATCTGAAGATGCCTTTTGTTTAAAAAACAAAAATCAACTTCCAGCTGTAAGCCATCTTGGCTGTGAGGGCGCCAAGCGTCAGGCTGCAGGTGGAGGACTGAGGCCCCACCCACTCCCACCCCAGGCTGCCTGCTGCGTACACGCTGACCGGCTCCCGGATGCCCTTTCCGAGGGAGCCCAGGCCATGGCCCTCCTTCCAGCCCATCTTCTGCAGCATCTGGAAGCCCAGGTTCTTATCGGTCAGCTTCTGCTGGGCGAAGTCCAAGTCCTTGGGTTTCTGAGGAGAGAGGAGAGTCCAGGCATGTGGGCCACAGGGAGGTGCCTGGATCGAGGAGAGTCCAGGCATGTGGGCCACAGGGAGGTGCCTGGATCAAGGGTCTGTCCTAGGCTGTGCCTGGAGCCCCTCACCCCCAAATGCCCTCCTGACTCCCCAGATGCTCAGGCTCAAGCTCCAGTCACTTTCCCAGTTCTCTACAACATCCCTAGGTGGGATGTAACTTCTAAGTCAGAGGTCACTGGCCTGAGGTCAGTCCTGCCTCTCAGCTACCACTATAACCCTGGTGCCAAGACTGTGAGGAAAACTGGGTAAGGCAACAGCCAGTCCCGGGGTCAAGGAGTCAGTAGGAAGGCCCTCAGCAGAACCCTGGATAAAGAAGAGTGGCCCTGTGATGGCCACAGGGCACAGCCCAGGGAAGAGTGGGGGCACCAGAGCACAGGCCTGGAGGCAGGATGGGGGCCAGATAGCGGGTGAGAACTGGCTGGCAGCACCCTCCCTGAACCACCCCAACATACCCCTCCCCCAGTGCTTCACTCACTCCCTGGCTACGTTGTCTGTCTGTCCTCGGGACTGAGTTCTACTTGGACACTGGGGTCTGTGTCTAGCACAGAGTAGACCTCACTGAGAGCTAGTACAGCTGTGATTGCTCCTGTGGGTTGTGGGGAAGTGCAGCAATCTCTGGGCCACTAGATGGAGATCTGGGGACAGACAGGGCCCTGGGGCCTCTGGAGGAGGAGCCTGCAGGGCTCTAGCAGAAGGAATTTCTATTCGCTCATGAATATTCATGACACACTGCTGTGTGACAGAGCCCAGCTGGGCAGTCCAAGACCTTGCCATGTATTCCTTGGCTCTTCACGAGTCAACTTGTGTGGGTGGGCTGGGCGTGGTGGCTCATGCCTGTAATCTCAGCACTTTGGGAGGCCGAGGTGGGTGGATCACTTGAGGTCAGGAGTTGGAGACCAGCCTGGCCAATGTGGCAAAACCCCGTCTCTACTAAAATACAAAAATTAGCCAGGCATGGTGGCACCTGTAATCCCAGCTACTTGGGAGGCGGAGGCACAAGAATCGCTTGAACCTGGGAGGCAGAGGTTGCAGTGAGCTGAGATCATGCCACTGCATTCCAGCCTGGGCAATACAATGAAATTGTCTAAAAAAAAAAAAACAAAAAACAAACCTTGTGTGTGTTTTTTTAAAATATAGAGTCTTGCTATGTTACCCAGGCTGGTCTCAAATTCCCGGCTTTAAGTGATCCTCCCACCTCAGTCTCCCCATTAACTGGAACTACAGGTATGTGCCACTGCACCCAGCTTTTGATGTTTTTTTTTCTTTTTTTTTAAGACAGAGTCTTGCTCTTTTGCCCAGGATGGAGTGCAGTGATGCAATCTCAACTCATTGTAACCTCCGCCTCCTGGGTTCAAGCGATTCTCCTGCTTCAGCCGCCCGAGCAGCTGAGATTACAGGCGTGTGCCACCACGCCCAACTATTTTTGTATTTTTAGTAGAGACGGGGTTTCGCCATGTTAGCCATGCTGGTCTTGATCAAACTCCTGACCTCAGCTGATCTGCCCACCTCAGCCTCACAAAGTGCTGGGATTACAGGCATGAGCCACTGCGCTTGGCTGATGTATTTCTTTAAGGCATTTACTGAACTACCTGGGGAGGCTGAGGGTTCATGTGCTCTTGAGAGGGAGGGAAGAAGGTGCTGAGGAGGATCATGGCGGCTGGTGCTGGGGGTCTGAGCAGGGGACAGGTGGGAGTGGCTGGGAGAGGTTAGATGACCTTGGGCATGGGAAGCAGGGTGAGAAGGGCCTGCTGAGTGCTGTGAGCTCAGGTCTTTGGGCAGTCAGCCCTCATCAGCTTAGCAACCTGTCCCATCATGTCATGAAGGCCTCACGAGGTACAATTCAACCAAAAGACAAATCCCCCCCTTGCCATCTGCATTGAGGTGCCCAGGAATCAGCTTCCCTAACGATGGGGGTGCATGTGAGAGGCACTCCAGAGACAAAGGAGCTTGGAGACAAGGCAGAAAACGCTGAGCCTGAGGGAGCCAGGGGCTGGGAGAGGAAAGGGAGAAGGGAGAGAGGAAAGGGAGAAGGGAGAGAGCAGGGCCTCAGGTCAGGTGGGAGGGAGGGAGGAGAGAGCAAGTGCTCCCAAAAGGCCTGGGCCCCTGGAGCTCCTGAGGCCTCAGTGTTCTCACCCTAGAAAGGGACAAAACAACCTGGAGAGGTGCCAAGAACTCAACATGCAACAAGATGTAGGGGGTCAGAAACGGATACCCTAAGGCTGGGCCCTAAGGCTGGGTGCGGTGGCTCATGCCTGTAGTCCCAGCACTTTGGGAAGCCAAGGTGCGTGGATCACGATGTCAGGAGTTTGAGACCAGCCTGACCAACATGGTGAAACCCCATCTCTACTAAAAATACAAAAATTAGCCAGGTGTGGTGGCGCGCGCCTGTAATCCCAGCTACTCCGGAGGCTGAGGCAGGAGAATCCCTTGAACCTGGGAGGTAGAGGTTGCAGTGAGCTGAGATCGTGCCATTGCACTCCAGCCTTGGCGACAAAGGGAGACTCCGTCTCAAAAAATAAAAATAAAAATAAAAAAAGAAAGAAACAGATACCCCGAATTACAGCACTTTGACAGGTGAGACTAAAGCAGCAGCCTCAAGGTCCCTCCCAAAGCACAGGAGGAAGCTGTTTTCTTCAAGTTCCCTATCTATCTAGAAACTGGACTTGCCAAAGAAAAACACAAGGACCTTGGATCCCTTCCCTGAAATGTCATTAACCAGAGTTGAAAACTCCTGTCACACAGGAAGAGATGGAACATTAAACACCACACCTAGAGCCCAGACCACTGGCTGTTCTCCAGTCTCATTCAATTCTCAATGAGGATCGTTCACAAGATGATGCCTGCCTTCATTCATCTCTCCTAAAATCATCTGCTTCCCCTCTAAAGTTACCTACAGCCTCCCATCTGCCCTCTCCCCTACGAAGAGGTATTTCAGCTTCAACCACCTGGCCCTTCTTTGAGTTTTCATAATGTTTTATATGGCTCTTGTGCTTATGCACATGAATAAATATGTATAACTTTTTTGTTTCGAGACAGGATCTTGCTCTGTCACCCAGGCTGGAGTGCGGTGGCCCCATCATGGCTCACTGCAGTCTTGAACTCCTGGGCTCAAGTGATCCTCCTGCCTTGGCCTTCCAAAGTTCCGGGATTACAGGTGTAAGCCACCGCACCTGGACTGCATACCTTTTTTTATCCTGTTAATCTTCTTATTGTCAGTTCATTTCAACAGGCTTAGACTTGGACCTTCAAAGACAGAGGGAAATTCCCTTTGTTCTCTTCAGAGGCATCTCCGAGGGTATTATATAAAGTAGCTGTGTGTGTGTGTGTGTGTATGCATGTGTGTGTGCATATGCGTATATATGTGTGTTATCTTGTGTGCGTGTGTGGGTTACTGGATGCAGGCGGCCCCTCCATAATAGCATGAAGTGGTCTTGATGAGGCGGTGTGGGCAGAAGTTTCTCTGCAGGGTAGTTAAGGAGGGGAGGTATGAAGGGAGGAGCTATGCTATGGGCTGGGACAGGAAGAGGGGCACAAACAGTGAAGAGACACCCCTGCAAGCCAGGGGACACCAGACAGGACCTGCTACACTGGGAGGCCCCTTGCCATGAGAAAGTGGCCTGGAGAAAAGAGGTGACAGAACCCACCGGCTGAGATGAGAAACGGGGCATCCGTCAGGCCCTCCTGGGAGCTGTGCACGACCTGGGCCCTGGGATGATGGGCAGGGAAGGAAGGGGAAAGGCTGGTCATGGCGGGGCACAGGGGTCCCCAGAGGGCAGGTCTGCACTCTTTTCCCTTTCAGGAAGGCTGCTTGGAGGTGCAGCGGGAGGAAGAGGGGTTGGCTCAGCCTGGAAGTTTCTTCGTGAATGTTCAAATCTGTGTTTAACAATCATGATGGTGGTTTCCTGGACAGCTGGAGGAAAGCCAAGCCCTGTGGGTGAGGTGGAGGTGTGCAGAGGAGAGCTGCAGCCACCACGGCCTCCCTTCCACCCACAGTCACTAGCAGAAAGGAGGACAGGTGCAGAGCCCCAAGGAGACAGCAGCATGTGCAGGACACCCACCAGGAACCGCGTTCAGTTTAATCCTCACTGTACCTCCTACCTGCTGGGTAGGTGTGGCCATCCCATTTTACAGACAAACCCGTGGCTTGGGGGTTACACACCAAGGTTACAAAACTACTCGGTGGCAGGACTGAGCTAGAGTACAGCTGTGCCTGACACCAAGGCCCTGCTGTGCCCTCATCTGGCCGTGCCCTTATCCAGGCCACACAAAGGGGCACCAGATGCCAGCTCAGCCTAAAACCTGGCACATCAGTAAGGACTATGAGCTCTGGACTCGGGAATGTCCCTCCATCCTGCCATAATTGGGGTCAGACTGACCTAGGTCACTCGGAAGGGGTTGGAAGCAACATTGCACTGCCTGACACCAGCAGAGCGACCTCGCCTGGCTCCCCGCCCTCCTCCCTGACCATGAAAGACTGGTGAAGTCTCTCCATATGTGTCCCAGGTGACCCTGCTCGCCCCCAGCACTGTGTCCCCCAGGCCATCTGGAGTGTACCTGCCCCCTTTCCATAACCTGGCTCCAGGTCAGTGAATGGCAGTTCTGTCCCTCTTCTGCCCAAGCTGACTACCCTGGGGTCACCTGGACTCCTGGCTTTTGCACACCCAGCCCACAAGCAGGTGTCACCCACTCCATCTTCACCCCTTCTCGTTGCTCCTCATGCCCTGGTCCAACTGTCTTAAGTTTGAACCTCTTCCTGGTTCCCACCCATAGGCTGCTCTCCACCCTAGTGGCCACGTCCACTACAGGTCCCAGAGGGACCCTCCCTTCCCTGAGAAAGGACCACAGTGTTAACATCTGTTGAGGTCCCGTGTGACCACCCCCTGGATTCCTCTGCTGCCACAAAGGCCTCTTGCTGCCCCAGCCTCTCTACCGAGGCTGTGCCCTTCTCAGATCTCTACACTGTTTCTCCTCAGCTCTTTCCAGGCTTGTGCCAACGTCATCTGCAAGAAAGACCTCCCTTGGCTTTCCCAATTCAGTGGTATCCCCTCGACCCCACCTTATTCTCCCTCTCTTTGACCTGCTTCTCTTTGCCCACAGCATCCCCAGGACTGCCTCATCCATTTCTCTTTCACTGTTGGCCCTGCTTGCTGCTGCCTCCAGGTGGAGAGTCGGGACCTGGCACATAGGAGGTGCTGACCGCACACACCATGCTCTGTTTACTGGCAAATTAGTGCACTCTCTTCACCACCCTTCCAGTCTACTAAGCTTGAAAGTTTTTATGTTTTAATTTTTAAGGAGACATAGGTCTCACTATGTTGCCCAGGCTGGCCTCAAACTCCTGGGCTCAAGTGATCCCCCTGTCTCGGCCTCCCAAAGCACTGGGATTACAGGCGTGAATCAGTGCACCTGGATAACTTGAACTTTTTTTTTTTTTTGAGACAGGCTCTCAGTCTGTTGCCCAAGCTGGGGTGCAGTGGTGCAGTCAGCTCACTGCAGCCACGACCTCTCAGGCCCAAATGATCCTTCCACCTCAGCCTCCAGAGTAGCTGGGACTACAGGCATGCGCCACCATGCCCAACTAATTTTTGTATTTTTTGCAGAGACAGGGTTTTGCCTATTGCCCAGGCTGGTCTTAAACTCTTGGGCTCAAGCAATCTGCCCACTTTGGCCTCCTAAACTGCTGGGATCACAGGTGTAAGCCACCCAATCGGCCTTAGCTTGAACTTTTTTTTTTTTTTGAGACGGAGTCTCGCTCTGTCGGCCAGGCTGGAGTGCAGTGGCGTGATCTCGGCTCACTGCAAGCTCTGCCTCCCAGGTTCACGCCATTCTCCTGCCTCAGCCTCCCGAGTGGCTGGGACTACAGGCGCCCGCCACCACGCTTGGCTAATTTTTTGTATTTTTAGTACAGATGGGGGTTTCATCGTGTTAGCCAGGATGGTCTCGATCTCCTGACCTCGTGATCCACCTGCCCCTGACTCCCAAAGTGTTGGGATTACAGGCGTGAGCCACCACGCCCGGCCTAGCTTGAACTTCTTAAGGGCCAAGACATTATCTCGTTTATCTCTCAAATCCCACTGCATCCATTCCAGGGATCTCAACTATCCATTACACAGATGAATCACTAGTCTACGCTTTGGACAAAGCCAAAACAGTTTTCAAAAGCCCTCCCAAGAGAAAAGTCTCTGTTGTGTTTTACACATTAATACCTCAGTTTGAAATGTGAGCACAGCTTAATCACAAGCTGCAGCATCCTTTGGAACTCCAACAAATTCTAACCAACTATACTTTTGAGTGAGGACTACAAATGATTACGCTCACCTTCTTTTTGGACATGGGACGACCCCGAGGCCTGTCATAGGCAATTCGAACTGGTTCATGGACTAGAAGACAAAAGAAAGAGACACATACACATACACATACACGTGCTTTTCTTAAATTACTTAGAGACTGAAGGTCTTGCAGTCTATTTTGGCTAACAGTTCTCTGATGACAGAAGGTGTCTTAGGCTCTGCATGGCAGCTGCTGAGCCCCAGCTCCTCTCAGGAATGAACATGTATGACCCCTGGAGTGAGCAGAGATGGGACACGCTCAGGGTAGGCAGCTTGGGCCATAGTGAAGGGTTCACTGAGGGGTGCCTTGCTTTTGGAAAGTCTATTCAAACCTAAGAGTCCCCACATTTATAACAAAAGATCCAATACATGGATTATTTTCCATGACTACAGAAATATATTTTGCTTCAACAAACCAACTATTTGTGATACTGTGCCCTCCTAGTTTATCTGTAGCTAATTCACTGAGAAATAATTAAAGTCTGGGCCAGGAGCAGTGGATCATGCCTATAATCCCATCACTTTGGGAGGCCAAGATGGGTGGATCACTGGAGGTCAGGAGTTCGAGACCAGCCTGGCCAATATGGCGAAACCCCATCTCTACTAAAAGTACAAAAACTAGCCAGGCATGGTGGTGGGCGCCTGTAATCCCAGCTATTCAGGAGGCTGAGGCAGGAGAATAACTTGAACCCGGGAGGCAGCGGTTGCAGTGAGCCGAGATTGCACTGCTGCACTCCAGCCTGGGCAACAAGAGCAAGAGTCCATCTCAAAAAAAAAAAAGAATTAAAGTCTGCCTAAAACTTTCTAGTAAAAAACAACCATGCTTCTCATATAGAGGACCAAATCATATCATTTTATTTTATTTTTTATGAAAGGGAGATTAGCAAATCTGTTTTTTTTTTTTTTTTTTTTGGAGACACAGTTTCACTCTTGTTGCCCAGGCTGGAGTGCAGTGGCGTGATCTCGGCTCACCGCAACCTTCACCTCCCAGGTTCAAGCGATTCTCCTGCCTCAGCCTCCCGAGTAGTTGGGATTACAGGCATGCGCCACCACGGCTTGCTAATTCTGTATTTTTAGTAGAGATGGGATATCTCCATGTTGGTCAGGCTGGTCTCAAACTCCTGACCAAAGGTGATTCTCCCGCCTCGGCCTCCCAGAGTGCTGGGATTACAGGTGTGAGCCAGCACACCCGGCACAGGTCTGGTTTTATCTCATCAACTACCCAAAGAACTGAGAGCTTCTAAAGCAGAAATAAAAAACTCCACTTACCCCCAAGAAGAGCATACATAACAAGCACTCTGATACACTATCCGCCATCCATGACAAGTTTAATTATTTACTTCATTTTTTTTACATTAAATATTTTTTTTTCTTGTAAAGATTAGGTCTGGCCATCTTGCCCAGGCTGGTCTCAAGCTCCTGGGCTCAAGCGATCCTCCTGCCTCAGCCCCACTAAGCTGGGATTACAGGCACGAGCCATGGCGCCCGGCCCCATGAGCAGTTTTGAAGGATGGTAAGGGTTATAGTAGAATGGTTAGCATTTCACTGCAACACCACATTTTTCAAACACAAAACATGAGGACTGTTCCAAAGCAGGAAAAACCATAAGGCCACTGTCACATGTAAATGTGACTGTCTGAATGATGCAGAACACACAGGTGCCTGTTTAACACAGTCCCACAATGGGGCACCATTCACTACAACTTCACACATAGGTTTTGCAGCAGAAGTCCCATGTGAAAGCACGGTCCAGGCCTGACTGTAGGGAGACAGCTTGGAGGGCATAGGGGGCACAGGAGTCATCTGGGCCACAGCCTGCCCATCAAAAGGCCACATGCGATGCAATTCTATGTACTGACAGACTAGGAAAGATAGAATACCTGGGGCTTGGAAAACAGTCAGTGGTTGCTGGGGCTGAATCGGGCAGGGGACTGCAATGGGACAAGAGACCCGTTCTGGGAACAGGCTTCAGCTCTGCTGTACTGGTGGGTTCTCACCTCTGCACAGTCAACAAAACTCAAATGGTCCACTTGAAAAGGGTGCGTTTCATTGCTGGTAAATTATACCTCAAGAATCCGGAACCTCCCCACAGGAGAGCAGGAGATGGCCTCCCATGGCTGAGGCAGGTCCCACTGACCACTGCCTGGGACCACCCCTGCTCTGTTCCCATCTCACTGTCATGACATGAAGCAGCTTATCAGCACCCTGGGCCTTCCAGGGGCTCAGAAGGGCCCCCAGCTGACAAAGTCACAGGCAGGAAAACAGCTGAGATGACCCAGGCCCATCCCCTCCACAGTTGGGGATGCCCTGACCTGAATCCAGGCAATCAGGGAAATGTCCAGCAGCAAGTAGAGTGCCAGAAGCCACAGGGTAGCAAGGAAACATGTCCTTAGAGCAATGCCTTCAGACCACCGGGAAACATGAGTGTCGGCTCACATTTTGGAGTGGTGCACAAAACTCTTTTGGATTAAAATGTCTCCACCTGTCTCTTCTAACTCTCACAGCCCACCAACCAAGAACTGTGCTGGAGGCAGCTATGCCGACAGGCAGGCACTCACCTTTTGGCTCCTGGATGAGACACACTCTCTTGGGAGCTGGAATCATGCCAACCTTCAATGACTTGCTGCTGATCCTCTTCCGGGGGAAGCAGGTACCTGAGGAGGCCTGTGACAGGGCAGGTGCTCCAGCTAGGTCGTCCTCGGCAGCCTCGCCGGGAAGGCCGTCGGCAGGGGTGCTGCCCTCAGACTTGCCCGCCCCTCCAGGAGCAGGGGCCTCCTCTCCCCCATCCTCATCGTCCTCGTCCTCCTCCTCAGGCATCACCTCTGGGCTCTCCAGCTCAGCCTCCCGTGGAGGGGGCTCGTCTTCAAACTCTCCTTCCCCTTCCATGAGGTCCACGGGGCTCTCCTGAGAACCCGCGGTGTCACCGCCACCAGTGTGAAGGTTGTGTGGAGATGACGTGAAACAAATTGATGGACATAGTTCAAACACTTTTTTTCGATAGAATTTGAAAGCAGAACTATTTTGGTCATGTAGAAACCTGGGGCACAGAGGAAATATATTGGGTAACCAGATGGAATCTCTCAACATTTTTATTGGCTGAAACTGCTGGGATTGATCCAAGGAAGGTGGAGGTGGGACAAGGGAAAGAATAACCTGACCGCTCTCTACGCAGCTATGGCTTGATGGTGCAGCCTCTCAATGATAGAAAATTTGAGTACTAGTAACTTAATAAGGAGCTAGAATTCAAGAAGCCTAACTGCTTTCCAAGGGAGAGAGGCAGACGAACAAGGTCTGCAGGGCTTGGGAAAATGCTGGAATAGAGATCTGGCCTGAGACCCATCTCACCCTTTCTGGTTATGTCACTGGCCTCTCTGGGCCTCCATGTGCCCATTTTGACTCTGGTTCCTCCCAGGTATGAGAAGCATGGAGAGATGCCAGGAGGAGCTTCACAGTTACTGCTGGAACATGTGCACCATGGAGCTGTGAGGTGCCCCCCGAGGAGGCTCCTCACCCCTAGCACTTCCCGCTCTGGGGCCTGCAGTCCACCTACATGGGCGTGGAGATGAGGCCTCTCTGTGCCTCAGGGGTCTGGTGGCCACCTCGAGTTGTAACCACAGCTATGAAGCTGTGGCTGGTATGAGAAACTTAAAACACTCCCGAAAGCACCAAAGTCCACTTGGACCAAAGGAAAAATGGCCCTCATAAGGCAACTCAACCTCATAAATGTGCCAAGTCCCCCCAGTTAGCATATTAATATATCCCAATAAAATCCTGTTCTGAATTAGGGCAAGATGGTTCTAAAGTTCATAAAGAAAAATAATATGTAAGAGTATCTGGGAAAACTCTGAACAAGACTCATAAGGGGTTCCAGCCCCACCAAACACTACAAAATGCCCCAAAGCCTCTAGAGTTAAACAGCATAGTAGTCCATTAGGCAGACCAAAGGAACAGAATAGAAAGACCAGAAACCCAGCATTCGATTAAGGTAACCTCTCAAACTACTGCAAAAAAGGGGTGGGTCTTTCAAAGAATGGTATTGGAAAAGCTGGACGGCTTTATAATTATTTATTATTATACATTTTTAGAGATGGGGTCTCACTCTGTCGTCCAGGCTAGAGTGCAGTGGTATGATCACAGCTCACTGCAGCCTCAAACTCCTGGGCTCAAGAAATCTTCCTACATCAGCCACCCAAGTAGTTAGGACCACAGGCAAATGCCACTATACCAGGCTAACACACACACACACAGACACACACACATACACACACCACACACACACACAACTAAATATTAGCAGAAACAAATGAATCTGGGCCGGGCATGGTGGCTCATGCCTCCCAGCACATTTTGGGAGGCTGAGGCAGGTGGATCACCTGAGGTCAGGAGTCCAAGACTAGCCTGGCCAACATGGTGAAACCCCGTCTCTACTAAAAATACAAAAATTAGCTGGGTGACACCTGTAATCCCAGCTACTTGGGAGTCTGAGGCAGGAGAATAGCTTGAACCTGAGAGGCGGAGGTTGCAGTGAGCCGAGATCGCGCCACTGCACTCCAGCCTGGGCGACAAGAGTGAAATTCTGTCTCAAAAATAAATAAAACGGATTGTATGACAACTTTATAACATAACCACACCTACAAAATGAATTAACTCAATGAGCTTGAGCACATTAGAATTAAAATTTTTCGCCAGGCGCGGTGGCTCACGCTTGTAATCCCAGCACTTTGGGAGGCCGAGGCGGGCAGATCACGAGGTCAGGAGATCAAGACCACGGTGAAACCCCGTCTCAACTAAAAATACAAAAAAAAATTTAGCCGGGCTTGGTGGCGGGCGCCTGTAGTCCCAGCTACTGGGAGAGGCTGAGGCAGGAGAATGGCGTGAACCCGGGAGGTGGAGCTTGCAGTGAGCCGAGATTGCGCCACTGCACTCCAGCCTGGGAGACAGAGCAAGACTCCGTCTCAAAAAAAAAAAAAAAAAAAAAAAAAAAAAAAAAAAAAAAAAAAAAAAAAAAAATTTTTCTAAAGGCAAAAGAAACACAAAGTCATCTTGGCCCATTTACAAGCATGGCTGGATAGCGTCCAACACCTTGCCCAGTATCGTGGTCAGGATCCAGGGCTCTCCCTCCAGGGAAGGACAGGACAGAGTACTCTGAAGGACACTGCTCAGAAAAGGCTGTCACAGATGGGGAGGAATCCACCCAAAACCCAACAAGTACTACAGCCCAAGTACCCAGGCTAATGCAAAATTCTCCTTTAAACTGTACTTTTCATTGAAAAAAAAGAAAATGAAAAAGAAAAAAGGACTGATGGGATGCCCCCAGCTGCCCTGCACTGAGCTGTCCTCCTTATCCAACCCTGCCAGAGGAAATCCCACATACACAGTGGACAGGCCCGACCCCGAGGTCTACAGGGCCCAGCAGCTCCCCAAGGCCACCACTGCCTGTAAAAGGCAAAACCTGACTGTAAGCCTGGTCAGGCCTCCCGTCTATAGGTGGTCAGTGCCCCACGAGGCAGGTGGTACCTCAGTGCAGGACCCAGTCATAAGCCAAGGCTGCGGAGGGGAGTAGGGCTTGGCTTGTGCAATCAGGTCCCAAACAAGTTGAAAGAGTATGTTCTGTCACCACTGAATCCCATAAATGCTCTGAGAAATGCACGTTTTCAACTGTAAGTTTAACTGGATGAAGGCATGACTGTCCAATAAGCTGGGACCAGCACGAGGAGTTGAGAGCCCCCTCAGTAGGGTTCTGGCTCAGTAATGGGAAGATGGGTGCCTCCCACCGGCAGCCTTTCTCTGGAGGGGACATCTCACATCACCCTGGGGAAAAACCCCAGGGGCAGTGCTGGCTCCTCGCCCAGGTTTTCTCGCCTACGGGCTGTGTGCTTTTGAGCTGAGCTCCACCTATGCGAGGAATGGAGAGGGCAAAGGTACCTGCTCCCAGCATGAGCACGCCACGTTATCCCTGTGTAGAAGTGCCTGCTGTCTAGACCTGGGCAAGGGCCGACTATCACTACTATCATGCAGTGAGCAGCAAATCCTCACCTCTCTCCCCTCCCCTGGCCAACTCCTATTTAGCCTTTGGATGCAGATTAAATGTCCCTCTGGGGAGGCTTTTCCTGATGCCTCAGATGAAGGCAGATCTCCTAGAACAGAATTTTTTTTTTTTTTTTTGAGATGGAGTTTCGCTCTTGTTGCCCAGGCTGGAGTGCAATGGCGTGATCTCGGCTCACTGCAACCTCCGCCTCCCAGGTTCAAGCAATCCTCCTGCCTCAGCCTCCCGAGTAGCTGGGATTACAGGCACCCGCCACTACCCCTGGCTATTTTTTTTTATTTTTAGTATAGAGACGGGATTTCACTATGTTGGCAAGGCTGGTCTCAAATGCCTGACCTCATGATCCACCCGCTTCAGCCTCCCAAAGTGCTGGGATTACAAGCATGAGCCACCGCACCTGGCCTTTTTTTTTTTGGAGACGAAGTCTCGCTCTGTTGCCCAGGCTGGAATGCAGTGGCTCAATCTCAGGTCACTGAAACCGCCTCCTGGGTTTAAGCGACTCTCATGCCTCAGCCTCCCGAGCAGCTGGGATTACAGGTGCTTGCCACCATGCCCGGCTAATTTTTGTATTTTTGTAGAGATGGGGTTTTAGCATGGTAGCCAGGCTGGTCTCGAACTCCTGAACTCAGGTGATTAGAACAGATCTTTCTCCCTCAGGCCCCTGGCACAGCTGAAGTAAAGTCATGACTTACTCCTGGTATAACCCCCATGGTAGGAATGCATTGGCCAGGCTGTGGGCTGGCTCAGGACATGCTTGTGGCGTGAACACACTCAAATCTAAAGGGTGTAATGGCCAGTTGCAGTGGAGCACACCTGTGGTCCCAGCTACTCCGGAGGCTGAAACAGGAGGATCACTTGAGCCCAGGAATTCGAACCCAGCCTGAGCAACATCCTTAGACGTTGTCTCTTTGAGAAAGAAAAAGGTGTGATGAGACCCCGGGGGGTACGTACCACAGGTCAGGGTTATCGGTGCTGTTTTCTATGCTGAATTGTTCGATCTCTGGTCCCACCTGAGCAACAAATCTAGCCAGTTTCTCTGCAGTCTCCATTGTCTTCATGTCAACTACAAAACATAAAGCACCTGTCAGGCATGACTCCTGAGCTGCTGCTCCCCATGTAAACACTACAGGGCTGTGGAGGCTGATTATAAAGATGGCGTGCATGTCCCCTCCCTGTAGCCTTGCCCTTCGCCACATGTGGACTCTTTGTCACCAAGAATTGAACTCTGTGTATCCCCACCTTGAATCAGGGCTGGTCCTGGGACTCACATGAGCTATAGAATGTGGCAGAAAAACCCATTGCCAATTCCAAGCCTGGGCCTTGGAGGACTTGAGTACTTCCACTGTCTCTCCTGAAGCCCCGACCCCAATTGCCAGGTGAACAAACATGGGCTGGCTGTTGGGGGGATGACAGGCATGTGGCCCAGCCACACCATCATCTCAGCTGACAGCCTGGATAGCTGCCGCTGACCGCAGACATGTGTGGGGCTAGCTCAGCAGATGACCCAGCCACTGGCAAATTCACAATACCGGATGCCTCCTGGTTTGTTTGTTTGTTTGTTTTTTGAGACGGAGTCTTGCTCTGTCGCCCAGGCTGGAGTGCAGTGGTGAGATATTGGCTCAATGCAACCTCTGCCTCCCGGGTTCAAGCGATTCTCCTGCCTCAGCCTCCCAAGTAGCTGGGACTACAGGCACGTGCCACCATGCCCAGCTAATTTTTTGTATTTTTAGTAGAGACAGGGTTTCACCATGTTGCCCAGGCTGGTTGCGAACTCCTGAGCTCAGGCGATCCGCCCGCCTTGGCCTCCCAAAGTGCTGGGATTACAAGTGTGAGCTACCACACCTAGCTGATGCCTCCTGTTTTAAGCCACAGTTTGGAATGGCTCACGACACAGCAACGCCTAAATAATGCAGCAGTTGTGGACGCTTTTTTGCCTTCTCCTTCCCACTTAGTGCTTAGGAAGCACTGGCCAGAGAACAGGCCTGTGGTACAGAGAGAAAGAAACAGCTAAGGTGACAGAAGAAACAGAAGGGGTGAAGTTAGTCGATTCAGAGGAAGCAGTGCAGGTCAGTGAACCCCAAAAACAGGAACTGTGGAGACCCTGGGGATGAGGAGGCAGAATGAGAGAACTAGGCAGCCCCAAAGACTATCAAGGGAGGCCAGGATATAGCAGGACATGGGATCCCAAGTTCAGGCAACGCACCACCCATGGCCCCAGCAGCAGGACCCTGTTGGGGAGCACAGAGGCATGGGGCAGCACCTCATACCAGCTCCGCTCTCAGAAGAGGAGGAGGAAGCTGCAGGACTCGCACGTAGCTCTCTCGGGAAAGCAAGAGAGAAAGCGCCAACATGTACACTTGTCCTGACCAGGTCCCTAGAGCTTTTATCCACTGCCTTGCCTAGATTGCAGGCCCCCCCAATTCTAAAGAGACCCTGGAGATAGGAGAGTAGGGACTGGGGCCCAGAGGAGGGGGACAGGAGTGAGCACCCACTGTCAGCAGATGGGCAGGGAGAAGAGGTCTGAGGTGCTTCAGAGACATCCACTCCTCCTGGCTTGGGGGATGGGCCTGAGGCTTCTAAGCTGGGGTCCTGAGGAGAAGGTCCGGCTGGGTCTGGCGGGCAGTCCTTGGCAGCATCATTTCTGTCTGGCAGGGATGGTTTTGCCTGTGAGAGGCCTGGAGCCTGCCGGCCATGGTGTTTCAGCCTGGTGCCTGAGGATAGAAGGGTCTGGGTCCCGGTGGTCACTCTCCTCGCCTTCCAGCCTCGGAGCCCCTGAGCACGGAGGAGCCCCCGCCGCTGCCACGGAAGGAGTTTCTTCTTGAGGTTGCGGACAGCCCGGGCATACAGCATGGCCCGCACCGCACACTCTGCCGAGGTCGGCTTCTGGTCGGCTCCTCGCAAGTTCTGGCTCATCCGCTGCATTTCTGCCAACTTCAGCTTGTAATATTTATACTCCAGACTATTTTCATCAGACAAAAACCTACATAACAAAGCAAGCATAACGGGACATTTATGAAAACACCACCAGGTCCCAAATTGTTCCTGCAAACACAAACCTAAATGGCCAACTCCTCATTGTCCTCTGCTGTCTCAGAGGCTCTGCCTGGCTCTACTGAGGACCCAGAGCTAGGCCCAAGACAGCTGCCCTGCTAAGAGTGACCACAGGGCAATCGGGAGTTTGAACTGAGTTCCTCCTTGATTTCCATCAGCAGCAGCCATGAGGGAGCTCCCAGCTCATGATGGCCTGGAAACACAAACCAGTCACCTTGGAGCCACAGCATCCTGGCAGGCAGAATTGACACCTTTTAAATGGCCCCGCCAGGATGAGTGCTCGGTGAGCTTTTGACTGCATCAAGGAAAGTGTGATGTGAACCACAAGAGAACATTAACCAAGGAGCCTGCGCCCCAGGTGTGAAATCTTATGACCTAGTCATCATGATAAGAACAGTAAAGAGAAGGTTGAGCTACATGTACTAACACAGAAAAATATTCAGCTTGGCGTGGTGGCTCACACCTGTAGTCCCAGCACTTCGAGAGGCCGAGGCAGGAAGATCGCTTGAGCCCAGGAGTTCAAGACCAGCCTAGGCAACAAAACAAGATCCCATTTCCACAAAATAAAAAAATTAGCCAGGGTGGTGGTGCATGCCTATAGTCCCAGCTACTCTGGAGGCTAAGATGGGAGGATCACTTGAGCCCAAGAAGTTGAGAGGCTGTGGTGAGCTGTGATTGCGCCACTGCACTCCAGTCTGGGCAACAGAGCAAGACCCTGTCTTTAAAAAAAAAAAAAATCCTTCTTCTTCTAGTGTCTTTACTTTTTTCATCATTTTCCTTCTAGCTTCATGAGTTGATTACAGCTCACCGCAGCCTCGACCTTCTGGGTTCAGGTGATCCTCCCACCTCAGCCTCCCCAGTAGCTGGGACTACAGGCACGCACCACCACGCCTGGCTAATTTTTGTATTTTTGGTTGAGAGGACATTTCACCATGTTGCCTAGGCTGATCTCAAACTCTTGGGCTCAAGGTGGCCACACGCCTCAGCCTCCCAAAGTGCTGGGATTACAGGTGTGAGCCACTGCACCTGGCCCACTATTTCTAATAAATTCACCTGAAGTCACTCTTTCTCTTAAGTATTTTTATGACTGCATCTGGTATATAATGTTCTTCTTGCCACTTCCTTCTAAATTGCTTCTAATTTCAGTTCTGATTACCCTTCACTCAAAAGTTATTCAGAAACGTGCTTTATTTTGGTTGTTGCTGGTTTCTACTTTGCTGTATTGGCATAATGTGGCCCATGTGAGTTTCCTGGGTGTGCTATGATTTTCTCTGCAATTTCATACATAACAAACTTTTAAGATGGGCATGGTGGCTCGTGCCTGTAATCCCAGCACTTTGGGAGGCGGAAGCAGGTGGGTCGCTTGAGCCCAGGAGTTCAAGACCAGTCTGGGCAACATGGCGAAACCCCATCTCTTTAAAAATAAATAAATAAATAACCACCCCACAAAAAACATAACAGACTTTTGTGAATATTTGATTTCAGTTTGTGTTAAAGAAGAATATTGCTTAGTAAGTATGGCAGTATTTCAGGTGGCTTTCGGATTGTTTGATATTAAGTAACGACATATCAGTTATTAGATGAGGTTCCAGATTACCAGTGACAAGCCAACTAGAAGTGAGGTGGCTGTGTGTTGCACAGCATTGGCAGCACTGTGTGATGTGGCATGTCCCTGGCAGGCAGCTCTGTACACAAGCTCCCGCTAACACTGTTAGCCAGTTGAGGTCTGTCTGGACCTGAGAAAACGACTGAGTACCGGCTCCACTGCTGCCCTGGCACTCTGTTGGGCTAACGGTGGCATCCTGCAAGATCATGCCCTAACAAGCAATAGCGCTCAATTAAGAGAATGCTGACCAACATGGGCGCTCTGGTTCTCAAGTCAAACACAGCCCCAGCAAGGCAACTCCTTATCAAGGGCAGAGCGCAGAATCAGGGCCAGGTGACCTGACTACCCCAGTCACTCATGGCTCTGATGGCTTTCCTTGTTCCTGGACGGTTCTGATGCCAAGTGCAGTCCGAGGACGTCAGTCCCAAATGTATCTCCCAAGTTCCAGTGGAACATAACATCAAGAACAGAGAACACTCAACAAGCCAGTCTGCTGGCTTCAAATCTCAGCATTGCCACTTATTACCTGGGAACCTTTCTGTGCCTCAGTTTCTCCATCTCTAAGACAGGGAAGATGATAAGCAGTAGCTACTTCATCATACAGCTGTGAGGCCTGCATTATAAGCTTTTCACTATGAGGCAAGTGCTATGAAAACTGCCTAGTAGTCATTAACCGCTCAACAAATATTAGCAGATTGTCTCTGTTTATGCTCATTTCCTGTGTTATAAAATCTTCCACAACCTTATTTGGATTATATCGTCTACCCATTTCAGAGAAACATTAATGTCTCCTACCATGGTTTTGGATTCATCCAATTCCTCTTATCGTGGTTTTGGACTTAAATGATTTTTTTTTTTTTTTTTTTGAGACGGAGTCTTGCTCTGTCACCCAGGCTGGAGTGCAGTGGCGCAATCTCGGATCACTGCAACCTCTGCCTCCTGGATTCAAGCGATTCTCCAGCCTCATCCTCCTGAGTAGCTGGGATTATAGGCACCCGCCACCATGCCCAGCTAATTTTTGTATTTTTTTTAGTAGAGAGGGGGTTTCACCATGTTGGCCAGGCTGGTCTTGAACTCCTGATCTCAGGTGATCTGCTCACCTCGGCCTCCCAAAGTGCTGGGATTACAAGTGTGAGCCACCGCACCCAGCTCTGGACTTAAATGATTTCTAAAGGTTGTTTATTTACATAGCTCAAAGCTATGTAGTGCAGGCACCAAGATTCACAATCTATATGTTCGTGATGACTTTCCCTTTTATCAGGAACTTCTTTTGCTTCTTTTAGTGCTGTTCTCCTTAAAGTGTTTTTTGCCTAAACAATTCTCTACATCCTTTCTTTTTGGTAGCGTTCACCTGCTATGCAATTTCCCATCTCTGTGTTTTCCAATTCCTGTGTTTTTGCTTCTTTCTATAGTAGTATGGAAGTTATAGACCCCACTTCTGTTCCTTTAATGGCTAATCAACACACATACCTAAACTCTTATTTTGTATCAATATCCAGAATTACCCTTTAGCTCTATCTTCACGTCAAACAAGACAAAAGTCGGCCGGGCGCGGTGGCTCACGCCTGTAATCCCAGCACTTTGGGAGGCCAAGACGGGCAGATCACGAGGTCAGGAGATCGAGACCATCTTGGCTAACACAGTGAAACCCCATTTCTACTAAAAATACAAAAAATTAGCCGGGCGTGTTGGCGGGCGCCTGTAGTCCCAGCTACTCGGGAGGCTGAGGCAGGAGAATGGTGTGAACCCAGGAGGCGGAGCTTGCAGTGAGCTGAGATCGCGCCACTGCACTCCAACCTGGGGGACACAGCAAGACTCCGTCTCAAAAAAAAAAAAAAAAAAGACAAAGGCCTGTACACCTATCTCCCTCCTTCCCTTTGTGTCTCACATATTTAGATCATCTGGGATTTTAGTTTCTTTTATTTCACCCCAAACATCAATTATTTAGATTTTATGTTAACTTTGGGGTGCTTGGACAATCCTGCTGAGGCTAGACCACAGGGATTCTTAGCCACTTGTTTTCCTGAGTGTGTGAACATGTATGACCTGGTGGGCTCTCCCTGGAGAGCAAGGTCAGGGCTGGCCCACTCCCAGGGGACAATTTAGAAGCTGAGAGAAAACAAAGTATGACATATTCCTTCAGCTTTATATCCTGCACTGTTGTGATCATTTTCTAGGCTTGATGCTTTGCACTCTCTCATAGAAAAGGACGGAAGCCTAGTAGAGACAGGGTTTCACCATGTTGGCCAGGCTGGTCTCAAACTCCCAACCTCAGGTCATCTGTACCCCTCGGTCTCCCAAAGTGTTGGGATTACAGGCGTGAGCCACCGCACCGGGCCAGGTAATTCCTTGTGAAGGAGTTTTTGGATGATAAAGTCCCTGGGACCAACTCCTAAATCTGTCCTTCTTCAGGATCTATTCTATCAGCCAACTGCTGAGATTTTTATTTCAATCTATTTTTCATTTCCAAGATCCTTAATAGGATCGTTTTCATAGCAACCGTGTCTGTTTCATGGATACAATATACTCTTATTACCTGAGACTATTCATTACACATACATATTTATAGACTACACCTCCTCTTTCTCATAGTAACTCTGTCTTCTAAGGTGTCAGGAGTTGGTTGAGTTTGGTTATTCTCTTTCATGATACTGGTTTACCTCAAATATCAGTTCTTAGTTTGATGCTTATTTCTGGGACTACAGGCACCCACCACCAGGCCCGGCCAATTTTTTTTTGTATTTTTAGTAGAGACAGGGTTTCACCGTGTTCGCCAGGATGGTCTCAATCTCCTGACCTCGTGATCCACCCACTTTACAGGTGTGAGCCACCACGCCTGGCCACTTATTTCTGATTTTGTACCCTGTCCTGCCCCCTAACCAAACACAACCCTGACTCTGGCTTCCGCCTGCTGCCCCGGTTATCAGTGATCATGAGACCACTGGGCCATGTGCAGGGGTCATGGGGCAGAGGCACCAGCCCCCAGTCCTCTCAGGGCCTCCTATTCCTCCAGCCTAATCACTTTATCAACCACCTGTAAAGTGCCCCTGGGCCTTCTAAGTCTGGATGCCTTCTTACCAAGAGGGTTGGTATCTGCTTGCATCTGTCAATCTGACAATCCTTCAACATGCACACTGGTTCAGACCACAGACCCTGGATTTGAATCTCAACTCTGCCTCTTACTAGTTGTGGATCCTCAAGGCAAGAGGGCTCTTGGAGCCTCAAAGTTTCTTGTCTGTAAAATAAGCATAGCAATAGACCTGCCTCCCAACGTTGTTTATGAGGATTCAACCAGCTAGTGCTTAAATCAGTAATGTGCTTAGAACAGTACCAACTGCACAGAAGGCACAAGTGTTTATTAAATAAAAAGTATTCAATAAATGATGCTGGGACAATTAGGTTATTTGGGAATTTTTAACTTTTAAGTTACATGCCTACCTCATTCAATACATGAAAATAATCCAAACTCAAGAATTTTATAAAAATAAAACCACAATAAGCTCCAACCTTCCCCTTGGTAAATCATGGTGGGTAGGACCAAAGACATGGAAATGTATGCCTTTCAAGCATCTTTAGTAATTACAACAGCAAGAATAGCAAGTCCAGTATGGGTACAATCTGACTACCAAAAGGGGCACACTCAGGAGGTCAAGGCTGCAGTGGGCTGTGATAGCGCCCCTGCATTGCAGCCTGGGCAACAGAGTGAGATCCTGCCCCTAACAAAAACAGAAAACAAAAGAGGGCACAGCACACGTACAGAGTAGCAGTGAGAGGGTCAATTAGTACAGATAACCTATGGAGAGTAATCTGATGATAAACATCAATGGTCTCCATCGGGGCAGCTCTGCCTGCCATGGGACACCAGGCAGTGTCTGGATGTATTCTGGGTTGTTAGTAGTGAGATAGAAGGTCCTACTAACATCAAACAGATAGAGGCCACAGATGCTGCTAAACAGCCTGCAATGTCCAGGACAGCTCCAACCCTAATAAAGAATGATCCAGCCTCAGTGCTGCAGCTGAGGCCGGGTGCGGTGGCTCACGCCTGTAATCCCAGCACTTTGGGAGGCTGAGGCAGGCGGATTGCATGATTTCAGGAGTTCAAGACCACCCTGGGCAACATGGTGAAACCCTGTCTCTACTAAAACACAAAAAATTAGCTGGGTGTGGTGGCGGGCACCTGTAATCCCAGTTACTTGGGAGGTTGAGGCACAAGAATTGCTTGAACCCGGGAAACAGTGAGCCAAGATCGTGCCACTGTACTCCAGCCTGGCGACAGAGTGAGATTCAGTTAAAAATAAATAAATAAATAAAAATAAAACGTGCTGAAGCTGAGAAACTGACATAAATCAAAAGCCTCTAACATGAGCTTTAACCTAGCAGTTTCACTCCCAGATATCATAATAAATTGCCAGAAAGGTAGGCAGAAATACAATCAAAGCACTGATCATCACCATTTTTTTTTTTAAAGAAATGGTGTCTCAGCCCAGCGCAGTGGCTCACACCTGTAATCCCAGCACTTTGGGAGGCCAAGGCAGGTGGGTCACCTGAGGTCAGGAGTTTGAGACCAACCTGGCCAACATGGTGAAACCCCATCTCTATTAAAAATACACAGATTTGAGACCTTCCACCCTCATACCCCACAAGCATTATTTGTTCCCATTGGAGCCCTGTGGACAGAACTGGCCATTGCCTCTTTGCTGAGGTGACCTGCCTCATGTCGTGCACCTATAATCCCAGCTACTTGGGAGGCTGAGGCATGAGAATCGCTTGAACTCAGGAGATGGAGGTTGCAGTAAGCCAAGATTGCGCCACTGTACTCCAGCCTGGGTGACAGAGTGAGACTCTTTCTCTGGCCTGTTCTTTACTTTCTCTAATAAGAAAGTACTATATTTAGGATGCAAACTGTAATTTTAGTAAGTTGTTCGGCTGGGCATGGTGGCTCACACCTGTAATCCCAGCACTTTGGGAGGCCGAGGCAGGTGGATCACGAGGTCAGGAGATCGAGACCATCCTGGCTAACACTGTGAAACCCCATCTCTACTAAAAATACATAAAATTAGCCGGGCGTGGTGGCACATGCCTGTAGTCCCAGCTACTCGGGAGGCTGAGGCAGAAGAAAGGCATGAACCCGGGAGGCGGAGGTTGCAGTGGGCTGAGATTGCACCACTGCACTCCAGCCTGGGCGACAGAGCGAGACTCCATCTCAAAAAAAAAAAAAAAAAGGTGTTCTATTTACATAAAGAGGCAATTAAGGTGTTCTATTTACATAAAGAGGCAATTAAGCAAAAGACAGTTTAACAAATATTAGCAATAAGTTGCAAACAACTGCAATGATGTATTACTAATCTTACTACCCTTACTCTGTATTCTCTGCATGCACATCTCATTGCATCCTTAAAACAGCCCAGCAGGGACTTGGAGCTGTAGTCACAGGTGAGAGAAGGCCACCCACCCAGCTGGCCTACCACTGGTCTGCAGCAGAGCTGGAGCGTGCTGAACCCACATAAATCTGAGCCACCCTCATGCTCTTCTTACTGGAGAACACCACTTGCTCAAGTATCTCACCCTCTGCTCTCAACACCATCAAAGTGACCCAAATTTTGCCATATACTCCATGAGACGGATTCACAGGGTGGACATTTAAAGACCTACCAGTAAGCAGGGTCCTCTTTGAGAAGAGTTCTCTCTTTGGGAGACAGGCTGCCTTCGATGACACGTTTCACAAGCTGGTCAATGGTGCCCACTACCCTGTGATCTGCTCGCTGGGGGACAGCTGGAACACACAGAACAGCTTTTCTGAGAAATATGCTGAATGTGGGCTCTGGGAAGACGAGGATAGTTGAGTAGTTGGGGGCTTAGCGCTGAACCCAAGCAGGCATCAACAACCGAAATCCTCATTCACAAGACACCAGCATTGAAAAGAGGAAAACCACCAATATGGAAAATCTCCTCCTAAAAAATGCAACAGTATAACCACTAGGAGAGAAACAGTCACAGCTTTCAATGACTGGACAGAGCAATTTATGTATATGCTCTAGAAAAAGAAAGATATATAGCAATTTGATATCATTTTTCACGTATTAATAATTTGAGTGTTCATAATATTAAAGTGGAAAATATAAATATCTAGTATAAAATATACAAAAATGTATCTAGGTTATGGTTCTCAATATAAAGGTGGGAATAAAAAAATATAAATATGGATACATAGAAAAAAGACTATAAGGAAATATGTTGTCTTTTTTTTTTTCTTTTTCGGGAGAACGGGGTCTCGCTATATTGCCCAGGCAGGTCTCGAACTCCTGGGCTCAAGCTATCCTCCCGCCTCTTGCCTCCTTGAGAGCTGGGATTACAGGCGTGAGCCACCACGCCCGGCCAGGAAATATGTTAACAGAGGTTATAAGGGGTAGAATTATCAGGAATTTCATTTTCCTTATGCTTTACCTTAAAAAAAAAAAACTTGTGTTTCGTAATCAGAAAATATATCTATCAATTCACAAAAAATTTTCTCCAATTAAAAAATAAAAAAATAAAAAGGTCAGCCAGGCACAGTGGCTCACACCTGTAATCCTAGCACTTTGGGAGGCCAAGTGGGGTGGACTGCCTGAGCTCAGGAGTTCTAGACCAGCCTGGGCAACATGGTGAAACTCCGTCTCTACTAAAATACAAAAAAAAAAAAAAAAATTAGCCGGGCATGGCAGCATGTACCTATAGTCCCAGCTACTTGGGAGGCTGAGGCAGGAGAATTGCTTCAACCCGGGAGGCAGAGGTTGCAGTTAGCCAAGATCGTACCACTGCACTCCAGCCAGGCGATAGAGCGAGACTCCATCTCCAAAAAAAAAAAAAAAAAAAGTCAATGATCCCAAATTACATGTTCACAGAAAAATATTTGCTGAACGTATAAGAAACAAATTTTGGCCAGCCACAGTGGCTCACGACTGTAATCCCAGCACTTTGGGAGGCCAAGGCAGGAGGATCATGAGGTCAGGAGATCGAGACCAGCCTGGCTAACATGGTGAAACTCCATCCCTACTAAAAAAATACAAAAAAATTAGCTGGGCATGGTGGCGGGTGACTGTAGTCCCAGCTACTCGGGAGGCTGAGGCAAGAGAATAGCGTGAACCCGGGAGGTGGAGCTTGCAGTGAGCCGAGATTGCGCCACTGCACTCCAACCTGAGCGTCAGAGTGAGACCCCGTCTCAAAAAAAAAAAAAAAGACAAATTTTTTCTTTTTTGAGATGGGGTCTCACTCTGTTGCCCAGGCTGGAGTGCAGTGGTCCCATGACAGCTTACTGCAGCCTTGAACTCCTAGGCTCAAGCAGTTCTCAGGCCTCAGCCTCCCAAGTAGCTGGGATTATAGACATGCGCCGCCACGTCTGGCTTTTTTAATTTTTTTTGTAGAGACAAGGCTTCACCATATTGCTCAGGCTGGTCTCCAATTCTTGGGCTCAAGAGATCCACCCTCCTCTACCTCCCAAAGTGCTGGGATTATAGGCATGAGCCACCATGTCCTGCCCAAAATATTTTTTAAAGTGTGAATTTCCTCCAATATGACTTTAAATTTACAATGCTGCCAGCAACACAGAACATGTTTCTTCGAATGGTAAGATTGTTTAGTTTCCTAATAATTGGCTAGTTTTAAAAGCACAGAATGATGGCCGGGCACAGTGGCTCATGCCGGTAATCCCAGCACTTTGGGAGGCCGAGGCAGGCAGATCACCTGAGGTCAGGAGTTCGAGATCAGCCTGACCAACATGGAGAAACCCCGTCTCTACTAAAAATACAAAATTAGCCAGGTGTGGTGGCACATGCCTGTAATCCCAGCTACTAGGGAGGCTGAGGCAGGAGAATCGCTTGAACCTGGGAAGCGGAGATTGTGGTGAGCCGAGATCATGCCATTGCACTCCAGCCTGGGCAACGAGCAAAACTCCATCTCAAAAAAAAAAAAAAAAAAGCAAAGAATGGTCTATTTGTTCAGCCATTCAATTAAAATCATTGCTGAACTAGAACTAGCGAGGTTTTCCGGTTTGTTCTGTAAATGATTGCATAGTCCTGTGCCCGTCTGTGTCCATGTTGCAGCTTTGAGCTTATTTTAAACACTAGTGTGAGCTCCTCACACATGATGAGTCAATCCTTCAACTGCCACGTTATTCCAAGTATGTCCCCTATGAAACTGCTTTTTTTCATGGCTCTCTTTTTACAGAGCTACTAGTTTTACATGATTTTACAAAAGATGTTGAGGTTTACAGTCAGCAATGAAATTTAGGGACCCCTGCAAATTTGGTCATCTTTAGCTAGGATGACCATGAACAAGGGTCAGAAAGTGGGTCACAGCTTTGGCCCAGCAATCCTACCCCTGAGAATGTATCCTTTCAAGGAGAATTAAAAAAAATAAAACTAACAGTAATAACCAAAGCATTCAACCAAAGATGTCATTCCAGCATTTTTTTTTTTCTAGACTGACTTTTGCTCATCACCCAGGCTGGAGTGGAGTGGTGAGCTCTAGGCTCACTGTAACCTCCACTTCCCAAGTTCAAGCATCTCTCCTGCCTCAGCCTCCCAAGTAGCTGGGATTATAGGTGTGAGCCACCACACCAGGCTAATTTTTGATTTTTAGTAGAGACAGGTTTCGTCATGTTGGCCAGGCTGGTCTCGAACTCCTGACCTCAGGTGATCCACCTGCCTCAGCCTCCCAAAGTGTTGGGATTACAGGTGTGAACGACTGCGCCCGACCCATTCCGGCACTTCTTGTTTTCTTTTTTCTTTTTTTTTTTGGAGACAGTCTCGCTCTGTCGCCAGGCTGGAGAGCAGTGGCAAGATCTTGGCTCACTGCAACCTCTGCCTCCTGGATTCAAGTGATTATCCTGCCTCAGCCTTCCCAGTAGCTGGTACTACAGGCACATGCCACCATGCACGACTAATTTTTTGTATTTTTAGTAGAGACGGGGTTTCACCATGTTAGCCAGGATGGTCTCGATCTCCTGATGTCGTGATCTGCCCGCCTCGGCCTCCCAAAGTGCTGGGATTACAGGCATGAGCCACTGCGCCTGGCCCATTCCAGCATTTCTAACAGGAACATAAGCAGCAGTGGGGCAGCCTTATGAGATGTGGGCCCTGCCGCCACCCATCCCGCTATCCAGACAGGGAACTGAGGCTTGCACATGCCAACTACATGTGAACCCAGGTCTGTCTGGCTTCAGAAACCTCTAGTAAAAGGCAGCATGAGTCCAGCATCAAGGAAAAGGTGAGGTAATTTGCATTAGGTCAATATCACGCTGTAGCAAAGGCTGTGGAAACAAAGAGGGCTTTCTGGCAATCAGGTAGAAGAGCAGGCAGTAGCATTTTCAGTCCAGCATGCCTGCAGCTGCAGGAAAGCAGGGGGAACATTGAAGACCGTGGGAGGGTAAGTGGGTGGGTTATAACCACTTTAGGTTATGGGTGACTCTTCTTCCTTCATACAGTATGCCATCACTTTGTGAGGGGTTGGGGAGTAGGGTCCCTTCAGCCCTGAGCCTACTTCTGGAAGGATCCCTCTCTGGGAGTAGGTGTGGCCACCTGTATGTGGTGGGACCTATCCAGTGTCTAGTGCCGTTGGGGCTTCATGAGGGTGGTGAAGGAGCAAAGAAAGTCAGGAACAAACGAGATTTCCCCACTGGGCTGCGGGCAATGGAAGGTGAAAACCACGTCAGTGGGAAAAGTGCTTTCTCCCTATCACAAGAGTTAAGACAGCATGGTTACCATGTATGCTCGTGACCTCTGGGATGTCTGGGCTGTGAGAGTTCATTCTTGGAGCTTAGGAGGAAGGAAGAGGGAAACCAAACAGCTCATCACTTCTATTTCTCCTCCTTGGCCTTTTCCTCTCCCCAGAAAGCCAATGATAACTGCTAATTAGCAGGTGTACTTAAGTGATTCACCAACTTTAGCCAGTCTACAAAAGTGAGTAGGGCGAAAAGGTGTATCCACTATGTGGAATGACCTGGCTGGTCCCTACACATCCCTCAATACAGCTCAAGCACGACCTCTCCAACTTTCCAGGCTGGACTGGAGCCTCTCCTGTGTTGCTTTAATTCTAGCACAGGGGTGACTGTTTTTTTGTTTTGGTTTATTGAGAGACAGGGTGATGCTAGCCCAGGCTGGAGTGCGGTGGCTATTTACAGACGCAATCATAGGTCACTGCAGCCTTGAACTCCTGGCCTCAAGCAATCCTCCCTCCTCAGCCTCCCGAGTAGCTGGGAATACAGACATGTGCTACCACCCCCGGCTCACGAGTGACTGGTCTTTGTGATTTTCTTCCCTCAGGAGCCTGGGGATTCCTCAGAGACAGTGCTCTGTGTCTTTTCTACCTTCTAGTAGTACCCTGTGGGGACATGTTGGAACAAGGGTTCCAGGCCAGGCGCAGTGACTCACACCTATAATCCCAGCACTTTGGGAGGCTGAGGCGGGTAGATCACTTGAGCTCAGGAGTTCGAGGCCAGTCTGGGCAACATGATTCTCTACAAAAAAAGTTATCCAGGCATGGTGGTACATGCCTATAGTCCCAGCTACTCAGGAGGCTGAGGCAGAAGGATCACTTGAGCCCAGGAGGTCAGGGCTGCAGTGAGCCATGATCATGCCACTGCACTCCAGCCTGGGTGACAGAGCATGACCCTGTCTCAAAAAAACAAAAACAAGGAAAGAAAGTCAACCCTTCTTTTTTTCAAAGGTTGAAAAGAAAAAAAAAAAGGAAAAAGGGTTCTTAACCTTGGCTGCAGAAAGGTACGAATCCCCCGGAAGATATAGGTAAAATTATGTATGAATAGATGAGCATTTTTTCTGGCAGTGGTCACAGCTTTCTACCAAATTCCCAGAGAGGTATTTGACCTAAAAATGTCTAAAGATTTTTGTTTTTTTGAGACAGAGTCTTGCTCTGTCACCCAGGTTGGAGTGCAATGGGGTGATCTCAGCTCACTGAAACCTCCACCTCACAGGTCCAAGTGGATTCTCCTGCCTCAGCCTCCCGAGTAGCTGGGATTTCAGGTGCGTGCCACCACACCCGGCTAGTTTTTGTATTTTTAGTAGAGATGGGGTTTCACCATGTTGGCCAGGCTGGTCTCAAGCGATCCGCCGCCTCAGCCTCCCAAAGTGCTGGGATTACAGGCATGTGCCACCACACCTGGTTGTCTAAAGACTTCTGTGGTAAACAGCAGATTCCTAATACACATTCACAGAATGAATGGCAGACATATATTGGCCAATGTGCGTTTTCTACTAAAATCCTGATTTGTTTCCAATTGGCTAAAGAACTTCTGTGTAAAAAAATCTTGAATAAAAGACATTACCAAAGAAACACGAAAAACAACAAATAGAAACTTTGGCTGTTTTCCTTACCATCACTCAGACTACCTGGAGCCTTGGCCTGAATTTCGGGTTTCGTAGGAGGAATCATTTTCTCCTCCTCTCGCGTCGGCTCTGGTTCGGCTTTCTTAACCTGGAGGGGACATCCGCTGCTGACTAGCCAGGCCTTCAGGTGGTCTATGTACTCTCGCCCAAACAAAGTGGAGTCTTCGAAGTTTGGAAATGCAGCAGGTGAGGGAGCTATATCTTGCAGGCCGACAGCTTCTAAGATTTTCTCTTGCCGGAAAGAAGAGGCCAAGGAGAATGTCTGTCCCAAAAGGGCCAAAGACTTCCGGCAGAGAGAATTGGTGGTTTCTAGGGCAAGAGCCAAGTCAAGGGGGTTACTGAGGGTCTTCATCTTGACACTCAGCTCGTAGGCATTGCAGGCCATAAGCAAAGGTGTGACACTCTTCAGAAGCCGGTCTTGAAGTCTCATTATGTACTTGTCAAAAGGCTTTATGATTTCAAAAAAGCAATTTTTGGTCTTCACAGCACCTTTGTCTAAAAGCATGTTTAAAAACTCATTATCAACTCTGGGTGTCTTCAAAGCAGAGTGCTTTAAAAATTTGATAGTAAAAAAGCAAAAATCTCTGTGCTCTGGTTTTAAGGAACATTTGAATGAGGCAAGCATTTTAGCACAGGTTTCTGTTTCAAGTTCAAAGAGAGTCTGGAAAAGTTGGGAAAATTTAATATCATCTTTTATGGTGTGGAATCCTGCCCATTTGATTATTTCTATCCCAAATCTTGAAAAAACATCAGACTTATCTATGATGTCAAAGCTCATCTTTCTTCTGGGGAGCCGAAGATTCTTCAGATCCAGCCCCAGAGGGATCTTCTGAATGGGGAACTGGATATCTTCTGTCCCTGGGTTTGTCCCCAGGGTCACATCAGGACTTGGAGTGTTTTTCTGGATTTGGTTAGTGCCCTGAGTTTTGGGAGTAATACGATTCATGGGGGGTATTTTTTTTGTGCTCACATTTCTCAATGTGACAAGTTTCCCAACACCCCCCTTAGCTGTGAGCAGGCCCTGAGTCTCCCCCTTTCCTAGGAGGGAAGCTTCCTGGTCAACGATGTTTAGAGCTCGACCTCTGGCCTGGACTTGACTGCTGCCCCTAAGCACAGAGTCAGCCTCCCCGGGATGGTCCACATCATAATCCCGACTCTCCTTCTCCAAACACTCTTTTTCAATCAGCCTGGAAGATCCAAAGTCCCCCAAAACTGCAGAGGGACCAAAACTATACTCCTGTGACCAAGAGGACTCTTGAGAAACTGGATGGCCAAAGTCTTGTTCCCAAGAACCACGGAGCGCAAATTTCCAGTCCTGAGAACGGAAATGCCCCAATTTCCGGTGGCCAATGACCTGGTCCCGAGAATCAGAGTGAGAAAATTCCAGATCCCGGCCACATTCTTTGCGAAAGTAGCTGTCATCACTGATGGAAGGGTTGCTTGATCTGAAGGAAGGCCCTGGAAATACGTCACTTCTCAGGCCTTCTCTTCCGGCATCTCGAGAGTGAGCTACAGATCCACTGAGGGAGTATCTGCCATCGCTGTGGACGTCATCATACATCTCTGCTCTGGATCTTGGGACTGCCCTTAAGAGATCTGAAATCAACCATCCAAAAAAAAAAAAAAGAAGAAGCCAAAAGATACTTTAGACCAGAGGATGCAAACAGTGCAAACAAACAGTCCACGGATCACCAGGCAGCAAAAGTGCTTTATACACCTCAGTGCTTTTTGCCAATCTGTATTTGTTGCCAACATTTAAAATGCGTGTGGTGTCACTTAAAAATCTGGATCAACTACCTACTAAAACAGAAGACATATAAGCACCAAGCCTGAGTTTGCTCTGATGACAGTCAACCCAGGCTGGGCAGCAGCAGCCCAATGGGCAAGACACAGATTCTCTAAGTTGGCACCAACAGCCCTTGCTCATTCAGATTCCCCTACTCTCTAGCCATCTGGGTTGACAATCCCTCTTTTTAGTCTGAGGAAAGGGTGTTTGGTCCCCAAATAACCTGGATATCTTTACTGCAACTGGAACACTTCTGTGTTTCTACTTCTGTCTCAGAACAGACAGGTTTTACTGCAGCTACCTGCCTTCACTGCCTCTTAGAAGGAAGTCTCAGCCCACAGTGCCACCATGAGGCTAGAGGAACCATAGCTAACACCACACCCACCACAGCTGACCCAAAGCTGGCTGAACCCATCCCTTGGAAAGGTCAGCCAGGCCAATCAACCCTCTCTCTGGAGCTGAAAAAACACAGACTGAGGCAAGCAGGAGGGAAGGCAGAAGCTTAACAAGATACATCAAGAGAGGCCATGATGGAAACTGAACAGTGCCCACTTCTGCCCTTCTCTATGTAGAAAAGGGGAAATGGGCCAGGCACAGTGGCTCAAATCTATAATCCCTGCACTTTGGGAGGCCGAGGTGGGAGGATCACTTGAACCAAGGAGTTTGAGACCAGCCTGGACAACATAGCGAGACCCTATCTCTGTCAAAAATAAAAAAGGGCGGAGGGGAAGATGTACTTGCATTTGCTTAATCACACATGGAGAAACTGTAAGAAGCGAGGAAGAGAAGTGAACTACAGGCATATGAGAACAGTGGGCCTCAGGGGGAGTTTTCATGGAGTGCCTTTCTTTCTAGCTTTTCAATCAGAATCAATGACCTAGTTAAAAAAAAAAATCAAATGAATAGGGAAGGAGAGGTGTCAGGAGGTAGTAATAGGTTAAGAGGCCACAGGAAGCCAAAGTCGTATATAAATCCTAGTTCATTTGTTCAACAAGAACAAACTGGGCACCTACTGTGCGCAAGCACTGTACTAGGTACTGAAGTTACAACAAGAAAATGAGAACTCTCCCAAACTTGTCAGTTGAGAGAGCCAGACAATAAACAGAAATATATCAGATGCAAGTAAGTACCAAGAAGACAAATCAAGCACGTGGGAACCTGAGGAGGCAATGACATTTTGAGACAGGCTAGTCAAGGAGGGTAGCTCTGACATTTTTTTTCCTTTTTTTTTTTGAGACAGAGTCTCGCTCTGTTGCCCAGGCTGGAGTGCTGGAGTGCAGGGGTGCGATCTCGGCTCACTGCAACCTCCACCTCCCGGGTTCAAGCGATCCTCCTGCCTCAGCCTCCTGAGTAGCTGGGAATACAGGCACCACCATGCCCGGCTAACTTTTGTATTTTTAGTAGAGACGGGGTTTCACCACATTGGCCAGGCTGGTCTGGAACTCCTGACCTTGTGATCCACCCACCTCAGCCTCCCAAAGTGCTGGGATTACAGGCGTAAGCCACTGTGCCCAGCTGCATAGCTCTGACACTTTATCTAGCAGCAGTGGCCTGGTATGAGGGGCCAGACTGTACAGTTACAAAGGGAAGCCTTCCAGGCAGAGGGAGAATGAGGACAAGACCCTGAGGCGGGACCAGTAGGGGGCCAATGTAGACAGAAGGGAATAGAGGGAATGAAAGGCCAAGTGGTAGGAAGGCAGCTCCCAAACTCTGCTACTGGAGCCCCAGGGACCACCTCCCCAGACATCCTTACTTAATTAAATAAGGGCATGACCTGGGCGTCGGGGTTTTTTAAAAGGCCCCCAGGTGACGCTAACATTATACAAAGTTAGGGAACCACTAATATAAGAGACACATATGGAGAAGGAGTACCAGATGCAAGTCGGGCCCTCAGTGGTACTCTGGAGTTTACTCTGGGAGAGACAGAAGGCTAGTGAAGAGTTCTAAGCAGAGGGAGGACCTCACTGGCTGTTGCGCAGGGAACAGATTAAAGGAGATGAGCACAGACGTGGATGTTCCTGCAAGAAATCCACTGTGATAACCCAGGTATTGATGATTGGTATTGATGGCATGATTAGGGAGGGAACATTAGTGACACAGAGTGATGGCTGGATTCTACTCAAGAGAATTTTCTGATACCCTTTATGAGGAGACGAAAAGTTCAGAGTAGAGCAGAGAAACAGAGAAAGGCTAAACGATAGACTGCTTTGCAACAAAGAAATGTTCCAGAATCACCTAGCATACTGCTAGGTTTCTAGTCTTCCCCCACCCACGGCCCCCTAATCTTCCTTTTTTTTTTTTGAGACGGAGTCTCGTTCTGTCACCCACGCTGGAGTGCAGTGGTGCGATCTTGGCTCACTGCAACCTCCACCTCCCGGGTTCAAGCTATTCTTCTGTCTCAGCCTCCTGGGTAGTGGGATTATAGGGGCCCGCCATATTTTTATATTTTTAGTAGAGATGGGGTTTCACCATGTTGGCCAGACTGGTCTCAAACTCCTGACCTCAGGTGATCTGCCCACCTTGGCCTCCAGAAGTGCTGGGATTACATGTGTAAGCCACTGCACCCAGCCGTCTTTTTTTGAGACAGGGTCTCACTCTGTGGCCCAAGCTGGAGTATAATGGCACAAACACGGCTTACTGCAGCCTCGACTTCCTGGGCACAAGCGAACTTCCTGCCTCAGCCTCCCACGTAGCCGGGGCCATAGGCCCATGCCACCATGCCCAGATAAGTTTTTTTTTTTTTTTTTTTTTGAGACGGAGTCTTGCTCTGTTGCCCAGGCTGGAGTGCAGTGGCACAATTGTGGCTCACTGCAACCTCCGCCTCCCGGGTTCACGCTATTCTCCCGCCTCAGCCTCCTGAGTAGCTGGGACTACAGGCGCCCACCACCAGGCCCGGCTAAATTTTTGTATTTTTAGTAGAGACAGGGTTTCACCGTGTTAGCCAGGATGGTCTTGATCTCCTGACCTTGTGATCCGCCCACCTCGGCCTCCCAAAGTGCTAGGATTACAGGCTTGAGCCACTGCGCCCAGCCATTTTTTTTCTTTTTTCTTTTTTTGAGACGGAGTCTCGCTCTGTCGCCCAGGCTGGAGTGCAGTGGCGTAATCTTGGCTCACTGCAAGCTCCGCCTCCCGGGTTCACAGCATTTTCCCACCTCAGCCTCCCAAGTAGCTGGGACCACAGGTGCCCGCCACCACGCCTGGCTAATTTTTTTTTTTTGTCTTTTTAGTAAAGATGGGGTTTCACCATTCACAGGATGGTCTCGATCTCCTGACCTTGTGATCCTCCCAGCACTTTGGGGGGCCGAGGCAGGCAGATCACAAGGTCAGGAGTTCAAAACCAGCCTGACCAACATAGTGAAACCCCGTCTTTACTACAAAAAACACAAAAAAATTAGCCGAGCGTGGTGGCAGGCGCCTGTAATCTCAGCTACTTGGGAGGCTGAGGCAGGAGAATCGCTTGAACCCGGGAGGCACAGGCCGCAGTACGCCAAGATCACGTCACTGCACTCCAGCCTGGGTGACAGTACAAGACTCTGTCTCAAATTAAAAAAAAAAAAAAAAAAAAAATTGGTAGAGCTTAAACCTGGGCAGTGGTGATGGGGATGGAGCCAGGAAACGGATCCAATAACCTGTCTTGGGGCTGGGAGCAGTGGCTCACGCCTGTAATCACAACATGCTGGAGGCAGAGGTGGGAGGATCGCTTGAGCTCAGGAGTTGCAGACCAGCCTAAACAACATAGCAAGACCCCATATCTATAAAAAAACACAAAAACCAAAACAACAACAACAACAACAACAACAACAACAACAAAAAACACCAAAAAACAAAACTGGGCTGGGCTCGGTGGCTCATGCCTGTAATCCCAGTAT
The DNA here is from genome assembly GCF_006542625.1 of Nomascus leucogenys. Taxonomy (NCBI): domain Eukaryota; kingdom Metazoa; phylum Chordata; class Mammalia; order Primates; family Hylobatidae; genus Nomascus; species Nomascus leucogenys. The sequence goes on along the minus strand of NC_044390.1, from coordinate 52,121,467 downwards.
CTTGGGAGGCCGAGGCAAGTGGATCACCTGAGGTCAGGAGTTCGAGACCAGCCTGGCCAACATGGTAAAACCCCATCTCTACTACAAATGGAAAAATTAGCTGGGCATGGTGGTGCATGCCTGTAATCTCAGCTACTCAGGAGGCTGAGGCAGGAGAATCGCTTGAACCCAGGAGGTAGAGGTTGCAGTGAGCCAAGATCCCTCCATTGCCCTCCAGCCTGGGAGACAAGTGAAACTCCATCTCAAAACAAACAAACAAAACTGTCTTGAGGTGGGTCGGGGAGGATATCCGGTGAGAAGCTCCAGATATCTGCATAATGATGACTGACAGATCAAAACATTATCCCCTGACCAAGTGCAGTGGCTCATGCCTATAATCCCAGCACTCTGGGAGGCAGAGATGGAAGGATGGCTTGAGCCTAGGAGTTCAAGGTTGCAGTGAGCTAAAACTGCGCCACTGCATTTCAGCCTGGGGGAGAGAGTAAGACCCTATCACAAAAACAAAACCGAACCAAAATAAAAACCATTATCTCCTCCTAAATAAGGAAAGTAAGGATCAGAGGACTGGTATTATTTGCCCAGGTATTGCAATCTTCCTGCCTTGGCCGTAAGATACACCCCTACCAAAACAACTACAACAACAACAACAACACTTTATTTTACCTTGAGCTTTAAACTGAAGAGTTTCGCTTACAGCCTCACCACTGGCATCCATGTGATATCGTTTGGCTTTTTCTTGTAATACAGCATCAAAAGTCTCCTGTGTAATTCGTCTGGCTGCCATGTTATTCTGCCCTACGGTGAGAGAGAAAAAAAATACATTAAGAGCAACAACTTGGGGCTGGGCGCAGTGGCTCATACCTGTAATCCTGGCACTTTGGGAGGTTGAGGTGGGCAGATCGCCTGAGCTCAGGAGTTCGAGACCAGCCTAGGCAACACGGTGAAACTAAAATACAAAAAATTCAGGCTAGGTGTGGTGGCTCACACCTGTAATCCCAGGACTTTGGGAGGCTGAGGTGGGCGGATCATTTAAGGTCAGGAGTTGGAGACCAGCCTGGCCAACATGGCAAAACCCTGTCTCTACTAAAAATACAAAAATTAGCCGGGCATGGTGGTGCGTGCCTTTAATCCCAGCTACTTGGGAGGCTGTGGCAAGAGAATTGCTTGAACCCAGGAGGCAGAGGTTGCAGTGGGCTGAGATCATGCCACTGCACTCCAGCCTGGGGAACAGAGTGAGACGCTGTCTCAAAAAAAAAAAAAAAAATTCACCAGGCATGGTGGCACGTGCCTGTAATCCCAAATACTCAGGAGGCTGAGGCATGGGAATTGCTTGAACCAGGGAGACAGAGGTTGCAGTGAGCTGAGATCATGCCACTGCACTCCAAACTGGGGGACAGAGCGAGACTCTGTCTCAAAGAAAAAAAAAAAATGTGTGCTCACAGAACCTGCTCTATTTCACCTAATCCTCGAAGTAAGGAGCCAGTAATCCATAATCCTTGCATGGTACTTCAGAGGCAAGCTAGACCCTTTTTATTTATTTATCTTTTTTTTTTTTTTTTTTTTTTTTTTTTTAGTAGAGACAGGGTTTTGCCAGGTTGGCCAGGCTGGTCTCGAACTCCTGACCTCAAGCAATCTGCCCACCTTGTTTGGACTCTTTCAAGGGGGCCTCTGCTCTCACGAAGTTCACAGGTGTGTGCTGGCTGAAAAGGAGCAAGACAAACCTTCTCTGGGCCCATCTCCTTGGAATCCATTAAAAGCAGCTCTGTGAAAGCAGTTCTATCTGCTGGAGGAAGGTGTCAACCAACACACATAACTGAGCATAACAGAGTAGGAAGGGTGGGACCACAACCCTCGCAAATCGTGGTTAGGAAAGAAGAGATCAATCTTTTTTTTTTTTTCTTTTTTTGAGACTCTCTCTGTTGCCCAGGCTAGAGTGCAGTGGCACGATCTCGGCTGACTGCAACCTCCGCCTCCTGGTCTCAAGCAATTCTCCTGCCTCAGCCTCCTGAGTAGCTGGGATTACAGGAGTCCGCCACCGCATCCGACTAATTTTTATATTTTAGGTAGAGATGGGGTTTCACCATGTTGGCCAGGCTGGTCTTGAATTCCTGACCTCAAGCGATTAGCCCTCTTCGGCCTCCCAAAGTGCTGGGATTCCAGGCCGTGAGCCACTGCGCCTGGCCCAGGGTTGCTCTTTTCCCATTTCACAGACTCGGCAGGGCACAGAGGCTCTGAGAACTTCCTTCCCTTCTAAAAGAAGCCTCTTGACAGTGAGTGGCAGGACCCCCAACCAATGACAATGAACTAGTGACAGTTCATTCTGCGCTGGGTCTTTGCGCGATCTCCCAACCACCCACTGAAGAGGCGGCACCTGTTATGAATGACATTAGGGTGAGGAGGCAAAGGGAGACAGACTCAACGACCCATTCAAGATCAGACAGCCCAGATCTAAACCTGGCAAAAACGGTATTCGTGCATCCAAAGCCCCGAAGAATGAGTCAAAAGATTAAGAAGCAACATTTTGGGGTCCAGGGGCTGCATCCTTAACCATCAAGATATCCCGCTTCGCAAAACCTCCAACTTTAAGACGCAACCCGTAGGGTCCATTTCCCATCACGATCACCGCCCCCCCCCCCCTCCCCGGTCCCATCCTTCAGCCCTTTTCCCGGGGCGCCCCCTTGTTCTCTGCTGGCAAAGGGCAGGGTTCCCGGGTCAGGTGACCCAAGTTCAAATCACAGGATCCTAAGCTTTCTGTGTCTCCGTTTCCCCACCTATGGAATGGGCAGCCAGTAAAGGGGCTGGTGTGGGGGCTGACCCGGTTCTAAAGAGGGGAAGGGCCCGATGCAGCGCTGGGCGCCGTTATCTCCTCCCGAGCGGGGGGCGCTCCGAGTTCGGGAGGAATGAATGAACGACTGAACCAATGAGCCTTTGTGGACGCGGCCCGCGGTCTCCCGGTCTCTGCGGGCGAGGAAATGGGGGCGCCGGGCCCGGGAGGCCGCAGCCGGCCACCCAGGCCAACCCGGCAGGGACGCGGCCGCCGCCGCAGCCAGAGGGCCGAGCCTGCGACGCCATCACGGAGCCCGGGGCGGGCCCCCAAGGCCGAGCCCGAGCTTCCCACCCTGGGACCCACCCACCGACGACGCCAGGGCCCGGGCCTCACCCCGAGACCACCGCGCGCGGAGCCGCCCCCGCCGCCGCCTCAGGCTCCTCACCCGCCGCCGCCGCCGCGCGAGGCGGGGACATGCAAATGAACCAACGGTCTCCGCAGCGCCGCGCCGCGCAGGCGCAAGCCGCCGCGGAGTCCTGGTGCGCAGGCGCGGGCCGCCGCTGTCCGGCTCTCTTGCGCAAGCGCGCTGTCCGCTTCTTCTGGGCGGACGCTCCGGAGCCAAAACATTTCCCTGCTGGGGGCGGCGACCACCGTGAGCGTCCCGGAAGGGGCGGCAAAGACGCCTCCGTCGCGCATGAGGTGGCTTTGTTGGCTTTACCTTCGTTCGCGGTCGTCTTTGGTTATCGTGATCCGTCCGCGGGGCTCTGGGAGGCCAAGACTAGGGGCGCCACAGCGCCTGCGCGCGTACGGCGGCCGGAAGGGGCTAGAGGCGGCTCCCTGGGTGACAACCGCGCGCCCCACCTTTCCCCACGTGGCCGCGAAGACCAGGTGAGACGCTGCGGCTGCCGAGGTCTGTCGCGCGCGGAGTGGGGAGTGGGGGCGCCGCCAGGTCGGGCTGGCGCGACCCTCGGGTAAGTGGTTTGGGGGGGAAAAAAAAATGAAAGAATTTTACAGAAGCCGCCTGGGGACAAAATCCCCGGCTTCCCTGGCATTCGCTTTATTTTCATTCATTTTATTTATTCATTCAGCACCTGTGCACTGAGTGCCTGCTGCATGTCGGGCCCCGTCCTAGGCAGTGGGGACAAGGAGGCTACAGGGTACAAACAAATGAGTGAACGATGTCGCTGTAGATACAGGTAATGGTGTGCAAATAATAAAAGAGTGATGGGAGGGGAGAACAGGTCTGCTCTTTACCTAGAAGTGGTTTTGAAGGCTCTCTTGAGTGCTGGGAAGGATGAGAAAGGCGGGCAAGAGCAGCTTGGAAGGCTTAGGTAGAGAAAGTGCCCTTAAGGAGGCTGGGTTTTGTTCTGAGAGGGTTGGGAAGCCACTACCGGGCTTTGAGCAGGTGAGTGAGGTGGAGTCTGGGCTCTGGGAGTGGCAGGTGACGCCGCCCTTAGGGGAGGCTGGTGTTTGAACCAGAGTGGGTGTGGCTGGTAGAGAGAGAGATGTGGATGGAGTCTTTTAGAGTCCCCAGCATGTCATGGCACACGTTTAATTTTCTTTTGAGACGGAGTCTTTCTCTGTCGCCCAGGCTAGAGTGCAGTGGCATGATCTCGACTCACTGCAACCTCCACCTCCCGGGTTCAAGGGCTTCCCCTGCCTCAGCCTCCCGAGTAGCTGGGACTACAGGTGCGCATTACCGCACCCGGCTAAATTTTGTATTTTTTTTTTTTTTTTGAAACGGAGTCAAAAGGAGTTCAAGCGATTCTCCTGCCTCAGCCTCCTGAGTAGCTGGGATTACAGGTGTGCACTATCTTTTTTTTTTTTTTTTTTTTTTTTGAGACGGAGTCTCGCTCTGTCGCCCAGGCTGGAGTGCAGTGGCGCAATCTCAGCTCACTGCAAGCTCCGCCTCCCAGGTTCATGCCATTCTCCTGCCTCAGCCTCTCCGAGTAGCTGGGACTACAGGCGCCCGCCACCACGCCCGGCTAATTTTTTGTATTTTTAATAGAGACAGGGTTTCACCGTGGTCTCGATCTCCTGACCTCGTGATCCGCCCGCCTCGGCCTCCCAAAGTGCTGGGATTACAAGCGTGAGCCACCGCGCCCGGCCTAGGTGTGCACTATCTTGCCTGGCTTTTTTTTTGTTTTGAGACGGAGTCTCGTTCTGTCGCCCAGGCTAGAGTGCAGTGGTGCAATCTCAGCTCACTGCAAGCTCCGCCTCCCGGGTTCAGGCCATTCTCCTGCATCAGCCTCCCGAGTAGCTGGAAATACAGTCACCCGCCACCACGCCCGGCTAATTTTTTTGTATTTTTTAGTAGAGACAGGGTTTCACCGTGTTAGCCAGGATGGTCTCAATCTCCTGACCTCGTGATCCGCCCACTTCGGCCTCCCAAAGTGCTGGGATTGCAGGTGTGAGCCACCGTGCCCGGTCCTGGCTAATTTTTTGTATTTTCAGTAGAGACAGGATTTTGCTATGTTGGCCAGGCTGTTCTCGAACTCCTGACCTCAAGTGATCTACCCACCTCAGCCTCCCAAAGCGCTGGGATTATAGGCGTGAGCCACCGCACCTGGCCAGCACAGTTTTCTTGATGAGCAGAATCCTGGCTGAGAGAAGGAAACTGGCTGCCAGTTAGGGGCCTTACTCATCTTCTGTTTTGCCCTCAGCATGCCCTGATGGATAATAGGGACTGGTAATGCTGTTTCCCCCTTTTAGCCTAGGCTGTTCTCCAGGTAATTCTTACTTGGCCATCTCTAGGCACCATCTTATGTGTTCCAAATCTGTACTTTCCTCCTCCAACTCAGCCCTGTACCAGATCTAGGGGACCTTGGAGGACTCAGGTCAGGGGTGGTCACAGAGCCAGACCTTCCCAACTCAGTCAGCTCAGGGGTCGGTGGAAGGGAGGGGCTGTGGGTTGGGGAGTGGAAGCTAGAGAGCGTGGGCTCTCTCTGAGTGGCCAGGGAAGGCAGCCACCTGGAAGGGCTGGCAGAAGCTCCACAGAGGACTGAGAATCTGAAGTATTTGGGACAGGTGTCAATCAATTTAGAAAGTTTATTTTGCCAAGGTTAAGGACATGTCCGTGACACAGCCTCAGGAGGTCCTGACAGCATGTGCCCAAGGTGGTTGGGGCACAGCTTGCTTTTATACATTTTAGGGAAACGTGAGATATAAATGAATATGTGTAAGATGGTCACAGGTAGATAGGAGACAAATGATTGCATTCTTTTGAGTCTTTGGTCAGCCTTTCACTGAATACACGATTTACATGGGGCAGGGCAGGTAGAGGAATAGTCATTTATGCCTCAGTCCGACTCATGAATCTGAGGTTTTGTTTGTTTTTTGTTTTATTTTTTGAGATAGAGTCTCACTCTGTCGCCCAGGCTGGAGTGCAATGGTGCAATCTTGGCTCACTGCAACCTCCACCTCCGGGGTTCAAGCAATTCTCTTGCCTCAGCCTCCTGAGTAGCTGGGATTACAGGCGCCCACTACCACGCCCAGCTAATTTTTGTATTTTTAGTAGAGACGGGGTTTTGCCATGTTGGTCAGGCTGGTCTCGAATTCCTGACCTCAGGTGATCCACCTGCCTCAACCTCCCAAAATGCTGGGATTACAGGCGTGAACCACGGAGCCAGGCCAAATCTGCATTTTTACATAAACATTAGGGCAGAGAGAGCAACTGGATATGCATTTGTCTCAGGTGTTGACTTTCTGTCCTGCACTTGTGAAGATCACCTATCAATTTACATTGCCAGGGTGACATTCAACAAAATTGTTTTTGGGTAAAGATCCTAAGGGCCACAAGGAATTTCCTGGCCTGGCCGGGGTGGTGGGAGTAGAGTCCCCGACTCCTTTCTCCCTACTGAGAAACTCTTTATATTACTCTTCCTTCACCTTTAACCTTGGAAATCCATAGCAGCCCTTAAAGGGCTCCCTTTTCTTCTGGGGCAGAAAGGAGAGGGGCCTATCTGCAAAAGGGTGAGATGGGACTCTTGCATAAACTTGCTGAATTGCCTCTTAAGCAACAAAGGAAAGGAACAAATAGCTAACATTTATTGAGCCTGTCCATATCCTGTTCTGAGGAAGGTATAGGAGTTGGCTGAACTTTTCACTACTGCCCTATGAGGTAGATTCGTGTTTATCTCTGTTTGACACATGAGGGAATTGAAGAAAAGTGCGTCTGGCTGGGCGTGGTGGCTCATGCCTGTAATCCCAGCACAATGGGAAGCCGAGGCAGGTGGGTCACCTGAGGTCACCTGAGACTAGCCTGGCCAACATGGTGAAACCCTGTCTCTACTAAAAATACGAAAATTATCTGGGCGTGGTGGTGTGGGCCTGTAGTCCCAGCTACTTGGAGGCTGAGGCACAAGAATCACTTGAACCCAAGAGGCAGAGGTTGTGGTGAGCCAAGATCGTGCCACTGCATTCCAACCTGGGCGACAGAGCGAGACTCCATCTCAAAAAAAAAAAAGAAAAGGGCATTGAAGTGGAGGGCGTGGGAACTGGGTTCTGCAGGCTGGCTGCGAGCCAGTCCTCCTCCCCTCAGGCAGTGTGCAGTGCACGGTGGGCATCTGCAGGAACACAGATGGAATGTGTACATCCCATGCCACTGCCTGAAAAGAGAAGCATGGGCCAGAGTGACCTGTTTCTTTTTCCTTTTTTTTTTTTTTTTTTTTTTTGAGACAAGGTCTTACTTTGTCACCCAGGCTGGAGTTCAGGGACGTGATCTCGGCTCACTGCAGCCTTGACCTCCCTGGGCTCCCACCTCAGCCTCCCAAATAGCTGTAACTACAGGTGCATGCTACCACATCTGGCTAATTTTGGTATTTTTTATAGAGATGGAGTTTCGCCACGTGTCCAGGCTGGTCTCAAACTCCTGGCCTCATGTGATCCTCCCGCCTCAGCCTCCCAAAGTGCAGGCCACCATGCCTGGCCTGAAGTGGAAACTTGATAATTCCAGAACGGAAACTTGATATTACTGCAATAAGCAAGGTGGATATATTAAAACAATTAAAATTTGAAAAGTTGTTAACCTGTTAGGCTCTGGACCTAAGGCCTGTTCCTCCTTTTGTTCCAAAGGGACGGTGGCAAATGTTAGCTTCACTCGTACCCTGTGAAGACCTTCTTGTTAAGATCATCTACAGCAGGGGTCCCCAACTCCTGGGTCACAGACCCATACTGGTCCAGTGGTCCCTGGCCTGTTAGGACCTGGGCTGCACAGCAGGAGGCAAGCGTAGGGTGAGCGAGCAAAGCTTCATCTGTATTTACAGCAACTCCCCATCACTTGCATTATGCCTGAGCTCCACCTCCTGTCAGATCAGCAGCATTAAATTATAGGAGCACGAACCCTACTGTGAACTGCACATGCAAGGGATCTAGGTTGGGCACTCCTTATGAAAATCTAATGCCTGATGATCTCCCATCACCCCCAAATGGGACTCTCTAGTTGCCAGACAATAAGCTCAGGGCTCCCACTGATCCTACATTACAGTGAATAGTATAATTATTATATTACAATGTAATAATAATAGAAATAAAGTGCACAATAAATGTAATGAGCTTGAACCATCCTGAAACCATCCCCACCCCAGCCCCACCATATCCATGGAAAAATTGTCTTCCACGAAACTGGTCCCTTAGGCTAAAAAGGTTGGGACTGCCGAGCTGCAGGGTTGAAACAGAATTGCAAAGGGATTTGGTGTTTTTACCTAGAGTTTTATCTTACTTAACTCTATGTCTTGTCCCCAACTGTCAGAGGGGAAGGTACTGCCCAAGGTTAGTGGGTCATTAAGTGTTGATACCTACCCCTGGTTTCCAGGGTGTGCCTATACTGCGTTTTACTTGTTTGTTTATTTTTTTTTTTTTTGAGACGAAGTCTTGCTCTTGTTGCCCAGGCTGGAGTGCGATGGTGTGATCTTGTCTCACTGCAACCTCTACCTCCTGGGTTCAAGCCATTCTCCTGCCTCAGCCTCCCGAGTAGCTGGAATTACAGGCGCCCCACTAATTTTTGTATATTTAGTAGAGACGGGGTTTCGCCATGTTGGCCAGGTTGGTCTTGAACTCCTGACCTCAGGTGATCTGCCTGCCTTGGCCTCCCAAAGTGCTGGTATTACAGGCGTGAGCCACCATGCCCGGCCCTACTTGCTTATTTTTATTTTATAAGGTGGGTTTGTGTGTACACACACACACACACACACACACACACACACACACACTTTTTTTAAGAGATGTGGTCTCGCTATGTTGCCCTAGGCCGGTCTCAAACTCCTGTGCTCCAGTGATCCCTCCGCCTTAGCCTCCCAAGTTGCTGAGATTACAGGCACAAGTCATTGCTCAGTTCTTTTTGTTTTTAAACAGACTAGCACTTTAAGAAATTGAGCTATAATTTACATACCATAATATTCACTCATTTGATTTAGTAATTTTTTTTTCTTCCGGAGACATGGTCTCCCTCTGTCATCCAGACTAGAGTGCAGTGGCTCAGTCACAGCTCACTGCAGCCTTGAACTCCTGGGCTCAAATGATCCTCCTGCTTCAGCCTCCTGAGTAACTTCAACCACACGCAAATGCCACCACACCTGACTACATTTAAAAATTTTTTTGTAGAGACGGGGCCTCGCTATGTTGTCCTCACTGGTCTCAAACTCCAGGCTTCAAACAGTCCTCCCACCTTAGCCTCCTAAAGCACTGGGATCACAGGTGTGAGCCACCATGCCTGGCCTGATGTAGTGATTTTACGTTTTCACAGAGTTGTGCAACCATCATCACTATCTAATTCAAGAACGTTTTCATCACCCAGAAGGAAACCCTATACCCATTAGAAGTTACTCCCCATTCCCTCTCCTCCAGTCCCTGGCAACACCCAATCTGCTTTTTGTGTCTGTGGATTTGCCTGTTCTGGATATTTCATATCATTGGAATCGTGCAATATGAGGCTTTTCGTGTCTGGCTTCTTTGACGAGACATCATGTTTTTGAGGTCTATCCCCATTGTAGCATGCTTCAGCACCTCATTCCTTTCTCTGGCTGAGTAATATACCACCGTGCGCACGGACCATTTCGTTTATCCATTCATCTGTTGGTAGACTCCCTCTCCTTTTCTTTGTTCTTGTGATTTATTTGTTGAAGACTCTGGGTGTTTGTCCTCTAGTTGACATTCTCTTCCCTAGTAGGGATTTTGCAGATCACATCCCCATGGTGTTGGTTAAGGTGTCAGAGCTGTGCTGTGTAATACTGTAGTCACTCGTCACACATGGTTATTTACATTAACAAATTAAAATGAAATAAAATTACTCAGTTCCTCAGCCACATTGCCACACTTCAGCTGTGTGATAGCCACAGAGGCCAATGGCTTCTGTACTAGGCAGTGCAGGTAGAGAACATTTCATCATAGCAGGAAGTGCCCTGAATGCATGATCAGATTCGGGTTTGAGATTTTGGCACGATGACTTCACAGGTGCATTTTGTTCTTCTTAAGGAGGTAGGTGTTGCTGGCTTCTCTTTTGATGACGTGAGATCAAGCAGTAGACTCAGTTCCTGTCCACGCCTTGTCAGGCTCCCATCAGTTTTACTCCTGATGGTTTTGGATCCTGTGGGATCATTATCTGTTTCTCTCCTGTCACGGCTGATCAGCTGGAATTGGAAGTGGAACTTTCCTCATCCTCTTTTTATAACCTGGGACCCATTTGTCCAAGGAAGGCAGGTTAAGTGCTAGATTATATTTTTTTAAAATTGTTATTAATTATTGTAGAGACAGTGTCTCGCTACGTTGGCCAGGCTGGTCTTGAACTCCTGGATTCAAGTGATCCTCCCATCTCAGCCTCCTGAGTAGTAGCTGGGAGTACAAGAGCATGCCACCACTCCCCGCCAAGAGCTGGATTCTTGGCCAGTTTTCAGAAGCCTGAGCTGTATTTGTTGTAGTATTATGAAAGCACAGATTTTGATTTTTTTTTTTTTTTTTTTTTTTTTTTTGAGACATAGTCTGACTCTGTTAGCCAGGCTGGAGTGCAATGGCATGATCTCAGCTCACTTCAACCTCTGCCTCCTGGGCTCAAGCGGTTCTCCTACCTCAGTCTCCCCAGTTGCTGGGATTACAGACGTGAGCCACCACACCTGGCCCAGATTTTGATTTTGATATTTACTGGATTTTTTTTTAATGCTCACTTGTCTCATCTGTAGCTACCAGGCACCCCTTAGGGTTTGGAAACTTCCTTGCTTCCTGGTCTCACAAGATGCCCCAGGGTTACCTGCCCCATGACCTGCTGGGACCTGGAATCAGCCATTCCTCCAAAAGCCCCGGCTCCTTGTTTTTAAAGGTTTTATGTAGAGACAGGGCCTCCCCATGTTGCCCAGGCTGCTGTCGAACTCCTGGCCTCAAGCCATCTTCCTGCCTCAGCCTCCCAAAGTGCTGGGATTACAGGAGTGAGCCACCTAGCCCTGCCCCCAGCTCCTTTTCGTGGGAAATGGTAGAAACCATACATGATGTTAGAGGTATTCATTGCTAGAAAATTAGATCTTTGTTTACTTAAGAGAAAACACATGATGGGTTTATTTTTTTTTTTTTTTTTGAGACGGAGTCTCGCTCTGTCACCCAGGCTGGAGTGCAGTGGCGCGATCTCGGCTCACTGCAAGCTCTGCCTCCTGGGTTCACGCCATTCTCCTACCTCAGCCCTCTCCGAGTAGCTGGGACTACAGGCGCCCGCCACCACGCCCGGCTAATTTTTTGTATTTTTAGTAGAGACGGGGTTTCACTGTGGTCTCGATCTCCTGACCTCGTGATCTGCCCGCCTCAGCCTCCCAAAGTGCTGGGATTACAAGCGTGAGCCACCGCACCCGGCCGGATATTTCCATTTCATATATAGGAGTTCTGAGATTTTTTTTTCTCAACTTTATCGAGGTATAGGGTGTACTTTTTTTTGAGACGGAATCTTGCTCTGTTGCCCAGGCTGGTGTGCAGTGGCGCAATCTCGGCTCACTGCAACCTCTGCCTCCTGGGTTCAAATGATTCTCCTGCCTCAGCCTCCTGAGTGGCTGGGATCACAGGTGCCCGCCACCATGCCTGGTTAATTTTTGTATTTTTAGCAGAGACAGGATTTCACCATGCTGGCCAGGCTGGTCTTAAACTCCTGACCTCATCCACCTGCCTTGACCTCCCAAAGTGTTGGGATTACAGGCATGCGCCACTGCACCCAGCTAATATGTATTTAATATAGTGTATATCTTATACTATATATGGCACATAAATTATACAAATATATTGCATTATGTTTACATTATACAACTTGACGATTTTACATGCATGTAGATTGTGAAATACCTCATTCAACAGTCACCTTTTTCTTTTTTGTGGTGAGAACACTTAGGATCTATCCTCTTAGCAAATTTCAAGTATACAGTACGATACTGTTAATTATAGGGAGTTCCAAGTTTTTACTTGATTTTATGATGTTAGAATCTTTTTTCTTTTTTGTTTTTGAGTCAGGGGCTTGCTCTGTTGCCCAGGTTGGAGTGTGGTGGTGCAATCTCGGCCTCCCAGGCTCAAGTGATCCTCCTACCTCAGCCTCCTGAGTAGCTGGGACTACAGGCATGTGCCACCACACTCAGCTAATTTTTATTTTTATTTTGGTAGAGACAGAATTTCGCCATGTTGTCCAGGCTGGTCTTGAACTCGTGGGCTCAAGCAATCCTCCTGCCTCAGCTTCCCAAAGTGTTGGGATTATAGGCATTGACCCACTGCGCCCAGCCAGAATCTTTTTTCTTTTATTCTGATTCCTAATAATATAATCATTATTATTTGCTACATCCGTAATAGTTTCAGAATAACATTACTAGTATCATTATATTAAAGAACCACCTTTCTTAGATAAAATATAGTAAACTCTGTGTTCTCTCCTACACTTTGTTTTTTTCCCCAAGACAGGGTCTCACTCTGTGGCCTAGGCTGGAGTGTAGTAGCGTGATCATGGCTCACTGCAGCCTTGACCTCCCAGGCTCAAGTGATCCTCCTCCTGCCTCGGCCTCTCAGAGTGCTGGGATTACAGGCTAAGCCACCACACCGGGCCTCTTCTGTATTTGCAAAAGCTCTAGGGAAGTAGGGATATCACCCTTTGCTGTGATGTAGGTGGGAAGAATTTCTCCAGGGTGGTTGTAGGGCTCTGGTCCCTGGTAGATGCTTCCTAAGTGGCGTTTTCAAGGTGGCCAGGCCCTGCCATTGCCTGCTCACCCTTGAGGTAGCTCTCTCTTTGCCCTAACTTCTCAGCTCAGGAGCATCTATCGGCTGCACGCCAACATCAACACAGGCAAAGATGGTCTCCAGGCGCATTGCCCAGGAGACCTTTGATGAAGCTGTGCGCGAGAACATCGAGGAGTTTGCGATGGGGCCAGAGGAGGCGGTGAAAGAGGCCGTGGAGCAGTTTGAATCGCAAGGTAGGGCGGTGTGACTGTCACCTACCATCCGTGGCTCTTAGATGCAAGAGTGATGGGAGAGCCCTGCTGCTGCACCCCACTGGAGGTGCCACATGCCTGGCATAGAAACCAGGTGCCCATTGGGCCCTGTCCCCTCCATGTTCTGCCCGAGGCAGGCTGGTTATCCTGCTCCCACCTCTCACCTGCTTCCACCTCGCCCAGATATTTGTGGGCTGGATCCTTCTCATGAGTCTCATTTGATCACTTCCTTGAAGAGGCTTTCCCTGACCCTGGCCTGGGAAACAGGGCCCCTGCCTCCCTGCCCTACTCTACCCCACCTCGAGCTTACGGAGGCAGAAGCAGCCTGTGGAAACAGGTGGCATGTTCAGACCGGGTGCAGAGGAGTGTGGTTATGAGGGGCTGTTTGCAATGGCGTGGGTGGGGTTAGGATACCACCCCTGGCACAACTAGCCCTGGCAGGGACCCTGACTGCAGGGAGCAGGAGTCCTGAGCAGGGGCCACATGACAGGTGCTGGGCCCTGGGGCAGAGGCAGGGGGCTGGGAATGAACACCGCACACTCCCCTCCTCCTGCCCCCATCTCAAGTTCACTTCCCCATTGAACAAACCCAGGGTACAGCTGAGAGGTCAGAGGTCAGCCTTGTAGGCACAGAGTGGGGTATAGAACCCTAGACAGGGGCTAGTGGGACAAGCAAAAGTGTCCAGCACTGTAGGGGCTCCCTGTGGGGGTGCCAGCAGGGGCAAGAATGCAGCCAGAGCCAGGAGGGATGGGAGCCCCAAGGGAGAAGTCCGTGGGGTCCCTCCCTCCCCCACCAAGCCCACCAGGCAGCATGTGGCACGTCACTGCAGAGATGTGGCCTGTGATGACAGCCTTGTGTGACAACAGCCTCACTACCACTCTGCTCCCTTTGGCTGGACCATGGCCCAGTGGCAGAAACACCCAATACCCTCTACACCCCCGTGATGATGTGGTATGGGCGGGAATGGGGAGGTGGGAGGCTTCTGGAGTGGGGTGGTCCCAGCAGAAGGGTCCTGAGGTGTGATTCCAGCAGGCCCACGGGGATGACAGCTGTCACTTTTTCTGACCCCTGTGTGCTTGCTTCCCCCACCCCCAACAGGGGTTGATCTGAGCAACATTGTAAAGACGGCACCTAAAGTCTCTGCAGATGGATCCCAGGAGCCCACACATGACATCCTGCAGGTAGGAGTGGGCATCCCACATAGCAGGTCCTGCGTCATCTCTGTCTGGGGGCACCTCTTCCCTGTTTCCTGGATGGCAGAATGCAGGCTCTGAAGGTCATGCCCTCCCCAGCATGCATGAGCAAGCTCGAGTTTGCAGCCAGGTCTCCCTGAGTCCATGTCTGAGGGCGGCATGCCTTCCAGTGCAGGGGATACCAAGCTCCTTGGGCGGCATGTATGCTGAAATCAGGTGGATGGCTTGGTTGTCCCTGCTGCTGGGAGCCCAGAGTCAGGGACACCATAGAGGGGCCCCCCTGGCTTCCCAGAGACAGATGGTCAGGACTCATAGGATGAGAGAGTGGGCTTACAGTAAGGCTGTCACTTACTGAGCACCGACTGTTTACCAGCACTTTCCAGCCAGTCCGTTAGCACTGAAGCTCACCAGTGAGGTAGGTGGTGTCATTCCTCTTTTAGTGATGGGGAAACAGGCCAGGAGCTGGCACTTAACCTCTCCAGAGACCCAAACAAGGAAGGTAAAAGAACTTCAATGCTTTCCTTAAGATCGCCCATCAAACTTTGTAATACAGCAGAAGGCTCTGGTGTTTGAGAACCGACTGTTGGCCTGGTTCTGTGCAGGTACTTTTTTCCTGCCTTCTCGGTCATTGTCCAACAACACCTGCAAGGCTGGGATTTCCCCATTGTACAGATGGGGACATTGAGATCCAAAGAGAAGAAAAGTCATTGACTTGGGAGCAAGAGGTGCAGTGATAGGAGAGGAAGTTGGAAGAGACGGCTCTGGGTGTAAACCCAGCTTGCCTAAGGCATGACACTTCTCCCTACCTCAGAGTCCTGCCCTCTCCTGCCTTGAGGAGGTCTTGTGAAAATGGCCTCGTTGTTGTTAGTTTGCTTTTTGCCTTTCTTGCCTAATAAAGATGAATTTATTTTATTATATATATATTTATTTATTTATTGAGACAGAGTCTCACTCTGTTGCCCAGGCTGGTGTGCAGTGGCGTGATCTCAGCTCACTGCAACTTCTACCTCCCAGGTTCAAGTGATTCTCCTGCCTCAGCCTCCCAAGTAGCTGGGATTACAGGCACATGACACCACACCTGACTATTTTTTTTGTATTTTTAGTAGAGATGAAGTTTCACTATGTTGGCCAGGCTGGTCTCGAACTCCTGACCTCAGGTTATCTGCCCGCCTTGGCCTCCCAGAGTGCCGGGATTATAGGCATGGGCCATGGTGCCCAGCCTGGATGAATTTATTTTAAAATGAGTTTGTCTTCTGGCTATCTTTGCATTGGGTGATTCATCTTTTTCCTACTGATTTGTAGATGAACTTTATATAGGAAGGATCTCAATAACAATATCGTCTATATTGTCTAGCAGTTACTGCTTAAGTGCTTCTTAAGTGCTCAGCATTATGCTAAATTCTTTTTTTTTTGAGACAAGAGTCTCACCCTGTTGCCCAGGCTGGAGTACACTGGCACAGTCTTGGCTCACTGCAACCTCTGCCTCCTGGGTTCAAGCGATTCTCCTGCCTCAGCCTCACAAGTAGCTGGGATTACAGGTGCACACCACCATGCCCAGCTAATTTTTTTTTTTTTTTTGAGACGGAGTCTTGCTCTGTCGCCCAGGCTGGAGTGCAGTGGTGTGATCTTGGCACACTGCAAGCTCCGCCTCCCAGGTTCATGCCATTCTCCTGCCTCAGCCTCTCCGAGTAGCTGGGACTACAGGCGCCCGCCACCACGCCCGGCTAATTTTTTTTTGTATTTTTAGTAGAGACGGGGTTTCACTGTGGTCTCGATCTCCTGACCTCGTGATCCTCCCACCTCGGCCTCCCAAAGTGCTGGGATTACAAGCGTGAGCCACCGCGCCTGGCCTACCTGAGTTGTTTAAAGTGTTTGCTCCCCGGTGGCTTAGAGTTGAATTTGGATAAATCTGCTCTGTACAGTGTAACCACATTTGGCAGGTGCTCAGTAAATGTTTGTAGAGTGAATGAGAGAGATGAAAGGAGACATCAGGATGGGTATGTCTGGTGAATGTGGCTTTCTCCTTGGAGAGCTGACCATTGACAGGTGTGCCAGTTTGTTATGGCTGTGTGACAAACAACCCAAAACAACAGGCATCTTATTGTTTCTTGTGACTCTGCCTGGTTGGGCTCAGCTGGACGGTTCTTCTGCTGGTATTGCTTGGGGCCTCTTGATGGCAGGTAGGGCTGGAATGTTTAATATGTCTGCATTTATGTGTGCAGCCCCTTGGCAAGGACACTGAGTTGTCTGGATCTCTCTCTCTCTCTCTCTCTCTCTCTGTCTCTCTCTCTCTCTCTCTCTCTCTCTCTCTCTGTGTGTGTCAGTCTTCCACCCTATGGCCTCTGAAGCTCAAAGTTCCTAGAATCACAGGTCTGGAAGTTGCCAGAGCTGTAACTCCCCCCACATCACTTCCACTGCAGGCCCAGATCCCAGGGGAGGGAACCTTGCAGGGGTCCAGACACTGTTGCTGTGGCCATGGGTTCCTCTTGCCTGAGCTGATGCTGAGGTTTCTCCCATGTCTCCCAGACGCTCAGTGACCTCCAGGAGTCTGTGGCCAGCTCTCGCCCCCAGGAGGTGTCAGCATACCTCACCCGCTTCTACGACCAGTGCAGGCAGGACAAGGCCTGCCGCTTCCTCGCGGCCCAGAAGGGGGCCTACCCCATCATCTTCACTGCCTGGAAGCTGGCCACTGCAGGTGACCAGGGCCTTCTGCTCCAGTCCCTCAATGCCCTGTCGGTGCTGACTGATGGCCAGCCAGACCTCCTGGACACCCAGGGCCTGCAGCTCCTAGTGGCCACGCTGACCCAGAATGCTGATGAGGCCGACCTGACCTGCTCTGGGATCCGCTGTGTGCGTCACGCTTGCCTGAAACATGAACAGAATCGGCAAGACCTGGTGAAAGCTGGCGTGCTGCCCCTGCTGACTGGCGCCATCACCCATCATGGCCACCATGCTGACGTGGTCAGGGAAGCCTGCTGGGCCCTACGTGTCATGACCTTCGATGACGACATCCGTGTGCCCTTTGGCCACGCCCACAACCATGCCAAGATGATTGTGCAGGAGAACAAAGGCTTGAAGGTGCTCATTGAAGCCACCAAAGGTAAGAGCTGGGGGCCGACACGAGCCAGCGAACAAAGGTGGGCGGGTCAGATGTGACCAGAGTGAGGGTCAGGGCTCAGGACTACTTTAGGCACGGCAGGCTCAAGGCTCCACTCTCCCCTCAGCTTAGACCTGCCTGCATGGCAGCCCTCGTGAAGAGTCTCCCCATGTTTTCTAGTGGCTCCAGGAGAATTCCAGGCCAGCACTCATGGGCCAGGAGCAGGCCACAGTCCCATCTCTGGAGCTGTCTGGGGAAGGGGCTTGCTGTGTCCAACTCCAGGGACTGAGCGTGGGGAAGGGGGACCTCCCCAGAGGGAAATAAGAGGACTGGGGGAGGCTGGCTGGCATGCACCATGGCAGTCTCAGGTGGATGTGTACATGCTTGATCATATTCAGCCACAAATCCTTAGGCATATTCATGTGTCTGGCTCCAGGGTGACCATGGTGAGCCGGCCCTGGGAGGTCACAGTGCTGACCGTCAGACCCTAAAGCTTCTGTCTTAACCCCTACCCCCATCCCATCCACTGAACCCACCAGAGAAGTCCTGATTGACACACAGAAGGTGTCAGAAGGATGAGTTCCCCTTTCTTGCCTGCCCCGTCACTCTGGTTGTGTGGCCAGGCCTGTGTGGGGGTTCTGGCTCTGTCTGCTGAGGAGATGGACCCACCTCAGTCTCCCTTCCACACCTCCAGCAAGGCTGAAAATGAGTCCTGACCCTCTGCAAAGTCAGGCTGCTTTTCCAGGAGGTAGCTCACATCTTTCCTGTTTTATTTATAGGAGCTCCAATCAGTTAGGTTTCTGCCAGAGAGACAGGATATGTATATATGAAGAGACTTTTTGGTAAGGAATGGGGTCATGCAATTGTGGCAAGTCTGTACTCCATAGGGCAGGCTCGAAACTCCCAGGCAGTCCCCTTTTCGGGGAAACACCTCAGTTTCCTTCTAAGGACTTCAGCTGATTGAATGAGTCCCATTCACATTGTTCAGGGTCATCTCCTCTACTTAAAGGCGACTGGACTGGGCATGGTGGCTCATGCCTGTAATGTCAGCACTTTGGGAGGCTGAGGTAGAAGGATTGTTTGGGCCCAGGAGTTCAGGACCAGCCTGGGCAACATGATGAAACCCTGTCTCTACTAAAAATACAAAAATTGCTGGGCATGGTGGTGGGCATCTGTAATCCCAGTTACTTGAGAGGCTGAGGCACAAGGATCTCTTGAGCCTAGGAAGCAGAAATTGTGGTGAGCCAAGATCATGCCACTGCACTCCAGCTTCGGTGACAAAGCGAGACTCTGTCTCAAAAAAATTAATAATAATAATAATAATAATAGATAGCTGATTGCGGATGGTAACCATGTGGACAGAGTACCTCCACGGCAACACCTAGATTGGCATTGGGTGGAACTGCAGAGGGCTACAGGTGGCCACAGGAACTGACCACCGCAGCCCTGTGTAGGTGCAGGATCTTCGCCCTCTTGGGATGAGTGCCGGCATCTGCTTCCTGGTGCAGCGCCTCTGGGCTCCATCTGCGGTTCCTGTGTTCAGTTTTGGCCACCTCAGCCCAGTCCATATGTGTCCCTCTATGGTTTTGGAGTTTCCTGTTGGACTTAGAAAAGCCATTCCTACCCCATGATCATAAAAATAGTCTTCAGATGTCTTTTTTTTTTTTTTTTTTTTTTTTTTTTTTTTTTTTAGCACTATTATGGTTTTCTTTTTTTAGGTGAGACCACGAGTTGGTATGGAATTTATTTGGGGCATGATGGAAGCCAGCGGGGGGTGGGGGGGGGCACATTCTTAAGTCTTCCCAGCAGCCAGCAGGGGGCACTGCAGGCCCAGGTAGCCCCTGGGGCCTTCCTGGTGCCTGTGGCCACCCCAATAGGCAGAAGGGCTGGACCCTCTCTCCCTCCCTCCCTCCCTCCCTCCCTTCCTTCCTTCCTACCCTCTTTTCTTCCCTCTGTGGCCCACGCTGGAGTACACTCGGCTCACTGCAAACTCCCTATGTCCGGCTCCCGTGATTCTCCTGCCCTGGCCTGCGGGCTGCCTGGGATTGCCGGCGCGCGCCAGCACCCCTCCCTCGTTTTGTCGACCAGGCTGCTCTCCAGCTCCTGACCTCGAGTGGTCTGCCCGCCTCGACCTCCCGAGGTGCTGGGACTGCAGACGGAGGCTCGCTCACTTGGTGCTTGGTGTTGCCTGGGCTGGAGTGCGGTGGCGTGGTCTTGGCTCGCTGCAGCCTCCGCCTCCCAGCTGCCTGCCTTGGCCTCCCAGGGTGCTGGGATTGCGGCGGCCCCGTCTGTGAAGTGAGGAGCGCCTCCGCCCGGCCGCCCCGTCTGGGAAGTGAGGAGTTCCTCTGCCTGGCCGCCCTGTCTGGGAAGTGAGGAGCGCCTCTGCCCGGCCGCCCCATCTGGGAAGAAGTGAGGAGCTCCTCTGCCCAGCCGCCCCGTCTGGGAAGTGAGGAGTGCCTCTGCCCGGCCGCCCCGTCTGGGAAGTGAGGAGCGCCTCTACGCGGCCGCCCTGTCTGGGAAGTGAGGAGCACCTCTGCCCGGCCACCCATCGTCTGGGATGTGAGGAGCGCCTCTGCCCGGCTGCCCCGTCCGGGAAGTGAGGAGCGCCTCTGCCCGGCCACCCATCGTCTGGGATGTGAGGAGCGCCTCTGCCCGGCTGCCCCGTCCGGGAAGTGAGGAGCTCCTCTGCCCGGCCGCCACCCCGTCTAGGAAGTGAGGAGCGTCTCTGCCCGGCTGCCCGGTCTGGGAAGTGAGGAGCACCTCTGCCTGGCCGCCCCGTCTGGGATGTGGGGAGTGCCTCTGCCCGGCTGCCCCGTCTGGGAGGTCTACCACAGAGGCCAGAAGCAATGTGGGGGCTGGATGTGGTGGCTCACGCCTGTAGTCCCAGTACTCTGGGAGGCCGAGGCGGGTTGATCACTTGAGGCTAGGAGTTCGAGAGCAGCCTGGCCAACATGGCGAAACATATGAAAAATACAACTGACCAACCAACCAACCAAGCGACAACAAAACAGGTCTACCCTGGAGTCATACTCTAATTTTTTCTATTTTCCTCCCTTTCTGATCCTTTATCCCGCTTTCTTTTTCTTCCTCTTCCTTCTCCTTCTTCTTTGTCAAATAGAGGATTGAGTTATTATCATTGATCCATACAAAGTCCCTCTCTCATTTATTTTCTTTAATTCCCACCCCCCATTTCTATTCCCTGTCTTCCCATGTGCAACCTTCCTAATATGTTTGATATGCATCTTTTTGTTTGTATGTACTTTTAGAAAATGTTTATTGTTTTGACTGCAAAAAAAAAAAATTAAAAAAAAAATGGATGGTGGTAGAGTTCTAATTGCTTTAATATTTCAAATAAGAGTCTTGTTTTAAAATATTACAATTTTTTATTTTTTATTTTTAATATACTTGAAGTTTTAGGGTACATGTGCACAACGTGCAGGTTAGTTACATATGTATACATGTGCCGTGTTGGTGTGCTGCACCCATTAACTTGTCATTTAACATTAGGTATATCTCCTAATGCTATCCCTCCCCCCTACCCCCACCCCACAACAGGCCCCGGTGTGTGATGTTCCCCTTCCTGTGTCCATGTGTTCTCATTGATCAATTCCCACCTATAAGTGAGAACATGCGGTGTTTGGTTTTTTGTCCTTGCGATAGTTTACTGAGAATGATGGTTTCCACCTTCATCCATGTCCCTACAAAGGACATGAACTCATCATTTTTTATGGCTGCATAGTATTCCATGGTGTATATGTGCCACATTTTCTTAATCCAGTCTATCGTTGTTGGACATTTGGCTTGGTTCCAAGTCTTTGCTATTGTGAATAGTGCCACAATAAACATACGTGTGCATGTGTCTTTATAGCAAAAAAAAAAAAAAAAAAAATGGGCTGGACTCTTCCAGTGGAGCAGGATCCCCACCAAAACGGAGGGCCTTGCGGCTGGTTCTTCCCACCCCCATCACCATCTCCCTTTCTCCCTGCAGCGTTCCTGGATAACCCTGGCATCCTGAGCGAGCTCTGTGGAACCCTGTCCCGCCTGGCCATCCGCAACGAGTTCTGCCAGGAGGTCGTCGACCTCGGGGGCCTGAGCATTCTGGTGTCCCTGCTAGCCGACTGCAATGACCACCAGATGGGGGACCAGAGCAGTGTTCAGGTGTGAAGCCCCCCTGGCCCAGTGCCTGCTGTCCTTCTGGGTCCTAGTCAGCCGTACGAGCTATAGTCAGAACAAGCCGGCCCTGCCTGCCAATGTCAGAACCAAAGTGCAGTTTTTCTTTTCACGGACCCAAGGGCAGGAACCAAAGGTCGGGGGGGGGAAACAAACCCTCCCACTCTCCCTTACTGTCCTTTTGCACCAGGAAAAGGATGGTAGGAAGCACAGGGTTGGGGTGTGTCGGCCAAGGCTGGGATACTTGAGTTAGTTCCTACACCTCTCTGCCTCAGTTTCCCTAGCTGCAGAATAGAGCAGGGTCCCCTACTCATTACTCCGTTTAGCAGCCAATTATTGAGCCCTTCTCCATGTGCCCATCTACAGCAGGGAGTGAATCAACAGGCGCCTCCCTATCTAGCTGCAGCTGCAGGAAAGCCCCCAGGGGTGCCACGGTCCTGCACCCCCAAGCCCAGCTGGTGACGTCAGCCAGCCTCTTTCTGTGCAAGTGGCCAGGAGCTGAATGGGAACCAACTTCAGCAAATGAAGGGATACATTTTGCCTTGTACTCCTGGGCAGTCAGGGGGCAGGGTCCTCAGGTTCTCCATCAAGGGGATCAGCGGTCCCAGTAACACCTCATCCACTGTCCTCAGTGCAGGGCAGTTAGCGCCCACCCTGGGTCTGTGGCCGTGGACAGGGGGACCCTATGCTCTGAAGGCCGGCCTGAGTCACATGCCCCCTCTGCCCCTGTCGGGGTAGGGGATCAAGTCACCTGGATGGTACCGTTTGGACACAGGCAGCCTGAGCCACAGGCATCTGCCACCCTTTCTCGTTAGTCACACCTTGCAGTCACACCATACCTGTTGGTCAAACAGCAAAACAGCCCCACATTCTCCCTCAGAGCCCTCTCCCACAACCAGCGGCCTGGCTGGAGGTGAGCGGGCCTTTCCCTTGTGCAGGAGCTCGTGAAGCAAGTGCTGAGCACCCTGCGAGCCATTGCAGGCAACGACGACGTGAAAGACGCTATTGTCCATGCTGGCGGGACGGAGTCCATCGTGGCTGCTATGACCCAGCATCTGACCAGCCCCCAGGTACCCACCTCGGGGGGCACACACAGTAGCAGGGTGGTGGCTGGAGTCTCAGTTCAGTTTCTATGTCTGCATGAAGCTCTATTCCCCTGCAGGGCCAGGGCAGGGCTGGCGAGGGTCGCGGGCGCTGGCTCTCAAATGCTGACCTGCGTATGCATGACTTTGGGTGTCCTGGAGTTACCACCAGCCCCCTGCAAATATCTGACCAGGCCTATTGCCCTTGTCACCCCTAAGAGCTGAGCTGATGTTTTTGTCACCCTGCCGTTATTACACAGGAGCTGCCAGAGACCCACGGAGGGGAGGCTACAGGGTGTTCACCAGGGGTTGGTGGCCACGGCAGGATGTTGTGGGGGGTCTATCCGCTGCATCTCAGCCTTCCTGTGACTGGCCCCTGCAGGTGTGTGAACAGAGCTGCGCGGCCCTGTGCTTCCTGGCCCTGCGTAAGCCGGACAACAGCCGCATCATCGTGGAGGGTGGCGGGGCTGTGGCAGCACTGCAGGCCATGAAGGCACACCCGCAGAAGGCCGGCGTGCAGGTGGGCAGGGTATGGGATGGGGGCAGGCAGGCTGGGGTAGGGTGTACAGGTAGGTGCGGAGAGGGCATGGGAGCAGGTGCGGTGTGCAGGTGGGTGATGGGGCAAAGGCTCAGTCCCTATCCCTATCCCTGTCCCTGGCCCTGCCACAGCCGAGCTCCACAGGACCAACTTCTTTCTAATCTTCCAAAATGTGCTGAATTCTGCCTGCAGTTGTCTCCTTTTCTGCCTTTGTTTTTTCTGCATTTACTCTCCTTTTTGGGGGAGGGGGTAGTTTGGAGGGGCTTTCTGGTGAAACCCCGGAAAGAAAGCTATAACACGTAATCTCCTTCTGTGGGGTTTTTTTTTTTTGAGACAGTCTCACTCTGTCGCCCAGGCTGGAGTGCAGTGGCGCCATCTCAGCTTACTGCAACCTCTGCCTCCTGGGTTCAAGCGATTCTCCTGTCTCAGTCTCCCGAGGAGCTGGGATCACAGGCATGGGCCACCATGCCCAGCTAATTTTTGTATTTTTAGTAGAGACAAGGTTTTGCCATGTTAGCCAGGCTGGTCTCGAACTCCTGACTTCAGGTGATCCACCTACCTCCACCTCCCAAAGTGCTGGGATTACAGGTGTGAGCCACCGTGCCCTTAATCTCCTTTTTAAAAAGTCCCTATAGAGAGATCTGGGGAGGAAGAAGTTGGGGAAGCGTGGATGGGGATCTGCCTGGGGTTTCAGAAAGGTTCCTGCCCCATCCTTGGGCTGCTGTCTGAGTTGTGGGTGTGGGACACCCTGTCCACACCTCCCTGGCTGAACCCAGACTCCTCCCTACAGCCCCCGGGGCCCTCCTCGCCTCCTCACTCCCAGCATAGGATTCTTGGACACACCAGGCTGGGACCCACAGGGGGCCTTTGCTCTCGCTGGCTCTTACTCTGGGACACTGTCCCTTACCTGGTCTGTCCCCTTGTCCACTTCTGGCCACCCTGGCCAGCAGCTCCCCACTCTGCATGCGCTTCCCATCTGCTCTCCTGCTGGGGGTGGGAGCCACCCTGGGAAGCTTCCAGGCAGTGCCCCGCACCCACCCACAGCAGGTGCACAGGGCACAAATGTCCACCGAATGGGTAGGGATGTAATTGACAGGCGCCTGTGCACAACCACTCTCTTCCCGTGGCCTCACTGCCCCCTTGCCCCAGGGCCCCTTCCTTGGCTCTGTGCCAGCCTCGGGGGACCTCAGACTCACCAACTCTGAGGTTGAGAGTTCAAAGCCATAGGATAGATCCTGGTGCTTCCCTGAGCCTGTTTCCTTGCCTGGGAGTTAGCCACGCCTTCTGGGGCTGCCAAGAGGGTAAAGTGGAGAGATGGGTCTAGCTTGATACAATATAGGCAGCTGCTGGATGTCAGCTGTGGTTATGATCACATCCATCTTATTATGATGAAGACCCTGAGGTCAGAGTGGACCCCACCCCAAAGCCCCATCTGGCAGCTCACAGCTACTCTCTCCTACAGAAACAGGCTTGCATGCTGATCCGAAACTTGGTGGCCCACAGCCAGGCCTTCTCGAAGCCCATCCTGGACCTGGGGGCTGAGGCACTCATCATGCAGGCCCGATCTGCCCACCGTGACTGTGAGGACGTGGCCAAGGCCGCCCTGCGGGACCTGGGTTGTCATGTCGAGCTCCGAGAGCTGTGGACAGGCCAGAGGGGCAATCTGGCACCATGACCCCAGGCCCAGTCTGGGCCGTGACTCTGGGTGAGTCATGTGACTCAGGAATGGGGGTAGATCCATGTCCTCCACTGTCCCCCATTAGTTCTGTCCCCTTCACAGTGAGAAGTGTTTTCTGGCAGGCCCTAGGTAAAGGGTCGGGGGAGGGGGAGCCTTGTAGGGAGGCCTCTACACAGAAGAAAGCAGCCCCCACGTCCCAGCCACTCCTGGGTCCCAGCCAGCAGCACGGATGTTACTGTCCTGCTCCTTCCCCCTAGCCCCATGCCCTACCAGAAGGGGCAAAGGGCACGTCCCATCACTCACTGCCCTGTCTGAAATGTGGCAGCCACTGTGGGCCAGGCTCAGGGCAGGGCAGGTGATTCCAGTGGGGTTGGGCCCCCCGGCGCCTGCTGCTTACTGCAATTTCATGCAGGCCTCTGCTCCTTGTTTTTCTCACCTGTAAAATGGGTCTCAGATGCCCCGCCCTGCTTGGCCCCAGCTTGTCTGTCTCTGGGTCCTGGGCCAGCCAGGGTACCTGATAATAAAAGATCATTGAGTGAACAGCGGAGGGGTCTCTTCCATAGCTTGGCTGAGCATGGGGGGCCGCAGCCAGTGGCCTCAGAGTGTGGGGGAGAGACAAACATTTTGGTGGGGGGGGCCATGGAGTCACTGAGGATAGCAAAGGGGTTTTGGGAACAGCCTGGGATCTAGGATCCACTGTCACCCTCAGACAGGCAGGCGCTGAAGCCATGGTCAGGATCACTATTTCTGATGTGTACCACCTGCAGGGCCGGAGGGCTCCACGTTCATCCCCTGCTCAGCTCTGCAGCCTTGAGCAAGTGAAAGAACCTCTCCGAGCCTCAATATGCTCCTCCTAAAGTGAGGAGTGGGGCAGTGATAGATTGCCCTCTGAGAAGTGTTGGACCAGGCTGAGCACATGGGGGGTGTCCAGTTGTCTTAGGCTGGGTGTCCTAGGTAGCCAACCTCTTGTCTCTGAGCCTCGATTTCCCCATCTATAAGATAGACATCAGCTGGGCACGGTGGCTCACACCTGTAATCCCAGCACTTTGGGAGGCTGAGGTGGGCGAGTCACTTGAGGTCAGGAGTTCGAGACCAGCCTTGCCAATATGGTGAAACCCCGTCTCTACTAAAAAAAAATACAGAAATCAGCCCAGTGTGGTGACGTGTGCCTGTAATTCCAGTTATCTGGGAGGCCGAGACAGGAGAAGTGCTTGAACCTGGGCGGCAGAGGTTGCAGTGAGCTGAGATCACGCCACTGCACTCCAGCCTGGGCAACAGAGCAAGACTCTGTCTCAACAACAACAACAACAACAAAAAGACATCATCATTGTTGCCCTCAGTGACCACCCCACCCCAAGCATTCTGGGGGTGCCCAGACAGCTGTGGCCCTACAGACCCCAGCTCTTCTGCTCTGAAGTCACACTCAGAGGTCACACCATGGTCACTAGGTGGCTTGTGCATCCCTTGTGGCCTGACGGGGGTCCGGGCAGCCTCGTGACCACTGGTGTGTGCCCCAGCCTTCCTGCCCACACCTTGGAGGCCTCTCCCCTCTTGGACCCTCGCCCCTGCTTGTCATGTGCCTCCCCGAGCCCCAGGATGGCCTGGGCTCAGTCCTTGACCTCAGCGACACTCCTTTCCCAGCAGGCCCCCAGCTTCCGTGGGATCCAGCTGATGCAAACAGCTGAGGAGTGTCACCCTGGCTGCACCTCTCCGTGGTGTCCCCGTCTCCCCTGCCCCCAGCAGGAAAGGGTGCTTTCAGCTCAGCAGGGCTGGCCCAAACCTCTGACCCAGTCACCCCGCCCTGTCCCTCCTCCCTGGAGACTCCCAGGATGTGGGAGAAAGATCTTGAATCTGCCCCAGACTGCCCTGACTTAACTTCTGGGCCAGTGTGACCTTGGGCCCTTCTCAAGCATTTGTTCATCTGTCATGTGGTGGGGTAGGTGCTCCTGGGCTATTTCGAGGACAGCCTGCAGTGCTGGCCCTGTCATTCCCGCTCCAGCCTTGCTCTCAGTCTGCCCATGGCTCCCCTTTGCCCTCTACATGACACCAAACCTGCCTGTGGTCCCAGCAACTTGGGTTAAGGCAGGAAGATCACTTGATCCCAGGAATCAAGGCTGCAGTGAGGATGGCACCACTGCACTCCAGCCTGGGTGATGGATCAAGAGCTTGTCTCAAAAAAGAAAAAACGCACTTCATGCCCTGCAGACCCAGTGTGGCCCAGGCCTTGCCCATTTCCGTCTTTCCACTGCACTCACTCCCTATTCCCCCACCCCAGGGCCTTTGCACAAGCCCCCATGTGACAAGCCACGCCCTCTGCCTAGAAGTTCCCTTCCCTTGGCCCTCACCGTGGCTGGCTCCTCCTAGCATATGAGGTTTCAGCTCACGTTGCCTCCTCCGGGAGAGACCCCCATCTCATCACCCCACATGCTCTGGCTCTGACACTGGGCCCCATCTGAGGTCACCTCATTTGTGAACTCTCCTGTTTGTCTTGCCCCCACCATCGGCTGGCTCTCTGCAGGGAGGCCCCTGTCCCCACTTGCTGCGCCTTCAGCTTCCTGTCAGTGTTTTTGAACATTCACCTGAATAAACTGACAAGCACTAGAGGTCTCTGCCAGGTAGCCCCAGCGTCCTCCCCTGGGCCTGGGCCAAGCTGCAGGCTTCTTCAGGAAGGGGTGGTTCTGCCTTATCAGTCCCTCCCACCTTAGCCCAAGGAGTGGGTGTCTTCAGTAGATGCAGCTAGCATGTTTGGACAGCCTTAGGTTGGGTGGGGGCCCCTCACCAAAGATCTCACATTTCCCTGGGGTTATGGCCTGGCTTTCCATCCCCCCTCGGCCACTTCAGGCATATCACCTCCCCTCTGTGAGCCTCGGCCTTCTCATCTGAACTCAGGCTAGATCTGGCACACTAGAGGGCCACAGCCCCTAGCAAGGCCTGGTTCAGGGGATGTCCAGCACATAACTCCCTCCAGCCCCCATCCCCCATCCCTGTCCCCTTCCCTTTTCTGTCGCCGAGGCTGGAGTGCAGTGGCGCGATCTCGGCTCACCGCAACCTCTGCCTTCTTGGTTCAAGCCATCCTCCTGCCTCAGGCTCCCGAGTAGCTGGGACTACAGGCACGTGCCACATGCCCGGCTAATTTTTGTATTTTTAGTATAGATGGGATTTTGCCATGTTGGCCAGGCTGGTCTCCAACTCCTGACCTCAGGTGATTGACCCACTTCAGCCTCTCAGAGTGCTGGGATTGCAGGCATGAGCCACTGCACCCGGCCTCTTTTTTTTTTTTTTTTTTTTTTGAGCCGGAGTCTTGCTCTGTCACCCAGGCTGGAGTGCAGTGGCGCCATCTCAGCTCACTGCAAGCTCCGCCTCCCAGGTTCACACCATTCTCCTGCCTCAGCCTCCTGAGTAGCTGGGACTACAGGCGCCTGCCACCACTCCCGGCTAATTTTTTTGTATTTTTAGTAGAGACGGGGTTTCACCTTGTTAGCCAGGATGGTCTTGATCTCCTGACCTCGTGATCCGCCCGCCTCGGCCTCCCAAAGTGCTAGGATTACAGGCGTGAGCCACCGTGCCCGGCCCTGGCCTTTTCTTAAGTAGCTTTTGCTGTCCTTGATGACATCGAGACCTGGGCTGAGGGGGAGCCTGCTGCAAGGATGGTGCGAACGTGTTCAGGCCACACCTTTGCTGCTGTGGGCTCTTGGTGAAGTGACCTGACTTATCTGAGCCTTGGGAGGTGAATGAGGCCACTCTGACCCCAGCCAGGCTTGGTTGTTGTCACTGCTGTGTTCAGGATGTCTCCCTCCAGCCAGAGATGGGCTTGGGCTCCTGGGAAAGGAACAACAGATTTTTTTCTGTTGTGAACATACATCTCCCAGAGGCTGGACAAAACCCCATTTTTCAGATAGGAAATAGACTCACGGGCATTTGAGGGGCTGCGGTGGGATGAGACCACAGCTCGGCCTGCCTCCGGGCCCCTCATCTTTTTCCAAGGCTGTTAACCTGACCTTGGGCAAAAGGCCTTCTGGCCTCAGGTGATTAGGCCTGGACTCTGTGCCAGGGCCTGGCTCACAGATGATTCCTGGGATCCCCAAGAGGTAGAGGGACTGGAGGGTGAAGAGGCAGTGTCCTGTCCAGGGCTAGCCAGCCAAAGCAGAAGAGCCGAGATCCTGAGCACCCTAGCTGGGCTCACATGAGTGCCCACGGTGGGGGTGTCCATTGCTATTGCCAAGGTGCTTTGCCTGCCATTGCTGGAAGGTGGTAGGGAGGTTGGCTGGTGCCAGCCTGCTAAAGAACGAGCAGAAGCTAGAGAGGCAGCCCCAGGCTGGGCCAGAGCCTGACCTTTGCCTTAGTTGGCTCTGTCCCTGGAGGCACTGTGGGACCTTCCAGGAGCTTTGTTACCTCCCCCTCCCAGGGCCTGGCAGGTGGGCACTGGGAGTGGGGGCTCCTCGGCATAGATATCTCCCTCTTGGTGTGGCAAGCCACGCCCATAGTTGGTCTATGTCCATGAAGCGCTATTTACAGAGAGGGAAACAGGCCCAGAGAAGAACAATATATCACCAGCCTTCCGTGAGTGCTTACTGTGGACGAAGCCATTGTAAGTGTTTTGCTTCCATTTCATCAATGCTCACATTAGCCCTAGGAGATAGCCGGGAAACTGAAGTGGGGAGCTTGTGTTATTTGCTGAAGGTCCTGTGGCTGTTACTGGCCATTACTTATGTTAAAAAGAGCAGGGATTCAAACTCAGCCCTGAGTCCTTCCACCAAGGAATATTCTCCACCATAGGCTCAGTTTTCTCATCTGCTAAGTGGGCACTGTCACCTCCACCTGGAAGTGAGGTGGGGAGATGGTAGTGGAGAAAGCCCAGCGGGGACCTGGCACCCAATTGATGTTTAACTGACCTCAGCTTCCTCCTCTTCTCTGGAGGGTAGAATGGAGGCCAGATCCTGGAAGTTGCCAGGAAGCAAACCATAGGTGGGAGGTATGGGAGAGGAGGTCCAGGTAGGCATATCATGAGAATATCAGGAGTTTGATGATGGCCTTGGGCTAGTGGTTTCCCGTCACATCCTCCCCATTCGAAACTTGTGGATCACACACTTAACAGGGGCTTGCGCGGCCCTGAAATGTGAGCCCTTTCTAAGGTTGGTTTCAGCCTTGCTCCCTCCCAGGATTCCCTGGTTCTGAACTTGATCTCCACCAACCCTGGCCAGCACCTAGAGGAAATAAGAGCTGGTATCTGAAAACATTTGTAGCCCTCTCCGTCCTGAAGATGAAGGGTGAGTCAGAGAACAGAGTGGCCTCGGGGGAGGTGCCGATGACAGTCATGCCTGGGATGGCAGGTGTCTCCCTAAACTGCCGGCATTTTTCTGCAAAGCAACCCCGTTAACCGCACTTCACAGAGGAGCTGAGGGTCACAGGCCGCACATGACCTGCTCAGGGTCAAATGCTTTCACCAGGTAATTAAAATGAGAGCTGGGTTATAAATTTTCCCAGGGAAGCAACCCCAGAGAGGAAAGATCAAGGCGTAGGAATCATTTTCCCCCGCCTTTCCCAAATGAAACAGGTGAGGCTCACAAGGGCTTTGCCCAAGGTTGTGTGGTGGGCCGGTGATTGGACAAGGATTCAAACCCAGGTCTCGGAGGCCCCCAGTGGCTCTTCTCTGACACTCTCTTTCCAAAAAGAAGGCTGCTGTAGATTCATTCTCTGGTTTAGCGACCAAAGTGCTGTGTAACCTTGGGCAAGGAGCTTGACCTCTCTGTGCTCTGGTTTCTGTAAAAGGAGCCAGTGGTCGCTTTGACCTCATGGGATTGTGGTTAAGATTCAGTTAATTCAAAAAAAGACTTAGCAGGGAGAAGGCCCAACAGGGATGTCACTGGATACCGTGGCGGGGAAAGCTGGGACGCAGAGAGGTCAGACACTCAGAAAACCACGCAGCGCGTTTCAGTAGGATTCCGCCCCTTATTTCCATGTCTTCACACCACCTCGAGATGCAGAGGGCAGCTCAGAATGACCTCCAGCGAATCTGCCCTCTCCGTGTCGTCGGCAGGGGATTAGTGGGGAGTAAGGGGATGGAGAATTATCCAGGAGTCCTTCAGCCTTGATGGTCCAAGTTCACAGCCGCTTCTGTGCTGGGTGGCCAGAGGGCGGGCTCTACAAGAGAGCCTCCGGGGACCCTGCGCCAGGCGTCCGAGGCCACGTCGGGTTGCCGCGCTGCGGGTCAGACTGCACCTTGAACGCTCCAGCCCTTCCTGGGGGCGTACCGCCCACGGCCGCTGCGACTGGTCGCAGGGCCTGCCAGTCTTCGGCTTTGCGGCCAATCCCCGTCTCCCCCTAGGCTACGCCCTCCGTTCCTCTCGCCTCTGCCCCACCGGTTGCGCCAGTTTCCTCGTAGCCCCGCCCTTGGTCCCCAGCGATTGGCCGACAGTTCTGCCTGTTTTCTGCCAAGATTCCAATCCTCGCCTGCCTCCAGGCCCTCGCCTCCCAGCGCCTCGTACCCTGAGGGACCACCCAGGCACCCCAGGCCTCTCCCAATAGTCCCACCTCTGCCAATCACCGATTGGCTTCAGGGACTGCCCATCCGCTTCATACTCGCCAATCACTGTCGCTTCCAGCGCTGACTGGCCAGGGAGCAGCCAATCGGGGCGTGGCGTGGACCCCTCCCGTGGCGCGCTCTGGGGGCGCGCGAGGCGGGGCCGTGGCGGCTGGAGGTGGCGGCGGCGGCGACGCGTCCGGGCCGGTGAGGGGGCGCGGGGGGCGCCGGGGGGGCCCAAGCGTCAGCGGCCCGCGCCTGTCGGGCTGAACTGAGGTGAGGCACGGGTCCTGTCATGGATCCCTGGGCGAGGGGCGGACGAGGCGGGGCGTGACAGTAGCGTCGCGAGGGCAGGAAGAGGTTAAAGACCCCCCCCAACCCCATACTCCACGTCTACTGCCCCCTGGGGGCTACTGCATCCAGGTTTGAGCCCCTCACCCGCAGTCCACTCACGCCTGACACCACGTCCCTTTTCGTTGACATCTCCCATACACCTCAGACTGTCCTTGCTGACATCTCCCACACCCCTGGGGCCTTGTCCCCGGCGCCCCGCACAGCTGGGTCTGACATCCCCCTCACACACCTGACACCGCGCCCCCACTCACGAACACCCGCCCCCACTCACGAACACCCCCCACATCACCTGAGACTGTCCTTGTCGATGACACCCCCACACCAACACCTGAGCCTGTGACTCCTAACTCACGGCCTCGCAACTCACACCTGGACCTGGTCCCGTCCCCCACTGCCTTTCCCCATATCCGGGTATCTGCTCGCTACTCTCGTGCCCACTCCCCCAGCAACCCGGGTCTCTCTTCCCCTGGCACCTGCCCTCTGCCCCTGGCAGCCCCACACCTCTGTCTCCCCCCTTTCTCCCCGTCTTACCCCCTCCCACCTTGGGCTTTCTTCCACGTGCACCTGTGTTCGCACACTCTCTGTAATAATCCCCCCGAATCCCCGAGGTCCTTCAATAGTCCCCCAAGCCATGGTATCTCAGGATCGCTGCACCCTCCCCTCCCCAAACAAAAGCTTACCCCAGTGTTCATTTCTAACAGTGCTTGACAGTCTATAAAGTGATTTCCGTACCTTAGAATAATCCGATCGATCAGACGAAACCAGAATCATCCCCATTTTACCAGCCACAGACCTAAACCACTTGAATGCTACAGGCAGAGCCTATTCCATCCTGGGCATCGCTGACCCTCTGCTGTAGACCCACTGCGTTTGGGCCCATCTGTTATGTTTATCTCAGAGAGATTGGCAGGAGTCGTGACTTTGACTGGGTCCGGAAAGGCTTAGCTGGAAGGGACGGCCCCTCTGCCAAGCGTGTGTCTCGGAGTCCTGGGGCGGGCTGGCGGTGGAGACGCTGCCAGAGGAGGGGGGCTCATCATCTTGGGTGCCTCCTGCAGGATGCCGGAGAGGGAGTTGCCGGGGCCGGGGCTCCCAGCTCTTGCAGACCCGGGACCCCTCTCCGACGACACTCCTTGGGCCCTTGAAGCCGATAAAGAGTAAGGAAACACTCTTTATAGAGTGAGGCAAACTAATGTTTCAGCTGTTTAAAGCTAACCTGCAAAACGAGCCTGGCGTGGTGCTAGGAATGATTCTTCTGGAACTTTTTAGTTCCCTTGAGTCTGATTTGCAAGCATGCAGCATAGAAGGAGGACAGTGGCTTTGTTGTTGAAAAGCAATAACGTGCCATTTCCTGTAAGGCTCGCGGAGCATTTCTTACCCCCTCCCACCTCTCCCTGCAAAGACGGTACCACAATGTTTCAGAGGGTCATGTCACCTTCAGCTTCTCCTGTGGAAACTGAAGCCAGTTGGGTTTTCTGTCCAACTTCAATAGGAGTCATTTAAAACATCTATGGGCGTGTATGTATATATGTATGTATATGTGTGTGGGTGTGTGTGTTGTACACATATGTACATGTACCTATATTCATATGTTTATATACATATTTTATATACACATATTTCGTGTGTGTTATATATGTACATGTGTATAAACTTTGACAAGATCATTGAGTATATAGTTTTTGGGGTTTTTTTTGAGACAGAGTCTTGCACTGTCGCCCAGGCTGGAGTGCAGTGGTGTGATCTCGGCTCATGGCAACCTCTGCCTCCTGGGTTCATGCAGTTTTCCTGCCTCAGCCTCCCGAGTAGCTGGGATTACAGGCATGTGCCACCACACCCAGCTAATTTTTGTATTTTTAATAGAAACGGGGTTTCACTATGTTGGCTAGGCTGGTCTGGCACTCCTGACCCCAAGTGATCCGCTCGCCTCAGCCTCCCAAGATGCTGGGATTACAGGCGTGAGCCACCGCCTGGCCTATTATATAGTTAAAAAGAAAAAATCAAACAGTACAAAAGGGCACGTAGTAGAAATCAGGCAGGTCTTCCCCAGCCTGCACCCCGTTCCTCCTCAGATGCACCTGCTGTTGATAATTTCTTGTGTTTTCTTCCAGAGGTAGACTATGACTGAGGTGGCAGAAAGGGGTCGGGGGAGGTATATATCCCCCACCCCTTTTAAACCACTGGCACATTTGCATTGAGCAGACATATGCATTCTAAGGCCAGTCCCTTACTGATGGCTGTTTAAGCTGCAGCCCATATTTTTTTTTACTTTTTTTTTTTTTTTGAGTTGGAGTCTCGCTCTGTCGCCCAGGCTGGAGTGCAGTGGCGCCATCTTGGCTCACTGGAAGCTCCGCCTCCCGAGTTCACGCCATTCTCCTGCCTCAGCCTCCCGAGTAGCTGGGACTACAGGCGCCCGCCACTATGCCCGGCTAATTTTTGTATTTTTAGTAGAGACAGGGTTTCACCATGTTGGCTAGGCTGGTCTTGAACTCCTGACATCAAGTGATCCACCTGTCTCGGCCTCCCAAAGTGCTAGGATGAAAGGCGTGAGCCACCATGCCTGGCCCAACATAATATACTTTTTTTTTTTTTTTTGAGACAGAGTCTTGCTGTCGCCCAGGCTGGAGTGCAATGGCGTGATCTCAGCTCACTGCAACCTCCACCTCCCGGGTTCAAGCGATTCTCCTGCCTCAGCTTCCTGAGTAGCTAGGATTACAGGCGCGTGCCACTACGCTCAGCTAATTTTTGTATTCTTTGGTAGAGACAGGGTTTCACCATGTTGGTCATGCTGGTCTTGAACTCCTGACCTCATGATCTGCCCGCCTTGACCTCCCAAAGTGCTGGGATTACAGGTGTGAACCACCGCGCCCGGCCGATATACTTTTTATGAAGAAGTATTTCATGTTTAAAGTAAAAAATGCAAATGCACTTTTAAAAGCCCTGTCTTGCAAAACCCAAACAAGCGAATGATTCTGATTGTCTCAATAATCCCCTCTTAATGTCTAACTGCCAAAATAGAAGAGACAGACAAAAAAAACTGTATGACACGTGGGCAGAGGCCTGACTTCAGTATGACGACACCCTCCATCTGGCACCAGTGGTGAGAAATTGGACAATTAGAGAGAGTCTCGAAACAGCTTCCCAGACAGATTTAACATCTGACTCGTCTCAATCTCTCATGATGCCCTCATCTTTCTTTTCCTAGACCCAAGTGAAAAAAAAAAAAAAATCAGCAACAGCTAAATGGTTCTTCTAGCAACTGTTCTTGTTGAGGTACCTTGAGCCAAAATCTCAGCACCACCACTGCTCCCTGCTACAGGGACAAGCTTCACAGAGAAGGAACTCAAAAAAAAATTTTTTTTTAACAGAAGAACAGGGTCTTGTTCTGTTGCCCAGGCTGGAGTGCAATGGTGCAATCATAGCTCACTGCAGCATTGAACTTCTGGGCTCAAGCAGTTCTCCACCTTAGCCTCCCAACTAGCTGAGACCATTTGCGCACGCCACCACGCCCGGCTAATTTTTAAATTTTTTTTATAGAGATGGGGTTTCGCCATGTTGCCCGAGCTGGTCTCAAACTCCTGGGCTCAAGCAATACTCCTGCCTCATCCACCCAAAGTGTTGGGTGGTGTGAACCACTGCGTCCAGCCCCAAATATTTCTTGAACTTTAGTCTGACTGGCAGAGAAACAAGTCTAATGTTTAATCCCTACCCTACAAGCCAGAACACCTAAGAGAGGGGTAGGAAGCATGGAAGCGATGTTCAAAAGGATCTCTTGTGCTGTTTTTTACCTATCAGATGGGACAGACCACAAAACTTGATAGTAAGATAACTGAGCTGGCCGCAGGAGAGGAAATCAGGCTTTCCAACTTCACAGTTGAGAGGAGGAAGAGGAATATGCCCTTTGACTTGGCCCTTTTTTTTTTTTTTTGAGACAGGGTCTAGCTCTGTCGTCCAGGCTGGAGAGGAGTGCAGTGGCGTGATTATAGCTCACTGCAGCCTTGAACTCCTTGGTTCAAGCAATCCTCCCACCTCAGCCTCCTGAGTAACTGTGGACTACAGGCACGGCCGGCAAGACACGGGGGTCTGAAGTGTCTGAGCACGGTTGGAGCCCAAACACGTTCACTGTGTATTTAGTACATGCTGATGCATGCATCTATCCATTGCAGCTCTGTTTGTAAAGCTAAATATGGGCTGCAGTGGCCGGGCGCGGTGGCTCACGCCTGTAATCCCAGCACTTTGGGAGGCCGAGGCAGGCTGATCACAAGGTCAGGGGATTGAGACCATCCTGGCTAACACGGTGGCTGGTGGCTACTTGGGAGGCTGAGGCAGGGAGAATTGCTTAAACCCGGGAGGCGGAGGTTGCAGTGAGCCAAGATCGTGCCACTACACTCCAGCCTGGGCAACAGGGCAAGACTCCGTCTCAAGAAAAAAATAAAAACAAAAATAGCCGGCTGTGGTGGTGCACACCC
Source organism: Nomascus leucogenys (assembly GCF_006542625.1). NCBI lineage: Eukaryota > Metazoa > Chordata > Mammalia > Primates > Hylobatidae > Nomascus > Nomascus leucogenys. The sequence goes on along the minus strand of NC_044390.1, from coordinate 52,085,166 downwards.
GTAGTCCCAGCTACTCAGGAGACTGAGGCAGGAGAATCGCTTGAACCCTGGAGGCGGAGGTTGCAGTGAGCTGAGATGGCACCACTGCATTCCAGCCTGGGTGACAGAGCGAGACTTAGTCTCAAATAAATAAATAAATTAGCTGGCCTTGGTGGCATGTGCCTATAGTCCTAGCTACTCGGGAGGCTGAGGTGGGAGGATCACTCGAGCTCAGCGGGTTGAGGCTGCAGTGAGCCATGATTGCGCCGCTGCACTCCAGCCTGGGTGACAGTGAGGTTCAGTCTCTTAAAAAAAAAAAAAAGTATATAACGTGTATGTGAAAAGAAAGAAGATTTAACCAATAATAAAATTAGCACCCAGCTGAGGAAGTAGAATGTTGTCCCCTGGAGGCCCCACCCTGTTCACAGAGCTATTTTTAAAATATGCTTGTCAACATTTGTTTTCTTCACTGAGCACCTTTTGCTACTACCATCTTGGGCAGAATGCTTGGATTCCAGCGGCTCAACAAAGTTCTCTGCTGGCCAGATTTTCTGCTGAGCTCTCTGCCAGCCCAGCAGCCTGTGAGGTTCTGGCAGGCAAATGGCTGAGAACAAGCCACCAGCTGAGGGACAGGCCAACACTTGAAGGCTTAGCCTCAGATCCCTGCATATTTGTTTCCCGTGGCTGCCATAATAAGTTACCACAAACTGGGGGGCTTCAGACAACAGAAATGTATCCTGTCATAGTTGTGGAGGCCTAAAGTCCAAAATCAAGGTGTCAACAGGACTGGTTCCTTCTGGAGGCCCTGAGGGAGTCCTTCCCAGGCCTTTCTCTGGGCAAACCTTGAAGTTCTTGGCTCGTGGCTACATCACTCCAGTCTCTGCCTTTGTATTCATGTGGCTTTCTCCCTGTTGTGTGTGTCTTTGTGTCCTATTTTTTTTTTTTTTTTAGAGATGGGGGCTTGCTATGTTGTTCACGCTGGAGTGCAGTGCTATGATCATAGTTCACTGCAACCTCTAACTCTTTGGCTTAAGTGATTCTCCTGCTTCAGCCTGCTGAGTAGCTGGGACTACAGGCGCAGGCCACCACTCCTGGATCTCCTCTTCTTTTTTTTTTTTTTTTTTTTTTGAGACAGGGTCGTGCTCTGTTGCCCAGGCTGGAATGCAGAGGTGCGATCTTCGCTCACTGCAACCTCTGCCTCCCAGGTTCAAGCGTTTCTCCTGCCTCAGCCTCCTGAGTAGTTGGGATTATAGGCATGCACCACCACATCCAGCTAATTTTATTTTTTATTTTTTTGAGACAGAGTCTTGCTCTGTCGCCCAGGCTGGAGTGCAGTGGTGTGATCTCGTCTCACTGCAAGCTCCACCTCCCAGGTTCACACCATTCTTCTGCCTCAGCTTCCCGAGTAGCTGGGACTACAGGTGCCTGCCACCATGCCCGGCTAATTTTTTGTATTTTTTTAGTAGAGACAGGGTTTCACCGTGTTAGCCAGGATGGTCTTGATCTCCTGACCTTGTGATCCACCTGCCTCAGCCTCCCAAAGTGCTGGGATTACAGGCGTGAGCCACCCTGCCTGGCCTTTTTTTTTTTTTTTTTTTTTTTTTTTTAGACAAAGTTTCGCTCTTGTTGCCCAGGCTGGAGTACAATGGTGTGATCTCGGCTCACCGCAACCTCCACCTCCCAGGTTCAAGCCATTCTCCTGCCTCAGCCTCCCAAGTAGCTAGGATTACAGGTGTGCACCACCACATCCAGCTAATTTTTGTATTTTCAGTAGAGACAGGGTTTTGCCATGTTGGCCAGGCTGGTCTTGAACTCTTGACCTCAAGTGATCCGCCCAACTCGGCCTCCCAAAGTGCTGGGATTACAGACGTGAGCCACTCCCAGCCAATCCCCTCTTCTTATAAGGACACTAGTCCTTGGGTTTAGGGCTCACCCTAAATCTCAAGGTGAACTCATCTTAAGATCCTTAACTGATTGCATCTGCAAAGACCCTATTTCCAAAGAAGGCCACGTTCTGAGGTTGCAGGTAGACATGAATTTGGGAGGATGTCATTCAATCCTTATACTTGCTGAGCCAGTATTTCCAAGAGGACATTATTAAGGGAAATGCTTGTTCAGGTGCCTCTGTTACTTCAGGAAGAATAGGCCAGTGGGGTCAGACACGTTCCTCAGCCCCTCCAGATGGCTCATGTTGGCAGCTTCGCTTACTTACCTGTCTCCCTCGGAAGGTGGAGGCATCTAGATGCTCTAAGCCACCAAGGACCTGGACTAGTGAATGCATAACGTCTTTTTTTTTTTTTTAACACAGGGTCTCACTTTCTCACTTTTTTGCTCTGGCTAGAGTGTGGTGGCAAGATCACAGCTCACTGCCACCTCGAATTCCTGGGCTCAAGTGATCCTCCTGCCTCAGCCTCCCAAGTAGCTGGGACTATAGGCACGCACCACCATGCCTGGCTAACTTTTAAATTTTTTGTAGAGACAGGGTCTTTCCATCCTTCCCAGGCTGGTCTCAAACCCCTGGGTTCAAGCCATCCTCCTGCCTCTGCCTCCCAAAGTGCTGGGATTAGAGGTGTGAGCCGCCGCACCCAGCTCCAAGTGTGTACATCTTAATTTTGCTTTCTGGGCTGTGAGCTCAGTCCTGTGATTATCTCCTGTTGATACCTGGTCTCAGAAGGATAGGGAGCATGGACACACATCAGACCACCACCAAGTGATTGGAGTTCCGTATTGGTCAGTCTTGAGGAGAAGCTGGGGTGCTATGGTCTGATCTTCAGGGGGCCAGGGAGATTTTCAGGAAACTCTGGGAGATCTGAAGCTGAGGAATTAACTACATGGCAGAGCCAAGGGCTAGCAGAAAGCAAAATTAGGGCTGGTGCAGTGGCTCACACCTGTAATCCCAGCACTTTGGGAGGCCGAGGTGGGCGAATCACCTGAGGTCAGGAGTTTGAGACCAGCCTGGCCAACATGGTGAAACCTATCTCTGCTAAAAATATAAAAATTAGCCAGGCGTGGTGGCAGGCACCTGTAATCCCAGCTACTCAGGAGACTGAAGCAGGAGATTCACTTGAACCTGGGAGGCAGAGGTTGCAGTGAGCCAAGATTGCACCACTCCACTCCAGCCTAGGCAACAAAGCGAGAATCTATCTCAAAAAAAGATAAAATAAAAATAAAAATAAAGGAATGTTCTTTGATGAGCAGCGGGACAAATCATCTAAGTTTTGTTTCACATTGTAGGGAGATTAACCTGTGGGGGGATGCTCAAACTGGCATGGGGTGACCCAGGATGAATGAGGGTCTTCAGGTGGTGAGATTAGGCAAGTGGGATCTTGCTGTGTTGCCCAGGCTGATCTCCAATTCCTGGGCTCGAGCTGTCCTCCCACCCCAGCCTCCCAAAGTACTGGGATTACAGGTGTGAGCCACCATGCCTGGCGAATATGTACATTTCAATCACGGGTCATGGGGAAGCCATGTGTCAGTGTCTCAAAAGCATACTCAGTAGGCTGGGGCCGTGTTAAATGGGATTTGCCCCAGCCCTGTCTGATTCCTTATTAGGGAGAATGATACTTGCCAATACTTGTCACCCACTTGAGTGGCACTATCCTGTGAAGATGGTGACAGATGAGGAAATCAAAGAATGGGAGGTTTTTTACTTTAAATTTTTTGTTTGTTTGTTTTTTCAGAGTCTCACTGTGTTACCCAGGCTGGAGTGCAGTGGCCTGATCTTGGCTCACTGCAGCCTCTGCCTCCCGGGCTCAAGTGATTCTCATGCCTCAGCCTCCTGAGTAGCTACGATTACAGGCACCTGCCACCATGTCCGGCTAATTTTTGTATTTAGCCAGGCCTGTGGAGACAGGGTTTTGCCATGTTGGCCAGGCTGGTCTCAAACTCCTGACCTCAAGTGATCTGCCCGCCTCGGCCTCCCAAAATGCTGGGATTACAGGCATGAGCCACCTCACTCAGCCGAAATTTTTTTTTAGAGACAGGGTCTTGTTCTGTTGCCCAGGCTAGAGTGCAGTGGTGTAATCACAGCGTATGCAGCCTCGACCTCCTGGGTTCAAGTGATCTTCCCACCTCAACCTCCAGAGTAGCTGAGACTATAAGTGTGCACCACCATACCTGGCTAATTTATTTTGTAGAGACAGGGCCTCACTCTGTCACCCATGCTGGAGTACAGTGGTGGGATCATAGCTCACTGCAGCCTTGAACTCCTGGCCTCAAGTGGTCCTCCTGCCTCGGCCTCCCAAAGTGCCGGGATTACAGGTATGACCCACTGTATGTGGCCTATGTGGAGGTTTAGTGACACATCCAAGGTGTCACATGCTAGACACCATCATCCCACAACACAGTGTGGGGTGGCAGGGAGCCTGTGCATGCTGCTGTGTCGCTATGAGGAAAAGAATGATTGAAGGGGTGCATTCTTGCTGCTGTGGGAGGGATGGCTGAAGGGCAGGAGGACGGGACAGCAACAGGCAAAAGCACCTGTCTGCAGCTGTTATGTTTCTGCTTCCTTGCTGGGCATGGACACTGAGTGTGACATGGACCCTTGCCTTCCAGGGACCCCTGCCTTCCAGGGACCCCTGCCTTCCAGGGACCCCCAGCCTGGTTGCGGGGAAGCAAGTGGAGAGTGGCCCCTCAAGTGCAGCAGAGAACCACAGACTACTCAGTGCAGGGCAGAGCAGTTAACTTTGGGGGCAGTGAAGCCAGGACATTTAGGAGCTTTGAAGGATGCAGAGAAGTTTGCCAGGATCGGAGACTGCGGCCAAAGCAAAACTTGGCATGTCCAGGGAATTAATTCACTTGTCTAGCAAATAGTTGTTGAAGGCCAATCAAATGTGGATTGCTGTGCCAGGTTCCGTGTGGTAAGAATGTGGGCCTTTTTTGTTTTTTTGTTTTTTTGTTTTATGAGATGAAATCTTTCACTATCACCCAGGCTGGAGTGCAGTGGTGTGATCTTCTCGGCTCACTGCAGCCTCCGTCCCCTAGGTTCAAGCAATTCTCCTGCCCCAGCCTCCCGAATAGCTGGGATTACAGGTGTGTACCACCATGCTGGCTAATTTTTGTATTTTTAGTAGAGACGGGATTTAAACATGTTAGCCAGGATAGTCTTGAACTCCCGACCTTAAATGATCCACCTGCCTTGGCCTCCCAAACTGCTGGGATGAAAGGCGTGAGCCACTGCGCCCAGCTAATTTTTGTATTTTTGTAGAGACAGGGTTTTCCCATGTTGCCCAGGCTGGTCTTGAACTCGTGGCCCCAAGTGATCCGCCCACCTTGGCCTCCCAAAGTGCTGGGATTACAGGCATGAGCCACCACACCCGACCAAACATAGGGCTTTTGAGGCGAGGACAGTCACTGAAGTAGACCCTCTTGGTGGAGGGATGTGAGTACCATTCAGTACTTTGGATTGTTTTAGATAACATCTAACGGCCTTTGGTGACAGGTGTGGGCAGCACTGTCTGCAAGGACAGAGGACAGCAATTGATCATAGAATTTCCTGGATCTTTCAGAGTGTTTAACTCATAGAGATCACAACAAGGGTTGCCGTAACCAAAGATTGTCTGAAAGGCACACAGGAGTGAATGCAGCAGGAAGAAACTCCCCATTTGTGAGGCAGCCTGCGGGGTCGGGGTTAACAGGCAGCAGCCATTATGTAAGATGTGCCCGGATCCCTTAGGCAGAGTTAATGCTTATTAACTAGAAAAGAAAACAGCCTTTATCGGCTGGCAGATAGGATGTTAATTGGCTTCCATTTACTGAGAGATTACAGGATCCATTTCACGGCTGCTTATAATAAACTCCATCCACAGAGAAACTGTTCCCATCCCCGTCCAATGTTTGTACAAACATTTCCTGAGTCCCAAGGGGTGGAGCTGGCAGTTGTATGGTGGTCCCCACAAGGTAACAGCATAAATGGTGGGCCTGTCTTATGGCTGGTCGGGAAGCTATGAGACAGGCTCAAGGGAATCAGGCATATGTGCATATGAGTGTGTGTGTGTGTGACAGTGTGTGTGAGAGTGTGTGTATGTATGTGTGTGAGCGAGTATGAGTGTGTATGTGTGAGTGTGTGTGTATTAGGATAGCTGTGCACATGGGGCTTATGGGATGCTTGGGTTTGAAATTGCCTGATTCAGAACAAGAAGCAGCCTTGTGGCTGGGTGCAGTGGTTCACACCTGTAATCCCAACACTTTGGGAGGCAGAGGCAGGTCTATTGCTTGAGGCCAGGAGTTTGAGACCAGCCTGGGCAGCATAGCAAGACCCCGTCTCTACTAAAAATAATTTTAAAATTAGCTGGGCATGATAGTGTACACCCATAGTCCTAGCTACTCAGAGGCTAAGGTGGAAAGATCACTTGAGCCCAAAAGATGGAGGCTGCAGTGAGCTATGATTGTACCACTGCATTCCAGCCTGGGTGACAGAGTGAGACCCTGTCTCGACAAAAAAAGAAGTAGCTTGTCCTGCCCTCTCCCAAGCAACTGCCAACTTGCTTGGAACCAGTGTTCCCATTGCTCTGGAGGTTCTATGCTGGAGCTGGTGTGATTATGAGTTATCGAAGATCCCATGCTCCAGGTTCACGTTTCCTGAATAATGCTGCTTAGTAAGTCATTTCCTATGTCATCCTCCCATACCCTGCCAAGCTTTGTTTTTTGTTTGATGAATGGAAAGATTGCATGAACAGAAACAGCATGGGAAAAGATACACGTATGTTATTTGGGGCTGGCCCCCTCTGCCTGGCCGCTGGTAGTCACCCTTGTGGGGACACCTGAATCCCAGTTCAGAAAGCACTGGCGTCCTAGGTACTCACAAAAGGTACCTAGAGTGAATGTGGCAAGGCTGGGCCTCCTGGAGCCACAGGACACTGTCATCTGTGGTTGTAAATACTGTGTGGGGCTGGGGCAGTACAAGGTACCTACCCCAGCACAGCATACAAGTCAGGACTCTGGCAGGTGCAAGTGACAGAAACCCATCCTATGCTGACTGAACCAGAAAGGGTGCTTCCTGGGCTCCATGACAGCAAAGTCCGTGTGCTTTTGGCACCACTGGCTGCCAGATCCCCCTAGCCTGCAGGTATCCTCCTTCACCTCCTGGCCTTGCTCTGCCCTCTAACTCTGTGTCAACTCTGCCCTGCAATCTCACACCCTGCTGGCTTCCCCTCCCCTGAAGAAAGAGGACTTCTCCGGCCCGATTGTTCCCTCAAAAGTCCCAGGTCTCAGTCTTTGGGGGCAGCACTCTGAACCTAGGGGAGTGTGAAGTCTCATTACCTGACCATGGCCACCTGGGTCACCCTGGTGTCAAGGGGAGGATCAGCCCCACTTTCTCCATAGTGACAGGGAGCAGAGCGAGTGGTTTCCCAGAATGCTATCCTCAGAAGGGATGGCCACTGTGCGTGTGGACCAACTGTGGAGCTTCAGTGCCTCCTCCAGGCTTTCATCACTGCTAAGATCATCAACAGGTATTCTTGGCCAGGTGTGGTGGCTTACACCTGTAATCCCAGCATTTTGGGAGGCCGAGGCAGGTGGATACCTTGAGGTCAGGAGTTTGAGACCAGCCTGCCCAACATGGTGAAACCTTGTCTCTACTAAAAAAAAAAAAAAAATACAAAAATTGGCCAGACCTGGTGGTGCGTGCCTGTAATCCCAGCTACTGGGGAGACTGAGGCACAAGAATCACTTGAACCTGGGAGGCAGAGGTTGCAGTGAGCCAAGATCATGCCACTGCACTCCAGCCTGGGCAACACAGCGAGACTCCATCTTAAAAAAACAAAACAAAACAGGTGTTCTCCACAGGTGGGAGGAAAGTGGGAAAGAGCAAACTGAACACGTCCACTCCCAAAGCCCAGCCATTCAAGTCCCCTGGGAATTACGAATCGCTTGTCTGCCCCACTCCCAGGTTTGGCGTCCATTGGCCTGGGAGGGGGTGTGGCAGAGGTGTTTTGTTTGTGCTGTTTAAACATTTTAAATTGAGATATAGCTTACATAGAGTAAAGCACATAAATCCTAAGTGTATATATAGCTCAGTGAATTTTTACGTATATATTCATCCTTGGAACCAGATCAAGACAGTTTTCAAGCCTCCAGCTGGCTCCTTCCTGCCCCCTCCCTGATATACCCCCTAGAGGTAACCAGTATTCTAATCTTTATCACCATAAATGTGTTTTGTACTTACGTTTCTTAAAAATTGTGGTGGGCTGGGTGCAATGGCTCATGTTTGTAATTCCAGCACTTTGGGAGGCAGAGGCTGGAGGACAGCTTGAGCCCAGGAGTTCAAGACCAGCCTGGGCAACATAGTGAGACCCCATCTCTACAAAAAATTTAAAATTTAGCTGGGCATGGTGGCTCACACCTGTAGCCCCAGCTACTCAGGAGGCTGAGGTAGGAGAATCATTTGAGCTGGGGAGTTGGAGGCTGCAGTGAGCCATCATAGTGCCACTGCACTCCAGCCTGGGTGGCAGAGCGAGACCCTGTCTCAAAAATAAATAAATAAAAAGTGTGGTAAAATACACAGTACTTAAAAATGCCACTTTTAAGCGTTCAGTTCAGTGGCATTAAGTACATTCACACTGTTGTGCAACCATCACCACCATCCGTCTCCATAACTCTTCCATCTTGCAAAACTGAAACTGTCCCCATTAAAAAGTAACTCTCTGTTCCCCCGCTCCCAGCCCCTGGCACCTGCCATTCTACTTTCTGTCTCTATGAATGTGATGACTCTAGGGACCTCATATAAGTGGATTCGTACGGTATTTGTCCTTTTGTGACTGGCTCATTTCACTCAGCATGACATCCCCAGGGTCCATCCGTGTGGCAGCAGGTATCGACATTTGGATGTGTATAAAACATTTTGCTTACTGAGCTTGACTGTTATGCAGACAGAATCATTCAGTATGCAGCTGGGCGCAGTGGCTCACACCTGTAATCTCAGCGCTTTGGGAGGCCAAGATGAGCAGATCACCTGAGGCCAGGAGTTCGAGACCAGCCTGGCCAACATGGCGAAACCCCATTTTTCCTAAATACAAAAAATTAGCTGAGTGTGGTGGTGCATGCCTGTAATCCCAGCTACTCGGGAGGCTGAGGCACAAGAATCACTTGAACCTGGGAGGTGGAGGTTGCAGTGAGCTGAGATCGTGCCATTGCACTCCAGCTTGGGTGACAGAGTGAGACTCCAACTCAAAAAAAAAAAAATCATTCAGTACACAACCTTTTGTGTCTGGCTTCTGCTTCTTCACTGGTGTGTCTGTGAGATCCATCCATGTCGTTGTCACGTGTAGCAGCAGTTTGGTGTGTTACATTGTGTCCCATCATGGGACATACCACACACGTGTTCCCATTCTCCTGTGGGTGGTCTTTGGGGTTGTGTCCATAGAGTGTGCTCATCATTGCCATGATATGCTGCTGGGCAGGTCTTCAAAGCTCTGAGGGCTGTATATGGGGAGGCTGGAGGGAGAGGCCTCTATGGCAGGCTGGCTTGTAGGAATCTTGGCTGCACTGGGCAGAAGCAGAGGTCTGGAGGTGGGAGACCCAGCCGGCATTGGGCGGTGGGGGTACTTTGTGTCTCCCTACAAGCACAGCCTGCAATAGCCCACTTGCATTCAGCATGAAGGTGTGTGTGCCTGACACAGCCTCAGCCTGTTTGTTTCCCTGGTCAGCCTGAGGTCACTCCAGCCTTGGGTTCTTCCTTCTTGCTGTTCTCCCTCCCTGGTGTACTCCTTCCCTTCCAGATCCCAGGACAGACCCCTTTCCCCCACCCCATGTCCCTCCTCCTACATAGACTCTGTGCACATGGTCATCCCTGTGTGGGTCATTTGCAGTACCGATAGAGACCGTGAAGGTGTGCCTCCACAGAGCATGTACGCAGCAAGCATGCAGCAAGCACACAGAGGGAGTGACCTATGAATGTCCAGCAGCTAATCTAATTCCAAGTAACCTAGTAGGGAGGGAAGGATCTGTAAGAAAAGGGAGACCCAAGGTCATGAACATTGCCTGAGTCAGCCCAGGGTGTACCCAGGCTCCTACCACCCCCGTTATCCTGCCAGAGCAGAGAAGGGCCTCCCAGGGCTAGTGGGAACCTGGGCAGGTTTTTGTATGTGTGTCAAAATGCACATAACTTAAAAGTTACCATTGTGACCTTTTTTTTTTTTTTTTTTTGAGATGTAATCTTGCTCTTGTCCCCCAGGCTGGAGTGCAATGGCGTGATCTTGGCTCATTGTGAGCCTTTTAAAGCGAACAATTCAGTGGTATATAGTATAATCACAGTGTTGTGCAACCACTGCCTTCATCTGATTTCAGAACTTTTATTTTTTTATTTTTTTATTTTTTAGACAATTTTTTATTTTTTTATTTTTTATTTTTATTTTTTATTTTTTATCTTGCTGTGTCACCCAGGCTGGAGTGCAATGGCGCAATCTCGGCTCACTGCAACCTCCACCTCCTGGGTTCAAGCGATTCTCCTGCCTCAACCTCCCAAGTAGCTGGGATTACAGGTGCAGGCCATCATACCCAGCTAATTTTTGTATTTTTAGTAGAGACAGGGTCTCACCATGTTGGCCAGGGTGGTCTTGAACTCATGACTTCAAGTTATCTGACTGCCTCAGCCTCCCAAAGTGCTGGGATTATAGGTGTGAGCCACGACACCTGGCCAATTTCAGAACATTTTCATCACCCCCAAAAGGAAATCTCATCCCCATTAGCAGTCACTCCCCATTCCACAGCCCCCAGCCCCTAGCAACCACCAATCTGGTTCCTATCTCTAAGTATTTACCTGTTCTGGGCATTTCATATCAATGGAACCTCACATTATGTGGTCTTTTGTGTCTGGTTTCTCTACGCAGTATTGTGTTTTTGAGGTTCATCTATGTTGTAGCATGGATCAGTGCTTCATTCCTTTTCATGGCTGAGTAGTAGTCCATCGTGCGAACATTTTGTATATCCATTCATCTGTTGACGAGCAGTTGGGTTGCTTCCACTTTTTGGCTGTTGTGAATCTTACTGCTAGGAGCATTCATGTACAAGTTTCATTGTTGTTGCTATTGTTTCTATTGTGTTGGGGTCTCACTATGTTGCCCAGGCTGGTCTTGAACTCCTAGCCTAAAGCATCCTCCTGCTTTAGCCTCCCAAAGTGCTGAGATTATGGGTGTGAGCCACCATGACCAGCCCCATGCACAAGTTTTGTGTGGACCCTTTGGTTCTCTGCCTGGGAGTGGAATTGCTGGGCCACAATAGTATCTCCCTATGTAACTTGTGAAGGAACCTCCACGCTGATTTCCACAATGGCTGCCCCATCTAACGTTCCCAGCATACAAGGACATCAGTTTCTCCACTTGCTCGCCTGGCAGGTTTTAGTCAGATGCTTGGCAGGATGGGAGTCAGGAGGAGAATGTGTGTTCCGCATGTGTAGGCTTGTCAGCCAGCCCTGGGGTGGGATGGTGAGACCAGCTCTCAGATGAGGAGGCCGAGGTCCTGGGAGCTGGTACACTTGCCTGAGGGTGCTCATCTGGTGAAGAGCAGAGTGGGCTTGAATCTGTGACCCTGCCTTCAAGTTCACAAAGGGAAATGCTTCCTCAGTAGGTGACTGAGGGCGAAGGGTCATTGCTTGTGCCCCAGCAGTGACATTTTAGGGATAAGGACAGCCCCACCCCCCACCCATTGGATCCATGAGTAAGGAGACAGAAAAGGAAGGAGACAAGGGGAGGGGCTCTCACCCAGAAGTACAGTGTCCTCTTCCTTCATTTGGACCAGGCTCAGGGCTCAGGGTTCTGCTGATGAAATAGGTTCCTCCCAAGCCAGGTGCAGTGGCTCACACCTGTAATCTCAACACTTTGGGAGGTTGAGGTGGGAGGATCACTTGAGGCCAGGAGTTCGAGACTAGCCTGGGCAACATAGCAAGACCTCATCTCTACAAAAAAATTAAGAAATTAAGGCTGGGCATGGTGGTGCATGCCTATAATTCCAGCACTTTGGGAGGCCAAGGTGGGCAGATTGCATGAGCTTAGTTTGAGACCAGCCTGGGCAACATGGTGAAACCCCATCTCAACGAAAAATACAAAAATTAGCTGGGCTTGGTGGTACCTATCTGTGGTCCCAGCTACTTGGGAAGCTAAGGCAGGAGAGTCTCTTGAGCCCAGGAGATCAAAGCTGCAGTGACCTGAGATTGTGCTACTGCACTCCAGCCTGGGCAACAGAGAGAGACCGTATAAAATTAAAAAAAATAAAAAATAAAAAAAAAGAAAGGAGGGAGGGAGGGAAATTAACCAGGCATGGTGGTGCACATGTATAGTCCCAGCTATTCAGGAAACTGAGGCAGGAGTTTGGGGAATCCCTTGAGCCCAGGAGTTTGAAGTTACAATGAGCTGATTGTGCCACTACACTCCTACCTGGGTGACAGAGGGAGACCCTGAAAAAATAAAAAAAGAAGAAAGAACAAAGAAAAGAAAGGAGGGAGGGAAAGAGAGGAAGGGAGGAAGGAGAAATACCCTCCCCACAGACTTGTCATTGGGGCACATTTCTGCAGGATGTCCCAGGTGGCCCCGGGGTAACTTTCCAGCACTGGACCCATAAGGAACCACAGGGGCCACCAGTATGACCAGCCTGGCAGGGGGTGATGACGAGAGGAAGTGACACCCCAACAACAGAACCTGGAAAGAAGCTGTTTCCAGTGCCAGTTGGCCCGTCTGTTTTTAAATAAACAGAAGCATGTTTCATGTTTTGTCCTCATAGCGTCCCTGGCAGTGTCATGGGACACTCAGGTGGTACCACTAGTTCTGACAACCTCTTCTCGCTTGGGAAGCCGAGGTGGGGGCTGATGGGCGTAAACCACCTGTTCCTTATAGTGACAAAGAGGAGAATGCCACTGAGGGTGGGGGTCATGGGAACTGGGGCTTCCTCCCCGAACCCATCCAAGCCTCCCTGTCCCAGGAAACAACCTCACCACCTCCAGGTCTCAGGCAGAACCTGGACAGGCTCCTGAGGCACCTGCCACCTCCCTCCACGGCAGCCTACCGTCCAGGCCCCACGCTGTCACCTGAGTGGTCCCGTGGTGTCCTCTGGCTTCCCTGCCTCACTGTCCTCTTCGCTCCTTTAGCCGAGTGACCTCTGTCCCTGGAGACCCATTCCCTCTCTCACTAGCCCCATGGGCTTTGCATTTTGTGGCTGGAATGTGGCTCTGCCATGCCTTGGACACTGCCCCTCAGGGAGGCCGACCTGATCACCTGGTCGCTGGTCGCAAGTCTGGGTACATGTTGTCATGGAAGTGATTGGCCTCCTGGGACCACTCCCACTAGGGCTGGCAGCTCTAGTGTCCGGTTATTTGACATCAGCCTGACGTCCACCTCCCATCACTCCCCTGGCCACTAACCCAGTTGGTCCTCTTCCCTTGTGACAGCCTGTGTCCACTTCCTGTTGCCACCATAACCACCACAAACGTGGAGGCATAAAGCAACACGTTTGTCATCTTTAGGTTCTGGTCATCAGGAGTCTAAAATGGGAGTGCAGGGCTGGGTTTCTTCTGGAGGCTCAGGAAGAGAATCTGTGTCTTTGCCTTTCCCAGCTTCTATCCCCCGGGGCCTCTCCCTCCACCTCTAAAGCCAGCAGCAGAGCGCACTCACATTTCCTCCAGCTCTCCTGCCTCTATCCTTTGTTTGTTCTGGTCCTTTTCCTTTTCCTTTTCCTTCCTTTCCTGACAGAGTCTTGCTCCATCACCCAGGCTGGAGTGCAGTGGCGCAACCTCCACCTCCTGGGTTCAGGCAATTCTCGTGCCTCAGCCACCCAAGTAGCTGGGGCTACAGGAATGTGCCACCACACCCGACTAATTTTTGTATTTTTTGTAAGAGACAGGGTTTGCCATGTCAACCAGGCTGGTCTCGATGCCTGACCTCAACTGATCCACTTGCCTTGGCCTCCCAAAGTGCTGGAATTACAAGCATGAGCCACTGATCTTGGCCTTTTTTTTTTTTTTTTTGAGACAAGGTCTTGCTGTGTCACCCAGGCTGGGGTTCAGTGGTGTGATCACACCTCACTGCAGCCTCCAACTCCTGGGCTCAAGCCATCCTCCCATCTTGGCCTCCTATAGGTATGTGCCACCACGCCCAGCTAATTTTGTTGTTGTTGTTGTTGAGATGGAGTCTCTTTCTGTCACCCAGGCTAGAGTGTAGTGGGGCAATCTCAGTTCACTGCAACCTCTGCCTCCTGGGTTCAAGTGATTCTCCTGCCTCAGCCTCCCTGAGTAGCTGGGACTACAGGTGCGCGCCACCACACCCAGCTAATTTTTTTTTTTTGTATTTTTAGTAGAGGTGAGGTTTCACCATGTTGGCCATGCTGGTCATGAACTCTTGACCTCAGGTGATCCACCTGCCCCAGCCTCCCAAAGTGCTGGTATTACAGGTGTGAGCCACTGTGCTCAGCCACACCCAGCTAATTTTTAAATTTTTTATACAAATGGAATCTCACTGTGTTACCCAGGCTGCTCTCACCTGGCCCTTAAGCGATCTTCCCACCTCCGAAAGTGCTGGGATTATAAGGCATGAGCCACTGCACCTGGCCTCTCCTGCATCCCCCGCATCGGGACCCTGGTGATTACACTGGGGCCATCCAGATAATCCAGGACAGTCTCCCCCATCTCAAGACCCTTAACTTCATCACATCTAAAAAGTCCCTTTTGTCATGTAAGATCACATATTCATGGTGTCTAGGGTTTAGGATGCAGACATCTTTGAGTGCTATTATTGAGCCTAACGCAGCCCATTATGATGGTCCTTAAGGTTCCCCTTTCCAGGGAAGTCACCCCAAATGTCATGACAAGAGGGTTTCAGGATCTCCAGCCTCGGCTCTCTGGCCTCCTGCCCCCGCCCTGCCCAGCAGCATCATTCAACCTCTTCTGCGGCTCCTCTTACCTCAAGGGTGAAGGCGTGAATTGGCAAACCCACAGCACTAACTGCATAGGCACCAGGCCAGGCCAGCACAGTGAACGAGTGTCGTGGAGGGAAGTCACAGGAGCAGTGAGGATGCAGAGCAGAGGTACAGCCTGAGCAAGGGGCAGAGAGCCCCAGAAAAAGTGAAAGGGTACCTCACTCCTGCATACCCCACTGCCCCAGCATGCACCTCCTGGCCCCTGCACACACCATCCCACACCCAACTGCCTCTAAATGCATCTCCGGGGCCCTGCACACACTGCCCACACCCCCATCACCCCAGCGTGCCCCTGCAGGCACCTCCAGTGCCCTGCACACACCTGCCAATAACCCAGCGTGCCCCTGCAGGCACCTCCAGGGCCTTGCACACACCTGCCCATACCCCACCACCACAGCATGCCTGGACCCTGCACATACCTGCCTGCATCCCATCACCACAGCGTGCCCTGGCAGGCACCTCTGGGGTGTTGCACACACCATCTCCCACCCAGCATCCACCACAGGCCCCGCCTCCCCTCTACGTCTGCATAGTCAGGTTTGGGGCCCACAGATGCATTGACATGGGTATATCCAGTTCAGCTTCTCCAGCCACCTGAGTCTTTGGGGCAACCTCTTCATCGTAGTGAAATCTCCACCCACCCTCCCTCCCCAAACCCACTTCTTTGTCTACGGCGGTGGATGTATAGCATCACATCCCCAGAGGATAATGGAGCATTTGGGTTTAATGGACAGTGCAAAGTGAATATCCACAAGGCCACACAGATAAGAATCAATGACTGAAAAAATAAATGGAGGAGGAGAGACAGCCGTCCCTGTGGAATAATTCCAAGTCCTATCCATCGATGCTCCCCCTTCCGGGAAGTGGAGCTTAACCCATCCCCATCCCATCAGACTGGGCTGCTTCCGAAGAATAGAGTAGGGAATGGGGAATACCCACTTGACGGAGGCCCCTGGCTGAACCCACCTTACCCAAGAGGTCCAGGTGTGGGTCACCTGGGGGAAGTTGCCCTCCTACACCCCCAGAACTGGCTGTTCCTTTAGGTTAAGCAAAGTCTTGAGTAAGGGCACATGGGCAGGGCAAGGTGGTTCACACCTATAATCCCAACTACTGGGGAGGTGAGGTAAGGTGGGAGGATCACTTGAGCCCAGGAGTTGCAGACCAGCCTGGGCAACATAGCAAGACCCCATCTCAAAAAAAAAAGGAGGGGGTACATGGTCCTCTAGAGTGCTTGATGAAATGGTGTTGAGACTTACCTTGGTGGCTGTGGGTGCCTAGGGGCCAGGCTCCATGGAGAAGAACCTGGTTGTGGCTTTTGGATCCTGCACTGGGGCCTGAGTTGCCTCTGTCCTTGGACTTGGCCAAACTTCCCTGAGTTTCATCTGCAGAGTAGGGAAACAGCGCCTCACCATGAGGGGTAAAGAGGAACCACGGTGACCCCAGTCATTAGCGGCAGTGATTGTCACCATTGTCTTCAGCCCAGCTAGGCCCCACTAGCCAGTGGCTGTGGCCTCAGGCAAGCACCCAGACTGCCTCAGCTTCCCCAGCTGTGAAGCTGAACTGAGACTCCTCAGTTAAGGCTGGGAGGATTCCAGGGCAAAGGGATCTCTGAACAATAGCCACACTTTTTCTTTTTTTTTTTTTTGGAGAAGGAGTCTCATTCTGTCGCCCAGGCTGGAGTGCAGTGCCGCGATCTCAGCTCACTGCAACCTCTGCTTCCCAGGTTCAAGCTCTTCTCCTGCCTCAGCCTCCCGAGTAGCTGGGATTACAGGTGCCCACCACATGCCCAGCTAATTTTTGTATTTTTAGTAGAAACGGGCTTTTGCCATTTTGCCCAGGCTGGTCTTGAACTTCAGGTGAGGCTGGCCTTGGCCTCCCAAAGTGTTAGGATTACAGTGTGAGCCACCACACCCGGCCAGTAGCCACTATTGTGTTGTATGGGTGCCTGTGTCTTCACCCCATTCTCACCCCCACATGCAGAGGCAGAAACAGGCCCTGGAGGAAGGAAGGCCTTTGCCTGAGCATGGCCCCAGACATGGGGAGGGGAGGGGAGGGGAGAGAAGGGGGGAGGGGAGGGGAGAGAAGGGGGGAGGGGGCCAGCCAGGGTCAGGGTGCACTCTGCTGAGAAGGGCAATGGGTTCCCTGAAAGCCAGGGCTGCCAGTGCCCTTCCCTGCCCCTCAACACAGCCCCTGGGTGTAGCCACACTGGCTCAGAGTCACCCTCCACAGTACCCCTTGGGACCATGTGCCCTGGAGGGCCTGGACCGAGAGAAGTCAGATCACCCGGCCAGTCCTTCTATAGCCACAGACACCCAACATGTGTTTCCCAGACTTGGCATGCCCCAGAAGCTGCTGGTTTTCTCCAGGCTTTGTTTGTTTTAGCACTTTATGAGGGAGAGTCTCGCTCTGTCACCCAGGCTGGAGTGCAGTGGCATGATCACGGCTCACTGAAACCTCTGCCTCCCAGGTTCAAGCGATTCTCCTGCCTCAGCCTCCTGAGTAGCTAGGACTACAAGTGAGCACCACCATACCTGGCTAATTTTTGTATTTTTAGTAGAGACAGGGTTTCACCATGTTGCCCAGGCTGGTCTCGAACTCCTGACTTCAGGTGATCCACCTGCCTTGGCATCCCAAAGTGCTGGGATTACAGGCGTGAGCCACTACACCCGGTCCAGAGAAATTATTAAGTGTCCTGTAGGGAGATGCTCAGAGGCCATGCAAACACCCTATTTCTCATCCTGTTTTCACCCACTCATTGTAGCATCTGCCCATGGTTTTATTTTATTTAACGCTAGTCCATTTTTTTTGAAATAACATTTTTAAATTGTTTATATTTAACGTGTACAACATGTTGTGTGGTTTTCGGGGGTTTTGCTTGTTTTTTTGTTTTGTTCTGTTTTTTTGAGACATAGTCTTGCTCTCTCACCCAGGCTGGAGTGCAGTGGTGCGATCTCAGCTCACTGTAACCTCAACTTCTTGGTTTCAGATGATCCTCCTGCCTCAGCCTCCTGAGTAGCTGGGACTACAGGTACATGCCACCACACCTGGCTAATTTTTGTATTTTTTGTAGAGATGGGGCTTTTCCATGTTGCCCAGGTTGGACAATGTGATGTTCTGATATATTTACTTTGATATACATATATAGTGAAGTGATTACTACAGTCAAACAAACTGCAAACTAATATAAAAATCATCCTGGCTGGGCGCGGTGGCTCACGCCTGTAATCCCAGCACTGTGGGAGGCCAAGGCGGGCGGACCACGAGGTCAGGAGATCGAGACCATCTTGGCTAACACGGTGAAACCCCGTCTCTACTAAAAATACAAAAAATTAGCCAGGCACGGTGGCGGGCGCCTGTAATCCCAGCTACTTGGGAGGCTGAGGCAGGAGAATGGCATGAACCTGGGAGGTGGAGCTTGCAGTGAGCGGAGATAGCGCCACTGCAGTCCAGGCTGGGCGAAGGAGCAAGACTCCGTCTCTTAAAAAAAAAAAAAAAAAATCATCCCATATAGTTACCATATGTGTGGGGGTGTGGTGGGTGGGGAGGGTGAGGTTACCAGTAATTGATACAATGTTATTAACTATAGTCCTCATGCTGTCCATTAGATCTCTAGCATACTTGCCTTTCATAACTGTAATTCTGTTCCATTTGACCTACAATCTTCCCATTTCCCCCTGCTCCTGGTAACCGCCATTTTACTGGATTTCTATGTATTTGATTTTTTTTTTCTAATTCCACATATAAGTGAGATCATGCAGCATCTGTCTTTCTGTGCCTGGCTTATTCGGTTATTCATGTATCTTCTAAGTTCATCTGAATTGTCACAGGTGTCAGGATCTCTTTTTTGTGTGTGTTTGTGACAGAGTCTCGCTCTGTCGCCCAGGCTGGAGTGCAGTGGCACGATCTCAGCTCACAGCAACCTCCACCTCCCAGGTTCAAGCCGAGATTCTCCTGCCTCGGCCTCCTGAGTAGCTGGGATTACAGACGCACACCACCACACCCAGCTGATTTTTGTATTTTTAGTAGAGACGGAGTTTCACCATGTTGGCCAGGCTGGTCTTGAACTCCTGACCTCATATGATCCGCCCACTTCGGCCTCCCAAAGTGCTGGGATTACAGGTGTGAGCCACCGTGCCCAGCCGTCCCCATGGTTCTTGATGGCAACAATTAATACTGGCCTTTGCCTAATGGTGTTTTCTATTTCCATCATTCCATCTGCATTTATTAATTGAAATTCAACTGTAAGGAAGTGCTGTCTCTTCTCCCCCATTTATTGAGCTACTTGGAAAAACAAAGACCATCCAAATGAGAGCAGCACAGCCTGCTTATTCAGAGTTTGCAAGGGAGTCAGCCAAAGCTCCAAGGCAGGCAGGGGAGAGGGAGAGCTGTGGAGTGGAAAAGGGCAGGCTCAAGTGAGCCCACAGGAGGCTGTCGGCCTGGGGAAGCTGGGGACAGCCAGCTAACAGCGAGTGTCCTGTGGGGTTGCTTAGGGAAACACAATTGGCTTTCTCTGGTTGGTCCTAAGTTGGAAGTGGGGGCCAATGTTAGAGAAGCTGCAATCACTGACCAGGTCCTGAGCGTTGCTGCAGAGGTTGGTGCTTGGTTTCCAGAGCTGGTTGCTGCACAGGTTTTGGGCCACAGTTTTGTTGCCATGTATGGACTGCCATTGTCTTGCACCTCTTCTGCCTCTTACCAGGAGTTTCGAAGGAATGGTTCCAGACCCCACCCCAGCCCTGCATATAAATCTGATCTTCAATTTTTTTTTTTTTTTTTTTTTTGAGACAAAGTCTTACTCTGTCACCCAGGGTGGAGTGTAGTGGTACGATCACGGCTCACTGCAGCTCCGCCTCCCAGGTTCACGCCATTCTCCTGCCTCAGCCTCCCGAGTAGCCGGGACTACAGGCTCCCACCACCACACCCGGCTAATTTTTTTGTATTTTTAGTAGAGACGAGGTTTCAACGTGTTAGCCAGGATGGTCTCGATCTCCTGACCTCGTGATCCGCCTGCCTCGGCCTCCCAAAGTGCTGGGATTACAGGTGTGAGCCACCGCGCCTCGCCCGAGACGGAGTTTCACTCTGGTCACCCAGGCTGGAGTGCAATGGCGTGATCTCAGCTCACTGCAACCTCCGCCTCCTGGGTTCAAGTGATTCTCCTGCCTCAGCCTCCTGAGTAGCTGGGATTATAGACATGTGCTATCACACCCGACTAATTTTTTTTTTTTTTTTTGTATTTTTTAGTAGAGACAGGGTTTCACCATGTTAGCCAAGATGGTCTTGATCTCCTGACCTTGTGATCCCCCCACTTTGGCCTCTCAAAGTGCTTGGATTACAGGCATGAGCCACTGCGCCCGGCCTTTTTTTTTTCATTTTCTTTTGTTTTTTGAGACAGCGTCTCTTTCTGATACCCAGGATGGAGTGCAGTGGCACGATCTTGGTTTGCTGTAACCTCTGCCTCCTGGGTTCAAGCGATTCTTCTGCCTCGGCCTCCCAAGTAGCTGGGACTACAGGCATGCACCACACCTGGCTAATTTTTGTATTTTTAGTAGAAACGGTGTTTTGCCATGTTGCCTAAGCTGCTCTCGAACTCCTAGCCTCAAGCGATCTGCCTTCCTTGGCCCAAAGTGCTGGTATTATAGGCGTGAGCCACTGCGCCTGGCCAGTGATCCTCAACTTTGATTCAAATGGGCACCTGTTCTTTCTGTACTTCCTGAAACAAAGTGTGGTGGCACCTTTTAGAGCTCAGCTTATACTCTGAATTTGACGAATGTGCAGTTGGACTTTTAAAACAGATTCCAGGGCTGGGCGCGGGGCCTAATGCCTATAATCCCAGCACTTTGGGAGGCTGAGGTGGGCAGATCACGAGATCAGGAGTTCGAGACCAACCTGACCAACATGGTGAAAACCCATCTCTAGTAAAAATACAAAAAAGTTAGCCAGGCATGGTGGTGCGTTGCCTGTAATCCCAGCTACTCAGGAGGCTGAGGCAGGAGAATTGCTTGAACCCGGGAGGTGGAGGTTGCGGTGAGCTGAGATCGCAGCAGTGCACTCCAGCCTGGGTGACAGAGCAAGACTCCATCTCAAAAATAATAATAATAATAATAATAATAAATTATATATATATAAAATTTAAAAAAAAACAGATTCCAGGCAGCCAGGTGTGGTAGCTCACAACTGTAATCCCAGCACTTTGGGAGGCAGAGGAGGGTGGATCACCTGAGGTCAAGAGTTCGAGACCAGCCTGCCCAACATGGTGAAACCCCGTCTCTACAAAAAAATGCAAAAATTAGCTAAGTATGGCGGCACATGCCTGTAATCCCAGCTACTTGTGAGGCTGAGGCAGGAGAATCACTTGAACCTGGGAGGCAGAGGTTGCAGTGAGCCAAACTCACGCCATTGCACTCCAGCCTGGGTGACAGAGCGAGACTCCGTCTCAAAAAACAAAAACAAAAACAAAAAAACACCTCTAAACTCTAACAAATGAGCTGAGAAGAGTAAGGCATTTCAGCAGGAATGTCTGTTCCACTGGGGGTCCCTGGAGGGAGAGCAGGAGTCTGCCTTCTGAGCTTTCCTTGGGCCCTTTCCAAAGATTGTTTTCTTAGGCACAAACTTTGACAAGTGGCCAATCTAGTGTCCTGTCCCACCTTGGCCTGCAGATCCTATTTTATATAAATCATCTTTGAACTTGTGAGTGACTTACATTTTGAGAGGGCCAAGTTTCGGTTTTGAAGCAAACCAGTGTGTCTGTCCCCCAACCCCCCAAATGATGCCTAGGAACTCCCGTGTCAGTTTCACCTCTTCTTGAAAGTCACAGCCAGGTGTCTGCTTATTAAGGGGCAGAGGTGCCACCCCAAGTGGCCGCCCCATGCAGAAGAGGAAAATATCTTTTTCTCACTCATCTTAGGTTCATGGCTGAGGCCCCTGTAACAAAAGACAGATTAACAAGATAAAAGCAGACAAATTTATTTATTTATTTATTTTTTTTTTTTTTTTTTTTTATTTTTTTTTTGAGACGGAGTCTTGCTCTTTCTCCCAGGCCAGAGTGCAGTGGCGTGATCTCGGCTCACTGCAAGCTCCGCCTCCTGGGTTCACGCCATTCTCCTGCCTCAGCCTCCCGAGCAGCTGGGACTACAGGCGCCTGCCACTGCGCCCGGCTAATTTTTTGTATTTTTTTTTAGTAGAGACGGGGTTTCACTGTGTTAGCCAGGATGGTCTCGATCTCCTGACCTCGTGATCCGCCCGCCTCAGCCTCCCAAAGTGCTGGGATTACAGGCGTGAGCCACCGCGCCCGGCCAGACAAATTTATTTAAAACAAGTTTTACGTGTCTTGGGAGCCTTTATACAGAAACAAAGACCTCCCCCCAAAACAGGTAAACCTGAGTATGTTTATGTTAGGTTTGATGAAGATTAGAGTCATGGGCAAATCTGATTAGAGGGCAAAAGGGTCTGATCTGGCTGGGCACCGTGGCACACACCTGTAATCCCAGCATTTTGGGAGGCTGAGGCGGGAGGATCACTTGAGCCCAGGAGTTCAAGACCAGCCTGGGTGAGACCCCGTCTCAAAAAACAACAACAACAACAAAAAAGCATCTGATTTAATGGTAATAACCTTGGGGGAACTTAGCAAGGCCTGTTTGTTCAGGTTCTTCTTGGCATCTCTGCATCTTCTGCTCCCCTCCTCCAGGTACAGGGGAGGCACCTCCCACCTGAGGGTCTCATGACCTGCTTCTGGGGAGAAGGGAAAAGAAACAGTGCTTCCTGCTTCTGTGTTCTCAAAGGCCAAGGTCATATTTTAGGCTATCATTTCCCAAACCCCATCCCTTGTTCTCACTGTGGTCCCCGGGGTCCGGGATGTCACATGGCTTTTCCCTTTGCCTTCCTGAGCTGCAGCAAACACGGCCCACTCCTGAACACAGGCAGCATCTTTCTGCTGTGACGAAAGACAAAAGCATGACTCTTGGGCCCGTTTCTGCTGAAATCCTCGGAGACCTCCTCCCCCAGTTGCGGTCTGCCCTACCCAGTTCTAGAATTCACTTCATGGGTGTCTTTTCTAACTTAAATTCATGTAAAGGTAGTTTGGGCTGGGCGCGGTGGCTCACACCTGTAATCCCAGCACTTTAGGAGGCCAATGCGGGCAGATCACCTGAGGTAAGGAGTTTGAGACCAGCCTGGCCAACATGGTGAAACCCCGTCTCTACTAAAGATACAAAAACTTAGCCGGGTGTGGTGGTGCACGCCTGTAATCCCAGCTAATCGGGAGGTTGAGGCAGGAGAATCGCTTGAACCCGAGAGGTGGAGGTTGCAGTGAGCCAAGATTGCACCACTGCACTCCAGCCTGGACAACAAGCATGAAACTCTGTCTCGAAAATAAAATAAAATTAATAAAATAAAAATAAAGGGTAGTTTGTATCACTACCTTAAAAATAAATTCAATATTACTGCAAAATGGGAGGTGATGGAAAAAAACAAATTAAGTACAGTGGAAACACAAGAATGTTATGGCCGGGTGCAGTGGCTCCCACCTGGAATCCCAGCACTTTGGGGAGCCTGAGGCAGGAGGATCACTTGAGCCCAGGAGTTCAAGACCAGCCTGGGCAACATAAGGAGACCCTGTCTCTATAGAAAATTAAAAACTTAGCCAGTTGTGGTGGCATGAGCCTATAATCCCAGCTATTCAGGAGGCTGAGGTGGGAGGATCGCTTGAACCCAGGAGGTTGAGGCTACAGTGAGCTATGATTATGCCACTGCACCCAAGCCTGGGCAACAGAGCAAGACCCTGACTATAAAACAGCAGCAACAACAAAAAGAATGTCATGAAAACCTGTGTCTCTGATGGTTGCAGGCATTGGTGCCCTGGGGCCCTCTTCTTCTTGAGACGGGGAGGGTGGCGGATGCTGGTGGTGCCGGGACTCCCTCCTTGGCCTCATCACGGGATGAGGAGGCAGCTGGAACAGAAGCAGGCTGCTCTTGTGCTGTGGGATCATGCACTGGCTGTGGTGGCCTACCGTGCTCCAGGCCTCATCCTCAACCCTCCCCTCTGTGTCTGTGTCTCCTACTCTGTCTCTTACAAGGACACCAGTCATTGCACTTAGGGCCCACCCTTAACCCTCATCTAGAGATATTGTCTTAATCACATCTGCACAGACCCTTTTTCCTAAAAGCGCCACATTCACAGGTTCTGGGGGCAGGGTGTATCTTTCAGGGGCCATCGTTCCACCCCCTCCAGTTACGTCCCCCAGCCCCAGCTGCCCTCAGTGCTCTGTCACCTGCAGGGCCTAGTACCCTTGTGTAGTTCCAGCCAGGTTGTGCAGTGACTTTGTCTATGTCTGTGGGTGCCACTCGAGGCTGAGCCCTGGCCCCGGGCAGGTGATCCAGTGAAGGATGGTACCATGGGCACTGCAGGCAGCCCTGGCTGGTGGCTCTTCTTGTTCACAAAGGCTGGGCAGGTGTAGCCAAGGGAGGGTCTGAGGCCGCAGTGTCCTTCTGGGGAGACTGTTCCTCACAGGACTGTGACCTCCTGAGGAGCTCAGAGCAAGAGCCCACAGGAGGGCGGGAGGGACCCCCTTCGGCCAGGACCCAGGCCTCGGGCACCTCACCCACTGTTGGGGGATGGCAAATGGCTGAATCCTTTCTGGGGAAGGCGACTTTGCAGAATGTGTCCAGGCCACCCGACCCAGCACGAGAGGCTGCGCCGTTCTCACCCGAGTGCCCAAGTGCAAGGACAGCCCCCAGGGTCTGTAGCGGCAGGGGTGGTGCTGGGCAGCAGTCGGACATGGCTAATTGTAGCAGGGGAGGGTGAAACAGACGCAGCACATCCCACGGGCTGATGATGAAGGATGCCGACCCCCAGCAACCGACTGGTAAAGGTCTTTAGGACCTGATTTCTGTCTGCTTGAGAGCAGTTTTGTTTATTTTTATTTTTTGAGACCCAGTCTTGCTCTGGCACCCAGGCTGGAGTGTACTGCTGAAATCACGGCTCATTGAAGCCTCAACCTCCTGGGCTCAGGTGACCTTCTCACCTCAGCCTCTTGAGTACCTGGGATCACAGGTGCATGCCACCACATCCAGCTAATTTTTTTCTCTAGAGACGGGGTCTCACTATGTTGCCCAGGCTTGTCTCAAACTCCTGGGCTCAAGCAATTCTCCTACCTCAGCCTCCCAAAGTACTGGGATTCCAGGTGCGTGCCACCACGCCCAGCTGAGAGCAGTTTTAGATTTACAGAAAAATTGCAAAGGCTGTGCCAAGTTCCCTGACACCGCACACATCTAGTGTCCCTTACGCATAACCTCTCACAGCGCTGTGCTGCATTTGCCTCATTAATGAACAAGTACTGAGACGGTGTTAATATTAATGGAGCTCCATACTTTATTCACGCTCCTCCATTTTTCCTGAATGTCCTGTCTCTGTCCAAGGATCCCACCTGACCTTTAGTCCTCACATCTCTTTAGACTCCTCTGGGCTGAGACGGTTTCTCAGGCTGTCTTTGTTTTTGGTGACTGTGACAGTTTTGGGGAGCAGTGGTCAGGGGTGCTGGAGAATGCCCCTCTGGTGGGATGTGTCTAGTGTTTTTTCCTTTTCTTTCTTTTGAGACAGAGTCTCGCTGTGTCACCCAGGCTGGAATGCAGTGGCGTGATCTCAGCTCACTGCAACCTCCACCTCCTGGGTTCAAGTGATTCTCCTGACTCAGCCTCCCGAGTAGCTGAGATTACAGGCGCCCGCGACCATGCCCGGCCAATTTTTGTATTTCTAGTAGAGATGGGATTTTGCCAGGTTGGCCAGACTGGTCTTAAACTCCTGACCTCATGATCTGCCCGCCTCAGCCTCCCAAAGTGCTGGGATTACAGGTATGAGCTACTGCGCCCAGCCTGATGTTTTTCTCATGGTCAGATGGGGTGATGGATCTGGGGGAGGAAGACCCTAGTCATCACACTCCATCAGAGGCACACGCGTCCACCTGACTTATCCCAGCCAGCGTTGCCCTGGATCACCTAGCCCAGCTGGGATCCATCAGGTTTCTGTGCTGCAGTCACTGACAGCCCCCTTTCCAGACTGCACTCTTTGGAAAGAAGCCGCTAAGCGCAGCCACACCTGAGGGCAGCAAGCATGGCCCCTCCTGGAGGTCCAAGCTGCTGAGCTATTTGGGAATCCTTTGCCTGGGAGATTTGTCTCTTCCCTACCATGTACTTACTTATTCTGTCATTTCTTTATATTATATGGACTCATGGTTATTTTATAGTTCAGGCTTTCATCCATGACTGCTTTATGTTTTTTTCCATTTCTACTCAAACTGTTCCAGCTTTGGCCATCAAGCGTTCTTTCAGTGGGTGCCCATGACCCCCTCGCCACACCCATCTGCTTTAGTTTCTGTTTGTGAGCATGCCCTCCATGACTGGCACCTCCACGTATGTGCTCCAGGCTCATCCTTTCTCTCCGGCCCCATCTTTGAAGCAGGTGTTTCTCCCAGAGCCCGTGCCCATGGGTCCATGTTCACTCGGAGAGTCAGCAGTGGAGGCTGGTGTAGCAGAATCCCAAGTGCACTTTGTACAGCGTCACTCACTGGCACTGATGCCTGCTCTGGGGCCTCTGTACCCTTTGCGTCACTTTGCAGTGATGCGTTTTCATTTACTGGATGATTTTAAAGCATGGAAACTAACCAGGCACGGTGGCCATGTCTGGAATCCCAACATTTTGGGAGGCTGAGGCCAGAGAATCGCTTGAGCCCAGGAGTTCCAGACCAGCCTGGGCAACATAGTGAGTCCCTGTCTCTACAAAATATAAAATGAAAAATAAAAATTAGCCAACCCAGTCGGACGCGGTGGCTCACGCTTGTAATCCCAGCACTTTGGGAGGCCACAGCAGGAGGATCACATGAGGCCAGGAATTCAAAACCAGCCTGGCCAACATGGCAAAACCCTAGCTCTACTAAAAATAAAAAAAAAATAGCTGGGTTTGGTAGTAAACGTCTGTAATCCCAGGTACTTGAGAGGCTGAGGCATAAGAATCACTTGAACCTGGAAGGCGGAGGCTGCAGTGAGCCGAGATCATGCCACTGCATTCAAAACCAGCCTGGCCAACATGGTGAAACCCCATCTCTACTAAAAATAAAAAAATTAGCTGGGTGTGGTAGTGGGCGCCTGTAGTCCCAGCTACTTGAGAGGCTGAAGCACAAGAATTGCTTAAACCTGGGAGGTGGAGGTTACAGTGAGCCAAGATCGTGCCACTGCACTCCAGCCTGGGTGACAGAGTGAGACTCTGTCTCAAAAAAATAAATAAAAAATAGAGTATTTTGGTGGACAGAGACCCTCGGGTCCAAGCTGACACAAGCCCACTGGATGTTTGGCCTGACAGTGGTGTTGGCACAGAGCACTGAGCACCTTGGCCACGCTGGCCCCACAACCCGCTGGTAGCTGTGTGACCTTGGCTGGCTGCTTAACTTCTCTGAGCCTGTTTGCTCCCTGGGCACCAGATTTGGAAAAAGAACAGACTGTTTGTGAGGATTACATTCCAGTGCCAACAAGAAAGGCTTTTGTAAATGATTAAGCAGTACACACGGGACCGTGGCCGCAGAATGCAGTTGAGGGCATCCCTCTCCACGCGGGGAGCCAGAAACCGGGATAGGAAAAGGCTGGTGGAACACCCACCATCTCTCAGGATCTCGCCGTATCTTACCACCTCCCCTTACCCCCCCAGGACCGAGTCTCCTGCCATTCCGAGCAGGCCTGGTATGGGTAATGGTGTGAAGGAAGGCCCGGTGCGATTGCATGAGGATGCCGAGGCTGTCCTGTCCTCGTCCGTCTCATCAAAGGCAAGTACCCTGGCCTCCTGGGATGCGTGTTCTCCTGGGGCCCCAGCCTCCCCACCCCCCCTCCCAGGCTCCCCGCCCCCTCCTCCCAACCTCTGCGCCCCCTCCAAACAGGCTCAGGGATCCCTCTCCTGTGCTCCATGCACCCCATCACAAATCATCCTGCACCTAGGATGTGCATGTTGGTACCCCTGCCTACCTGGGCTGAGGGTGGAGTGGTGGAGCCTCTCTGCTCCCACGGCCCCAGATACTGTAAGGTCATGGGATGGAGGACGTCAGCCACCCTCTATTCCACCAAAAGCCCCACTTGTGATGTGAATCCAACCAGCCCAGCCACCTGGTAAGAGGCCAAAACCAAACCCAGTGCCAGCGTGGGGTGGGAAGCCTGAGGTATCAGACATGTCTTGGAGCCCCATTTTCTCCCTCAGATTTTGGAACACTAAGGAATTAACCAAGGCCAGGCATGGTGGCTCATGCCTATAATCCCAGCACTCTGGGAGGCTGAGGTGGGAGGATCATATGAGACCAGGAGTTTGAGACCAGCCTGGGCAACATGGTGAAACCCCATCTCTACTAAAAATATAAAAATTAGCAAGGCGTGGTGGCACACACCTGTAATCCCAGCTACTTGGGAGGCTGAGGCAGTTGCATCACTTGAACCTGGGAGGCAGAGGTTGCAGTGAGCCAAGATTGTGCCACTGCACCCCAGCCTGAGCGACAGGGTGAAAGCTTGTCTCAAAAAAAAAAAAAAAAAAAAAGCCAAATGCAGAGAG
The DNA here is from genome assembly GCF_006542625.1 of Nomascus leucogenys. NCBI lineage: Eukaryota > Metazoa > Chordata > Mammalia > Primates > Hylobatidae > Nomascus > Nomascus leucogenys. The sequence continues at coordinate 52,056,716 of NC_044390.1, read as the reverse complement.
CTAAAGGGGGTGGGCATGCTTGGTCTTTACTCTGTGTTTCCAAGTTCACCTCTTAAGTCCACAATTCCACTGAAGAAAAGATTCTCTCAAAGCAATTGGGTCAGCCCTGTTGTTCACCATAGAAACCAGAACCCCCCACTGGCCCCTAAGTCCTCTCAGCTGAACCTGAAACACAGACCGACCCAGCCCCACGCAGAAATCATTGCACTCCCAGGGCCTGACTCAGGCCAACCACACAGGCAGTTTTCAAAGTCCATGGGGTCAAAGGCTGAGGTGGCGTCATCTTCCAGGCCTCCCGACCTTTCCCTGGATTCCAGGTGGCATCTCAGAGCAGCAGGCAGGCAGGAGGACTCATTCACCGGGGTCACCACCAGGTGACTGAGGCACAGGGCAGGCACGTGCCTTGAAGTTTAGTGAAGGTCCCAACAGAGCTGGAAGAACACCTGGATATGGCTGTTGCTCTGCATGCCGGAGAGGAGGGGGTCTGCAACGTGGATCCTGCCACGTGGACAAGCTTGAGGCAGCGGTGGCTGCTGAACCACACGCAGAAATGCGCCAGTGCTGGTCACTTGCTGGGCATCACACACACATGCCCATTCTCCTCTGTGCTGGCAGGCCCCGACAACATTGCTCTTGGTCCGCCTGGCCAGCCCCAAGGTGGGAGGGACTCACTCTGCAAAGTCTCTTTTCTTTGGTTAAGAAGCTGAGCCTTGGCTGGACATGGTGGCTCACACCTGTAATCCCTGCACTCTGGGAGGCCCAGGTGGGAGGATTGCTTGAGGTCAGGAGTTCGAGACCAGCCTGGCCAACATGGTGAAACCCTGTCTCTACTAAAAATACAAAGATCAGCCAGGCATGGTGGCACGCACCTGTAATCCCAGCTCCCCATGAGGTCGAAGTGGGAGAATCGCTTGAACTGAGGAGGTGGAGGTTGCAGTGAGCTGAGATCATGCCACTGCCCTCCAGCCTAGGCAACAGAGTGAGATCCTGTCTCAGAAAAAAACAAACAAACAAAAAACACTGAGTCTCTTCCCATGGTGTTTATGGCCAACATGCATCCCATCTGGAATTGCCCACTTTCTCTTCAGCTGCCTGGCCGACAAATTCTTCTTTCGTAGGATCTCCCCACATGATGGATCTTGAAACTTTGACCCCTCAGTGATGCCTGCTCCCAGCTCTTTGGATAATAAGGTGTTTGTGTTAGAGAGGAGCTAGAAGTGTCAGCCAGAGGCAGCAGCCTCCACTGAGCATGTGAACTGGCCCCAACACATGTCCTCCAGGTGCCACTGGTGGCCACCTTGAGAGGTGCAGTTTATGGATGTGTGTTCCTGATACTAAGATTTAGCATTGGCCAGGCATGGTGACTCACACCAGAGATCCCAGCACTTTTGGCAGGCCAAGACAGGAGGATTGCTTAAACCCAGGAGTTTGAGAACAGCCTGGGTAACATAGCAAGACCTTGTCTTTGCAAAAAAATAAAATTAGCTGGGTGTGGTGGCACACATCTGTGGTCTCAGCTACTGAGGAGGCTGAGGTGGGAGGATCACCTGAACCCAAGAGGTCATGGCTGCAGTGAGCTATGATCATACGCTTGCACTCCAGTCTGGTGGCAGAGTGGGATCCTATCTCAAAAAAACAACACAGAGTTGGCTTTGTAACATTAAGAGCCTCGGCTGGGCCTGCTGGCTCACACATGTAATCCCAACACTTTGGGAGGCCGAGACAAGGCGGATCACCTGAGCCTCGGGTTCGAGACCAGCCTGGGCAACGTGGAGAAACCCCATCTCTGCTAAAAATACAAAAATTAGCCAGGCAGGGTGGCGCGCACCTGTGATCCCAGCTACTGGGAAGGCTGAGGCAGGACAACCACTTGAACCCGAGGAGGCAGAGGTTGCAGTGAGCCAAAATTGCGCCACCGCACTCCAGCCTGGTGGACAGAGCGAGACTCTGTCTCAAAAAACAAACAAACAAAACGACAAACTGATAGGAGATAACCACCGAATGGAGGAGGTGGAAGAACTCTGTGTCTCCAGCAGGGTGCAGGGAGGCACTCTCCAGGGAATATTCCATTTGCACACAGAGGCCCATTCCAGAGGGGAGCAGCTGGTCCGACTGATTCAGAGAAGAAACTGGCCCGGAGCTGGTAAGGCCTTGGACTGCTGCTGGGACCACCACCAAGCGCCCGCATTTCTCAAAGCTCATGGAACCAGACGTCTGCAACCTGGCTGCATGTCCCAGAAAAGGCAGAGGTCCCCAAAGACAGCCTCCGAGAAGCTAGGAGAAGATCAAACCCCATGGCGAAGTTTGGCCTCAGAAACAAAATCGATGTGCAATCTGTCCCTTTGAGGAAGGGAGGGCTGGGCTGGTGGAGGGGACCCTGGGGGCATTGAGGAAAAGGAGGCTGTGTTCTGTGGAACCAGACTGGGAGTACAAGGCTGCTGGGTAGCCCAGGACATGTGGGAGAGGGTCTGAGAGCTGGCACCTTGCCATTTCAAAGATATGACTGGGAGACCAAAGAGGGCACCCTCTACCTGAGCTCAGTCGGGGCAGAGCTGGGATTTAGGTCAGGTGTGTGGACAGACTCAGGCCTGGCCCTTTACCCCGGGCCACCCACTGGGCTGAGAAATTCCGGAGGTGGGGGCAGCCATGCTCAGTCTGACTCCGGCTGCCTGTTACACCTGAGAAGTGCTCCCACATCCCTTCCCCATCTCCAGCCTCCACCATATCTATCCTGGGTTTCTGCAGGAGCCGCTTCTACCCTGGTCACTATTTTTATTTTTTATTTTTTCAGACACTCTGTCACCCTGTCTGGAGAACAGTTGTGCAATCACGGCTCACTGCAACCTTGGCATCCCGGGTTCAAGCGATTCTTCTGCCTCAGTTTTCTGAGTAACTAGGATTACAGGCACCCACCACCATGCCCGGCTAATTTTCGTATTTTTAGTAGAGATGGGGTTTTACCACGTTGGGCACGCTGGTCTCGAACTCCTGACCTCAGGTGATCTGCCTGCCTCGGCCTTCCAAAGTGCTGAGATTATAGGCATGAGCCACAGTGCCCGGCCCCACTCTGGTCATATTAAAAATGGCCCATTTCGGCCGGGCATGGTGTCTCATGCCTGTAATCCCAGCACTTCAGGAAGCTGAGGCAGGCAGATCACTTGAGGCCAGGAATTCTAGACCAGCCTGGCCAACATGGCGAAACTCCATCTCTACTAAAAATACAAAAATTAGCCAGGCGTGGTGGTGCTTGCCTGTAATTCCAGCTACTCGGGAGGCTGAGGGAGAAGAATCGCTTGAACCCGAGAGGCAAAGCTTGCAGTGAGCTGAGATCACACCACTGTATTCCAGCCTGGGTGACAGAGCGAGACTGTGCCTCAAAAAAAATAAAAATAAAAATAACTCATTTATTTGGGCAAAGATCAGCCTCCTTGCCAGGCTTTGTAGGGTCTAGCACCTACCTCTCTTTCCCATCTCCTTTCTCTTCTCTGGACCCCCTCCCTTTCCCTGTGCCAGCAAATCTGCCCTCCTTGTAGTCCGCCAGGGTCCCCTGCTCCTTTTCACCCTAGCCTCCGAGTATTCATTCCTCCCCACCTAATACTATGACACACACCCCCAAAGTGACTTGCACCTCATCCTTCAAGCTCAGCCTCTCACCCCCCAACCCAGAGTTCTTGCAGAACCCTGGGCCACCTCCTCGCGGCACCTTCCCGATGGGTGGCTGTATTTGCATTCATCTGATGATTCTGTTGGCATCTGGCTCTCTGTTTGGACCAGTGGCACCACGGGGACAGGAAGGGTCTTGCACACACCCCCACCCTGCACTGTGGGGCTCCAGGCCCTTCAGGATGCCTGTGCCTGGTGGGACTTCGCAGATTCCTGGCAGTCACTGAACAACCTGCCCATCCACGTTACATTCAGACAGCAAAGCATTGCAGGCTGAGGCAGAAGAATGCTCTCCCCCACTTCTCAGTGAGTCCCATGGCCAAGTCCACTGGGGAAATGGAATCAGAGCACCTCCCGTCCAGAACTTTCCAGAATGCTCTCTGCCACTTCTCAGTGAGAGTCCCGTGGCCGAGTCAGCAGGGGAAATGGAAACTCCAACCCGATGGGCAGGTGGTGCCTATGGGATCCCACAGGGCTCGGACACACTGCTGTGCGGCATGACCTTCCAGGGAAGGAGGGAGGGCTGTGGGGGAGCAGGGGACTTGGGAAGCTCCAGAGGACTCCAGAAAGCGATGGTTCTCGGGCTGGCATGGGAGCAGTCAATGTGGGTTGGCAGCCATCATCAATGTTGCTGTCACCCCCTCAACTGGGCTGGATGAAGAGTCATAGATGCCTGCCTCTGGAGTCCTGATTGGAAGTTGTGGGAAGGGACACGCTGGCAGAGAGTCAGGGTCTGCTTGCCTGATACCCACTGCCAACCCCCTGACGCCAACGGTCCCTGGTGCCTGTTTTCAGTCCCTGTGTACCTAAAATGCCACAGTGCCGTAGTCAGGTGCACACAGGCTGTGGAGGGAACTGAAGTTTGCACGTGGGCCAGTCCTATTGTGAGCCTGTCTCTGAGAATGTGAAACCTGCACACCTCACCTCCAACGTGGATGGTCCCTGTCATCCTGGGAGGTTTTCACTGTGTCTCCAGTAGGCTCTGTGGCCTGTGGACCCACCACAGATCACCCAGAATCAACCAAGGCCAACACACTCAGGGTGGGGTACATCCCTCAGCCCTGGCCCAGAGGGTGTAAGGAAGGCACTTCTGGGGCAAGGTCCTCTGCAGAGCAGACCCTGCCCTCTGACCTCTGATCACATGTTCTGTTGCAGCGTGACCACAGGCAAGTGCTCAGCTCCCTGCTGTCCGGGGCCCTGGCTGGCGCCCTTGCCAAAACAGCAGTAGCCCCCCTGGACCGAACCAAAATCATCTTCCAAGGTAAGTGTTGGTCGTCCCCATGTGATAGAGAAGCTGCCAGGCGGTCACCTCCTCCTTCATGGCCCCCAAACCACGCTTCAAATTGGTTTTTATTTTTAGATTTATTTTAGAAATAAGGTTTTGTTTTGTTTTGTTTTGTTTTTGAGATGGAGTCTTGCTCTGTCACCCAGGCTGGAGTGCAGTGGCGCAATCTCGGCTCACCGCAAGCTCTGCCTCCCGGGTTCACGCCATTCTCCTGCCTCAGCCTCCCGAGTAGCTGGGACTACAGGCATGCGCCACCACGCCCGGCTAAATTTTTTTGTATTTTTAGTAGAGACAGGGTTTCACCATGTTAAACAGGATGGTCTCGATATCCTGACCTCGTAATCCGCCTGCCTCGGCCTCCCAAAGTGCTGGGGTTACAGGCTTGAGCCACCGCGCCTGGCCAGAAATGAGGTTTTTCTCTGTTGCCCAGGCTGGCCTCAAAGTCCTGGGCTCAAGTGATCCTCCTGCCTGAGCCTCCTAAGTAGCTGGGACTATGGGTGTGCTCCACTGCACTCAACTGGATTTTTTTAATGCCTCTTTAAAATACACTCAGAGGCCCTGGCGCAGTGGCTCTTGCCTGTAATCCCATCACTTTGGGAGGCCAAGGCGGGCAGATCACTTGAGGTCAGGAGTTTGAGAGCAGCCTGGCCAACATGGTGAAACCCCGCCTCTACTAAAAATACAAAAATTAGCTGGACATGGTGGCAGGCACCTGCAATCCCAGCTACTCTGGAGGCTGAGTCAGGAGAATCGCTTGAACCTGGGAGGCGGAGGTTGCAGTGAGCCAAGATCGCGCCATTGCACTCCAGCCTGGGTGACAGAGAGACTCTGTCTCAAAAATAAATAAATAAATAAATAAATAAATAAATAAATAAATAAATAATAAAATCCACTTCGAATCTGTACGAGTTTCCTGGGGCTGCTGTCAGAAAGCACCACAAACCAGGTGGCCTCAAACAACAGGAATTTCGTCTCTCACAGTCCCAGGGCCAGAAGTCTGAAGTGAAGGTGTGGGCAGGGCTGTGTTCCCTCCAGAGGCTCTAGGGGAGGATCCTTCCTTGCTTCTTCCGGCTTCTGGGGGCTCCTGGTTCTCCTTGGCTTGTGGCTGCATGGCTCCAATTTCTGCCTCTGTCATCACGTGGCCTTCTCCTCTGTGTGTGTGTGTTTCTCTCTCTCCCATTTATGTATTTATTTTTGTTTGTTTGTTTGTTTTTGAGATAGAGTCTCGCTCTGTCACCCAGGCTGGAGTTCAGTGGTGTGATCTTGGCTCACTGCAACCTCCATCTCCCCAGTTCAAGCAATTCTCCTGCCTTAGCCTCCCGAGTAGCTGGGACTACAGGCACTACAGGCACGCACGACCACGCCTGGCTAATTTTTTTGTATTTTTAGTAGAGACAGGTTTTGCCATGTTGGCCCCGCTGGTCTTGAATTCCTGGCCTCAAGTGATCCACCCGCCTTGGCCTCCCAAAGTGCTGGGATTACGGGCATGAGCCACCGCACCCGGCCTGTTTTCTCTTCATATAAAGACACCAATTCGCATTTAGGGCCCACCCTAACGCAGTATGACCTTACCTTAACTCTGTTATATCTGCAAAGGCCCTGCTTTCAGATCAGGTCACCTTCTTGGGGTCTAGGGGTTAGAACAAAGACATAGCTTTTCAGAGGACAGAAATTAAACCCTCAACAGAAACCCTCACCCTCCCTCCCTAGGGTTAAACAGTCACAGGGTCCTCTGAAGAGGTGGCCTTTGCCCCCTTCAAACAGTTACCAGTTCCTGCCTAGGGCCCAGAAGCAAGATGGTTACGGCCCGGGCCCTCTGCCCCTCAGCTGTTTGGGAAGAATCTGCAGGCTTGAGCCAGGCCCTTCCCACCACCTTGAGCCAATCCCCTACCCTCTCTGTGTCCCGGTTTCCTCTTCCGTAAAGTGGAGGCATGGATATCTGCCTCCTCCTTGGCTGTCATGGGCATCCAGTGAGCTGGCAGGCCTTCGAAAGGGACAGCCCCATTTATTTATTTATTTATTTATTTAGAGACAGAGTCTCTCTCTGTCCCCCTGGCTGGAGTGCAGTGGTGCGATCTCGGCTCACCACAACCTCCACCTCCTGGATTTAAGCGATTCTCCTGCCTTAGCCTCCCGAGTAACTGGGATTGCAGTCTGCCACCATGCCTGGCTAATTTTTTTGTACTTTTTTTTAGTAGAGTCAGCGTTTCGCCATGTTGGCCAGGCTGGTCTCGAACTCCTGACCTCAGGTGATCCACCTGCCTCAGCCTCCCAGAGTGCTGGGATTACAGGTTTGAGCCACTGCACCTGGCCAGGGCAGGCCCCTTTAAGTGCGCATCAGCAGGTGCAGGGTGTTGTGTTCTGCAGGGAACTGGGGTTCAACCCTGGAGGCAGCAGGCACGCATGCACGTTGCACATACAAGCGGTGGGTGGTGAGGGGTGAGGGAGGCCGGCTGCCAGACCACGTCAGAGGCTCCTGGTGACCATTTGTGGCCTGTTTTTCTGGGTCTCTCCCAAGAGTGCTCATGGCCCACCATGGCTCGGGTCCCCCATGCCCAAAGGCAGCACAGAGCCAGAAAGGGAACCCGGCAGCCACAGGGGGTGGGAGAGGCAGGATAGCGGTTCCTGTGCTGGGGCCCTGGGAGGGGCATGTCTGGGAGAGAGGATAGATCCCTGCAGGCCTTGTTCTGAGAGCCAGGGCTCTTCAGCTGAGGCCCAAGTGCCTGGAGGCTGGGACATCTTCCCTGCAGGGGTTTGGGTGAATGGTAGTCTAGTCCAGGGACAGGGTGCTGAGTGTCAACCCATCTCAGACACGTTCTCCTCTCACTGGAGACCCTCACTATTCTGGGGGTTGGGTGTCAGCTCAGCTCCCATTCCTGGGACAAGATTAGGGAGGAAGAGGAGGGTGACTCTGCTAGGGGGTGCCGGGGGTGGGGCCACGCAGACGGGAGGTTCTGTCCTTTGCATCTCAGTGGCTTTTGTGCTTTTGTTTTTTTCCAGTGTCTTCAAAAAGATTTTCTGCAAAGGTGAGCCGCTATGTCACCGCCCCAGCCTGGGGACAGTCACCACTACCCTGATGGGCTGGCAGAAGTTAGGCAGGTGGTCTGAGGAGAGTCTCAGGGGTGAGGACAGGACTACCTGTCTTCCCATCCCCAGCTCTTCCTGCACACAGCCCAGCCTGGGAACTGACGGGACATCCCGAGTGTCCTTCCGGCAGTGGGGTGGGGAGACTCAACAGCTCTAAAACAACCTTTTCATGTTTGATTTCTTGTTAAACACAGAGCAGGTGCCACCTTCTTAATAAAGAAAAAGATAAACTGTAAAAGCTAGAATGCCAAACACCAACAGACATGCCCTTGGGCAGGGCTCCGAGCTGCTTTGCAGCCTGGTTCGCTTTGCAGTCCGGTTCGCTTTGCAGTCCGGTTCGCTTTGCAGTCCCCAAGAGAACTTGCTGGGGTGGGAGGCCCAGAAAACATAGGGAGGAGGGACGGAGCTGGGGTTGATAATGTCAGTCTGGACAAATCGGGGTGGGGCCCTCACATGGGGGTGGGGTTGTGTACTGTGCATGGAGATGGGGTCACCCCGGCCCCGCCTCCGCACTTTCGGCGCTCTGCTGGTCACAGAGGCGCGCAGGGAGGGCAGGCATAGGCAGAGGGATGTTGACCTCCCCGCTTATCTCCAGGAGGCCTTCCGGGTCCTCTACTACACCTACCTCAACGAGGGCTTTCTCAGCTTGTGGCGCGGGAACTCGGCCACCATGGTGCGCGTGGTGCCCTACGCCGCCATCCAGTTCAGCGCACACGAGGAGTACAAGCGCATCCTGGGCAGCTACTATGGCTTCCGCGGAGAGTGAGGCCCCGCCCTGCCCCGCCCCGCCCCAGAGTCGCCCCGCCCACACCCGCCCCTCTTTCTTCTGACGCCCCGCCCCCTGCCCTCCCTATGCCCCGCCCCCTCCGCGTTTTCCTCTTCGTGCCTTGCACCTAGCCCTGCCTTCCCTCTTCCAACAAGGAAACACCGGGAGACTCCTCACCCAGGCCCTTCTGAGGCGCCCCCTGACTCTGTTACATGCCCTATTCTGTCTTCAGAGCTCCTCTCCTTTGCCCGTTTGTCTCCAGACGTTTCTCCACCCCCACACATAAATCCCAGAGGGGCAGGCTACTGTGCCCCCAGGGCCGTAGGGAAAATACGCATCATTAATTTATGCCAGCAGTGGGGAAGGGAAGGCAGCCATGTAAACCTCAAAATGAGGCCCACTCCAGAGACCTCATCAGCTTGGCCACGAGGAAGCCAAACCCGCCTCGTGTTCCTCGGTCCCCACCCCTGTCCCCGCCCCAGCAGAGACGTGCGGGTGCTCCAGGCTGGGCCTCTGTGCATCTGCAGCCCCCTCACTGCCATCTCGCCTTCTCCTCCTGCCCTGTTCAGAGCCCTGCCCCCTTGGCCTCGCCTCTTCGCCGGTGCACTGGCTGGAACGACAGCCGCTTCACTGACCTACCCCCTGGACCTGGTCAGAGCGCGGATGGCCGTAACCCCGAAAGAAATGTGAGTCCTCACATCGGTGATGCGCATCAGCCCCGGGGGCTCTGTGTCTCGGGGGCTCCCAGGTCGGAATCCCTCTATCGGGCCCCTGGGGTTTGCATCTGGGCCTCTGTGTCCACAGGGCAGGCCTGGTGTGTCATTCTGCAGCTGTTCCAGAAAGGCAGCAATTTGTTCTCTTAGCCTGGGGGTCAATTTCTGCTTAGATCAAACTAAGAGTCTTCATTTTGAACTGGGCACAGATGCATTAAAAATATGTAAGAATATGGCTGGGCGCGGTGGCTCACGCCTGTAATCCCAGCACTTTGGGAGGCCGAGACGGGCAGATCACGAGGTCAGGAGATCGAGACCATCCTGGCTAAGACGGTGAAACCCTGTCTCTACTAAAAATACAAAAAATTAGCCTGGCATGGTGGCGGGCGCCTGTAGTCCCAGCTACTCGGGAGGCTGAGGCAGGAGAATGGCGTGAACCCGGGAGGCGGAGCTTGCGGTGAGCCTAGATTGCGCCACTGCACTCCAGCCTGGGCGACAGAGCAAGACTCCATCTCAAAAATAAAATAAAATAAAATAAAATGTAAGAATATGGCTGGGCGCGGTGGCTCATGCCTGGGTGCTCATGCCTGTAATCCCAACACTTTGGGAGGCCGAGGTGGGCGGCTCACTTGAGGTCAGGAGTTTGAGACCAGCTTGGGCAACATGGTGAAAACCCGTCTTTACTAAAAATACAAAAATTAGCCGGGCATGGTGACACACACCTGTATTCCCAGCTACCTGGGAGGCTGAGGCAGGAGAATTGCTTGAACCCGGGAGGCGGAGGTTGCAGTGAGCCGAGATCGAGCCACTGCACTCCAGCGTGGGCAATAGAGCCAGACTCTGTCTTTCAAAAAAAAAAAAAAAATGTGAGACTAGAATGCTTAATTCAGGAAAGATACCATGATCATGAAAAATGTGTAAGAATAGACCGGGCTTGGGTCCGGGTGCGGTGGCTCATGCCTGTAATCCCAGCACTTTGGGAGGCCAAGGCAGGAGGATCACTTGCGCCCAGGAGTTTGAGACCAGCCTGGGCAACATAGCAAGACCCCATCTCTACAAAAACTGAAATAGTAGCCTGATGTGGTGGCATACGCCTGTGGTCCCAGTTGCTCCAGAGGCCAAGGGAGGAGGATTGCTTGAGTCTGGCAGCTTGAGGCTGCAGTGAGCCATGATCATGTCACTGCACTCCAGCCAGGCCACAGAGTGAGACCCTGTCTCCAAAAAAAAAAAAAAAAAAAGACAAAAAAAGTGTAAGAATGGAGGCCAGGCATGGTGGCTCACGCCTGTAATTCCAGCACTTTGAGAGGCTTAGGTGGGTGGATCACCTGAGGTCAGGAGTTCAAGACCAGCCTGGTCAACATGGCAAAACTCTATTTCTACTAAAAATACAAAAATTAGCCATGTCTGCTGGCATATATCTGTAATCCCAGCTACTTGGGAGGCTGAAGCAGGAGAATCACTTGAACCCAGGAGGCAGAGGTTGCAGTGAGCCGAGACTGTGACACTACACTGCAGCCTGGGCAACAGAGGGAGACTATCTCAAAAGAAAAACAAAGAAACAAAAAAAAGACAAGGGCTGAGCACTTGCTTCCCGTGGCGAAGGTGGAGTCTGGGCTTACGGATGCATTTCCCCTCTAATAACAAAGCTTGGGCATGGGGTTATATGTCTTGAAGAAGGAAAACATCAACATCCAGACACACCCAGGCCCAGCCGGCTGTGGGAGGAGCCGAGAGCCTCTGTGGTTCCTCCCTGTGCCTGGGAGGCCTGACTCCCACCTGCTGGGCTGCTCTGTCCTGGCAGGTACAGCAACATCTTTCATGTCTTCATCCGCATCTCGAGAGAAGAGGGGATGAAGACTCTCTACCATGGATTTATGCCCACCGTGCTGGGGGTCATTCCCTACGCTGGCCTGAGCTTCTTCACCTATGAGACGCTTAAGAGCTTGCACAGAGGTAAGGAGAGCTGGGAGCATGGGGAGGGGATGTTCAGGAAGCATTCCCTGGGGACCACAGCTCCACCTGGGTCACATAGACCTGGAGACTAGGCGGAGTGGGGTACGACCCCTGGGTGGGGCAGGCTGTAGACCCACATCCAAATCGGGAGAAAACACACTGTGTGCAGCCACCACTGAGGAACCTGGACTCACTGCCTTAAATGCCTATGTGAGAGGAACTCTGGCTGGTGCCATGGCTCGTGCCTGTAATCCCAGCACTTTGGGAGGCTGAGGTGGGCAGATCACTTGAGGTCAGGAGTTCCAGACCAGCCTGGGCAACATGGCGAAACCCTGTCTCTACCAAAGATACAAAAAAATTAGGCATGGTGGCACATGCCTGTGGTCCCAGCTACTGGAGAGGCTGAGGTGGGAGGATCACCCAAGCCTGGGAGGTCAAGGCTGCAGTGAGCTGTGATCTCACTGCTGCACACCAGCCTAGGTGTCAAAGTGAGATCCTGTCTCGAGAAAAGAAAGCGACTCTGGGAAGCCCAGTGTGTTACCTGGAGCATTGACAGCCACCTCACCTCTTCACAAGCACACATGCAAAGCATATGGGTAAAACCCAGATGGAAGGGAAGTACTCTTGCTTGTTTTGGTAGTTGGGAGAAAATAAAAAAGTACAAAGAATGATATAATACTCATACCTGCCACCGCATGTGAACAGGCATTAACACTTTGCTACATTTGCTCCCAGATATTTTGTTTTTTTTTTTTTCTTTTTTGTAGAGACGGGATCTCCCTCTGTTGCCCAAGTTGGTCTCCAACTCCTGGGCTCAAGCGATCCTCCTGCCTTGGCCTCCCAAAGTGCTGGGATTAAAGGTGTGAGCCACTGCGCTCAGCCCACTCCCAGACATTTTTTGTCAAAGAAATGTTAGGGGTAATGTTAAGGGCCCAAGTCTCTCTCCTGAGGCCTCTTATTAGAAGTGAGGGTTGCACCCCTCAAGACTGCTTTGAAAATACTTCTGTATGTATTTATCTGTGGCATGAACAAAACCATGTCACCTTTCACAGGTATAAAAAAATGCTCTGAGTGGAGTCAGCTCACCCGGGAGTGCAGCTCCCAGCTTAGCTGGTTTGGGGTGCATCCACCAGCATCTGTGCTCTGTTCCGCCCTTTTAGTGGCTGCACAGTGGGCCTTACCTTCTTGGGGTGCGCTTTGGCTGTTGCCAGGTTTTCTGTGATCAGCCGACATCCAGGAGCTCGTCTCCTTGTGTGACTGTAAAACCCTATTTTCAGTGTTTCTCTCTGGAGTGCTTCCCAGCCCCTTGTCCCCATGTTCTCACCCCACATGATGCCATCAGACCCCTTCTTTTTGCCCACCTGGTGAGCAGATCACAGTGTCTCCTGTCTGGCTGTTTTTTTTGAGACAGAGTCTCTGTCGCCCAGGCTGGAGTGCAGTGGAACGATCTCAGCTCACTGCAACCTCCGCTTCCTGGATTCAAGCCATTCTCCTGCCTCAGCCTCCTGAGTAGCTGGGATCACAGGCGCCCACCACCATACCTGGCTAATTTTTGTGTGTTTTTGGTAGAGACAGGGTTTCTCCATGTTGGCCAGGCTGGTCTCCAATTCCTGGGCTCAAGTGATTCGCCTGCCTTGGCTTCCCAAAGTGCTGAGATTACAGGCGTGAGTCACTGCATCCAGCCTTGGCTGTTTTAAATTCCTAGTTCTAAATTTACTATTACAAATGTTTAAAGAACCCCTACTGACCTGTTGCTGCTCCTTCCTCCTCCACACCCACACACTCCATTTAGACCCGCAAGACAGAGCGGGGTGAAGTTCATGGTCACTTATGTTCACTCTGTGCAACATCTCGCAGGGGCTCCCCAGGGAGGGCACAGGTCAGGGACCAGGCACGGGAGCACCCAGAATGTTCCTTTACTAGACGTGGAGTAGAGCTGATTAGATGTGAGCAGTGGCTCTAGGAGTTGGTTCTATGATTCTCTGTGTGTTTCTGCCTTTTAAGAAATTTTATTTCTCAGCCCGGCGCTGTGGCTCACACTTGTAATACCAGCACTTTGGGAGGCCGAGGCGGGCGGATCACAAGGTCAGGAGATCGAGACCACGGTGAAACCCCGTCTTCTAAAAATACAAAAAATTAGCCGGGCGTGGTGGCGGGCGCCTGTAGTCCCAGCTACTCGGAGAGGCTGAGGCAGGAGAATGGCGTGAACCTGGGAGGCGGAGCTTGCAGTGAGCCAAGATTGCTCCACTGCACTCCAGCCTGGGCGACAGAGCGAGACTCCGTCTCAAAAAAAAAAAAAAGATATTTTATTTCTCGGCCGGGCTCGGTGGCTCATGCCTGTAATCCCAGCACTTTGGGAGGCCGAGGCAGGCAGATCACCTGAGGTCAGGAGTTTGAGACCAGCCTGACCAACATGGAGAAACCCCGTCTCTACTAAAAATACAACATTAGCCAGGCGTGGTGGTGCATGCCTGTATTCCCAGCTACTCGGGAGGTTGAGACAGGAGAATTGCTTGAACCCGGGAGGCGGAGGGTGCAGTGAGCCGAGATTGGGCCATTGCACTCCAGCCTGGGCAACAAGAGTGAAACTCCATCTCAAAAAAAAAAAGAAATTTTATTTCTCGAGTTTGAGTGAAAGGAGCGACCCGGAGGTGAGGCAGTGGGGCGTGTGGGTGCGCATGAGTGCGAACACACGTGGGGGTGCAAGTGCATGTGTATATGTGCACGCAGGTTGCTCCTAGGGGTGCAAAGGCTCGCACACGGGTGCGGGGTGCACGCCCCCTCGCGGCGCCCTCATGGCCCTCCCGCCCCTCGCCCTGCAGAGTACAGCGGCCGCCGGCAGCCCTACCCCTTCGAGCGCATGATCTTCGGCGCCTGCGCTGGCCTCATCGGGCAGTCGGCCTCGTACCCGCTGGATGTGGTGCGGCGGCGCATGCAGACGGCCGGCGTCACGGGCTACCCGCGCGCCTCCATCGCCTGCACGCTGCGCACCATCGTGCGGGAGGAGGGCGCCGTGCGCGGCCTCTACAAAGGCTTGAGCATGAACTGGGTCAAGGGTCCCATCGCCGTGGGCATCAGCTTCACCACCTTCGACCTCATGCAGATCCTGCTGCGGCACCTGCAGAGCTAGGGGACCCTGAGCTGCTCTCAGGATGGTGGACCGGTGACCCTGTTGTATTCTGGGCCCATGGAACGGGGGGTGCACTTGATTCCACTTCAGGAGCCACATGGGGTGCTTTGTGGAACGAGCAGGTGGGCCTGAGGGGCCTGGGCTCAGAGTCCACATCCAAACGCAAAGCTGGCAGCCCTGGAAGTGCAGTGTTGGGGCGATGGTATGGGGGGTCCCGCAGCTCCCCTCTTCCTTCCTCTGCAGAGGCGGGCGCTGTCTGCCGGAGGTGTTGCCCAAAAGGCCCTAGTGGTGCGTGGTCAGCTCCACCTCTTGATCCTGTGTATCCTCCGACATGCTGCTGATTCTAGTGACCCCTGTCCCCACCAGGCTCAGAGCCAGACAGCGCCTGGCCCTTCTTGTTCTGACTCCACGTGCCTGCCCGGCCTCCAGGGTGCGGGGGCGCCTTTCCTGCAGGCGGACCCTGCCCAGGATGGGGCCAGCCTCGTGCTCAGCTTTGGCCACAAATGCAGCCCCTGGCCCACCCTGCCGGCCCTGCCTTCTCCAGTATTTCCCACGTGGCCACGACTAGATCACTAGATCACTAGATCACTGGGGGAACAGTGTCCCCCAGAGCCTCATGTCTATCCTAGACCCTGCAAGCAGCTGGGTCCCCAAGAGCGCATCTCCCCCTAGAGTTGCCTGCCCATGCCCACCTGCTTTGTAACCTTCCCAGGAGAATCATGCTTGCTCTGCGCAGCAGGGCTCGAGGCCCAGGCCATGACACAAAACTGCCTCAGGTTTGGGTCAGACCTGCAGCCTGGGGCATCTGCTGAAATGTGAGCACCCAAGCCACCTCCTTTAGCCCAGAAGCTCCTGCCCCCCAGGCCTAGCGTCTCAGTGCCCCAACCCTCTGCCCAGCTGTGGTATCCAGCGGGTCCCTGGGTCCCCACTTGAACAGGCACTTGGCTGGGATATGGAGCAATTTAAAGCCCACAGGGGTTGTTCAGTTTCTATGAAATGGAGCATGGGGCGCCTGGTAGCCTCAATCCCCCGAAGTGGGAGCCTCATGACAGAGTATAGCTTGGGGGTGGGAGGTGAGGAAGAGCTGAGGTACCCAGGGGAACCCCCAGCTAACTGGTCTCTCAGAGGAGTCCCCCAGGGCCCGCCAGATATCACAGGGACTCATTTCCTAATGACATGGTGAGTTTCTTGATTTCTTTTTTTTTTTTGGTTTTGGTTTTCAACTTGGCTGACCCCGGGTCTATGATCTATTCACATCGAACCCCTGACCGGTCCGCCTAGTGCCAGGGTGAGCGTGATCGTGAGTGTTGCTTTCCACGGCTGGCTGAGCACATGCTGGGTGAAGGGATCTGAGCTTGTTCATCTCCAGTCGTGACTTCATTTCCCTTCATTCTGTCCTCCTCCTGTTCTTGCCTTGGACCTGCGGGTGTGCAGACCGCTGTCTCTGCCTTCCTTGCATGTGGCCACCAGCCATCCCTGATCTTGTCCCCAGAGGCCCAGGCAGCCTATGATGGCTGTGAGGGGCTGTCCCACTGGGTGGGTATCCCTTACCCAGCACCCAGACTTGGCAGGAGAGGCAAGGCAACCCTCACAGGGAGATGGGAGGGCACCCAACTCCCATAAGCATGCAACAGCAGTAGGAATTGGGGGTCTGCCCCAGGTGGGTGAGACCAAATGAGTGGATTTGGGGCCACAGGCTAGGCAGGAGAGACAAGGGGTAGGTGGGAGGGTCCGCCAGGCCCTGCTGACCCCAGTGTGTCTCCCCAGATATGGCTCCCAGCTGAGTGGGACCCGGCAGGAGTTGGGGACAGTGCTGTCCCCCACCCCTGCACACAGCCAGGCCCTCGAGGCTCTGCGGTCACTCTCCTCCCTGCTGGTCGCTGGTCCTGGTCTGGAGTTATATTTTGATGCCATGAAGACACTGTTTATATCTAATGTTTATATATTTTAAAGATTTGTGCCAAGAGAGTATATTTAATAAAAATTTAAATGACTTCTTCTCCTGCTCCTGGCTCTTCTTTGGCTCTGACCCCCCCCATCTTCCCCATGAACCCCCAAACAGGGTTGAAGTGCTTTTGACACATTTGTGATAAAAGTTCTGAATAAAAGTCTTGAATAAAGTTTTTAAATGCAACTATTGTTTGAATTAATACATACCACAATTTTCCAGAAAACACCAGCTGTCCACAAGGGTTTACAGTGAAAAGTAGGTGAACAGTTCCCTCTGCAGGGGGCCTCCTGTGACCATTTTCTCCTGTCTCCTCCCACAGAGATTCTGTGCATACACTCATCCCTTTCAGGATATATGTGGCCACCCACAAAGGCAGGAGGGGCCGTCTCTGTGCAGCCAGCACAGCCGAAAGTCTCATGGGCTTGAACATGGCCTTCCTTCCCAAGAGCCCTGCACTCTGGGGCTGGCTGAGGCTTCAGGCCTGAACGTCAGTCACCATCTGCAGGGGCAGCCACCAGAGGGTCTCCAATGGCAATCCCGGCTCACTTCGCCTGCAGCCCATTGGCCAGAGCAACTTGCAGGGCCCACCCACCACCAGGCCAGAAGTGGGAGCCTCTGCGTGCCCGGAGAGGAGGGGCGGCTGGGCCGGCACAGGCCTCGTGCTCTTGTTGGGGTGGGAGTAGGAACAAGTTCCACTGCGCTGACCCCCCACTGCTCTCCAATCTGCTCACGTGCAACAGGATTTCTTTTGAGTTGGTCTCCGTTGTGCACATTGTTTAGCAGCTGTGCAGTTTTCTCCTAGAGGATCCCCATGATGAAATTTACCAGGGTGGGTGCGGTGGCTCATGCCTGTAATCCCAGCACTTTGGGAGACTGAGGCAGGTGGATTGCTTGAGCTCAGGAGTTTGAGACCAGCCTAGGCAATATAGTGAGACCCCCATCTCTACAAAAAAATAGAAAAATTAGGCCGGACGCAGTGGCTCACGCCTTTAATCCCATCACTTTGGGAGGCCAGGGCAGGTGGATCACTTGAGGTCAGGAGTTCGAGACCAGCCTGGCCAACATGCTGAAACCCCCATCTCTACTAAAAGTACAAAAATCCTAGCTACTCAGGAGGCTGAGGCAGGAGAATCGCTTGAACCTGGGAGGCAGAGGTTGCAGTGAGCCACTGCACTCCAGCCTGAGTGACTGAGCAAGTCTCCGTCTCAAAAAATAATTTTTTTTTTAATTAGCCAGTCTTGGAGATGTGTGCCTGTAGTCCCGGCTACTCAGAAATTCACGCATCCCTTATGTTACCAAACCAGGCTTGTTCTGCCCATCAGTATGCCAACAGAGATGACAGGTTTTGCAGCAAAGAGTTTATTCACGAGGCAGCCGAGTGAGGAGACAGGAGAACAGATCTCAAATCCACCTCCCTGAAGATAGGGTTTTAGGGATATTTAAGGGATAGGGGAGCAAGTTGGTCAGAGACGTGGGGAAAAGTGGGGCAGTCGGGGAACCGTGCATGTGTAGTCAAGCTTCATGGCTTTTCCATAGGATGTGTGTTCACAAAATGACATTGTTATCATGATCTGGGGGTGGAGTGTTTGGCCCTCTAATGTCAAAGTTCACCACCTAAATACACACAGGCCAAGGTGAAGGTTTGGCTCTCAGCCCATTTGGACTGGACAAGAACTGATCCTGTTCCTGAAGAACAACTTAAGCAACCATTACCATGGTGGCCCGTACATAGAGACGTTATCTATAAAGAAACTAGTGGGAGTTTTTTTGTTTGTTTGGGGTTGTTTTTTTGTTTGTTTGTTTGTTTTTGAGACAGAGTGTTGCTCTTTTTGCCCAGGCTGGATAGCAATGGCATGATCTCGGCTTATTGCAACCTCAGCCTCCCGGGTTCAAGCGATTCTCCTGCCTCAGCCTCCTAAGTAGCTGGGACTACAAGCGCCTGCCACCACACCCGGCTAATTTTTTGTATTTTTAGTAGAGACGGGGTTTAACCATGTTGGCCAGGCTGCTCTCAAGCTCCTGACCTCAGGTGATTCATCTGCCTCAGCCTCCCAAAGTTCTGGGATTACAGGCTTGAGTCACTGTGTCCAGCCTATTTTTCTTTCTTTCTTTTCTTTTTCTTTCTTTTTTTTTTTTTTTTTTGAGACGGGGTCTCACTCTATTGCCCAGGCTGGAGTGCAGTGACACTACCATGGCTCACTGTAGCCTCCAACTCCTGGGCTCAAGCAATCCTCCCACCTCAGCCTCTCTAGGAACTGGGACTACAGGTACATGCCACCATGCCTGGCTACTTTTTGTATTTTTTGTAGAGATGGGGTCTCACCATATTTCTCAGGCTGGTCTCTAACTCCTGGCTCAAGTGATCTGCCTGCCTTGGCCTCCCAAAGTGCTGGGATGACAGGCATGAGCCACCACACCTGGCCTGGGAGTTTAGCTATGTATTGTTTAGCTGAGTGACTTTTAACAATATGGGGTTTATAATCAACTAAAAACAAGTGAGGTAAGTTAAGATTGGTAGGTCTAATCAGGTGAGCCCTCAGTTCCCCTTATGGATGGGCAATTAGGTTGTTAGGTATTGCCATGACAATGTGATAGCAATTTGGCGGGGGCTGCTGAACTCATCTGCACCCCGCCTCTGACATCCCGCCCAGATTTCTGATCTAAGTTCCATGTTTCACACCAGCCCCTGAACCTTGGTCAACCTCTCCCCTCTCCTGCCCACCACTGTGGCATCTCCTAACAGTATAGAGGTGAGCCCGTGGATCTGTCTAGACTAGTGACAGTGAAGAAGATGTTTGCTAGCTGCGTCCAAGAAGAGCTTCAGGAGACTCTCGTCCTCTTTTTTTTGAGACAGAGTCTTGCTCTGTTACCCAGGCTGGAGTGCAGTGGTGCGATCTCAGCTCACTGCAAGCTCCGCCTCCGAGGTTCAAGTGATTCTCCTGCCTCAGCCTCACAAGTAGCTGGGATTACAGGTGCCCGCCACCACGCCCAGCTTATTTTTATATTTTTAGGAGAGACGGGGTTTCACCATGTTGGCTAGGCTGGTCTTGAACTCCTGACCTCAGGTGATCTGCCCGCTTTGGCCTCCCAAAGTGCTGGGATTACAGACGTGAGCCACCACACCCGGCCACCAAATGCTTTTTGCTATTAGCAATTCCGCGCAGCCTAGGAGTGTCCTGAAGAAACACAACACGGTACCCC
Source organism: Nomascus leucogenys (assembly GCF_006542625.1). Lineage (NCBI taxonomy): Eukaryota > Metazoa > Chordata > Mammalia > Primates > Hylobatidae > Nomascus > Nomascus leucogenys. The sequence continues at coordinate 52,036,967 of NC_044390.1, read as the reverse complement.
AGGTGCAACTGGCGGCCGATGACTGAAGGTAGGTGTCTAAGTAGCTTAACCCATGCCCAGATGTGGGATCATCCTGAGATAATTGCTCTACACTGCCCCCCTAAGGCCCCCAGCAGGACTGAGCCTGGGTTGCCCACAGTGTCACCTGCTCATTGGTGCCCCCTGCAAGGCACCTTCCCTCCTTGTCTCAGCTCTCACCCGCCATGGGGGCTGCCTGGGGACACCTCCCAGGTAAACCACTAGCTCTAAGTCCTTTTGGGGTCATCTTTGGGGGGAACCTATCCAAAAAAGAATAGGAATGCCAGGTATACCTGCAAATAGATCATATAGATTTACACCACATACTCTCACCCATATTTGATCTTCCATAATCTGACAAGTAAAAAATGGTATCTCAGCCGGGTGTGGTGGTTCATGCCTTTAATCTCCACACTTTGGGAGGCTAAGGCGGGCAGATCACCTGAGGTCAAGACTTCGAGACCAGCCTGGCCAATATGGTGAAACCCCGTCTGTACTAAAAATACAAAAATTAGCTGAGCATGGTGCTGGGCGCCTGTAATCCCAGCTACTCGAGAGACTGAGACAGGAGAATCGCTTGAACCCGGGAGGCGGAGGTTGCAGTGAGCCGAGATCTCACCACTGCACTCCAGCCTGTGTGACAGAGCGAGACTCCGTCTCAAAAAAAAAAAAAAAATAAAAATACACACACACAAAAATTATTTATCTTCCCTCTGAGCCACACACAAAGACCTCAACCACCCCCTTCTATCTTTCCTATTTTTATTTATTTATTTATTTTGAGACAGAGTCTCACTCTGTCACCCAGGCTGGAGTGCAATGGCGTGATCTCGGCTCACTGCAACCTCAGCCTCAGGGGTTCAAGCGATTCCCCTGCCTCAGCCTCCTGAGTAGCTGGGATTACAGGCACCTGCCACCACACCCGGCTAATGTTTGTATTTTTAGTAGGGATGGGGTTTCACCATGTTGGCCAGGCTGAGCTCAAACTCTTGACCTTGATCCACCGCCTCGGCCTCCCAAAGTGCTGGGATTACAGATGTGAGCCACCATACCCGGCCTGATGAAATTTTTAAAAAAGAAAAATCGTAAACCGTTCTAAGTCAGGGAACTGTCTATATACATCTTACTTATACAAAAAGGTTACATATGCACCTTACATTGTCTTTGTTTTTGAGACAGAGTCTCACTCTGTCACCCAGACTGGAGTGCAATGGCATGATCTTGGCTCACTGCAACCTCCGCCTCCCAGGTTCAAGCGATTCTCCTGTCTCAGCCTCCCGAGAGGCTGGGATTACAAGTGCGTGCCACCACGCCTGGCTAATTTTTTTTGTATTTTAGTAGAGACAGGGTTTCACTATGTTGGTCAGGCTGGTCTTGAACTCCTGACCTCAGGTGATCGGACTGCCTCGGCCTCCCAAAGTGTTGGGTTACAGGTGTGAGCCACGGTGCCCAGCCTGCACCTTACATTATAACACACATGTGCACACACCCTGGAGTCACAGCTACAGGACAATTTCAGAGTCCACGACAGCCCCACATCCCTTCTCTGGGTCACCAAGGCCTCAATATGCCCCTCCCTGTGTGTGACCTCTATGCAAAGTCACCTGCATACCTGTGGCAGATGCTGTCATCACCATGGGCTCCCCGCCCTCCCATTTCCTCAAACTGGTTTTCCTCTGAGGTTTCCCTGCCCGTCTGACCTCCTGGCACTCCCTCATGGTGCGTTTCTTTCACCTGCCCTCTCAGTTGGGACTCCACCTTCCCCTGATTTTTGGTCTCTTCCATCCTGCTTTTGGACTTTTCCTGGGACACTTGTATTTCTTCTCTTTTTCCTCCTTTTCTTTTTTTTTTTTTTGAGACAGAGTTTCACTCTGTCACCCAGGCTGGAGTGTGACATGATCTCGGCTCACTGCAGCCTCCACCTCTCAGGTTCAAGAGACTCTTCTGGCTCATCCTTTTCAGTAGCTGGAACTACAGGCATGCGCCACCATGCCTAATTTTTGTATTTTTAGTAAAGACTGGGTTTCACCATGCGTTGACCAGGCTGGTCTCGAACTGCTGGCCTCAAGTGATCTGCCCGCCTTGGCCTCCCAAAGTGCTGGGATTTGGGATTACGGGCGTGAGCCACCGAGCCTGGCCTCCTTCTCGCTTTCCTTTCTCCTCCCAGACCTTTGCTCCCCTCTCAGTCCTGCTCCTCTCTCCCTCCTGCGCGGCCCCCACCCTGCACCCGGGCAGGTGCCACAGGGACATGCAAGGCAGCTACCACCCTGCACACGCCCGAGTCCCAAACCACTCGGACAGTGTTTGTAAAAATCGGCGTGCTCCTTTATTTGTTCAGAAGAGCAGCCAGCATCACCCTCACCACTCAAACCTGGCACACAGGCTTCAGAAACAATGGCCTTGGGACCCTCATGCTGCTGGGCCCAGGAGAGACAGTTCTGAGGCAGAAACTCGGCGTCCAAGGGAGGCCGCGGCTCAGGCACTGTGGTGAAGGGAACGCCGGGGAGTCCGGCCCCATCTTGCAGCTGAGGACACGGGGGCACACACAGAGAGGGCGGGCTAGTGTCCCGCTGCCCCAGGACCAGACCTCAGGGCCCCAGGAAGGTCTGCAGGCAGCTAGGAGCCTGCCAAGTGCTGGTGGAAGTAGAGGCCAAACAGGCTGGAGAGCAGCTGGCAGGCAGCCGTCCACCAGATGAGGTAGGCCAGGACGCCACGGAGGAAGAGGGGCGTAAGCAGGCCACCCAGAGCCCCGGCGATCCGCGCTGCAGTCTGCTGGACTTCGTCCTCCCCGGAGCCGATGGGGGCAGCGCTGTCTGAGGATGGGTCGGGGGATAGTAGAGGAGCTGGGCCCAGGCCCCAGGAATAGCCTCCTAGGAGAAGAGGATGAAGCGAGGTATGAGTGGAGAAACAGGGGAGGGGGCGAGGGACAGGGCTGGCCTGGGGGTCCGGGCCCATTCCTCCAGACACTCCCACCCCTGTCTCAGACTCCACCTCCTGCCCAACCTCTACCCCCTCAGGCGCTGCCCCCTGTCCAAGGCAAGCCCTACCTTAGGCCCCACCTCCTGCTCAGATCCTGCCTCACTACGTGCCCTGCCCCTTCCCCAGGCCCCACCTCCTGCCAAGACCCAACCCCTTCCCAGGCTCCACCTCCTAAGGCAAACCCCATCCCAAACTCCACCTCCTGCTCAGACCCTGCCTCACCACAGTCCCCGCCTCCTCCTCCGGGCCCCTCCAGACTCCACCTCCACTCGTTTTATCTTCCAGCCCCGCCCCTCCTCCACTCCCACACCGTAGCATCTCACCCAGCGTCTTAAGCAGAAGTGTGCAGTTGAGGGTGAGGATGAGCGGCGTCAGGTACTGCAAGCTCACCACGGTCACATAGCAGTAGACTCGGACCACCTGTGGGCAGGTAGCGGGGGTGGCTGCAGCAGGAGGCCTTCTGGGTTTGGGACGACTCCACGCCCAAAGGACCAGGAACCCCATCCTGAGCCCCAAGTTCCCGCTGGCCTAGGTCATCGGGGCGTCCATACCCTCCGCTGGATTTCACGGGCTTCGATGCGGCCAGCCTCCCTTCGCAGCTGCTCCACGCGGGCCTTGGCCAGGCACAGGTAGGCCTGCAGGTGGGGCCGGGTCACCGCCAGCCGCAGCAGGCACAGCACCACCAGCAACCAGAGGCGCCCGGAGTCGAAGGCAGAGTCGGACAGCCTGTGCGGAGAGGGGCGGCGGCAAGGGACTAAGAAGGCCGCCTCCGACCCCCCAGAATCTTCCCCAGGCTCCTCCCTGAATCTCAGAGGCTGGGGCACCCAGGGGAGTCCCAGTTACCTCCTAGCCCCACCCAATACGCACAGGGAGAAACGCGTCTCCCCAAACGGCGGCTGGTGCAAGAAGTCCCGTGCAATGGGCCTTGTCCAGAGCCACAGGATGAACAGAGGAGACAGGAAGCTGGTGTGCAGGAGGAACCTGGGGGGTGAGGGCATGAGAGAGTGAGGCCTGGGCACCCCCTCTCCTCCAGTCTCTCCCTTAAGCTTCCTAATCCCCCCACCCACCAAGCGACCCACTTAACTGCAGCATGGGCCGGTCCTCCGACATGGTCAGCGCGTCCCGGTGGGTCTGGGCCAGCCGCAGGCCTGGGAAGGTGAGGAAGGCACCCAGCACAGAGCCCACCACCGCCAGCCCCATGCGGATAGCCAGCTTGGCCACAGGGAGCCTAGGAGAACACCAGGTCACGAGCCTGCCTGGGGGACCCTGGGAGGGTCCCAGCCTGCCCTTGCCCCTCTCCCCCCTTCCCAGGACTCACGCCCAGTCCCAGCCCTGCTTCTTCAGAAGTGGCTCTAAGTTCTGGGTCATGCTGGCCAGACCTGGGGACAATAAGAAGAGGACCGAGTAGAGTGAATTCCTAGGGTCTCTAAGGCCACTCTGTTCCCTAACCCCCCATCCCTCAGGCATCCGTTTGCTCCCCAAGTAGGAATGCACAAGGGTCTGCCAGGCCCTGAGCCAGGCACAAGGACAATTTTGTGCTCTAGTTACACAGCACTCTTCATAAGAAACAAGGTTGGAGCGGTGGCTCACGCCTATAGTCCCAGCACTTTGGGAGGCCGAGGCAGGCGGATCACCTGAGATCAGGAGTTTGAGACCAGCCTGGCCAACATAGTGAAACCCCATCTCTACTAAAAATACAAAAATTAGCCGGGCGTGGTAGCGGGTGCCTGTAATCCCAGCTACTTGAGAGGCTGAGGCAGTAGAATGGCTTGAACATGGGGAGCGGAGGTTGCGGTGGGCCGAGACTGCACCATTGCACTCTAGCCTGGGGGATAAGAGTGAAACTCAGTCTCAAAGAAAAAGAAACAGAATGTACCAGGCAGACACTCCTGATTGGGCTGGGAACATTCAGGGGTATCTGTTGAGCCTGAGCTCCCTAGGTTATAGAAGGAATCTAGAGGGGGATGAAGGACTCCTGCAGGAGAAAACCAAAGTCCTCCTGGAGGAAAGAATCCTCAATTCAGGACCCAAGATTTTCCAAAAATTAAGAGCAGGGCTGGGTGCAGTGGCTCGCACCTGTAAGTCTCAGCACTTTGGGAGGCCAAGGTGGGTGGATGGTTTGAGCTCACAAGTTTGAGACCAGCCTGGGCAACATGGCAAAACCCCCACCTCTACAAAAAATACAAAACCAGGGGTGGTGGTGCACGCCTGTAGTCCCAGCTACTGTGAAGGCTGAGGTGGGAGGATGGGTTGAGCCCAGGATGTGGAGGTTACAGTGAGCTGAGATCATGCCACTGCACTCCAGCACAGAGCGAGACCTTGTCAAAAAAAAAAAAAAAAAGGAGCAAATTCATATGAGCTCACAGGCAAAATCACCAAATGCATAAGGAAACAAATCACCATAAAGGAGAGTTAACAGAAAAACAACAGTCAAGTTTAGGTCTCAAAGACTTCAGAAATTGGTGCTGTCAATTATGTGTTAAATGACTAAGGAAATGAAAGCTGTAATCACAGAACAGGTGACATCAGACTTCCTTCAGATGACTGGGTAGAGTTGCAAAGGAACCAAATTAAACTCTTCTAAAGGGAAAATGTAAGTATTGAAATAATAGGTTGTTAAACAGCACATTAGGAACAGCCAAAGAAGGAACTGATGAACTGGAAGACACATCTGAAGAAATCACTCAGATTCCAACTCAAAAAAAAAGTAGGTGAGAAATATGAAGAGAGGCTAAGAGATAAGGAAGACAGAACAGAAAGCCCAACGCAAATCAAATCAGAGCCCCAGAGGGAAGGGAGAGAAGGAATGAAGAATAAAAGGAATTGCTGGAAGAGAATGGTTGAGAAATTTGCAGAATGAAAGACACACACAAAGTATATCAAACCATGTAAATAAAAAGAAATCCATACCTAGACACAATGGAGTGAAACTGCAGAACACCAAAAACAAAAAAATCACAAAGCAGCCAGGGAGTTAAGACAGATCACCTATAAAGGAACAACAATTAGGCTGACAGCCAATGTCAACTGCAACAACAGAAAAGGAACAAATAGAAAGCAAAAAAGTAAGATGGTAGAAACAAAGTCAAATATGTCAGTAATCACAATAAATGTAAATAGACTAAACTTTAAAGTTAAATGACAAAGACTGTCAGACTACATTGAAAATATCCAGCTGCATGTTTTTTAAAGGATGATATACCTTGACATAAAGTCACTGGAAGATTGAAAGTAAAGGGATGTTAAAAAGATACAGCAAATACTAATCAAAAGAACGCAAGCTAGAAAGGCTATACTACTACCAGCCAAACTAGACTAAGAAGTAGTATTAGAATAGGCCAGGCACGGTGGCTCACACCTGTAATCCCAGCACTTTGGGAGGCCAAGATGGGTGGATCACAAGGTCAGGAGTTCGAGACCAGCCTGGCCAACATGGTAAAACCCTTCTCTACTAAAAATACAAAAATTAGCTGGGCGTGGTGGCGGGTAATACCAGCTACTTGGGAGGCTGAGGCAGGAGAATTGCTTGAACCCAGGAGGTGGAGGTTGCAGTGAGCCGAGATCACGCCATTGCACTCCAGCCTGGCCAACAAGAGCAAAACTCTGTCTCAAAAAAAAAAAAAAAAAAAAAAAGTAGTATTAGAAGATAGAAGGGTTCCATACAACATGATAAAATGGCTGATTCACCAGGAAAATGTAGCAGTTCTAAATCTGTGAACACCTTGTGAATAGGCTGCAAAATATATAAAGAAAACACTGACAGAATTGATAGGGAAATTGAGAGCTCTATTGTCCCAGAGGGAGATTAACTTCTGCTGACTGATAAGTCACAGACAAAAGGTTAGGCAAGATGGAGATTTGAATTTATTAAACTCATAGAGCCAGGGAATATGTCCTTCAATTAGAACATGTGAAAAAAGGCAAACAACAACAACAACAACAGAATATGTCCTTCAAGAAAACATGGAATAGTTACAAAATCTGATCACATTCCAGGCCATAGGCCAAATCTTACCAAATTTTAAAGAAATTATTTCAAATAGACCATCTGTGCAATTGAGCTAGAAATAAATATGTATTTTTTAAAGGTCTATGTTTGAAAAATTTAAAAATATTTAATAATCCATAGGTCAAAGCATAGCAAGACCCCATCTCTACAGAAATCAGAAGGGAAATGTTAAAACACCCCAAACAGAATAATAAAAAATATCAGTCAAAACTTGGGTGAACTGCCAGGCATTGATGGCTCACACCTGTAATCCCAGCACTTTGGGAGGCCGAGGTTGGTGGATCACCTGAAGTTAGAAGTTTGAGACCAGCCTGGCCAACATGGTAAAACCCCATCTCTACTAAAAATACAAAAATTAGCCAGGCATGGTGGTGTGCACCTGTAATCCCAGCTACTCAGGAGGCTGAGGCAAGAGAATCGCTTGAACCCAGGAGGCAGAGGTTGCAGTGAGCTGAGATTGCACAATTGCACTCCAGCCTGGGTGACAAGAGCAAAACTCCATCTCAAAACAAAAACAAAAACAAAAAAAAACTAGGTGAACAAAAGTGAGACCTGGTAAAATATATATAGCATTAAATGCTATATATGCTATAAAATTAGCAAAGACTGAAAATTTATGAGCCAAGTAGCTAACCGAGAAATTGGAAACGAGAAAAGGAGGTACGTCAGTACTGTTCTAAAATCCAGAGGTCCTAGCCACACCAAAGGGGAAGGATCAGACAGGACAAAAGAAAACCAACAAGAATCTGCAATTCAATAAAAATATAATTCTTTAGCAAGGTTAGTCCATGGAGACACTCAAATTTGACCCCTATATGATAACACAGAAATTAATGTCACTGTCCATCAGCAACAGTGAGGAGTTTAGGAGCTTATATGAAATGTAAAAGTTGAAATATTTTATTTTATTGATTGATTTTTAAGATGGAGTCTTGCTCTTGTCGCCCAGGCTAGAGTGCAATGGTGTGATTTCGGCTCACTGCAACCTCCGCCTCCAGGGTTCAAGCGATTCTCCTGCCTCAGCCTCCCAAGTAGCTGGGATTACAGGTTCACACCACCTCACCCAGCTTTTTTTTTTTTTTTTTGAAATGGAGTGTTGCTCTGTTGCCCAGGCTGGAGTGCAGTGGCGTGATCTCAGCTCACTGCAAGCTCCGCCTCCTGGGTTAACGCCATTCTCCTGCCTCAGCCCCCCGAGTAGCTGGGACTACAGGTGCCCGCCAACACGCCTGGCTAATTTTTTGTACTTTTAGTAGAGACGGGGTTTCACTGTGTTAGCCAGGATGGTCTCGATCTTCTGACCTCGTGATCCACCCGCCTCGGCCTCCCAAAGTGCTGGGATTATAGGCGTGAGCCACCGCACCCAGCCTACTTTTTGTATTTTTCACTAGAGATGGGGTTTCACTATGTTGACCAGGCTGGTCTGGAACTCCAGACCTCAGGCAATCTACTCACCTCAGCCTCCCAAAGTGCTAGGATTACAGGGGCGAGCGACCACGCCTGGCCGAAATATTTTAGAAGAAAATATAGAATGACTGGCCGGGGGCGGTGGCTTATGCCTGTAATCCCAGCACTTTGGGAGGCTGAGACGGGCGGATCACGAGGTCAGGAGATCGAGACCATCCTGGCTAACACAGTGAAACCCGGTCTCTACTAAAAATACAAAAAATTAGCCGGGCGTAGTGGCGGGCACCTGTAGTCCCAGCTACTTGGGAGGCTGAGGCAGGAGAATGGCGTGAACCCGGGAGGCGGAGCTTGCAGTGAGCCGAGATCGCCCACTGCACTCCAGCCTGGGGTATAGAGCGATACTCCGTCTCGAAAAAAAAAAAAAAAGAAAAAAAAAAGAAAATATAGAACGACTTTCTGATTTTAGGGAAGGATATTTTTCAAGACAAATATCAACTAAAATAATCAACTTCCATTTTTTCAAGACACTAGAGGTTATGCTTACAACTACATTCGATGGCTCAGCAAAGAAAGTGTGATGCATGTATGCAGATAGAAAATAATGCAAATAGTGGTCAAATGAAAAGAAAAGAAGAATTGGCAATGAAGTGGAGAAATTTGGAACACTTGTGCACTGCTGCTAGGAATACAAAATATAAAATGGGCCGGGCACAGTGGTACACACCTGTAATCCCAGCACTTTTGGAAGGCCGAGGCTGGCAGATTGCTTGAGTTCAAGAGTTCGAGACTAGCCTGGGCAACATGGCAAAATCCGTCTCTATTAAAAACACAAAAATTATCTGGGTGTGGTCAGGCGCGGTGGCTCACACCTGTAATCCCAGCACATTGGGAGGCCAAAATGGGCAGATCACCTGAGGTCAGGAGTTCAAGACCAGCCTGGCCAACATGGCGAAACCCCATCTCTACTAAAAATGCAAAAATTAGCCAGGCATGGTGGCGCACACCTGTAATCCCAGCTACTAGGGAGGCTGAGGCAAGAGAATCACTTGAGCCCGGAAGGTGGAGGTTGCAGTGAGCCAAGATCATGCCACTGTACTCCTGCCTGGGTGACAGAGCAAGACTCTGTCTCAAAAAAAAAAAAAAAAATTATTAGCTGGGTGTGGTGGTGGGCACCTGTAGTCCCAGCTACTCGGGAGCCTGAGGCATGAGAATCACTTGAATCCGGGAGGCAAAGGTTGCAGTGAGTGGAGATCATGCCACCACTGCACTCCAGCCTGGGCAACAGAATGAGACTCTGTCTCAAAAATAAAATAAAATGGTTCAGCTGCTGTATAAAACGGTATGGCAGTTCCTCAAAAAATTAAAAATAGAATTATCATATAATCTAGCAGTTCCACTTCTGGATATATACCCTCCAAAATTGAAAATGGGGTCTCAAAGAGATACTTGTACCCTCAGGTTCACAGCAGTATTAGTCAAAAAGCCAAAAGTTGGAAACAAGCCATGCATTCATCTGTGGACAAATAAGGAAAATGTGTTCCACCCAGACAATGAAATAGTGTTCAGTCTTTTCTTTTTTTTGGAGACAGAGTCTCACTTTGTCACCCAGGCTGGAGTGTAGTGGTGTGATCCCAGCTCACTGCAACCTCTGCCTCCTGGGTTCAAGCAATTCTCCTGCCTCAGCCTCCCGAGTAGCTGGGACTACAGGCATGTGCCACCACGCCCAGTTAATTTTGTATATTTAGTAGAGACAGGGTTTCACCATGTTAGCCAGGCTGATCTCGAACTCCTGACCTCAGGTGATCCACCCACCTCGGCCCCCCAAAGTGCTGGGATTACAGGCGTGAGCCACCGCGCCCAGCGTGTTCAGTCTTAAAAATGGAATTCTGGCTGGGCCCAGTGGCTCACACCTGTCATCCCAGCACTTTGAGAGGCTGAGGTGAGAGGACTGCTCAAGGCCAGGAGTTTCAGACCAACCTAAGAAGCATAGCAAGACCCCATCTCTACAGAAAAAAATAAAAATTAAAAATTAGCCAGGCGTGGTGGCACATGCCTGTGGTCCCAGCTACTTGGAAGGCTGAGGTGGGAGGATCACTTGAGCCCTGGTGGTCAAGGCTGCGGTGAGTTGTGATTGCAACACTGCACTCCAGCCTAGGTGACAGAGTGAGATCCTGTCTCAAAAAAAGAAAAAAAAAAAAACTTTAACACCTGCCACAACATGGATATGCCTTGAGGACATTGTGCTAACTGAAACGAGCCCATCACAAAAGGACAAATACTGTATGATGCCACTTATATGAGGAACCCAGAGTGGTCACATTCACAGAGACAGGACGTAAAATGGTGGGTGTCAGGGGCTGCAGAAGGAGGAACAGGGAGTTAGTGTTTAACGGGCTGGAGTTTCAGTTTTGCAAGAGCAAAGAGTTGTGGAGATGGACGATGGTGACGGTTGCACAACAATCTAAATAGACTTTTTTTTTTTTTTTTTTTTGAGATGGAGTCTTGCTCTGTCACCCAGGCTGGAGTGCAGTGGCGCATTCTCGGCTCACTGCAAGCTCCGCCTACCGGGTTCACGCCATTCTCCTGCCTCAGCCTCCCAAGCAGCTGGGACTATAGATGTGCGCCACCACGCCTGGCTAATTTTTTGTATTTTTAGTAGAGACGGGGTTTCACCATGTTAGTCAGGATGGTCTCGATCTCCCGACCTCGTGATCTGCCTGCCTCGGCCTCCCAAAGTGCTGGGATTACACATGTGAGCCACCATGCCTGGCCTACATTTTTTTTTTTTTTTTTGAGACGGAGTTTCACTCTTGTTGCCCAGGCTGGAGTACAATGGCTCGATCTTGGCTCACCACAACCTCCGCTTCCCGGGTTCAGGCAATTCTCCTGCCTCAGCCTTCCAAGTAGCTGGGATTACAGGCATGTGTCACCACGCCTGACTAATTTTGTATTTTTAGTAGAGACAGGGTTTCTCCATGTTGATCAGGCTGGTCTCGAATTCCCGACCTCAGGTGATCAGCTTGCCTCAGCCTCCCGAAGTGCTGGGATTACAGGCATGAGCCACCATGCTCGGCCATCTAAATATACTTAATGCCTCTGAGCTGCACATTTAAAAATGGTTTAGGTGGTGAATTTTGTTTTGTCTATTTTACCACAATGAAAAAAAATTCAAAGAGAAAAAAGATACAAAGATGGGCAACAATGTGAACAGGTATTTCACAGAAATTTCACAGAAGAGACATGAATCATGAATAAACAGGAAAAGGTGCTCAACTTCCCTGGTAATCAGAGAAATGCATGTAAAGGCCACAGAGGGCATCATTCCACGTGACGAGGGCTAGGTTGGCAAAAATCAAGCCCTATCCACGGATCTTGATTCATTTAAACCTTACTGCCCCCCTGGGAGATTGGTGCAGTCACTACCCCACCTACTTATTATTTGAGGGGTAGGTTTGCAGGTACTCATATTATTATTTTGCTTTATAATTGACATACACATCTTCTTTGTATATATCAAACATATATAATTTAAAAAACTGAAAGGCAGGGAGAATTAGAGAAGGTAAAACTCAAGTGGTCAGCAGGGTCATGTGGGCCACGGTGAGGACTATGGTCTTTCTCCTAAGACCCAGGGAGTGTGGTGCCAGGCAGAGAAATGATGAGGTCCAAATTATATGTTAAAAGGATCATTTAAGAGGCCGGGCACGGTGGCTCACACCTATAATACCAACACTTTGGGAGGCTGAGGCAGGGAGATCGCTTGAGCTCAGGCGTGTGAGACAAGCCTGGGCAACATAGTGAGACCCTGTCTCAATAAAAATAAATAAATAAATATTTTTTTTAAGAAATGAAAAAAGAGGCCACACACAGTGGCTCATACCTGTAATCCCAGCACTTGGGGAGGCTGAGGCGGGCGGATCACCTGAGGTCAGGAGTTTGAGACCAGCCTGGCCAACATGGTGAAGCCCCATCTTTACTAAATATACAAAAATTAGCCAGGCGTGGTGGTGCACACCCATAATCCCAGCTTGGGAGGCTGAGGCAGGAGAATCACTTGAATGCAGGAGGTGTAGGTTGCAGTGAGCCGAGATCGTGCCACCGAACTCCTGCCTGGGTGACAAAAGTGAAACTCCATCTCAAAAAAAAAAGAAAACAGAGCTATAGCCATGAGTGTCCATCAGAGACAGTGAGAAAGGGAATGTCCTGTCTTCCCCAAAGCCCAACAAGGTTCAGGAGCTGAGATGGTCACTAATGGGGACTGCCTTCACCCCAGGAGCCCACTCCTTTGCCTACTCGTGCTGGACACCGAGCCAGTTAAACCATCTTTGTCAGATTACATGAGGGAGTGACAGCTGCGGTGGCCCCACGTTGGGGGCTGCACTTACCAGGCTCCAGGCCCAGCTCGAGGGTCTCCTCCCGCACCACCTGCACCAGCATGGCCAGCAGCAGGAAGAGGAAGGCAAAGGTAAGGCAGACAGAGCGCTCACCCCCCTCCTCGGCACTGAAGTACAGCCGTGTCACTGTCAGGAACATCTTGCTGGAGGCTGGAGCTAAGGAGGCCTCAGGTGCCACTGCCCCACTCTGCCCATTTCACCACACCCCATCTGGGACCCCGCAACTCCAGGGAACAAGCACTGCTGCACAAATAGGCCTTGGGGATGACCTAGAGGAGTTCAGTTTTGGGGTGCTGGATCCCAGATCTGGATGTGGGCTGGAGGTTCCTGTTGAGTGGGAGATGGCCTCATCAGGCCACCATGTCTGTTCAGCCTCCCGCCCTGGGTGACCCTGCCTCTTTCACCCACCTCACCTACTTCACATCCCTTGGAAAAGCAATCAGATATAGAAGGGCTTCATCTCCAATCTGCCCTCAAAATGCAGCATGGGGGCCAGACACGGTGGCTCATGCCTGTAATCCCAGCACTTCGGGAGGCCAAGGCAGGAGGATCACTTGAGCCCAGGAGTTCAAGACCAGCCTGGGTAACATAGTGAGACCCCCATCTCTACAAAAAATAATTAAAAATTAGCTGGGCATGGTGGTAGCCCCTGTGGTCCTGGCTACTGGGGAGCCTGAGGTGGGAGGATAGCTTGAGCCCAGGAGTTTGAAGCTGCAGTGAGCCCTGATTGCACCACTGCATTCCAGCCTGCACAACAGAGGGATACCTTGTCTCAAAAAACAACAACAACAACAAGAACAACAAAAACAGGCCAGGCGCAGTGGCTCATGCCTGTAATCCCAGCACTTTGGGAGGCTGAGGCAGATAGATCACCTGAGGTCAGGAGTTTGAGACCAGCCCTGACCAACATAGTGAAACCCAGACTCTACTAAAAATACAAAAATTAGTCGGGCGTGGTGGCGCACGCGTGTAATCCCAGCTACTTGGGAGGCTAAGGCAGCAGAATCACTTGAACCCAGGAGACGGAGTGAGCCTAAGTCATGCCACTGCACTCCAGCCTGGGAAACAAGAGCAAAACTCCATCTCAAAAAAAAAGAAAAAAAAGCACGGGAATTTGGGGGACCAGTGGATTTTGAGACAGGTTTCCCTCTCCAAAAGTCACAGGAGTAGCATTCTTCCTGTGCTTCCTCAGACTTGGGTCCCCAAAGTCATGTGTTTGCTCTCTTTGGGAGGCCAAGGCAGGAGAATCACTTGAAGCTGGTCAGGACCAGCCTAGGCAACAAAGCAAGATCCTGTCTCAACAACAAATATATATATATGTACATACATACATACGTGTGTGTGTGTGTATATATATATGTATACATACATATATATACACACACACAATTTTTGGGGGGGACGGAGTTTCGCTCTTGTCACCCAGGCTGGAGTGCAATAGCGTGATCTTGGCTCACTGCAACCTCCACCTCCTGGGTTCAAGCGATTCTCCTGCCTCAGGCTCCTGAGTAGCTGGGATTACAGGTATGCGCCACCACCCTTGGGAAATTTTTGTATTTTTAGTAGAGAAGGGGTTTCTCAATGTTGGTCAGGCTGGTCTTGAACTCCTGACCTCAGGTGATCCACCTGCCTCGGCCTCCCAAAGTGCTGGGATTACAGGCATGAGCCACTGCACCTGGCTAATTTTTGTATTTTTCGTAGAGATGGGGTTTCACCATGTTGGCCAGGCTGGTCTCGAACTCCAGACCTCAGGTGATCCGCCTGCCTCAGCCTCCCAAAGTGCTGGGATTACAAGCTTGAGCCACTGTGGCTGGAGTATATATTTTTTAAAATTTTGCCAAGGGACCATATCTTTCTTGACCCTGATTGCGGACTGGCCTGGTGATTTCCTTAAACAAGGAGAATGTGGTAGAAAGAACAGGGATGGGGTGGGTGACTTTGGGCAAGGCACTCCCTCTTGCCTCCTGGCATTTCTACTGCCACCAAAGGGCATGACCATGTGGAGTGGAGATGAACCGACCTGCTGAGCCCAGCCCAGTCTGTCCACCCACAGAGCCAGAGCACATAAAATGTCTGCTTCATGCCACCAAGCTTGGGGAAGTTTGTGGCACAGCAGGTGAAAACTGCCACACCAGTTTAGGGGAACCAGGGAAGCTCAGGTCCTGCTCCCACCCACCCCACTGGCAGGGAGCAGAGAGGAAGGATACATGGAGAAGGCCACCGTGAGCAGACACCAGAACACGGCGATGTTAGTCTCCTTGGCTGGGCCCAGCATGTAGTAGTAGGCCTCCGTGAAGAGGTACACGCCGCCCGAGTACACAGCAAAGTCCACAAACCACTGGTACTCCAGGAAGAAGCGCAGGACTGCAGGGGGCACTCTGCTAAGCCCTGGGGCCCAGCTCGCTCCCCTCCCCATAGAACACTCTTCCTTCAAATCCTCCCCACCCCCATGAGGGTGTGGGGACCTTCAGGGCTGAAGGAGCAGAGTTTAGGGATGGGACTGGGCTATTACCCAGGGCATCCACAGTCGTGAGGGGGCAGGTCTCCAGCTGGAACGGGGCATCTCGGGGCACAGACAGTGGCTTCTCCTCACTAAGGCCATTGGCCCACCTGGGAGGATGGTGACAAGCAAGGGGGACAGTGAGCATGCATTCCACTGGGGCCAGCCACTCTCAGAGCTCAGAGCAGCTGGCGTGGAGACCATCTCTTCCCACAGCCTCGGCTCCTCTGCATAATGGGATGTGCCAACCCCCACCCCGGCCACAGGACTGGCTAGAGTAAACTGCCAGGAAACAGATGCTAACTTGACAGTGACTATCTCCTTGGACTAGGGTCTCCCGGTTCACCTGTGCCCAATCAGCGCCTGGAAGTATGGGTGGGCCAGTCCTGTGTCCGTGAGCCCGGAGCCCCCTCAGCAGGGGTGAGGCCGTTCCTGGGGAGAAGCCACCCTCTCAAGGCTGGGGATGGGGCCCAGCTCACTCACCGCTCTTTCCTGCCTCTGGGCCTAGGCTTCCCCGCCAGGGCCCGAAGCTCCTCCTCAGACGGGTGCTTGTATCGGAACAAACTGAGAGCAAGGACAGGCAGTCAGGGAAGCTCAGGCATGGGGTTGGGAGGTTGAGGCAGTGAACCTCAAATCCAGGGATTCTAGTTAGAGGGTAGCCTAGGCCAGGGGAACACTGGGAGGTAGGTGAGGGTACAGCATGGGGAAATTCTGGGGAAATCGTGAGGCCAACAGATCTAGGCTGAGTGGGCTCAGGGGGCTTGGATACTCCTGAATCTGCTGGCTAACTCTCCTGGGGAAGCCAGGTGTGTGCAACTTTTATTTTCTTTTTCCTTTTCTTTTTGAGACAGAGTCTCGCTCTGTCACCCAGACTGGAGTGCAGTGGCATGATCTTGGCTCACTGCAACCTCCACTTCCCGGGTTCAAGTGATTCTCCTGCCTCAGCCTCCCGAGGAGCTGGGACTACAGGCATGCGCCACCATGCCCAGCTAATTTTTGTATTTTTAGTAGAGACAGGGTTTCCCTATGTTGGCCAGGCTGGTCTCAAACTCCTGACCTCAAGTGATCCACCCGCCTCGGCCTCCCAAAGGGCTGGAATTACAGGTGTGAGCCACCTTGCCTGGCCTTTGTTTTTGTTTTTGTTTTTGAGAGAAGGCCTTGGTCTGTCGCCCAGGCTGGAGTACAGTGGCACCATCTCAGCTCACTGCAGATTTGACCTTCTGAGCTCAAACGATCCTCCCGCCTCAGACTCCTGATTAGCTGGGATCACAGGTGTAAGCCACCATACCTGGCTAATTTTTAAAATATTTTGTAGAGACAGGGTCTTGCCATGTTGCCCAGGCTGGTCTCAAACTCCTGAGTCAAGTGATCCTCCCACCTTGGCTTCCCCCAGTGTTGGGATTATGGGCCTGAGCCATCATCTCTGACGTGTTTTTTTGCCTTTGTTTTTGTCACATACATTTTTCTCAGGAGAGAATTCAGTTGCCACCAGATTCTCAGAAAGCATCAGAGACCCGCGCAGGGACAAAAACCAGAGCGGGCAAGCTCTAGCAGGTGCAGGGGTGGAAGGAAGGCTGGGTTACAGGGAGGCAGGAAGAGTGAGGGACGCGGGGAGTATGGTGATGTTTCCACCCATGTGTACATCTGTCAAAACAAGTCCAACTGTGTACTTCAAATATACACAGTTTGTGTCAGGCATGGGGGCTCA
This sequence comes from Nomascus leucogenys, assembly GCF_006542625.1. NCBI lineage: Eukaryota > Metazoa > Chordata > Mammalia > Primates > Hylobatidae > Nomascus > Nomascus leucogenys. Next base: position 52,019,955 of record NC_044390.1, on the reverse strand, counting down.
CGTCTGTAATCCCAGCACTTTGGGGGCCAAAGTGGTAGGATTGCTTGAGTCCAGGAGTTTGAGACCAGCCTGGGCAACTTAGCAAGACCCCATCTCTATTAAAAATTAAAAAATTATCTGGGCATGGTGGCACACACCTGTAGTCCCAGCTACTCAGGAGGTTGAGGCAGGAGTCACTTGAGCCCAGGAGGTTGAGGTTGCAGTGAGCTATGATCAGGCCACTGCACTCCAGACCGGGTAACAGAGTGAGACCCTGTCTCTAAAAAGAAAAAGAAAAAACAAATATGTGCAGCTTGTTGTACTTCAATTACACCTCAACAACGTTTTTCCCCCCACCACCCACCAATCAAAATCAAGGCTGTGCAATTTGTGGGGCGGGGCGTGGGGAGCCAGAAGGGGGCGTGACTCCGCGGGCCCCTCCCACCGCCGGGGCGGGGCTCACCTGCCGTTGCAGAGCAGCCAGCGCGCGAAGGAGCAGTGTGGCGCCAGCCTGTGCATGAGGGTGGCAGTGAGCAGGGTCACCACCAGCTGTACTCCGAGGACCGCCTGCGGGGAGGGGACATGACTGGCAGCACCTGCCAGAGGGTCACAAGCTCCCTCCCTCCGTAGGAACCCAGGCTATTTATAGAGAAGTCAGGCCGGATGGGGGAAGGGCGAGCCTCTTAGGCTCTAGCGGCTTCTTAGGGGAGAGTCCTGGGGTAAGCCTGGACTCACCTAGCCTGCCCCTGCCCTCCCACGTCAGAGATCAGCACCCACCCTCACCACCTAGCTGGAGTGTAGGGCAGTGGAGACCATGGGGTTTGCCTCCCGCCTCCGCTATGGATTCAGGTATAATATTAATTTCCCGGAGTCTCAGTTTTCTCATCTGGAAATGGGTGCTTCCTATGTAGTCTCCTGTATTCCTCACCACCACCTTCCAGCCCCTAACCACGAGCCCACCACACTCAGTGAAAGCGGCTCCCACTGCCTTCTGTACTCCGCACTCCCACTTAGGGAGCCACTGAGTCTCGGTTGAGCGTCTAGCTTTCTCCTTCACCTGGTAGCTCCTTCCCCTAAGTGTCTCCCACCTTAAATGATCCCTGATGGTTCCATCACCCTCCTCCCTCTCCTTCCCTTTATAATTAACCTCCTTGAAAGGGCGTCTATGCTCCTGGCCACCTCCTGTTTTGATGTGAAGACCTACATGTCTGAGTGGGGTGAGTTTATTTATTTTTATTTATTTATTTATTTATTTTTGGCAGGGGAGTGGTGGGGAGAACAGGGTCTTGCTCCGCCACCCAGGCTGGAGTGCAGTGGCACGCTGGGGTGCTCACTGCAGCCTCAACCTCCCAGGTTCAAGTGATTCTCCCACATCAGCCTCCCTAGTAGCTGGGATTACAGGCACCTGCCACTATACCCAACTAATTTTTGTCTATTTTGTAGAGACAGGGTTTCTCCATGTTGCCCAGGCTGGTCTTGAACTCCTAGGCCCAAGCAATTCTCCCGCCTTGGCCTTCCAAATGGTTGGGATTACAGGCATGAGCCACTGTGTCCGGCCTATTTTTATTTTTATTTTTAGAGATGGGGTCTTGCTACGTTGCCCAGGCTGGTCTCAAACTCCTGGGCTCAAGTGATCCTCCCACCTCAACCTACCGAGTAGTTAGGACTACAGTCATGTGCCAACACACCCAGCTATGACTGTTTTTTTTAATTAGGAATTTTCTCACCCAGTTCTTAATTCAGAACACATTTTCATATACTTATTTTTAAACGTTTTAGAAGAATCAGTCTGTGGTGAAGCTGGGTTTTCCTACTTGAATGCAGTAAATACCCATTTGCTGCCAGTAATTACATAATTATGTAAAATTATGTGCTCAGGAGAGCTGTCTACTAGTGTTCTGGTATTATCATCAAAATGAAATACAGTTTATTTAATAGTAAAATTAATTATTAAAATAATCCTTTAATCAGGCATAAATAAGCTAAATTTAGTCGGAAAAACCCTAACGTGATGGGTACCGGCCCTAGCACGGTAATTCAAAATGACTGCTGAGGCCAGGTGCGGTGTCTCATGCCTGTAATCCCAGCACGTTGGGAGGCTGAGGCGGGCTGATCACTTGAGGTCAGGAGTTTGAGACCAGCCTGGCCAACATGATGAAACCTTGTCTCTACTAAAAATACAAAAATTAGCCAGACATGGTGGCGGGCACCTGTAATCCCAGCTACTCGGGGGGCTGAGGCAGCAGAATTGCTTGAACCTAGGAGGCAGAGGTTGCAGTGAGCTGAGATTGCGCCACTGCACTCCAGCCTGGGCAACAGAGTGGGACTCTGTCTCAAAACAAAATAATAATAATAATAAAATACATAGAATAACAAACTAATAGGACATTTTCTCTGTGCCTGTGACTTGTAAACTGAGACCAGAAATCTTTTTTCAGTAATGAGGTTGGTAGCGCCATCTTTCTCATCTCTAAATCCTCAATTGCTCACCCTCCCTGGAACCCTAGTGCAGACTGGCTAGCTGGCTGGCTGGCTGGCACTTAAGGACCATGGGTGCCAGCCCATGGGCCCCTGCAAGCCAGTGGGCCAGGGCTGTTGAAGCCCCACCCTTCCCCTAGGACCCTGCCCTCCCACCCCCCAGTCTGTTTTTCTCCTCTCTCTCCGACCTCTCTCCTGTGACCTGCCGGGGTTTTAACCACCTAATCAGCCAACCTATCACAACCTCAGCACAGTGACACCTCCAGCCCAGACCTCTCTGCTGAGCTCAACCAGTAGCCTCCTCCAGGCTCTCCTGGGAGACCCCAACACCCATCATCCCATACCCTTCCAGGTGGTTCAGGCCCTTCCCAGTCTCACAGTCAGCCCCCAACTCGGTTCTGCACCCTGCAGGCATAGCTAGAGACCACCCCTCCACCTCCCCACGGCTCAGCTCTCTCCTCAGCCCTCCCTGCACCCAGGGAGTCTCAGAGGTCTTCCTGGACCTTTGGGCTCTTCATCAATGACCCCACCCCCCCCAAAACACCCCAAGGGAAAAGGTGGTGGAGGGGTGCATCCCTCCACCTAAGGCTCCCAGAGAGCTGTCCAGGGATGTTCTGATGGCCCTGCCCTCCACCCAGCCTCCTGTCTCAGGGTCAGGGCTCTGCAGATATCTCCAAGGATTTTCTGGAGTCTTCCATCAGCTCCTTCTTTTCTCTTCACTGGATTTACGATCCTCGAACCCAAGAACCCTGATAAAATCAATGCAACCTCCCTCCATCTCCTCATCGGGGAGCCCGTGTCCTCATCTCCTACGGCGTCCTGCACCTCCGCCTGGGACGACGCCCCACTTTCAATAATTCCGGCCATCAGTGCCCTTCTTTCAGGGCCATCTCCAGCGTCCCTCCTCGGGGATGGTCCCAGGCAGGGACCCTCCAGTTCCACGTCCCTCTCTCTGCCCAGGCCAGTCCCGTCAGGGTTGTGGGAGTCCCCCATCTCCCTGCACCAGCCTGACCCCCAGGGGCTGAGCTAAGTTTTAAGAACATACTCAATGGGTTGGACCCAGAGCCGCGTGAGACCTGAAGGTTCCAACTGTCCTGTCTCCCACTCTGAGAACCTTGCCCACCCTGAGGCCATCCAGACCCCCTGAGACCACCTCCCACGGCTTCCCCTGCCCGTTCCACACACCCCGATATAGCAGGGACCCCCGATGGATCCTGTTGGCGCGGCCCCCACGCTCCTGCAGGACCCCCGTCCCCAGAGTGGACCCCCAGCAGGACCCCACACCGCCTTAACCAGGTTCCAAATGTGCTGGGGTCCCCAGTCTCCTCTGTGGGACCACGACCCCTCAGCAGGACCCCTAAAAGGTCTCCAGAGAGCAGAATCCCCAGAACGCTTAGGGACTTCCAGTCCCCCTGCGTACGACCCCCGCCGACTCCCTCGGAGGTCCTGTAGCGAGAGCAGGGCCCCCAGAGAGAGGGACACGGCCTTCAGCGTGCCCCCGAATCCTTCAGAGCCTCCAATCCCCAAGAAGAGACCCCATTCCATTCCCTCAGTGTCTCCCTGCACCCCCTCGGCTGGATCCCGGCCCTGCAGAGCCCCCCACTTCGCAGGACGCTCGCTCACCATGACGCGTGCGAGAACGCGGTGCACTGACCCACCGGCCTGGGGCTCCGGGCACTCCGCGGGAACTCGACCAATTAGAGCCCGACTCTGGTCTGACGAGCATCCCGTGCGACCAATCAGCATGTTTTGAGCCGGCAAATCATCAGAGACGAGGAGGCCGCTCGCGTTGCATGCCGGAAATTGTGGTTCAGACACGCTGGTTCTGATCGATCAAAGTCAAGATTATGTCTGGGAGGCCTGCGTGGCCGACCTCTCTTAAGGCTGTCTTCTCTTACCTACAGTTATCTCAAAGGTTTGCAGCGAAAGCATTTATTCCCACCTAAGGGACGTTTCTGAGAGTAGAACTCCCTCCCCCCATCAAGAACATTGAATGGCTCCCACTTAGTAGACGAAGTACTTAGTACTTACTTAGTACTTACTCCTAAGTACTAAGTAGGCTAAGTACTCAGACTGAATTCAGACCCTTCTGCCTGACTTAAATCTGCTGCTAGCACTATTGTGCACCCTATAGTACAACTTGCACCCACCATGCTCTCTCATACCTCCAGGCCTTTGTAAATATCCTACATTCAAGAATGCCTCAATCTTAAAATAAAAACAAAACAAAACCAAAAAAGAATGCCTCAATCTTTTTCACCTGGCAAGTGCCTTATTCATCTCTATCAGCTAGGACTCTGGCTGTGCTCCACAAAATATCAACTAAAATGGGTTCAAGCAAAAAAGGAAAGTTTTTGGCTCATGTGACAGAAAATACTAGCCGTAGTGTCAGCTTCATGAATGGCTGGATCAAGGACCAAATGTCAGCTTCAGGGATCTGATGTTCTTTATTTCACCGCTAGGAGGAAAGGGCTTCTGGTGTTCGTGCCTGGGTTTTGCCATTTGTTTTTCTGTGGATGAGTGTGTCTGCCTGAGTGTAGATATATATTGGGTATGACCGAGTGTCTGAGCACCTTTATGGGGGTGGGTTCCTGTGTGTGGGGCCCGTGTAATTACCTTTTCATTTTTACATTTTATTATGTATTTATGTATTAATTTTTTTTTCTTGAGACGAAGTTTTGCTCTTGTTGCCCAGGTTGGAGTGCAATGGTGCAATCTCGGCTCACCGCAACTTCCGCTCCCGGATTCAAGTGATTCTCCTGCCTCAGCTGGGATTACAGGCATGCGCCACCACGCCTGGCTAATTTTGTATTTTTAGTAGAGACGAGGTTTCTCCATGTTGATCAGGCTGGTCTCGAACTCCTGACTTCAGGTCATCCGCCCACCTCGGCCTCCCAAAGCGCTGAGATTACAGGCGTGAGCCACAGGGCCTGGTTTATATTTTATTTTTTTAACCTTCGGCTGGCAAGTGCTGAATCCTAAGTGCACCATCCCACGCCACCTCGTGGTGGAGGGCAAAAGTGCAGTCTCCCTGGGATGGAGAAGCCGGCCCAGTCTCACTTGTGGCCTTGGGGGCTCCCAGCCTTAGAAAGCAGCCCATAGTTTAATGGACCTCACACTGGGTGCTTAGCCTGTGGGCACTAACGTCAGGGACTGGCCTGACTTCTTGTCCGCCGTGAGGGTGAGATCCAAAGGCTAGGAAGGCTCTTTCTCTCTGGCCATGCCTCAGTTTCCCCCAGGGTACCCGCTACCTTGACCCTTTTCCTCCTGCTCAGTCCCTGGTCCTGGTCCAGATGTATGGGGTTGGGGTGCCAGTGAGTAGGTAGTTCTTCAGCCCATGTGGAAGGACGTCCAGGGTCATCGTCGGTGAGGTCCTCAGAACAGAAGGGTAGGTAACTGGGTGAAGAGTTTGCATCATCTGTGTGTAACACTATGCATGTGGCAGTGGCACTGCTGGAGGTGGCAGGGGCTGCATGCTCAGCTGGACCTCCACAGCCATTGATCACTGCCATGAGGACCGTGGCTCACCCCTCCTGAGTGGGGAAGGGACAGAAGGGACCAGGTGGGAAGTGTTGAAGACCTGAGTCCAGCCAGGCATGGTAGCTTGGCGTATGCCTGTAGTCCCAGCTACTTGGGAGGCTAAGGCTGGAGGATCGCTTGAGCCCAGAATTTTGAGACCAGCCTGGGCAGCATAGCAAGACCCCCATCTCTAAAAAAAAATAAATTAAATTTTAAAAAAGTTAAATTAGCCCAACGTGGTGGCTCAAGCCTGTAAGTCCCAGCTACTCAGGAGGCTGAGGTGGGAAGATTGCTTGAGCCCAGGAATTTGAGGCTGCAGTGAGTCATGATCATGCCACAGCACTCCAGCCCTGGCAACATGGCAAGGAAAAAAAAAAAGAGGCTGGGTGCAGTGGCTCATGCCTGTAATCCAAGAACTTTGGGAGGCCAAAGTGGGAAGATCGCTTAAACGCAGGAGTTCCAGACCAGCCTGGGCAACATGAGGAAACCCAGACTATACAAAAAATACAAAAATTAGCTGGGCAGGTTGGGCACAGTGGCTCACGCCTGTAATCCCAGCACTTTGGGAGGCTGAGGCGGGTGGATCACAAGGTCAAGAGATCGAGACCATCCTGGCCAATATGGTGAAACCCTGTCTCTACTAAAAATACAAAAAGTAGCTGGGTGTTGTGGCTCACGCCTGTAGTCCCAGCTACTGGGGAGGCTGAGGCAGTAGAATCACTTGAACCCAGGAGGCAGAGGTTGCAGTGAGCCAAGATCTTGCCACTGCACTCCAGCCTAGCTAGGCAAGGTGGTGTGCACCTGTAGTCTGAGTTACTTGGGAGGCTGAGGCAGGAGGATTGCTTGCACCCATGAGATCAAGGCTGCAGTGAGCTATGATTGCACCACTGCAGTACAGCCTGGGCAATAGGGCAAGACCCTGCCTCAAAAATAAAAAATAGGCCGGGTGCGGTGGCTCATGCCTGTAATCCCAGCATTTTGGGAGGCTGAGGTGGGAGGATCACTTGAGGTCAGGTGTTCGAAACCAGCCTGGCCAACATGGTGAAACCCCATCTCTACTGAACATACAAAAATTAGCCCAGTGTGGTGGCAGTCGCCTGTAATCCAAGCTATTTGGGAAGCACGAGAATCGTTTGAACCCGGGAGGCAGAAGCTGCAGTGAGACAAGATCCCGCCACTGCCCTCCAGCCTGGGCAACAGAGTGAGACTTTGTCTCAAAACAAAAAACAAAAAAAAACAAGAGTAATAAAAATAAAAAAAATAGGCCGGGAGTGGTGGCTCACACCTGTAATCCCAGCACTTTGGGAGACCGAGGTGGGTGGATTACCTGAGGTCAGGAGTTTGAGACCAGCCTTGCCAACATAGTGAAACCCTGTCTCTGCTAAAGATACAAAAAATTAGCTGGGCATGGTGGACGCACCTGTAGTCCCAGCTACTCAGGAGGCTGAGGCAGGAGAAGCGCTTGAACCCGGGAGGCAGAGGCTGCAGTGAGCCGAGATCGCGCCATTGCACTCCAGCCTGCATGACAGAGCGAGACTCTATCTCAAAACAAAAAACAAAAACAAAACAAAATAATAAAAATAAGTACATAGAAAAGAAAAAGAAAAAAGACCTGAGTCTGGGTTGGGTGAGCGAAATCTCCAGCCGCACTCGGACACTCCGCAGAGGCTTCGAGTTCACCCCATCCAAGTCTCATTCCCCACAAGCTTCCACAGCACAGAGGGTGAAATGGGGGCTTCCAGTTGCCCACAGCACCCTCTTTCCTTCATCTCCACCTCCGAGCCATTCTGGAGTCTGGTGGGTTTGCCTCCACACACACGCAGAGAGTGATCATTCCAGGGGACACTGCCTCCCCTCAGCCCCCAATGCCTCCTGCCACAGGAGCCTGGGGAGGGGCTTTTACACACTTTGATCATGCCATATCCCCATCCTGGAGACTGGGGCCCCAAAGCCCCCACCTCAGTGGGGATGAGGGTGGCGAAGATGATGTAGGACAAACCTTAGCTAGGGTCTGGGGTGCAGATGGCACCCTATACTCCGCCATATAAATGAGTGCCCCCTCCGGGTTCTGTCACTTATATACTTTGTCGTGTCTCCCTATCCCTTAAAAGGCGTCCCGCCCGTCATCTTGTCTAGGACTGTGTGCGCTAAGGCTGAAATGCAAGGTGCTTGGTTTTACTGAAGAAATCTCTCCCTGGGGCGCTGAGTGACAGAAAGGATTTTGAAATTGTCAGTCAAGGTACCCCACCCATTCTGGCTGAGCTGCACCAATCAGCTCAGCTTTGGATCTTGGCAGAGTGATTGGAAAGCAGGTGAGTTTGTTTGTTTGTTTGTTTTTTGGATAGAGTCTTGCTCTGTTGCCCAGGCTGGAGTGCAGTGGCACGATTTTGGCTCACTGCAACCTCCACTTCCCAAGTTCAAGCGATTCTCCTGCCTCAGCCTCCTGAGTAGCTGGGACTACAGGCGCCCGCCACCACGCCCGGCTAATTTTTGCATTTTTAATAGAGAAGAGGTTTCACAACATTGGTCAGGCTAGTCTCGAACTCCTGACCTCAAGTGATCCACCTGCCCCAGCTTCCCAAAGTGCTGGGATTACAGGCAGGAGCCAGCATGCCCGGCCTGTTTTTGTTTTTGTTTTTTCACTGTTTGAGACGTGGTGTTTTGCTCTGTCACCCAGGCTGGAGTGCAGTGGCTCAATCATAGCTCACTGCAGCCTTGACTTCCTGGGCTCAGGTGATTCTCCCACCTCAGCCTCCTGAGTAGCTGGGACTAGAGGTGCGCACCGCCACGCCTGGCTAATTTTTTTTTTTTTTTAAAGAGATGGGATTCACCATGTTGCCCAAGTAGTCTCGAACTCCTGAGCTCAGGCCATCCTCCCACCTCAGGCTCTCAAAGTGTTTGGATTACAGGCGTGAGCCACTGTGCCCAGCCGAGGCGGATCTCGTAAGTCTTGATCTCAACACTCATGTTTTCCGCCTTCCTGTCCAAATCTGTGAACTCCAATTCAAAAAGGTGTTTCTCAGCTTGGGACAGCGTAGAAGGAGTCCTGGAGGAAGAGAGGCAGAGCTGGGCCTTGGAGGGTGGGAAGGAGTTTAAAAAGGAGGCAAGTTGCGGGTTGAGGGAGGCGCTCCAGGAAAGACCAGTAGGGTCACATGTTGGTACTGCAAATATTCCTAAGGGACTGGAGAGGCTGGGACAGGGATAGGAGACCAGGCCAGAGTGGGGTAAGGCAGCTGAGGAGCCCAGCTTCCTTCTAAGGATGAGGGAAAGCTTCAAAGAGATGAACAGAACAGGGCAGAGGCAGATCTTTTCAAGTTTATTACTGTTATTTTTAGAGACAATGTCTTGTTCTGTCACTCAGGCTGGATTGCAGTGGGCTGGTAATAGCCCACTGCAGCCTCCAACTCCTGGGCTCAAGGCATCCTTCCTCCTCAGCCTCCCAAAGGTCTGGGATTACAGGCAAGGAGTAATTTTTTTTTTTTTTCTGAGACAGAGTCTTGCTCTGTTGTGCAGGCTGGAGTGCAGTGGCGTGATCTCAGCTGACTGCAACCTCCACCTCTTGAGTTCAAGTGATTCTCATGCCTCGGCCTCCCAAGTAGCTGGGATTACAGGCATGGGCCACCAGGCCCAGCTAATTTTTGTATTTTTAGTAGAGACAGTCTCAAATTTCTGGCCTCAAGTGATCTGCCCGCCTTGGCCCCACAAAGTGCTAGGATTATAGGTGTGAGTCACCGTGCCTGGCTAGAAGTCAGTTTTTTATGTTGTCGTTGTTATTGATGTTGTTTTTGAGATAGGGTCTCGCTCTGTTGCCCACGGTGGAGTGCAATGGCTCAATCACAGCTCACTGCAGCCTCGACTTGCCATGCTCAGGCGATTCTCCCACCTCAGCCTCCTGAATATCTGGGACTACAGGAATGTGCCAGCCATGCCCAGCTAATTTCTTTTTAAATTTTTTGTAGCGATCGGGGTGTCACTATGTTGCCCAGGCTGGTCTCAAACTCCTGGGCCCAAGCCATCCATCCACTTTGGCTTCCCAAAGTGCTAGGATTACAGGTGTTGGCCACCGCACCCGGTAAGAAGTCAGATGTTAAGTATTATGAAGATCTCACTGAATGCCATGTATGGTGGCTTGCACCTGTAGTCCCAGCTACTCTGGAGGCCGAGGTGAGAGGATTGCTTGAGCCCAGGAGTTTGAGACCAGCCTGGGCAACATAGTGAGGCCCTAACTAAAAAAAAAAAAAAAAAAAAAAATCCCACTGAGACCGCCCGGGGTGCGTGAGGCCAGATAGACCCTGCTGCACCTCAACTATTTTCTGGGAGCACCCCTGACTCCAGGACACCCAAGTCTGTCTTCACACACAGGACAAGCCGGAGTGGGGGCAGTTTGCAACCCCAGGAGTGGGTGTATAAACACCCTGCTCTCTTGTCCCTTGGGTAGAATCAATTGCTGGGTCAACGGCTCAAGAGATACACCCATTCAAAAGATGAGCAGTCGGCACGGCTGGGTGGCTCATACCTGTAATCCCAGAACTTTGAGAGGCCGAGGCAGACGGACCACCTGAGGTCAGGAATTCGAGACCAGCCTGACCAACATGGGGAAACCTGTCTCTACTAAAAATACAAAAATTAGCATGGTGGCGGGTGCTTGTAGTCCCAGCTACTCCGGAGGCTGAGGCGGGAGAATCCCTTGAACCCGGGAGGCGGAGGTTGCAGTGAGCCGAGATCGCAACACTGCAATCCAGCCTGGGTGATACAGGGAGCCTCTGTCTCAAATGAAATAAAATTAAAATAATAAAATAAAAAAGAAGAAGATGAGCAGTTCAGGGGCGCTCCCAGTGCCCTGGGAGCCCGACATTCAGGATTCCCAGCTGCTGCTTTTGGGAGCCCTACGACCCAGCCCTATGGGCTTGCCCCTGAGCCCATGACCCACAGCGCCGGGAGCAGCCCTGGCCATTGGCCCTGGAGTGGAAAGAACCGGGGCCCTCACCCCTGGAGTGGGACCATTCTAGGTGCACGCTCACTCTGTGCTGTCCCCAGAACCCCCCGCCCCCCCGCGGGCTAAGCACTCGCTGCTCGTGCGCGTCCCCTGCAGGGCTCCTCCCGCCTCGCCTCCTCACCCCTCCACCTGGCAGCCCTCCCGGACACCCTACGGGCTCTTGAGTCCTCGTCTCAGGGCTTCTGGAGGGGGCACCCCAAGCCAAAACTAGGCAAGAATGAGGCGAGTTCTGAGCAGCCACAGTCAGTCTGGTCCACGGACGCCACGTGCGTTTTATTTGTGGGTATACACACAAATAGGAAGAAGGAAAGGAGCCCCCCAGGGTGGATTGAGTCCAGCCGCCCACCTCCAAGCCCCCACCGCGGAGGGGGGCGTCACTGTTGGGTCTTCTCTGAAGAGGCCTGGAGGGAGGTAGGGTCCCCACGTGCCCTCGCCGTACCTGGTGGTCTCCTACCGGGGCCAGCCGTCGGCCAAGGGCAGCCGGCGCAGGGCAGGCCCGGGCCGCAGAGGCTCTGCCAGGGACCGGGCGAGGAGCAAGGGGTAGGGGAAGGTCTTAGGAAAGTCGCCGGGGCCCCCGGGGGCCGGAGAGAGGCGCTCGGACTTGATGCTGACTGGGGGGGTCGGCGGGGAGGCGCCGCGGGTTGGGGGACCCTCCTCGCCCAGGCTTCGGCCCCCACTGCAGGGGGAAAGAGAGAGGGAGGACGTGAGCTCAGCGAGGAAGGGAAGGAAGCCAAGGGATGGCACAGCGTGGGCAAAGGCTTGGCAGGAGGACCCTGGGAAAGGAGGGGGTGGCGGTCCCTCTTGGGGCCTCAAAATAGCTGCCCATCCGCACCGGAAGTGTGCGCAGTACCAGGGATGGCCACCAGGGGTCAGCAGTGGCCGGGGCTTTGGAGGACCGGGACTTGCCGTCGTCAAGGCACTTACCTGGGCTGGGAGGGCACGGCGGGGGGCCCATCACCCCTCGAGGGCTGCCAGGGGGCCAGGGTGGGGGGCTGCAACAAGCCAGGGGGCGGTGGAGGGTCTCCCAGGCCATATTCTGGTGGGCAGGAATTGGGGGCTGAGGCGTGGGCCTCTCCTTAAGCCTCTTGCAAACCTAACCACCCCAGTGACAGTTTTGAGTTCTGGTGGGTGAGAGAGTGTGGAACCCCCCAGAGGGCAGGAGTGCGGATGCTTCCCAGGCGGGGCAGGGCAGGTTAGGGGGTGTACCTGGGAGGCCTCCGGGGAGGAAGGGGAAGCTCCCCAGAGGGGGTCCAGGGGTTGCAGTGGAGCAGGGGTTCTGCAGGCCACTGTAGAGGCTTCTCTGTGCGGAGAGAGGGTGAAGGGGAAACTGAGGCCCACACCCAGGTCGCCCTGCCTGCCCTCATCAGCCCTGCCACACCCTCCCCTCACTCACGGAGGTGTTTAGTCCCCCTCGGGGCCCAGCCAGGCCACCAGGCAGGTCTGACCTCCGCCCTTCCGTTGGCAGGTACAGTGGGGGTGGTGTCTTGCTGGTGAGGTGGCTTGGTGAGAAGAGAGGGTGCACCAGGCCTGGGGAAGAGGAGACCCCAGAGAGAGAGGACAGGCAGGCCATGTCAACTAATGAAGTCTGAGGTTTAGAGGTGATGCAAGCAGCCTGGCAGTGCCAGAGCCAAGATGCACCCAAACAGCGCCCCAGGACCTCACCCCTGCCCCACTGTCCCATGCTCACCTGGGGGCCCGGCTTTGGGGGCTGCTGGTCGAAAGGGAGATGGGCGGCTCTGGGCGGGCAGTGCTTCCCCAAGCCCATTGGGGTCACAGCCTGGTGGCGGTAAGGCCCCATACACCACATCTGGGCTGGGCATAGCAGGAGCTGCAGGCTGTGGGTAGAGAAGGGATGGGTCAGAGGACCCCAGGCCAGATGGGGGTGCCAAGTCCAAGGGAGAAAATCCTGATGAGTTCAGGGGCCCAGCTCTACCTTCAGGAAGCCTTTGCTGCACCTCCCACCAGGCTCCCTACCTGCTTCTCCCCCTGCCCTAACCCTACAGGCTGGGGGAGCTTCTGTCTGGCTCTGCCTGTCCTTGACAGGTAGGTCCAGAGCCAAGACCTCTCACTTAGTGTAGAGTTGGCACTGAGGGGGCGGCACAGAGTGTTTGATGAATCAAAGATGAAATGAAGAAAGGAACTGTTTGCCTGTTGAACTCTTATTCATCCTTCAAAGCCCTAGCTACAGTGCCCACTTCTCAAAGAAGCCTTTCCTGCCCAACCAGGTGGAGACCTGCCTCCAAACTCTAGGATCCCTGGCTCTAAGCCCCTCTCTCAGTACCAGCCTCAACGACTTGGGCCTAGGAAGTAGGAGGAACGCCTCATTCACAGGGCCAGGGAGTCACTTACATACAGCCGGGGTCGGGGCAAGGCTGGATCACCCCCTTCACCTGCCAGCCTCCGAAACTTCTCCCCTGGCTCCTCAGGCCCTTCGTCTGGCTCCAGCTCTGGCCCATCAAGGCCAATGCCCCTCCGCTTCAGCGTCTATGGGGACAGGAGACAACAGGGTAGACCCTTACCCCTACCCCAGCCAGGGAACCCAGTTCTATGGGAGAGGGGACAGACCATCCCCACCCCGCTCCGTGAGTGGGGAGGAATGCAGGCATGGCCTGCTCTAGCCAAACCCCACTGACCAAACCCCAGTGAGTTACCATCTAGCAATTTCCTCCCCTGGGACCGGAGAGCCCAAGGACCTGCCCAGATCAACACAGCAGGAGCTGAGATCCACTCAGGCCTGTTGGCGCTGTCCTAATGCTGCTCCTGACATGACTCCAGGACCTCCATTCTGCCCCCACTTGCAGCCTCATAGCCTGGCATCAAAAGCTGCTTAAGAGGCCGGGTGCGGTGGCTCAAGCCTATAATTCAGGCACTTTGGGAGGCTGAGGCAGGCAGATCACTTGAGGTCAGGAGTTTGAGACCAGCCTGGCCAACATGGTAAGACCTCCATCTCTACTAAAAATATAAAAATTAGCCAGGCATGGTGGCGTATGCCTGTGGTCAGAGCTATTCGGGAGGCTGAGGCAGGAGAATCACTTGAATCCGAGGGGTGGAGGTTGCGGTGAGCTGAGATTGTGCCACTGCACTGCAGAGTGGGCGACAAAGGGAGACTCGTTCTCAAAAAAAAAAGAAAAAAGCTGCTTAAGAAACGCCAGCAGCCGGGCACAGTGGCTCACGCCTGTAATCCCAGCACTTTGGGAGGCCAAGGCGGGTGGATCACGAGGTCAGGAGATCGAGACCATCCTGGATAACACAGTGAAACCCCGTCTCTACTAAAAATACAAAAAGTTAGCCGGGCGAGGTGGTGGGCACCTGTAGTCCCAGCTACTAGGGAGGCTGAGGCAGGAGAATGGCATGAACCCCGGGGGGCGGAGCCTGCAGTGAGCCGAGATCGCGCCACTGCACTCCAGCCTGGGCGACAGCGAGACTGTCTCAAAAAAAAAAAAAAAAAAGAAATGCCAGCAGATTTCCTGAGCTGTCTTCTCCTGGGGCTACAGAACTGCATGCTCCTGGACCCCAACCTCTTTGCCAACTTCTGCCCCACACTTCCAGAACACTGGGGACTCCCAGACCTAGTCCCAGCCCGCTGCTTTCTGCAGCCCTTAGGCTTTAGCTTCCCATCCCAGTGAAGACTCCTCTGTCTTATTTATTTATTTATTTATTTATTTATTTATTTATTTATTTATTTTTTGAGACAGAGTCTTGCTCTGTTGCCCAGGCTGGAGTGCAGTGGCGTGATCTCGGCTCACCGCAACCTCCACCTCCTGGGTTCAAGCAATTCTCCTACTTCAGCCTCCCAAGTAGCTGGGATTAGAGGCATGAGCCACCACGCCCAGCTAATTTTGGTATTTTTAGTAGAGACTGGGTTTTGCCATGATGGCCAGGCTTGTCTAGAATCGCTGACCTCAAGTGATCCGCCCGCCTTGGCCTCCCAAAGTGCTGGGATTGCAGGTGGGAGCCACTGCGCCCTGCCCGATGTGCTTTATTTCTGCTGTCCCTAGAAGGGCTCCCCACTCCCAAATGTTTGGAGGAGTGGAGGGGCCCTTCTAGGGACAGCAGAAATAAAGCACGTCAGCCACAAAGCTAGATGAAGATGCTCATCTTTTGTGCAAACCAAGAGTTCCTGGGCTCTGAGAAAGCAGCGTGCACGGGACCTCGTGGGGCTGGGGAGGAGGACCTGGGGTACCTCGAGGATGTCAGTGTTGGTGCGGCTCTCGTGGGGCTCGCTGTACTCCGTGTACTTCAGCAGCACGCGGTCCATGTCCGTGCTGGCATACTGGAAGAGGCGGTTGGCGCTGTTGAAGATGATGAGGGCTATCTCACAGTCACAGAGCACGCTCAGCTCATAGGCCTTCTTCATCAGCCCGAACTTCCGCTTGGTGAATGTCACCTGGACCCAGGACCCGCAGGGGCAGGGGAGAGAAGAAGAAGAGATGAATGTGGGGTGGTGTGGGGGAAGTGGCAGGGCCTAACCCTTCCTTGAACATGCCTCAGGATTCTTTCTGGTTGCGCTGGTAATTCTCATGTCACAACCTGGCAAACTCCTACTGGAGCTTCAAAACCCAGCCCAAATGTCTCCTCCCCTTTGAGAAGTATGCCTTGGCTTCCCAGGCAGAGCCCCACATGCTCTCTCTGGGCTTTCCCAGTTCTGGGCCTCCCTCTGTCTGGCCCTCTGAGTTGGGTGTAGCTGTGTCAAGCACCATCTCCCCTGTGGCTGGGGTTCCAGTCATCAGGGAGAATAAATGAATAAATGATGATGAAAATGAGCAGGCCGGGCGCGGTGGCTCAGCCTGAGGTCCCAGCACTTTGGGAGGCCGAGGCAGGAGGATTGATTGAAGTCAGGAGTTCGAGGCAAGCCTGGGCAACATGGTGAGACCCCGACTCTACTAAAACTACAAAAACCAGCCTAGCCGGGCGTGGTGGTGGGCGCCTGTAATCCCAGCTATTCAGAAAGCTGAGGCAGGAGAATCACATGAACCCAGGAGGCGGAGCTTGCAGTGAGCCAAGATCACTCCACTGCACTCCAGCCGGGCGACAAAGTGAACTCCATCTCAAAAAAAAAAGAAGGATGGAAGGAGGGAAGGAAGGAAGGAAGGAAGGAGGGAGGGAGGGAAGGAGGGAGGGAGGGAGGGAAGGAGGGAAGGAGGGAGGGAGGGGAAACAAGAAACACTGACAGACCGGGCATGGTGCCTCACGCCTGTAATCCCAGCACTTTGGGAGGCCGAGGCAGGCAGATCACGAGGTCAGGAGTTCGAGACTAGCCTGGCCCACATGGTGAAACCCCGTCTCTACTAAAAATGCAAAATTAGCTGGGCGTGGTGGTGTGCTCCTGTAATCCCAGCTACTCAGGAGTCTGAGGCAGGAGAACCACCTGAACCTGGTAGGCAGAGGTTGCAGTAAGCTGAGATCGCACCATTGCACTCCAGCCTGGGCAATAGAGTGAGACTTCATCTCAAAAAAAAAAAAAAAAAAGAAAGAAACACTGACACGGCATCAGGACTCCTCATGCCTCCTCATTCCCCTGCAGTTCAATTCGTCAGGTCAGTCCCTTGCCTAGGCCATGCCCCCTGCTAGGAATGTCTTTCCCAGCCACTGTTCCACCCAGTGAACTCACCTGCCGATTCCTTTGGTCCAGGATACGGGAGATCTGGATTTTTTTCCTCCCCATCGTCCCACGCTGAGTGGAGCGATCTTTGTCTAGGAGGAGAAGAGGGAGAGGAGGACAGAGTGAGTGGATGGAGAGTGGGGAGGGGTACCCCAGCCTCACGCCTCTCCTCCACCTGCCCCTGCCAGCCACTGAGGGGAAGATGATGGGGAAAATCAAGGCAGGCTGGGTCACTGTCACAGACCCCACCCCCGGCCAGCCTGAGGATGCAGTAGAGGCTCAATAAACATGTTTAGACCAAATGGGGCATGGTGGCTCACACCTGTGATCCCTAGCACTTTGGGAGGCCAAGGCGGGAGAATCACTTGAGCCCAGGAGTTTGAGGCCAGCCTGGGCAACATGTTGAAACCCCAGCTCTACAAAAAATGCAAAAATTAGCCAGGCATGGTGGCACAGGTCTATAGTCCCAGGTACTCTGGTGGCTGAAGTAGGAGGATCACTTGAGCTGGGGAGGTTGAGGCTGCAGTGAACTATGATCTTGCCACTGCACTCCAGTGTGGGCAACACAGTGAGACCCTGTCTTTAAAAGAAAAAGAAAAGAGAATAATAGAAAAGCCTCCTGCTCTAGCAGGAGGATGCAGGCACACTCTGGAAAGGCCTCCAGCTCGAAGTCCTTGGGCCAGGGTGTGGGCCTGGCATCCACTTGGTGACTTGGAAGAAATCCTGTATCCCGCTCAAGGAGATGTGAGATCGCCCTGGTAGGGGTCCCAGAAGGAGGAGACTGCTGGACTATGCTGGGGTCCAGGCCTTCCCCAGAGACCCCCACGCGAGGTTCCTAGGAATAACCGAATCACGTGGCCTGTCCTGCAGCTGCCGCCCTCTGTACAGACGTCCCCTGATACCACAAGGGACGTCCCCGCTCCGCCAACTGTGTGACCACACTCCACCTCCCAGCCTCTACCATGTCACAGGTGACTGAGGCTTCAGGCAAGGGGCCTCTCCAGGGTCACGCGGACCTGCGCTTGGGCCTGGCCTTCCCTCTGACCCTCAGGGCAGCCCTCAGCACAGAAGGCCCTTTCCCCAGGCCTCAGTTTGCTCTTCGGTGAATGGGCTGGTATGAAATGCTGAGCACCCACCACCAGGCTTGGCAACAAGTTATCAAGAAATCCACATCAGGCCGGTCACGGTGGCTCGTGCCTGTAATCCCAGCACTTTGGGAGGCCGAGGCAGGCAGATCACTTGAGATCAGGAGTTCGAGACCAGCCTGGCCAACATGCTAAAACCCCATCTCTATTTTTTTTTTTTTTTTTTTGAGACGAGTTTCACTCTTGTTGCCCAGGCTGGAGTGCAGTGGCGTGATCTCGGCTCACTAAAACCTCCGCCTCCCAGGTTCAAGTGATTCTCCTGCCTCAGCCTCCCCAGTAGCTGGGATTACAGGTGCCCTCCACTATGCCCAGCTGATTTTTGCATTTTTAATAGAGACGAGGTTTCACCATGTTGGTCAGGCTGGTCTCAAACTCCTGACCTCATGATCCACCCATCTTGGCCTCCCAAAGTGTTGGGATTACCACCGCATCTGACCCACCCCGTCTCTGTTAAAAATGCAAAAATTAACCAGGTGTCGTGGCGCACACCTGTAGTCCCAGCCACTTGGGAGTCTGAGGCAGGAGTGCCACTGCAGTCCAGCCTGGGTGATACAGCAAGACTCTGTCTCAAAAAAAAAAAAAAAAAAGAAAAGAAAAGAAAAAGAAATCTGGCTGGGCGCGGTGGCTCATGCCTGTAATCCTAGTATTTTGGGAGGCTGAGGTGGGTGGATCACGAGGTCAGGCATTCGAGACCAGCCTGGCCAACATGGCGAAACCCTGTCTCTACTAAAAATACAAAAATTAGCCAGGCATAGTGGTGGGTGCCTGTAGACCCAGGATGCTGAGGCAGGAGAATCCCTTGAACCTGGGAGGTGGAGGTTGCAGTGAACCGAGATCCCGAGATTTTGACAGCCTAGGCAACAGAGTGAGACTCCATCTCAAAAAAAGAAAGAAAGAAATCCAGACTGTTCTCTGGGACTGGCCACAGGGGCTTCCCAGACCCCTGCCCTAGAGGTCTGGGCAAGGCCCTCCATTATCCCAGGGCCCAGAAGTGTCAGATACCTCGGCTGGCATATATGGCATGCTGTGTGACCCCAGGCACACCCTCTGCCCTCTCTGGACTGGGTCTCTGAGCCCCCACAACCATGTAGAGCCCAGGCTGTTGGTCCCAGACCCTCAGCTCCGGCTTGACTTGCTAAATTTAACCTCCAGGGCTAATTTTAATCCCCAGCCGGAATCGGGCCTGTTCCCACGACTGGGATATGTTGCCCCCACCCTGATGGGTCCCTGGGGGTGGACGGGGGCCTTGGTCCGGAGGTCCCAGTGCCAAGATGACTCCGGAAATGCCCCTGATGCCCAGGGTCCCATGAGAGCAGCGGCAGGGCTGGGGCTTAGGCCTGAGTCTCTTAAGCCTGGAAGACCTGACTCGAGCCTCTTCTCACTCTGTCTGTCCCCATTTTAGATGTAGACACCACGGCTAGGGCAGAGGTCATGTGATGGGGGAGAACTGGGAAGTCTCTCTGCACTGAGACCCTGAGAGCTGAGATAGGAAGTGAGTTCCAGGCAGAAGGAACAGCAGGTGCCAGGGCCCTGAGAAGGGACAAGAAACAGCTATGAGGTTGGAGGGAGGGTGGGGATGAGGCCACAGAGGATGGGCCACTCTAGGCCTCCTTCTTTTGGGTTTCCTTCTTTTAATTTAATTTATTATTACTATCATTATTTTGAGACAGAGTCTCACTCTGTCGCCCAGGCTGGAGTACAGTGACATGATCTTTGCTCACTGCAACCTCCGCCTCCCGGGTTCAAGTGATTCTCCTGTTTCAGTCTCCTGAGTAGCTGCGATTACAGGCACGTGCCACCACACCCGGCTAATTTTTGTATCTTTAGTAGAGATAGGGTTTCACCATGTTGGCCAGGCTGGTCTCAAACTCCTGGCCTCAAGTGATCTGCCTGCCTTGGCCTCCTAAAGTGCTGAGATTACAGGCGTGAGCCACCACGCCTGGCCATATTTATTTTTTTGAGACAGAGTCTTGCTCTGTTGCCCAGGTTGGAGTGCGGTGGTGCGATCTCAGCTCACTGCAGCCTTGACCTCCCAGGCTCCAGTAATCCTCCCACCTCAGCCTCCTGAATAGCTGGGACTACAGGTGAGGGCCACCACGCCCTGCTAATTTTTGTTTTCTTTTTGTAGAGATGGAGTCTCACTATGTTGTCTAGGTTGGTCTCAAACTCCTGGCTTGAAGTGATCCTCCTGCCTCAACCTCCCAAAGTGCTGGGATTCCAGGTGTGAGCCACTGTACCTGGCCCACTGTGGGCCTTCTGAGCTGGAGGAGGGCAGTGGATTTTGGTCTAAGAGTGATGTGGAGCTATGAGAGCATATTTTATTTTATTTCCTATTGTATTTTATTTTTATTTTATATATATATATATATATTTTTGAGATGGAGTCTTGCTCTGTCACCCAGGCTGAAGTGCAGTGACGTGATCTCAGCTTACTGCAACCTCTATCTACCGGGTTCAAATGATTCTTCTGCCTCAGCCTCCCAAGTAGCTGGGACTACAGGCACGTGCCACCATGCCCAGCTAATTTTTGTAGTTTTAGTAGGGACGGTGCTTCACCATATTGGTCAGGCTGGTCTCAAACTCCTGACCTCGTGATCCACCCGCCTTGGCCTCCCAAAGTGCTGGGATTACAGGCATGAGCCACCACGCCCGGCCTTTTATTTCATTTTTTGAGACAGAGTCTTGCTCTGTCACGTAGGCTGGAGTGCAGTGGCGCAATCTTCACCTCCTGGGTTCAAGCAATTCTCCTGCTTCAGCCTCCCAAGTAGCTGAGATTATAGGTGTGCACCACCACGCCTGGCTAATTTTTATATTTTTAGTAGAGACAGGGTTTTGCCAAGTTGGCCAGGCTGATCTTGAACTCCTGACCTCAAGGGATCTGCTGGCCTCAGCCTCCCAAAGTGCTGGGATTCCAGGCGTGAGCCACTATGAGAAGGTTTTAAGCAGAGAAGGGATGGGGCTTGGTTTATTATTTTAAGACTCAGCTCATGGCTTCCATGGGGAGCAGGTCTGTTGGAGGCTGGGGTGGAGATGATGGGCGGCTGGAGAGAAGGCAAGGGCTGTGTCCGTCTTAACAGAGACTGGGGGTAGGGCCCCCTCTGTGCTAGGCCTGTGCCTTGCACTTTAAGTCACTGTACTCCAGAGTGCTTTAGTCCTCCAGAAGCCAGCAGGCCCTACACCAACTCTGGAGCCAGGCCTGTCAGGTGCAGATGAACTCACGCAGGAGTTTCACTTTCCTGAACCCCAGTGACATTGGAACCAAAGCCATCCTCCACTCTAGCCCCTGAGGGAATCTACCCAACCAAACACAGCTCTGAGCATGGCCCCCTCCTGCTCACACACTCTCCATGGCTCCCCACTGCCCTTATGAGAAAGTTCTAGCACCTAGCCTGGCATTCAAGTCCTCTTCCCAAATCAGCTCTTGCCTGCTTCTCTCTCTTCGATAAATATCTCTGATTAGAAGGACCCTTTCCCTTTTTCACCAAGCCAACTCCTATCCAAACGTCAAAACCAAGTTCAAAAAACCCATTTCTCTAGGAAGTCCTCCCTGCCATTCTTCTGGTCTCCCAGAATCACCATCCTCCTCCAGGTCAGATTCCATGGCATTGGGGGTATATATATCCAGATTTGTCTCCTCCAGACTAAAAGCCCCTCTGGGTCAGGGCCAGGAATGGACAGTAAGGTTTGGTAGCAGAATAGATCAACAGAGATGTCACTGACCCCCTCCACAACCCTACAGCTTCCCTCAACAACTTCCTCTCAGACTGCCCCAGCTGATACCCTGCCCAGAAATACACGCGCATGCAAATCCAGCCACTCAGGGTTGACCTGTCTCGGGCCCAGGTGTGAAGGGCCAGGCAAAGAATGCGGAGGCGGCAGGCCAGAGTGTGCATGTATATTTGTAGTCACATGCAAATCCCTGCCTAGAGCCGCAGACAGACCCTGGTGGCCCATTCTCCAGATGTTGGTGTGATCGGAACTGCTGGGGGAGGTGGCAGCACAGGCTGAATGTGCCAGGCACGAGGGGGGAAGCTGAGGTTTGGGGAGGCCACTTCCGCAGACACATACCCTCCCTGCTTTGTCCAGCCAGAAATCAGAGAGCTGTGGCATCTGCCCAGCGCAGAGGCAGAGAGGTAGACCTATTGACCAAAGAATGGAGCAGAGAAGAAAGAACAGGAGAAGAAACCCAGGAGAGCTTCTTGGGGGAGGAGGCATGTAGTTGGATGTAGATGCAGAGGCTGGATGGGAGCCTGAGTAGAAGGGGAGGGAGGTGGGAATTTGAAGCTAAGAGTCCAGTACCTTCCTACTCCTTTTGTTGCACCCTCATACTTAGCATTTATTAAGCATCAACCTGTGCAAATCACTGAGCCAAGATGACCTCAGAAGAAGTAGAAAGCTTAAGTAGACCAACAACCATAGAAGATTAGAAAGGTGACTCAGGACCTACCATTAAAAAGGTAATAAAGTGGGCTGGGCATGATGGTTCACACTTGTAATCCCAGCACTTTGGGAGGCCAAGGTGGGAGGATTGCTTGAGCCTAGCAGTTCAAGACCAGCCTAGGCAACATAGCGAGACCCCTATCTCTAAAAAAAAAATTTTTTTTTGTTTAAAGGCAATACAGTTCAAGGTTGCAATGAGCTTTGAGCCACTGCACTCCAGCCAGGGCAACAGAGTGAGACTCTGTCTCTAAAAAAGAATAATAATTTCAAAATTAAAATAATAACTAAAAAACATGTTTAAAGGCAATAGGCCCAGGTGGTTTTACAGCTATTTTCTCAAATCTCACAGAACAGGAAAATGCAGCATTATTTCAATGAACTTAGATATTTGAAATAGACGAGATCTAGCCAAGTCACTTTTTTTGTTTTTGAGATGGGGTCTTCCTCTGTCGCCCAGGCTGGAGTTCAGTGGTGCAATTATAGCTCACTGTAGCCTTGAACTCCTGGGCTCAAGTGATCCTCCAGCCTCAGCATCCCGAGTAGCTGGGATTACAACTATGTGTCACCACACCCAGAAAATTTTTTAAAACTTTTTATAGAGATGGTGATTTGCTATGTTGCCCAGGCTGGTCTCAAACTCCTGGCTACTCCCAGATACTTCCAGCTACTTGAGAGGCCGAGGTGGGAGGACTGCTTGAGGCCAGAAATTGGAGACCAGCCTGGGCAACATAGCAAGAACCTGTCTGCAAAAAAAGTAAAAATTAGCTGCACGCCGTGGCACACACCTGTAGTCCTGGCTATGTGGGAGCCTGAGGCGGGAGGATTCTTCGAGCCCAGGAGTTCAAGGTTACAGTGAGCAATGATCTTGCAAGCTCTTCCACTTCCTGCTCTCATGCATTGCTGGTGGCAGAGGAAAAAGGGACAAGCACTTGGATAATTCTCTGGCATCTACTAAATCTGAACATATGCCTACCCTGTGACCCAGCAATTCTGCTCCTCGATGTTCAATATTCGCACAAGAGAAATGGGTCCAAGTTACACATGAGGACACAGACAAGAATGTTTTCTACAGCTTCGTACATCATTGCCTCAAACTGGAATCAACCTGGAAGCCCTTAATGGGAGAGTTGGTCAACACTTTCTTGTCTATTCTATGATCAGTTATAGCACAGCACAGAAAAAGGGTGCACTCTCGCTGCACACAACCACGTGGATGAATCTCAGAGACCATTGGCCAATTCGACAATCCCAGACTCCACCGAGAGGATGCACTGTGTGATTTTATTTACATGAAGTTTCAGAACAATCAAAACTCACTGATGCAGCTGAGCACAGGGGCTCAAGCCTGTAATCCCAGCATTTTGGGAGGCCGAGGTGGGCAGATCACTTGAAGTCAGGAGTTTGAGACCAGCCTGGCCAACATGGTGAAACCCCATCTCTACTAAAAATACAAAAATTAGCCGGGCTTGCTGGCATGTGCCTGTAATCCTAGCTACTTGGGAGGCTGAGACAGGAGAATAGCTTGAACCCAGGAGGCGGAGGTTGCAGTGAGCCAAGATTGTGCCATTGCACTCCAGCCTGGGCGACAGAGCGAGACTCTGTGTCAAAAAAAAAAAAAAACAAAAAAACCCTCACTGAGGCTGATGGACATCAGACAGCACTTTGGTCACCCTGGGCAGAAGCTGTGTTTAGGCAGTGGCCCAAGGGGGAAGTCCCAGGGGCTGGGGAAGTCCTGTTCCTGGATCCAAGGTTTGGGTACACAGATGTATTCAGTTTGTGCAAATGTGTTGAGCTCAACTCTGGTGGTTTGTGCATTTTTCTTCGTGTGATTTATTTCAAAAGGAAGATTTCTTTTTTTTTTTTTTTTTTTTTTTTTTTTTTTTTTTTTTTTTTTGAGGTGGAGTCTCTCTCTGTTACCCAGACTGGAGTGCAGTGGCGTGATCTCAGCTCACTGAAACCTCCACCTCTCGGGTTCAAGCGATTCTCCTGTCTCAGCTTCCCAAGTAGCTGGGATTACAGGCGCCTGCCACTGTGCCCGGCTAATTTTTGCATTTTTACTAGAGATGGGTTTTCACCATGTTGGCCAGGCTGGTCTTAAACTCCTGGCCTCAGGTGATCTGCCCACCTCGGCTTCCCAAAGTGCTGGGATTACAGGCGTGAGCCATGGTAACTGGCCCAAAAGGAAGATTTCTTAAAAAGCTTCCAGCCAGAGCAACATAGGGAGACCCTGCCCCTAAAAAACAAAAACAAAAACAACAACAAAAAAAACCAACAACTAGGGCCAGGAGCAGTGGCTCACACCTGTAATCCCAGTGCTTTGGGAGGCTGAGATGGGAGGATCACTTGAGCCCAGGAGTTCAAGACCAGCCTGGGCAACATGGCAAAACCCTGTCTGTAGGAAAAAAAAAAAAATTAGCTAGGCGTGGTGGCATGCCTGTGATCCCAGCTACTCAGGAGGCTGAGGTGGGAGAATCACTTGAGCCCAGGAGGTGGAGGTTGCAGTGAGCCAAGATCACACCACTATACTCCAGCCTGGGTGACACAGCCAGATGCTGTCTCAGAAAAATAAATAAACAAAAATAAAAAAATTTAGCCAGGCGTGGTGGTGCACCCCTTAGTGCCAGCTACTCAGGAGTCTGAAGTGGGAGGATCACTTGAGCAGGGGAGGCAGAGGTTGCAGTGAACTGAGATCCTGTTACTGCACTCCAGCCCGGGCAACATTATAAGACTGACTCAAAAAAATTTTTTTTTTCTTTTTTTTGAGACAGAGTTTTGCTCTTGTCGCCCAGGCTGGAGTGCAATGGCGCAATCTCAGCTCACTGAAACCTCCTCCTCCCCAGTTCAAGCAATTCTCCTGCCTCAGCCTCCTGAGTAGCTGGGATTACAGGCACACACCACTACACCCGGCTAATTTCTGTATTTTTAGTAGAGAAGGGGTTTCACCATGTTGGCCAGGCTGGTCTCGACCTCCTAACCTCAGGTGACCCACCAGTCTCGGCCTCCCAAAGTGCTGGGATTACAGGCATGAGCCACGGTGCATGACCTAAAAAAAAAAAAAAAAAATTTAAATCTAGCCGGGCACGGTGGTGCCTGCCTGTAGTCCCAGCTACTTGGGAGGCTGAGGCGGGAGGATCACTTGAGCCCAGGAGGTGGAGGCTGCAGTGAGCTATGAGTGGGCCACTGCACTCCAGCCTGGGTGACAGAGTAAGACCCTGTCTCTAAAAATAAAAAAGCTCCCTGCTGCTTATGGCTGCTGTGGGGAGCAGTGTCTGTTCAGGCTAGAGTGAGGTGACAGGAAGAGGCTGGGCCAGTAGGAAATACAGAGCTTGAATGGAGACAGGGGTGGCACCTGGGCAGAAGTGGTGACCAAAGGGTGCAGGATGTGCTGGTGACCTGGGATAGAAGAGGAGCCTGGTGATCCCAGGCCTGAGTGATGTGGGGGTGAGGGGGAACTGGGAGGACACAAGAAGAGCTCAGGAGTGCGGAAGCATCAGAAACTCTCTGGCAGTATCTGTGGTCACTAAGTCAATCAACAAACATTACCCTGAAGTCCTTCAAGCCATAGATTATCATCTCCCCAGCCTGGCAAGGCCCCTTAGCCCCCCAGTAATGGAGATGGGGTGCTGGAGGGAATCCCACCCTTCCACTGACCCTTCCCCTCTGGTCTCTCTGCGTGGTAGGACTCGGTTTTCTCACCTGTTAATTGGGGGTGAGAATCCTCCCACCAGATGGGGAGAGGGTAGGGAGCAGGGGTCTACTGAACCCTTTTTTTTTTTTTTGAGACGGAGTCTCGCTCTGTTGCCCAGGCTGGAGTGCAGTGGCGTGATCTCGGCTCCCTGCAACCACTGCTTCCCGGGTTTAAGCGATTGTCCTGCCTCAGACTCCCGAGTAGCTGGGACTACAGGTGCACATCACCACACCCAGCTAATTTTTTATATTTTTGGTAGAGGTGGGGTTTCAGCATGTTGGCCAGTCTGGTCTCGAACTCCTGACCTCAAGTGATCTGCCCACCTTGGCCTCCCAAAGTGCTGGGATTACAGGTGTGAGCCACCGCACGGGGGCTTCTATTGAACTTTTCTTCTCGCTTCTGGGAAACCAAAAGGAAGAAGGTCCGCGTCTTGGAACTGGGGGCGCTGAGTCAGTGCAGCATCCTGCAAGACCACCTTGAAATACTGTCATCAGTCACCTGCTTCCTCTCCCGTAAAATGGGTCACAGGATCCTAAACTCACAGGCTTTGCAGCATGGGTTTAAGGGAAAAGATTAGGAACAAGTCGAGTTCCCTTTCTTGGCACCCCTGCGGGACTTTACTGAGGGGATGAGCTGCAGAGTCACTTCGCCAGACCCCTGAGCCTGCAGGGAGGCCACGGCTTGGCGGAGGAACCCAGGCCGGGAAAGGAGAAGTGAGAGGCAGGTGGGTTGGGTGGGGGTGGGGATGAGGGCCCGCGGGAGGCGGTGAAGCGGGGAGGGGGCGCTGCTCCCGGGCCCTGCAGCGAATCAGGCCTGCCGCCCTGCCTCACGCAACCCAGGCTGTGGTTTCATCACCTGCTCCCCAAGTACCTCATTATGGGCGACAGGAAGAGCCCCTTGGAAAGCCAAGACCCCCCCCTCCCCTCTCCTGGGGGCTCCAGCGGCTCCGACCCCAGCTGCAGGCGACCCTCCCTCCCCAGCCAGAGCCCTGGGCCTGCCTCCTCCTCTGGGGGCCTAGGGAGGTGGTACCCAGGTCGGGGGGCATGTAGGTGACCTGGCGGCCTGGCTCAGTTCACAGCGGTCCCTGGAGCCCTGCACCTGCCCTCAGGGACTCAGGGGAGAGGGTGGGCTCGGGCAGTGACTGCCCCGTTGCTGAGCTTCTCTGGAACTCAGTTTCCTCCCCCGGAAAGTTGGGGGGCAGCAGGGGCCACCTGGCTGAACTGAGGGAAGGGGCTTCACAGTAAGGTGTTTTACAGATGTGGAGAGCGTTTGTGGTCGATGGGCCCTGATGCCTCTCAGAAGGCCTTGGGGTCACCTCTCCATCCTGGGGGAACCCAGCTCAGATTGTGGGCCCCAAAAAGTCCCTGGTGGAGTGCTGGGGGACAGGGGTGGATGGGGTTGGGGGTCACTCCATCTTTGTATGGGCATAATGGGAGGTAGAAATATTCCCCACACACAGAGACCCCCAAACAGAGCCGCGGAAAACCCACAGATGCCCGAAACAACAAATCTCCCAAATACACAAGGATTCCTCCTGCGAAATTCCCCAAAATACATGCAGTTCACGATATGCCAAACCCCCCAACCCACACAGCTCTCCAAACACACATATCCCCAAAACACATCCTGTTCCCTCTGCATAGACAGACCCTGAAAACACTCAGACACACCCAGATGCCCCAACACACGCCAATCCCCCAAACGCACAGACACATACAGATCTCCCTAAACACATGGATGTCCCCCAAATACACACAGACCCCTTTCCCCTGAACAACGTGGAGACCCCTGCCAGATGCATGCAGACTCTTCCAAACATATACAGACTCCCCCCAATCCATGCTGGTCCCCCATTACACAGGTAGGGCCCCCCATCCCTGCAGTGATATCACCCACACTCTGGCTTTCTTCTTTTTTGTTTTTGTTTTTTGTGAGACAGTCTCACTTTGTCACCCAGGCTGGAGTGCGGTGGCGTGTTCTCTGCTCCCTGCAACCTCTGCCTCCCGGGTTCAAGCGATTCTCCTGCCTCAGCCTCCCCAGTAGCTGGGACTACAGCCATGCCTACCACACCCAGCTAATTTTTGTATTTTTAATACAGACGGGGTTTCACCATGTTGGCCAGGCTGGTCTTGAACTCCTGGCCTCATGTGATCTGCCTACTTCGGCCTCCCAAAGTGCTGGGATTACAGGCCACCATACCTGGCTGGGTTTCCTCTTTTTAATTATTATTATTATTATTTTTTGAGATGGGGTCTCACTCTGTTGCCCAAGCTGGAGTGCAGTGGTGCCATCATAGCTCACTGCAGCCTCCAATTCCTGGGCTTAAGCATTCCTCCCACCTCAGATTTCCCAGTAGCTGGGGCTACAAGCGCACACCTAATTTTTAACCAGACGATGCCAGGCTAATTTTTTTTATTTTTGTAGAGAAGGCGTTTAATTTTATCACACTGGCTGGTCTTGAACTTCCGGCCTCAAGCTATCCTCCTGCCTCAGCCTCCCTAAGTGCTGGGATTACAGGTGTGAGCCACCACACAGGCCTGACTTCCTTCCCAAGGCAGGGTGGTCTCCACCCACCAGGGGTGAAATGCAGGCTGGGGGCATCTGAGGCTAGATTTGAATGGGTAGTGTTTGAATCCAGGAATCTTAGAATGTTCCAACTGGAGAAGGCCCCATGGGGGTCCTTTTTTCCATAGGTCCCTCTGGCACCCACGGGGAAAGTGAGGCCCAGTGGGGAGCCCTCAGACCCTCCTTCCCACCTCTCCCCGGGCCTGCTCCTGGGAGGGACAGCTCCTGTTCGAGGGGCAGGAGTCCAGGGTATGTGGGACCCTCTGGGGGACGCCCCCTCTGCTTCGCTCCAGGATCCCATTTTGGCCATGCACAGAGAGGCCAGGGCCGGGGCTGTGGGCCAGTCAGTCCAGGATTCAAATCCTAAACCCACCACTTGCCCACTGCGTGATGCTTTCTGAGCCTCGGCTTCCTGTGTTTGCAGGGGCCCTGCAAACTCCCCATGTACCCACCCACCTCTCCCCTCACTTGAAAAAGTGTCATCTACCAGCAGACTCCCAGCCCACCTTCTGCCCCTTTGGAGGCATCTGCAACACCAGCCCCAAACTGATTCCCTACTTGCCCATCACTCTCCCTTTGCCCGGACTGTGTCCAATCCCGGGACACCCTTCCAGGTTTGCCCAAGTCCAGGAGTGTCTCCATGTCCTCTAAAGACCTGCAGAAAACCCTCTTTCTGGAGGCACCAATCTTTTTTAATGTTTATTTTAATTTTTTCAGGCAAGGTCTCATTCTGTCACGCGGGCTGGAGTGCAGTGGTGTGGTCTCGACTCACTGCAGCCTGGCCCTCCCGGACTCAAGCGATCATCCCACCTCAGCCTCTGGAGTAGCTAGGAGTAGCACAACACCACACCTAGCTAATTTTTGTATTTTTTGTAGAGCTGGGGTCTCCCTATGTTGCCCGGGCTGGTCTCAAACTCCTGGTCTCAAGTGATCCTGCTGCCTCGGTCTTCCACAGTGCTGAGATTACAGGTGTAAGCCACCATGCCCGGCCGAATTCAACTCTTTCTGCAGCACCCAGCCCCATCAGATTTTTTGGTGTGTGTTTCTTTATTGCTTTCTTTAATGAGCATCTCGCCCTGCCGGCTCCCCAGCGCCTAGTACCTAGAAGGCTGTCAATCACCCTTCCTTGAATCAACGAGCAAACAACTGCTTCACAAACAGAAGAAACACTGGCAACTTGCTCAGTTTTCTGTTTTTCTTTTTTCTTTTTTTGAGGTGGGGTCTTGGTCTGTCACCCAGACTGGAGTGTAATGGCACAATCTGGGCTTACTGCAACCTCCGCCTCCCAGGTTCAAGCCAATCTCTTGCCTCAGCCTCCCGAGTAGCTGGGGCTGCAGGCGCCTGCCCCTCCACATGACTAATTTTTTGATTTTTTGACATCTTATTTTTTGTAGAGACAGGGTCTCACTATGTTGCCCAGGCTGGTCTTGAACTCCTGAGCTCAAGAAATCTGCCTGCCTTGGCCTCCCAAAGTTCTGGGATTATAGAGGTGAGCAACCACACCCAGCCCTACTTGTTTTTTTCTTGAGATGGGTTTCGCTCTTGTTGCCCAGGCTGAAGTGCAGTGGTGCGATCTCAGCTCACCGCAACCTCTGCCTCCCGGGTTGAAGCGATTCTCCTGCCTCAGCCTCCCTAGTAGCTGGGATCACAGGCACGCCCCCACCATGCCCAGCTAATTTTGTATTTTTAGTAGAGACAGGGTTTCTCCATGTTGGTCAGAATGGTCTCGAACTCCTGACCTCAGGTGATCCACCCATCTCGGCCTCCCAAAGTGCTGGGATTACAGGCATGAGCCCGGCCCTACTTGTTCACTTCTCATTGAAATACCTCATGGTCCACACAACAAATTTAAGGCACCATCTGGCCCACAGGCTGCCAGTTTGTGGCCCCTCCTCTAAACAACCTTCACAGCAAAACAGCCAATTGGACAGTGCTGATGCTCCTTTCAGGCCAAGGCACTGGCCCTCTGAAGGTCCTGCTGCCCAGCTTGGGAGAAAACCAATGTCCAGGTGACCATCCATGGCAAAAAGAAGGCCTGTTCCAGGCCGGGTGCGGTGGCCCACACCTGTAATCCCACTACTTTGGGAGGCCGAGGTGGGCAGATCACTTGAGGTCAGGAGTTTGAGACCAGGCTGGCCAACATAGTGAAACCCCATCTCTACTGAAAATACAAAAATTAGCCGGGCATGATGGTGGGTGCCTGTAATCCCAGCTACTCAGGAGGCTGAGGCAGGAGAATCACTTGAACCCAGGAGTCAGAGGTCACCCAGTCCATGGAGCCAAGAGAGACCCCGCAGTCTGAATTTGACCCTGCGGTCCCGTGCAGGCTAGAGTCCAAGGCCCTCTCAGGCCCCTAAGCCACAGTAGTGGCTGCAGGGACAGCCCAAGGTTTTCCTCTCTTTGTTCCAGAGAAAGCTCTCCCTGTGGGGCCTCAGAAATGTATCCCCAGATGCCCCAGCCTCCCTGCTTGGGAAATTAGCACATCTGTCAGCGCTGGGCGGAAGGGACTCTGCCCACAGCCCGGCAGCCCCAAGATGCAGCCAGCAGGGACCCTGAGATGGGGCTTTAGGACATTGTCAGTCCCCAATATCTTCCCGCAGAAATGTCTGGGAGCCCATCAGGTGCCGGGGATGCAGGAGCAGGGGGTGGGCAGAGCAAGGCCTCCCCCATTACCCAGTCTGATAGGGGAGGCAACAACGGCCACATAACTGTATCTGGGAAGAAGGCCTTCAAGGAAGAAATTCAATAGGTAGGAAGTGGAGGGTGGCAGGGAGAGAGCTGCTTTGGACAGAGGATCCAGGAGGGCTTCTCTGAAGAGGAGTGGTCTCGAGGAGGACAGGACACCAGCCACAGGGTGGTGACGTGTAGGGGTGCCACACCTGCAGTCCCAGCTACTCAGGAGGCTGAGGTATGAGAATTGCTTGAACCCGGGAGGCGGAGATTGCAGTGAGCTGAGATCGCACCACTGCACTCCAGCCTGGGTGACAGAGCAAGACCCTGTCTTTGAGGTGTCTCAGGGAGGTGGGAGCCAGGTGGACACAATGGCAGGTGCAAAGGCCCTGAGGTGGGATTGTGCTAAACAGGTGGCTTCCAGGAGCAGGCAAACCCCACGCATCTGGGGTGGAGCGAGCAAAGGGTGGCTGGAGACACAGAAGGTCAGAGAGGCATTGGGGGACAGACAGAGGGTGGACCGTAGAGCAACAGGGAGCCATGGAAGGTGTGTGAGGAGGGGAGGACTGTGGTCTGACTCGGAATTTTCAGAAGACCCTGTAGCCTGTTGGAGCAGGAAGCCAGGCCAGCATCCAGCCAGGGATGGTAGGGCTTGGACCAGGCACAGGTCGCAGGTGGGAACAGTGGGCAAGGCAGGCCCATGCCCACAGCAGCCATGACTCTTACTACAATCCACCTCCATTTCTCCCTTCCTCAGGCCCCACCTTGACCTTGGGTGAACCTGGGCTTGGAGGGAAACAGCGCCTGGCAGAGGGCGGAAAGGGGTCTGGATGGGCTCACAAACACCTCCGCTTGGTCACAGCCCAGATGGGACCTTCTGTTATTGAGCCCTTACTGTCTGCCCGGGCCCACACCCCACCTCATTTACATATAAGACCTGCCTGACCCCCAGACACGCCAGGGAAGCAGCGATAGTTGCCCTGTTTTACACAGGAGTGGGCAGGCTTCTTCCAGGGCCACATGGTGAGACCTCCAGATCCCCACCCAATCCTGGGCTTGTACCCGAGGGCCATCACGTGGCACCTCAATCTCACCACCCCCACCCAGGCTGGGAAGTGGGCCTGGGCTTGTCCAGCCCAGAATCACCATCACAGGGTCCAAGAAACTCAATCCTGGGCTGCAGGGTATCAGGGTAACCACACAAGTCCCCAAGATACAGCCCCAGAGAGGCCCTTTGGGGGCTGAGAAATGGGATTTAACTTCCTTGCACACCCCATAGGGATTCACAGGCCGGGGCTGAGGCAAGTTCCTTGACCCCAAAAGGGATCCAAGACACATTCTAAGTCGTCTCAGAAAAATGGCATCTGGCTGGGCTCATGCCTGTAATCCCAGCACTTTGGGAGGCTGAGGCAGGAGGACAATTTGAGCCCAGGAGTTCAAGACCAGCCTGGGCAACATAGGGAGACCCCCATCTCTACTTAAAAAAAAAAAAAAAAGAAAAGCCAGACATGGTAGCACTCCTCTACAATCCCAGCTACTCGGGAGACTGAGGTGACAGGATCGCTTGGACCCAGGAGTTCAAGGTCACAGGGAGCCGTGATTGCAACACTCAAGGAAAGAAAGACAGAAAGACATCTGTCTCTAGACCACTCTGTGCCTCGAATCTGCCAGAAGGCCTCTAATCCCAGCACTTTGGAAGGCTGAGGTGGGCTGATGGCTTGAGCACAGGAGTTCGGACCAGTCTAGGCAACATAGAGAGACTTTGTCTCTATAAATAAATAAATAAGTAAATAAGTAAATAAATAAGTGGGCCAGGTGCAGCGGCTCATGCCTATAATCCCAGAACTTTGGGAGGCCAAGGTGGGCTGATTGCTTGAGCCCAGGGGTTCGAGACCAGCCTGGGCAACATAGGGAGATCTTGTCTCTATAAATAAATAAATAAATAAATAAGTGGGCCACGTGCGGTGGCTCACGCCTATAATCCCAGAACTTTGGGAGGCCGAGGTATGCGGATTGCTTGAGTACAGGAATTCAAGACCAGCCTGGGCAACATGACAAGACGCCATCTTTATAAATTTTTTTTTAAATTAGCTGGTCACAGGTCAGCCACGGTGCCTCACGCCTGTAATCCAAGCACTTTGGGAGGCCAAGGCAGGTGGATCACCTGTGATCAAGAGTTTGAGACCAGCTTGGCCAACATAGTGAAACCCTGTCTCTACTAAAAATACAAACATTAGCCGGGAATGGTGGCACGCACCTGTAATTCCAGCTACTCAGGAGGCTGAGGCAGAAGAATCACTTGAACCTGAGAGGTGGAGGTTGCAGTGAGCCGAGATTGTCCCATTGCACTCCAGCCTGGGCATCAGAGTGAGGCTCTGTCTCAAAAAAAAAAAAAAAAAAAAATTTAGCTGGGTGTGCTGGTGTGAGCACGTATTCCTAGCTCCTCAGGAGGCTGAGGCGGGAGGATCACTTGAGCCCAGGAGGTGGAGGTTGCAGGGAGCTGAGATCAAACCACTTTACTCTAGCCTGGGCAATAGAGCAAGATGCTGTCTCAAAAACGAAAAAAATAAAGAAAAAACAAAACCTCTTCCAGAAGGCCAAACACCCAACATGTCTACACTCATTGCATCCAAGCTGGGGTGGGCAAATGTTTTAAATTCCCCTTCTCTTCTTAATTTGCATTTTCCAGATGTCCACCTGGTTGGGTCATAGTTTAACCAAATAAATCATTCGTTGGGATGGGAAAGCCAAGAGTGGGTTCAACTTGCTCGGCTCACAGGAGTGGCCACAAAGTTCAGAGAGGGGCAGCCACCTGTTGGGGGTTCACAGAGAGGACGGAGAGGAAGCTGGGCCCTGTGCCCCCGGCCTCTGTTCTCTTGGGGGACTGAGGCATGGCCTTGAGCTCCATCCTTTTTTGAGGGGCCTAGTGTTACTACCTGGCCTCAGCTTTCCCTCCTGCAAACCAGCTTCCTGCTCTCTATGATGATAACCCAAGATCCTAACTGTCCTGAAATTCTGTTTGCTGGAGGTCAAGCTTCCCCCTTTACTGCACAACAGGAAGGGGACATGAGGGAACAAGGCTGCCTTTTCAGAAAGCCCCTTTCACCTCTGGAAATCAGTCCTCACACACTGGTCCTCCGAAGTCGAAATACTTTTTTGTATCCAGTTTCCTTCACTCCAAGAGCCTGAGAGTTCTTGTCCCGAATGCCCAAGGTCCAGGGGCCCTGCCCTTCCCCAGGGATGATTCTTGGCCAGACTAGCCTGAGGCCTTGATTTTTTTTTTTTTTTGAGACAGAGTTTCACTCTTGTTGCCCAGGCTGGAGTGCAATGGCACGATCTTGGCTCACCACAACCTCCGCCTCCCGGGTTCAAGCGATTCTCCTGCCTCAGCCTCCTGAGTAGCTGGGACTACAGGCACCCGCCACCACGCCCGGCTAATTTTTTTTGTATTTTTAGTAGAGACGGAGTTTCACCGTGTTAGCCAGGATGGTCTTGATCTCCTGATCTCGTGATCCGCCCGCCTCAGCCTCCCAAAGTGCTTGGATTACAGGTGTGAGCCACCGCGCCTGGCCATTTTTTTGTTTCTTTTCTTTCTTTCTTTTTTCTTTTAGAGACAGGATCTTGCTCTGTCACCCAGGCTGGAGTGCAGTAGCTCAGTCATAGCTCACTGCAGACTCGAACTCCTCGGCTCAAGTGATCCTCCTGCCTCAGCCTCCCGAGTAGCTGGGACTATACACATAAGCCACCACACCTGCCTAATTAAAAAAATTTTTTTTGGCTGGATGCGGTGGCTTACTCTTGCAATCCTAGCACTTTGGGAGGCTGAGGCGGGCAGATCACATGAGACAGCCTGGCAAACATGGTGAAATACCATCTCTACAAAAAATGCAAAAATTAGCTGGTCATGGTGGCATACGCTTGTAGTCCCAGCTACTCGGGAGGCTGAGGCAGAGAATCAATCACTTGAACCCGGGAGGCGGAGGTTGCAGTGAGCCAAGATTGAGCCACTGCGCTCCAGCCTGGGTGACAGAGTGAGACTCTGTCTCAAAAAAAAATTTTTTTAAAGCCGGGCGCAGGCGCTCACGCCTGTAATCCCAGCACTTTGGGAGGTTGAGGCAGGTGAATCATTTAAGGTCTGGAGTTCAAGACCAGCCTGGCCAACATGGTGAAAGCCCATCTCTACTAAAAATACAAAAACTAGCCAGGCGGTAGTGGCACGCGCCTGTAATCCCAGCTACTTGGAAGGCTGAGGGAGGAGAATTGTTTGAGCCTGGGAGCTGGAGGTTGCAGTGAACCAAGATCACCACTGTACTCCAGCCTAGGCGACAGGATGAGACCCTGTCTCAAAAGAAAAAAAAAAAAAAAAATGGTGATCTCACTATGTTGCCCAGGCTGGTCTCAAACTACTGGGCTCAAGTGATCCTCCCGCCTCAGCCTCCCAAAGCGCTGGGATTACAGGCATGAGCCCCTGCACCCGGCCAGCTATTTCTGACTAATTGGGTCTGCGACTAGGGGTTAGGGTGGCCAAGGACCCAGGTCACCCATATCTGCAGCCCTGGACCCCAAAAGAGACAGGGAGGGAGGACTGTGACCGTGAAAGTAATGCTGCCACCACCTTGTCATGTGCTAACAACCACACGGGGATGCGACTCTTGTTCCTGTACCCATTGAGGCAGAGGGAGGAGAGTTGGCCCAGGCAGCTGTTGCTCCCGCATTCCAAGGTTTTGTGCCTACCATCGTGCTGTGACAAACGAGTGTACACCCACAGCAAGAAGGCATAGGGTCGTGCACAGGGGATGCACTAATGCTAAAGGAGTGCACACCAGGAGAGAGGGACATCGCATGCCACATCATAGAGCTCACAGACACATAATAGGGCCTCACAGCACCATGATTTTGGACATGCAGCTAACTCTCCAACTCCCCAACTCACACCAAACCTCAGACGCAGAGCCCTTGGACACACAACTTCCAGAGCCACACCCTTCAGACACACACCCCTTGGAGACACAACCCCCTCCTACCACAACCTCCGGGACTCACCACCCCATGACACACACCCCTTTAGACACACACCCCACCCTGGGACGCCCAGCAGTACACCCAGACCTCCAAAACCCACGCAGCCCGCAGAAGCAGTTCGGAGGACACCACAAGAGTCTCAACCCGGTATGACACGCACCTGCTCGGCCTGGGCCCTGGGACGCTGGGCGCACGGACCCGCGGCGGCTGCACGAAGATCAGGGGCCCGCGGCCGCAGGTGCCTTGGGAGCGGGCGGCCCTGCCCCCGGGAGCTGACTGGGCGGGACGGGCTTATTTGCATAGAGGGCGTCACCCTGGAGACGGCGATGGGCGGGCACTTGGGCGTGGCCCCGCCCCGGGAGTTCATGGGCCTGGGACTCAGACGCGAAAGGATGCTGGGGCGCCATGGGTTGGGGCGCAGATAAGGAAGAAGTAGAACAGAAGGAGGGGGCTGGATCAGACTGGCCAGGCTTTCCCTGCCCTCACTGGGCGCCCTTGACCTTACTGCCGACCCCTGACCCTACTGTAACCCTAAACCTAATTCTAAACCTGTTCCTAACTCGGCCCAACTTGCCTGGATTAATTCCATCCTGAGTGAAATAGAACTCCGATCCCGGACCCCGTCGGCCCGAGGAACCAAGCTCTTCTCGCAGGCAACGCTGACCCTCGCGCTCGCTAGAATGGAAAGACTGCAAGACGGGGCTCTGGGGTGGCCTATGTGGCCTCACTCAACTGTGCCTCTTGGGGCCAGATATGTGCCCCCACAGGAAGTGACAGACCCTCCGCAGCTACTGGTCCCTCGACCCCGCACCGCCTGCCTCTCCACAGTCCAATACAACCACATTGCTTCCACCAACCACGTCCCTCTCCTTCCCTCTCCCCGCTAGAGGCTGTTTTCTAAACTTCAAAGGTCAGCTGTGAGGGGCCTTCCAGGATTGGACCCCAGCCCAGACCTCCAAATCCACCCCTTCCCCTGGGATCCGAGCACAGGCCAGACCCACAGAAGATCAGAGTGGGGGTTGGTGAATGTATCAATGTGAAAATAATTACAGGATAAAGATGGCTCTGGGCTGGGCACTTCTGGAGAAGCCCCCCGCCCATCTGGGGCAGGCAGGGGATCCATGCACTTCCCTAACCCTGTGGGGTCAGGCTTGGGCCAGAGGAGGGATGGGAGGCTGGGACAGGCCAGAATTGGGGCAAGGGCTGTGCCAGAGGAGTCTGGGAGGGTTTCTCAGAAGAGGCGGCATTTGTGCTGGGCTTTCAAGTATGTGTAGGAGTTTGCCACTAGGAGAAAGGTTTTTCTTTTTTTTTCTTCAAGGCAGGATCTCACTCTGTTGCCCAGGCTGGAGTGCAGTGGCATGATCATAGCTCACTGCAGCCTCGACCTCCTAGGTTCAAGCAATCCTCCCAACTCAGCCTCCCCAGCAGCTGGGACTACAGGTAGCCCACCACCATGCCCAGCTAATTTTGTTTTTTTTTTTAGAGAGGATGTCTCACTATGTTGCCCAGGCTGGTCCCAAACTCCTGGGCTTAAGAGATCCTTCCCCCTCAGCCTCCCAAGGTGCTGAGACTACAGGTGTGAGCCACTACACAAGACCCGAGAAGGGCTTTTTCAAGAGGGAAAAGCACTTGCAAAAGTGTAGAGGAAGAGCACAGAACATTCTCTGGCCAGGGGAGATGAGGAAGGTGAAGCCAGTACAGTGGGCAGGGGGTGAAGAGGAGAGGCAGATACAGGTGGAGAGCAGGGGGGCTGCAAAGCTGCCTGGTGTCCATCTCCTCCAGAGAAGAGAGGGGCTGGTCCCCCAAACTCAGGGGGAGGCATGTGGCAGATGCTGGAGTGTGGGGGACACTGAGACAGGGAACAAGGGGCCTGGAAGGCTCGTGTCTCTCCCCACACCTCAGTTTACCCGTCTGTGACATGGGCAATGTGGGCCTCTAGTCTGAGCACAACTTTCTCTTTGGACATGAAAACTATAGAGTGCACACTGTGTCATCAGTGGGTCCCTCCTGTCCCCATCCAGTGCCCAGTGCCATACATTCAGGTGCCCCAAGGACACGCCAGGGCCTGGGCCAGGCTGGGGGCTTCTGCCTCCACTCCATGGTGCAGAACAAGGCTTGGGGAGTGTGGAGGTGGCTGGGGAGCCCTGGGCCCCCGGAGGGCTGCTCTGTTTACCCGAGGCCGCCCGTCCGCCTCTGATGCAACAGGCAGGCTCTGGTTACGTGAGGCCGGCAGCTGGGCCAGCTCTGGGGGAAGGGCTAGCCCGGCAGAGCGAAGCTGGCTGGGGCTGGCCCTTATGCACCCCAACTCCCCAGCCCCCTCCTTCTGGTGGGCACCATCTTGTTATTCATAGTCTGTCCCCTGTCCTTTTGCCTCTGTTCCTATCCTATACCTTCCCCAACCACTAATTGTGTTCCCTAGCAGGGCCACCAAGAGTCTTAACCTCATTCTTCTCAGATGAAGGGACACCCTTAGTTGCTAGAGTAAGATGTTGGAAGGTAGAGGGGAAGGTTGTGAGGAGGAAGGGATAGAAGGGGCCAGAGTGGGTGGCGAGGGAGAAGAGTGACCTGGGAAGGGGGTCTGGGAGATGGGGGAGGTGGTAGGTGGGGGATGGAGGAGAAGGCTGGGGTGGGAGGCTGGGGGAGGTGGAGAAGCTGCCCCCGCTCTGTCTCCCTCCTCCAGATTCTCTCCCCTCTCCCAGGGGAAGGCTTTGAAGGACCTTCCATGGCAAGGATGTGTGACCCAGTGGGTAGGGAGGGCCCCGAGCTTAAAGAACCCTGAGTTCCCATCCCAGCTGTGCCGCCCACTCACTGTGTGACCTCAGGATGGTCACTGCACCCCTTGGGGCCCCTTTGCTCATGTGAGAAGTGTGGATAGGCTGGGCGCGGTGGCTCACGCCTGTAATCCCAGCACTTTGAGAGGCCGAGGCGGGTGGATCACAAGGTCAGGAGATCGAGAACATCCTGACTAACACGGTGAAACCCCATCTCTACTAAAAATACAAAAAATTAGCCAGGCATGGTGGCAGGCGCCTGTAGTCCTAGCTACTCGGGAGGCTGAGGCAGGAGAATGGCGTGAACCTGGGAGGCGGAGCTTGCAGTGAGCCAAGATCGTGCCACTGCACTCCAACCTGGGCAACAGAGCGAGACTCCGTCTCAAAAAAAAAAAAAAAAAAAATTAGCCAGGCATGGTGGCACATGCCTGTAATCCCAGCTACTCAGGAGGCTGAGGCAGGAGAATTGCTTGAACCCGGAAGGTGGAGGTTGCAGTGAGCCAAGATCGCACCATTGTACTCCAGCCTGGGTGACAGAGCAAGACTCCGTCTCAAAAAAGAAAAAAAAAAAAAAAAAGAAGAAGTGGGGATAATAGGAGCCCTCAAGCCCCACCCACAATGTTCCCTCTTCCAAAAGCCTTCCTATCCTCTTACCACTTAGGATCCTTCCACCTCCCCATCCTTCCTTCCAGCTTAGCACTGATCCAGGGGGCGGGGTAGAGTATGTGGCTGGTTCTGTCTCCCCCAGCCTGGGGGTTCCTTGGGCCCGGGCCCAGTGCATGGTGGCACCAAAGGGGTGTCTCCATGGGTTTCTTTCTTTTCCTTTTTTAGAGACAGAGTTGCTCTGTTGCTCAGGCTGGAGTGCAGTGGTGCAATCATGGCTCACTGCAGCCTTGAACTCCTGGGCTCAAGTGATCCTCTCACTTCCATCTCCCAAGTAGCTGGGACTATAGGCATGCACTATCACACCTGGCTAATTTAAAAAAATTTTTTTTTGAGGTGCACTGGGTGTCTCGCTTGTTGCCCAGGCTGGTCTCGAACTCCTGGGCTTAAGTGATCCTCCTGCCTTGGCCTCCAAAAGCGCTGGGATTACGAGTGTGTGAGCCATTGCGTACAGCCTCCATGGGTTTCTTGAAGAACTGGAGAATCTCAAAGAAGGTCTAGGCAGTGAAAGGGAGTGGGGGATAAGCCTGGGGCACCCAGAAGCCTTGTTCAGGGATACTATAGGGAAAAAAAAAAAAAAAAAAAAGGCTTTCCAGGGGCCTGATTGCGCAGGACTCTCCAGGCACCCAGAGCAGGTCTGAAATAAAAACCAGGACTCAAACCAAGGGCTAAGGACAAAAACCCAGTGGAAGTCTGATTCTTGTCCTAACCACTGTGGACGGAGCAGGGGACAGGTGGCTGCCCTCTATGGGTCTCCTTTTACCCCATCTGCAGATCAGGGTTGGGATCCTGTCTGGGTGATCTCCAGCCTCGTGAGCGCTATGATCCTGTTTGGATGCCCCATGGCACAGAGAGCTCACTGTCTCTCTTCTAGCTGCCTACCTATCTCTGGAGTTCTGCCAGGAGTAAATTTTTTTTTTTTTTTTTTTTTTTTTTGAGACGGAGTCTTGCTCTGTCGCCAGGCTGGAGTGCAGTGGCACAATCTCGGCTCACTGCAATCTCCACCTCCCGGATTCAAGCCATTCTCCTGCCTCAGCCTCCTGAGTAGCTAGGGTTACAGGTGCTCACCACCACAGCCAGATAATTTTTGTATTTTTAGTAGAGATGGGGTTTCACCATGTTGGCCACGACGGTCTCGATCTCCTGACCTCGTAATCCACCCGCCTCGGGCTCCCAAAGTGCTGGGATTACAGGCGTGACCCACTGTGCCCAGCTGGGTGTTTTTTGAAATGGAGTTTACCGCTGTCGCCCACGCTGGAGTGCAGTGGCGTGATCTCAGCTCACTGCAATCTCCACCTCCCAGGCTCAAGCGATTCTCCTGCCTCAGCCTCCAGAGTAGCCGGGGATTACAGGCATGCACCGCACCCAGCTAATTTTTGTATTTTCAGTAGAGACGAGGTTTCACCATGTTGGCCAGGCTGGTCTCCAACTCCTGACGTCAAGTGATCCGCCAACCTCGGCCTCCCAAAGCGCTGGGATTACAGGTGTGAGCCCCCGCACCTGGCCAGTAAATGCTATTGATGAGCTCTAGGAGTGCCCTTGCTCTTCACCCTGACAAGGGAGGCTGCGAGCTCTTGTTCTCAGAGCCCTCTGGCCTCTCAGAACCTGAGTTTGCTCTCTGAAAAATGGGAGCGAGGGCATACAGGGTGAAAAAGGGTGGAGGGTCACAGTGTGCCCACCAGGGCCAGCCAGGACGGCAGACAATGACCGCTTGGAGGCTGAACTTCCCGCCAACGCTTTGCCTCTTGCGCCCCCTGGCGGCTAGAGGGGGCGGGGCGCCCTCCAGGCAAAAAGGGCTATTGAGCATTCAAATGAGATGCAAATTAACCAGCGCCCCCACAAGCCCTTGGACTCGGGGTGACGAGGTGTCTGACAACCCAGAGTCTTGATCAGACCCCTTTTATCTATTTATTTATTATTTTTTGAGACAGAGTCTTGCTCTCTCACCCAGGCTGGAGTGTAGTGGCTCCATCTCGGCTCACTGCAACCTCCGCCTCCCGGGTTCAAGCAATTCTCCTGCCTCAGCTTCCCAAGTAGCTGGAATTAGAGGCGTGCACCACCACACCTGGCTAATTTTTTATATTTTTGGTAGAGACAGGGTTTCACCATATTGGTCAGGCTGGTCTTGAACCCCTGACCTCAGGTGATGTGCCCACCTCAGCCTCCCAAAGTGCTGGGATTACAGGCGTGAGCCACCATGCTCAGCTATTTTGTTTTTGTTTTTGTTTTGTTTTTTTGAGACGGAGTCTCGCTCTGTCACCCAGGCTGGAGTGCAGTGGCGCAATCTCGGCTCACTGCAAGCTCCGCCTCCCGGGTTCACGCCATTCTCCTGCCTCAGCCTCTCCCAGTAGCTGGGACTACAGGCGCCCGCCACCATGCCCGGCTAATTTTTTGTATTTTTAGTAGAGATGCGGTTTCACCGTGGTCTCGATCTCCTGACCTCATGATCCGCCCGCCTAGGCCTCCCAAAGTGCTGGGATTACAAGCGTGAGCCACCGCGCCCAGCTATTTTGTTTTTTTATAGAGACAGGGTCTCTCCATGTTGCCCAGGCTGGTCTCCAACTCCTGGACTCAGGGGTTCCTCCAGTCTTGACTTCCCAAAGTGCTGGGATTACAAGCGTGCGCCACCGCACCCGGCCTAGACTCCTTTTAAGAGGTGACTGGGCTGGGCGCGGTGGCTCACACCTGTAATCCCAGCACTTTGGGAGAACGAGGTCAGGGGTTCAAGACCAGTCTGGCCAAGATGGTGAAACTCCGTCTCTACTAAAACTACAAAAATACAAAAATTAGCCGGGTGCAGTGGCAGGTGCCTATAATCCCAGCTACTCTGGAGGCTGAGGTAGGAGAATGGCTTGAACCTGGGCAGCAGAGGTTATTGTGAGCCGAGATTGCGCCACTGCACTCCAGCCTGGGCGACAGAGTGAGGCTCCATTTCAAAAAAAAAAAAAAGAAGAGAGATGACTGTTAGTCGCTGGCTGAGGTTGCATCCAGGGGCTATGAGTGACTCAGAGCCCTAGAAGGGTCTGGTGGGGCCCCCCACACCTGCCTCCCTCACCCCCAGCTCCTAGCGCCCCAGGCATCCTAGGCACGTCCTGGGAGGCAGGCGATAATCCCATTCTGCTGCCAGTTTCTCCTGAAGGTCTGAGCAAGACAGGGCTGGCCCGTCTGGCTCACAAATACCAGTGTTTGCTGGATAAATGGTCGCACGGAGGACAGATGGACATTGAGAAGTGCCTTCAGAGCAGGTAAGAAGGGAGAAGGACTCTGGAGGCCACACACCAATCAGGGCCCTAAATGGGGTGGCTTTAGGCTCCTCCCCACTCCTAAGCTGAGTAGGACAGTGGAGAGGCGGGATAATGGCAGAGAGGCCCCCCAGTGTGCCCTAGGAGGAGGAGAGGTAGGGCTGAACCCCCTTTCCAGGCCTTCAGAAGCCTTGACAGGCCTGATGTCCCAGCAGGATGCCCTCTGTCTCCCCTCAGGGCACCCCTGCTCTTCCCATCTGTCTCCATCAACCAACCCACAGTGCCAAGCTGAGGGACCCTCCCAGAGCAGTGGGACTGGAGCCTGCCTCAACCCCAAACAGCTCTATCTGACCTCCCTAATTCATTGTACTGGAACAAGGGATTCTGGGGTAACTGCATTGGCACACAGCTGGCCTTGGAGATGCGTAACTTGTGGAGGCCTGGTCACCCAGGCTTGGCATTCACAGCGGTCAGTGAAGGCCCTTCTGCAAACAGCAGCAGAAATGGACTCAAAGCCATTTTGGCAAAAATCATAATTTAGGGGTCCATGAAACTGAAGAAATGAAATTGGCTAGTGTCAGGTACAGTTGGATCCAGGGCCCCACGCAATGTTCTCAGGTCCCCCTAGAACCCCCCGCCCTGGCCCCGTTCCCATCCACCCAGCTCAACCTTCCTGATGCTCCTGGCAGAATTCCCAGGAAAGGCCGCTCATTGGGTCACGTGTCCATCTCAAACCAGTCACTAGAAACCTAGGACACGGGAGCTCTGATTGGCCAGGCCGAGATGCCACATCCACCTCTGGAACTAGGGGTGGCTTCTCCATGTGGCCTGAGCCTGGGGTGGGTGTTGCTGCTTGAGGCAGAATGCAGGTTGGGAGGGCAGATCTGCGAGTGTCCAGCTCAGCCTGTAGAGAAGGTGCAGTCCAGCCTTCCTTATCCAGATGAAGAAAGGGAGAACCAAGGCTGGGTGCAGTGGCTCACACCTATAATCCCAGCACTTTGGGAGGCTGAGGCGGGAGGATCACGAGCTCAGGAGTTTCAGACAAGCCTAGCCAACATGGTGAAACCCCGTCTCTACAAAAAATACAAAAAATTAGCTGGGGGTGGTGGTGTGCGACTGTAGTCCCAGCTACTTGGGAGGCTGAGACAGGAGGATCACTTGAGCCCAGGAGGCAGAGGTTGCAGTGAGCCGAGATCATGCTACTGCACTCCAGCCTGGATGACAGCCAGATCCTGTCGAAAGAAAGAAAGAAAGGAAAGAAAGAAAGGAAGAAAGAAAGGAAAGGGAGACCCAGAGAGGGCCAGCACCAGGCCTATGTCACACAGCATATCAGAGGCAGGCAGGGCTGGGACCAAATCAGGCCGGGCTCTGCTCTTCTCTGACTGTGCCCTTTTTTTTTGGTGGGGGGCGGCGGGTGCGAAGTCTCGCTCTGTCGCCCAGGCTGGAGTGCAGTGGCGGGCGCCATCTTGGCTCACTGGAACCTCTGCCTCCTGGGTTCAAGCGATCCTCATGCCTCAACCTCCTGAGTAGCTGGGATTACAGGTGCCCGCCACCACGCCCGGCCGAGCCTTTTTGTCCATATGTATTTGGGGGTGAGACCTGCCTTTTGGGGCTGTCTGAGGATGAAATGAGACGACCCCTGTGAAGACTTTAGCCCAGGGC
This sequence comes from Nomascus leucogenys, assembly GCF_006542625.1. Taxonomy (NCBI): domain Eukaryota; kingdom Metazoa; phylum Chordata; class Mammalia; order Primates; family Hylobatidae; genus Nomascus; species Nomascus leucogenys. The sequence continues at coordinate 51,975,513 of NC_044390.1, read as the reverse complement.
CAGGGACTTGATAAGTGCATAATCAGGATTTTTTTTTTTTTAAGGTTTTTTGGCTGTAAGTTTTATTCAATGCAAAAGAATCCTCTCCAATTTTACTGAGGTGGCTGACCACGTCCACGACCAAATCAGCCTCTAAACTGGAATTCGGTTACTGACCCAGCCCCGGCCTCGGCTTTCTTGTCGGCACCAGGTGGCACAGCACTCCGTCTGTAGGTATCCCTGTCAGCTTCCCCTCTTGTGAGTCTCGCAGGTCGCTCACCCTCCAGACCTTTAGGCCGAGGCCTGCCAGTCTCCGGATGGCTACGGCGTAGGGTGGCAGGCACAATCTCCGGGGGCAGATGAAGGTAATCACGGAGATACTGGATACCCTCATTGGTAAGGTACCAGTAGAAATGTCTCCAGGCAAACTGTTCCTTCACGTAGCCTCGGGACTTGAGAGACTGCATGGCCTTCATGACATGAAGGTTGGGCACATTCTTGTCTGCCAGCTCCGGGTGCTTAGGCATGTGGACATCCTTCTTGGCCACCATGACTCCCTCCTTAAAAAGGAGTTCAGAAATGGCAATCCGGTTCTTCTTAGGCATCAACACCTCTGCGGCTGCAGGATCAGGATTATTTTTATGGCAGTTATTGGTCCAAGGGTCGATGGGGGGCCAGTAAGAGTCCAGGAGCAGCAAAGCCACTTCTGGGAACATTGACGACTGGGACTGGCGGCTCCGGGCAGGTGCAGGAGGAATGCTGGCCACACTCGTTCAGTCTTCAGTCTCTGCCTGGCCCAGCTTCGGTCAGGCTGGGGAGCGGGGGCAAGGGTCAGGGTGGTCTGAGAGGCAGACCCAAGTCATGAGGTGGCACCTGAGGGATGAACTTGGGCCAGGCTAAGGTGGAGCTTGGTGGTCAGAGGTCCAGGTGGGAATCCTGGCATTTCTAGGCATTGGCGATGACCCTGAGCTGGCTGCCTTACCTCTCGGGGCCTCGGTTTCCTCTTGCGTAAAACAGGGCAGTGTTTAAGGTCCTGGGACAGGAGAGGGGGATAACTTGACCCGGTGAAGGTCACTGATGACCCCAAGAGGCGCAGTTTTCGGGGGAAAGTGGGAATGAAAGGCTCTGAGGCCGGGCACAGTGGCTCACACCTGTAATCCCAGGACTCTGGGAGGCCGAGGCGGGCAGATCACCTGAGGTCGGGAGTTCGAGACCTGCCTGACCAACATGCTGAAATTCCATCTCTACTAAAAATACAAAAATTAGCCGGGCGAGGTGGCAGGCACCTGTAGTCCCACCTACTTGGGAGGCTGAAGCAGGATAATCGCCTGAACCTGACAGACAGAAGTTACAGTGAGCCAAGATCGCGTCACCGCACTCCAGCCTGGGTGACAGAGCGAGACTCCATCTCAAAAAAAAAAAAAAAAAGAGAAAAAAAAGGCTCTGAGATGCAGCATGAGGCTGGCGGTTCTGGGCATAGGCGAGGGACTCCGCGGGGACAAATGTGGATGAGACAGCAATCCTGCCGGGGAGCAGCAGCGGAGGGGACAGCAGATGCTGGGGAGTGAGGAGGGCAGCGGGGCAGTGTCCTCGAGGCACAAAGTAGGAAGGACCAGGGTGTGGGGGATGGGACTGGGGAGACAGAGGCTGGGTTGGGGGTGTGGGCAGGGCTGCGTAGGGCACTGGGCTGGGCTGCTGACCCACTCAGGCAGCCCCTCCTGCTTCAGGCCCCCCAGAAAGCTCCCAGGCCACCCCTCAGCCTGTGGGATTCCTCACCAACCCACATCCAGAGCTAAGCCTGCTATGAACAGGTGCTCAGGAAGTGTGCATCAACTGCCAGAGGTACTCAATAAATGCTTGCTGCCTGTGGTGTCCAATAAGCATTCTCTGATTGACTGCAGTGCCCACTAAGTGCTCTCTGACTGGACACATGAATTCGGCTGCCTCTGGGCTCTGAGGCTACAGCTTGAAAGGCCTACAGAGGCTCTGTCTCCACCTGCCTCCCCTCGACCTCTGAGAGGGCTTCCATAGCACCGAGAACAATCACAGTGCCTGGCCAATAGGCAGGGGCTCGGTAAGTCCCCGGGGCCCCTTTGACCTGCCTGTGTCTGCCCATTACGGATACAGAATGGTGACACATCAGATCTTTCCTGGCACCATACTCTCTAAGCGTGGTCAGCCACACCTCCCACAGCTCACGCTGCACTTGTGTGGTCCTCTCCCATCTGGTCCTGGGCCTGGCCATGTGACTGGCCTCAACGGATGGGCCACCCACAAATGTGAAACCGGCACTCTGCATGGGAGCTGCTCTCCTGGCTCCCAGCCACCAGGAGAAACCCAGGCTGGCCTGCTGGAGAGGCCACGAGGAAAACCTGACCCCTGCTGCCAACAGTCCTGGCCAAGGGCCCCCCTGACTATGCAGCTGCAGCTGAGCTCCCATGAGCACCACACGGGTGAGCCCCAGGGAGAGCAGCAGAACCACCCAGCTGAGCCCAGCCCAAAGTGCAGAATCATGAGTAGGTTAATTACTGGGGCTGTAAACCACTAAGTTTTGGGATGATGTGTTATGCAGCAATAGCTGACTGCTCCAAAGCACATCCGTCACTGTGCCCTGCACCCTCTCGGTCACCTGATGAGCCACCTTTACAGAAAGTAAACGCAGAGACCAGAGAGGGTAGTGAATTTGCTCGGTCACACAGCAGGTAGGCAGTAGATTGGTGGGGAGGTCCCAGAGATAGGTGGGTAATTGCCCATGCTGGGCTGCCTGAGAGACTGTGTACGGGTAAAGCAGGCTGCTGGCATGTGGTAGGATAGAGGAAATGTGGGCTCCTTCTCTGTCTTGGGGGGTGGAAATCTCTGGGATTTAGGGCCTATGGCCTGGAAAAGAGAGAGGAAGGTGGTGGAGAGAGAGTGGGAGAGATGGGCTGACATGGTCCCTGAGCAGCAGGGTGGAACATTCTGGACCTGCAGACACCCCTCCACCTGCCACCTCCGAAATCATCCCACAAGCCCAGTGAGAAACCCCAAGTGGTTAGACAAAGCAGGTGCCTGCCTGGCTGCCAAGCGGGCAGGTTGGTTAGTTCAGAGCAGAGAGAGAGGCTCGTGGCTACCCTCGGCACTGACCTGGGTTGGCGGAGGCTGGGGGGCCCCGAGTCTCTTCCAGGATCAGGCTGAGGAGGGCGGGGGTGGTTCCTCCGGGCTGCAACAAAATATGTGCAGCATCCATGAGGCCAAGGTCAGAGGCCACAAGGCTTGCTCAGCTGGCTAGAGTGCATGTTTGGGTGACACTCTGGTCTCAAAGACCTCTGGCTTGAGCTTCTGGGGCATCCTCCTTAAAAGTGGGATGACTGGGCCAGGCACTGTGGCTCATGCCTGTAATCCCAGCACTTTGGGAGGCTGACGTGGGTGGATCGCCTGAGGTCAGGAGTTCAAGACCAGCCTGGCCAACACGGCGAAACCCTGTCTCTACTAAAAATACGAAAATTAGCCAGGTGTGGTGGCGTGCGCCTGTAATCCCAGCTACTTAGGAGGCTGAGGCACAAGAATCACTTGGAACCCAGAGAGGGAGGCTGGAGTGAGCTAAGATCACACCAGTGCACTCCAGCCTGGCGACAGAGTGAGACTCTGTCTTGAAAAAAAAAAAAAGGGACAAATGGCAGGGCCCGGTGGGTCACGCCTGTAATCCCAGCACTTTGGGAGGCTGAGGCGAGAGGATTGCTTGAGCCCAGGAGTTTGAGACCAGCCCAGGGAATGTATCATGACCCCGTCTCTATTTAAAGAAATATATGTTTTCAAAAGTGGGACGAGGCACTCCAGAGGCCACATCTGCAACTCACTCACACAGGACTGGGCACTTCAAACCCACAGGGCTTACAAAGAGAGGTGTCAGCAGCAACTCAAGCTGCTACTAATGTCTTTCAGGAGCGTGTTGCGTTTTTGAAACAGCAGGCACAAACAGGGCATATGAAAGCATTTTGGAAACCCTGAGTTGACAGTAGGAGCTATGGCTTTTCAGTGAAGTCTAGTTCCAACTGCCAATGCCAACCCATGGCAGAGAAGCCAGATGCCGCTCCTCTTCAGATGCAAGAGAGCCCAGATAAACCCTTCATGCTACCGTTTGAGGGAAGATTGCTACACTCCCATTCTTACACATACACTCAAGTCTTGTTTCTGCAATTCTCATGTCTTAGTTAAGCAACACAGATGCTTTCTTTCTTTTGCCCAGTGGGGGACAGGCCTGCCAGAACCCAAATCTGTGGGAGCCAGACGCATCCCAAGGTGACATTTCTGCTCCCGGCACATGAGTGTGTGTTCATAAGCATGTTTATTAAATTATAATGCCAACAAAAACATCATTTGTAAGTGCCTGTAGCAGAGGCCCAGCTCCTGAGTTGCAGCCTCTTCAAAAACTCTCTTTCCAATGTTCAAGGACTGTGAGTGCTTTTCGTTTTCAGACCCCTGGTCCCGGGCTTAAAGCCTCCCTTGGCTCTGGGTCCTGGGACAGGGAGAGGTCCCTGCCATCTCCCTGGCCCCATCTCCCCCAGCTGTCCCACTCCAGTCACAGAAGCCTTCTCGGTGCTTCTCGAACACTCCCAGGGATCCCAGCCCCAGAGCATCTGCCCTCACCACTGCCCTGCGTGGAACTCGTCTGCCCCCGGATCGTCTCTGTCTGCATGTCACTCATGCCACCTCCTAGGAGGGGCCCCGCGGTGTTCTTCACAGTGCATCTGACATGCTCTTGTCTGCCATGTTTACCTGGTTGTCGTATGTCTCCTTGTGAGCCTGTCTGTCTCGGTCACTGCTATGTCCCCAGTGCCCAGCCCAGGGCCAGGCACACAGCAGAGCTCAGGACCTGGGTATTAAGTGACTGAACTCAGGTTATAGACGCCACAGGACAAGAGGAGGTCACCAGACACCAGGACAAGACGAAAGAGACAGT